>NC_064566.1:23549500-24175250 GCF_937001465.1 Orcinus orca
TCATCAGAAAATCTACAAACAACAAATGCTGGAGAGGGTGTGGAGAAAAGGGAACCCTCTTGCACTGCTGGTGGGAATGTAAATTGATACAGCCACTATGGAGAACAGTATGGAGGTTCCTCAAAAAACTAAAAATAGAATTACCATAGACCCAGCAATCCCACTACTGGGCATATACCCAGGGAAAACTATAATTCAAAAAGACACATGCACCCCAATGTTTATTGCAGCACTATTTACAGTAGTCAGGTCATGGAAGCAACCTAAATGCCCATTGACAGACAAATGGATAAAGAAGATGTGGTACCTATATACAATGGAATATTACTCAGCCATAAAAAGGAATGAACTGGGGTCATTTGTTTGCCCTGATGGAATCCATCCAGACGTGGATGGACCTAGAGACTGTCATACAGAGTGAAGTAAGTCAGACAGAGAAAGAGAGACTGTTTAAGAAATGTCTCTGCTTTGCTGCTTGGGGCTTTCTCCAAGGCTGCCGAAGGCCACCTAGCCAACATAGGTACAACACAGACAGTCATGGAGTTGGTATTTGCAGGAGCAATTTCAATCAATAGTGACTAGGAGTCAATGGATAAATGGCCAAACTTCTCAGTCTCCATGGAAATCCTTCTGGGACACAGGCTAACAGTTCCTCAGGGAATCCCCAAAGTGACTGAGCCCCAGTTGCCAAGGGCAGTAACCAGATTATTAATAAACACTCTATTGTTCCTTCTGCCTCCTGAGATCAATTCCCAAGTAAAGTTCCAACACTCAAGTTCTCTTCTCAGGTGCTGCTTTCAAGGGCACTCAAAATTAAACACAGAAAACCAATCTTTGCCAGAGAAGCAGAGTCACTGCCAATCTGAGAACTGACCTGGCAGGAACTGGAGGAATAAGTAACCCTACCTATCTCCTTCAACCCTGTGATGTCCTGCCAGGGCATCTCGGAAGCCAGAGGCAAGAAAAGCCAGTGATAGGGTCTCTAGAAGTCAGTCTCACAGGGAACAGAGAGGGAAAGATGAAGAAGGGCAGAGTGGATTGGGACAGGAAAATAGAAACTATTCACTTCAGCCCACCCCTTCCGTCTCTCAGCAGTTTCCAAGTCCTTCAAATATTGCATCATTTCAGGGTGATAAATTCCATCACACTGTTGCCCGAAATCTAAAACGTTAGTCACCACCAGAGCCATTCTGATAAGGTAGTGAGGAAAACAGAGGCAAAGGAACAATTAACATCCTTCCTGCCCCCATTCTGTATCAGCACCCCACTTTTCCCTTAGAAATAATAGTGACTATCTTCTCTGTTGGTTCATGTATACGAGGCACCCCTAATGATCAGCAGGAGGTTCGGCTTATAATTTATTAGAACCAAGGCTGTGGTCTCTGGGGAAAGCATTCTACATTTGGGCCCCAGGACCTCCAAACACATTAAACTCAAGGACACAGGGAAGGGAGGAAAAAATTTTCTAAGTAGCTTGTTTCTTGTAATAGTGAGAGGGGATACTTCTACCTCCATCCCTGGTTTTCCAGACCTGTGAATTCTCTGGTGGGAGAGGTGGTACCACATGTTAGCTGTTAGTCATTTTTACAGACTGTAGGACAGCACCCTAGCCTACAGGACGATAAACGAGGCTTCAGCAGGCTGTCTTACTGCTATTTGCAGTGTAATAGGAAGCCTCTAAAATGGTTCCCAAAGATCACTGCTTCTAGGTACTCATATCCTTGTGTATTCCCCTCCCCTTGAACGTGAGCTGGACCTAGTCACTTGTTTCCAATGAATAGAATATAGCCAAAGTGGTGGGATGTCACGTCTAAGATTAGATTGCAAAGACTCTGGCCTCTGTCTTGCTGGTTTTCTCTTGCTCTCTGTTTGTTTGCCCTGATGGAATCCAGCTGCTAAGCTGTAAGCTGCTCTTTGAGGACGTCCACATGGCAAGAAACTGATATCTCCAGCCAATAGACAGCCAGGACCTGAAGCCTGCCAACAGCTGTGTGTGTGAGTGAGTGATTCCTCCCCTACTCAAGGCTTGAGAAGACCACATCCCTGGACCATATCTTGCTAGAAGCTTTGTGAGCAACCCTAAGTCAGAGGTACCCAGCTAAACCATGCCTATATTCGTGACCCATCAAGAAACTGGGAGATAACGTTTGTTGTTTTAAAATGTGAAGTTTTGGGGTAATTTGCAGTAGATAGCTAATATATCCAGCCAGCTCCTTCTGGATGAGAGGGTATATGGAAACAGCAAAGAATTCTGTAGTCACGAGCCCTGTGCTATACTTTTGTTGTTCTTAAAAAATGAGTTCCCTGTTTGGAGCCAACATTGTGTGGAACACCATGGTAATAGATAAAGCTCTTTATACATCCCTAAACGATAGAGCTGGCAAAAGCATTGTGGGTAAGGAAAGCAAATTCTATAAATGAAATGGGTATCTCTTCCCACTAGGACAAAACCTTGCCTTCTCCATAATAAACGGAGTCCAATGTAATTATTCTGCTACCAGGTGGCTGTCGGTTCCCTGGGTAATGGTGCCACATTAGAGGCTTATATCGGCTTCCTTTTCGACAGAATGGACTTGGCAGTGGTGACAGCTTGAGCAGCCTTGGTAAGGGGACCTGTGTGTTGTTGGGCCCACGTATGGTACCCACCCCTGCTGCCATGACCACTTTGCATATGGAGGGAGCACAGGGTCATCTGGAAAAAGGACTGACATCCCTCAGACAGATCATCTTGTCCATTTGATTGTTTGGAACCTCGTCTGCAGTTAATGCCCTTGGTGAGTATATTCACAGGACGTATAGATGTCTTTACACTTTGTACCCACTCCTAGCGATCCATCCACATCCATCTCCCCAGACCTCCTTGTCGCCAGTCTTCTAATCCTGCAAGAGCCAAAGTCCTTGCACTGCCAAAAGTTCTACCCACTCAGAGGATTTTCCATCACCACTGTCTTTTAGGGCCACCCCTGAGTAGGTCCGTAAGTAGTGGCATCCACTTCTTGTTGGTGCCAGGATACTGTGTAGATCCAGCCATACACCTACTCTGTTACTGTCTTTTCTTCTTCAACTAGCCATGAGAAACTTCCAGGGAGCCATAGGCATGGCTGTAAGGAGAAAGTGTAAGTGCTATGGGGGTCTGAGCCACTTGCTTAGACAAGGCACTGTGCCTTCCAGACCACAGAGGCTTGCTGATTTTCTATCTGCATTCTCAGTTGCATATTCAAAACTTTTAATTTCTTCTTTTCTCTGTGAATACCCTTTAGGGTCTCCAGAGGTAGCCAGCCAGCACCACAATCTGAATAATCACCATTGTCGTCACAGTGACTAAGAAGCACAGCCACTGATCTCAAAACATAATAGCCTCCGTGCGCATTGTTGCTGCAATACAGCAAGAGGAAATAGAGCTAACTCCATCTGGGCTTCCGTTATTTATTGCCTCTGTGTCAGGCACTGTGCTAAGAAAGAATGAAACCACTCATATCAAGACAGATGAGTCCTTGGACTTGAATGCCACTTACATTCTAGTGGGGGGAGAAAAACAAAAAGCAAGGAAGCAGATTGATTCGTCAACTCAGATACTGATAGGTGCTGCGGATAAAAGAGGCTATGGGAAAAGCAGGGCTTGGCAAACTCTTCCTGAAGACGGTAAATAGCTTCAGCCTTATGGACCATATAGTCTCTGTTGCTGCTACACAGACATAGTCCTCAACTCTGCTGGTGTAACACGAAGGCAGCCACAGGCAACATGTGAATAAATAGGTGTGGACAGATTTGACCCTTGGACCAGAATTTGCCAAGCCCTGGGATAGGGCAAGCTTGGCCGGGGGTAGGGGAGTGTGTTAAACAAGGGTGGAAAGAGTATGAGGTGATGTCACCAAAATAGGATGCCACTGAGTCTGGAGTTTTTCTAATTATGACAGAAAGCCACTGGAGGGTTTTGAACAGAGCGATAAGCAGAGAGACCTGTTCTTGTCAGAGAGAGGAAAGAAACTAGCAATCCCTTATTTACAGAGCACCTGGCCACCGCTTGGCTCATAGAGGTAGCTGATACCTTCCTGGGTATTGGTCGCTAAGGCATTGGGCCTCCAAAGGGTCAGCAAATCCTAGAATAGAAGGGACTATAGAAACAAGGTAGCATGTCTCTCGTGTTTTACAGATAAGTGTATTGGAACCCAGAGAGGTTAGATGCTTGACCCAAGATCACTCAGCAAATCGGCTGCAGAGCTGGTACTAGAACCCAGAGGAGCAAGAAGCTTGGCCTGATAGCAAAGCAGTCATGGTGGGAAGGGCAGCATGATTCTGGATCCTGTATGGTGATGTCACTTGGCCATATCGGCACGTCCAGCCCCACAGGGACTCAATGTGAGAGTTCCTGGGAGAGACGAGTAATGAGAAAAACCTGAGCAGAAAAGATTTCCAGGTGCAAAGGGACCAAGTGGTGGCCTTGAGTGCACAGAGGAAGTTTGGGCGTGACCCTTCTCGCCGTGGCTGTTGACTGAAGAATCACGGACGTGGGACTCCCCTGGAAGAGGCCAGAGGGGGACAGAATGACAATGGCAGGCACCAAGCGCAAACGACAAGGGCTTCTTTCGGAGAGCATCTGATAGAACCCCAAGAAAGCTCAGAAACACTCAAGTGCCACTTTGAGAAAAGCTGAAGTGTGTGACAGCAGCTGAGACCAGTGAAACGCGCTTTACTGCTGTCAGCGGCAGCCCATTTTTGTCACCCAGTCTGGTGTGCTCCCAGGGAACACAAGTCACATTCCAGAGTCACGTGAGGAGATGAGGACACCTATCCCAGTCCATTCAGCAAATACACGAGCACCACCTTAAATGTCTACCTACTACCTCCAACAGGTTGCTTTTTCTTGGAGCTGGTACACCTACTATCAATGACCCCAGATCCGTGCCAAAGGCAAGCTTTGGCAACCTAGCACACAGGTCTGGGCAGGATGGCGAGAGATGGACGGTCACCCCTTTCATGTGGAATACAGCATGGCTGGGCAGCAGGAGGGCTGAGCTCAGGATCTTGAGGTCAGATCTCACGAGACAGGGCTCCTGCCGAGCAGGGAAGCGGGTCTTACCAGGTCGAGACAAGGCAGCCTTCCTGTCCTTCCTGGGCTAGGGCTTCAGTCCCGCCTCTTGCACAGCAAAGCTACTTTTCTATTTTTAGGGGAAAAAACTGCTATGAAATGTACTTTCCAACTTTAGGGCTCTTTCCTGGGCTCTATTTCTAGTGACCAACTGGGAAAATACCTCTCATTCTGCATGTACATATTTGAAATCTGGCCAGTGGTTTCAGAGTCCACTCCCTGGAGAGGGTTTGCACAGTGAATCAGTTCCAAACAATGACAGGCCTTTGTCTTTAGGAGAATGTCGGCCTGCATTTTGCAGAGAAGATGTGAACCTCCACGGCACCAACCCTGCTACCTTCAGTCACAGGGAGATTTGAATCATGTTTTATTTCAAAGATTCATGGATGGCCTTGGGGCTTCCTGCTGATGAAGATGATGAGAGGTCAGGATGCATAAGTAAGAAAAGTCAAGGTTCTAAGAAAAAGAGGCACAGTCCTTTCATGGCTTTCTCCCAGTGGGTTCCATTTCCAATAGGAATTATGGACCGGGTTAGGGCAGGGGCTTGCTATTGTACTGTAAACAAAATTGGACATGAGAGGGGCTGAGTGGGCCTGTTCACCTTCACCAGATAGGAGCCAAGGCTCCATGGGAAAGGTTGGAAGGAAACCAACATCAACTGAAACGTTAGCTGATCTTCACAGTGGGACTGGTAACCAACGCAGTGAAAGGAGGTCAGCTCCATTGGTCCAATATGACAGTGATGTAGCCAGCATTATTCAAATGTCTCGAACATGCTTCTGCTCCTAGGAGGTAGGAACTGCGCTCTCTTTCTGGCAATGATGACTCTTTTTTTTTTTTTTTTTTGCAGTACGCGGGCCTCTCACTGTTGTGGCCTCTCCCGTTGCGGAGCACAGGCTCTGGACGCGCAGGCTCAGCGGCCATGGCTCACGGGGCCCAGCCGCTCCGCGGCATGTGGGATCTTCCCAGACCGGGGCACGAACCCCTGTCCCCTGCATCGGTAGGCGGACTCTCAACCACTGCACCACCAGGGAAGCCCCAGTGATGACTCTTTAACCCCGGGTACACTTGATGAGGCTGGGGAATGCCTTTGGAGGGTCTAAGGCCTGGCTTTTTAGGCTGGAGCCCCTGTTCCTCTGAGACCATACACAAACTGTGACAGGTACACAAAGCTTAGGGAAACAGAGTGTATGTTTCTGGAACGTTCATTTCACTTGCTGATTGGTGGTTAAAACATAATGTTAAAGTAGATAGTGTATAGGTGAGGTCTCTTATGACCACTTAGTGTGTTCTGAAAGCCTTTTCTCTGTTGGGAAAACGTCCCACATGGTGGGTCCTGCCGGAACTGGCTCTTCCATCTTCTCTTTTAGCTGAACTATGGGCTGTGTCTTAGGCCAGGCCGTACAGACATTCACGTAAGACCTCAATCTGGCAGAAAGCCACTGAGGATGGGGCCTTGAGGAATCCAAGTTTTGGCAGCATCATGGCAGAAGCAGCGATTTCCATAGGCAGCAGTGGCGGTGCCTCAGTTTCCAGTCCCCAGTGGGCTCAGTGCGCACAGCTCCGTCTGGCAGCTGTGGTGTTTGTGTTCAAGGCCAACCCCACTGGGGATTCACGGGGGCAGCCCCTGAGGGGTGGTTTGGGCATGTTTCCTGTACAGGGAGGGCTCGACTCTCTGGTTCCCCTACAAAATCTACAGTTGCCCTTCAAATCCTGTTCTGTCTGAGCTACTGAGAGCAGGCTCTGTTGTTTTCATCCAAAAACAACAGTAACTGTTACACATGGATAGATTATAGAGCCAAACACGAGAGTCACAGGAATCTTAACAATAAACATGAGATGCCAAAGAAATTTCACACTATAATAGGCACTTAAGGCTAAATCTTTTTTACCCTTTTTGGTTGTTAAGGGCATTTTGGTGGAAATGTTTGAAAATCCCTGGCCTCAGGGATAAGCCTGGTAAAAAGGAAATAAATGAAGACAGGAGGGAGGCAGAGCAAAGAAAAAAGAAGGCACAGAGAGAAGGACAAGTAAGCAAAAGAAATATTTGTGCACATAATTGCCTGCCTTAAAAAGGCTGAGACATACATGATCTCACGCGATCCTTGTGTCAACTTTGTGACGGTCCCTATTTTACAGATATGGAAATTGAGGCTGCATGAGAGATGATGAGGCTTGTCCAAGCATATGTGGGTGGAAGGTAGTAGGGGCAAGTGTTGAAGCCAAGCTGCCTTGTCAAGCCCTGTGCTCTTGCCACTCTGTCCCACGATGGGCATGATGGGTACGTGCTTTATTTTCCTGTTGACCAAAGGAAACGGAAGCCCAGAGTGCAAGAACCAGAGGGCATTTTCCCCACTTCCCTATCCAGTGTCACTTCCTCTAAAACTTATCCCTACCACCCTGTCCAGGTCAGGTGACCCAGCAGGGCAGTCTGACAGGGGTGGCTCTGCTGGGCCCTGTGGCTTCCGGTGTTGAAACCGTCCCCCTGGGTCCTGGGTAGCAGGCGCTGTCCGCGGCCGGGTGTAAACAGCCAGGAGCACTGCTGGCTTTCGCTCAGCGGCTTCATTTCTTCACCCACTGCGCAGCCCTCTCATTACTCAGTGCCACAATGGCTGGAGCCTCACATACACACCGGGCTTTGTCTGCAGAGACACAAGCCAAAGAGGCCTGGAAATGGAAGCTGAGCTGCTTAGAAAGCAGCATCTCCTTTGGGCATCAAGTGACCCCCACATGGCTTGTGTTTGCAGGGTGGCTTGAGGCTGGGCCCGGGGAAAGAAGAGGGGAAACCCAGGCCCCCTGGGAGCCTGCACCCAGAGCTTCTGGCCACGCGAGTTAGAGCCTACTACCGCTTGTGAGTAGAGGAGGAGAAGGCGGAAAGGGGATGGGGTGTGGGTGATGCTCCCAAAGAGTCTAGAACTTAATTGCTAATAATCATGGCTGTCATTTATTGAGCACTTACTATATGCTGGGCATTCTACTGAGCGCTTTACATACTTGTTCTGTCTTCACAAAACCCCTGCAATAAGTACTATTTTTATCCCTTGTTTTTCAAATGAAGACACTGAGGGTTAAGGCATTTGCTCCAAGTCACACGAGTAGAGAAGGGCAGAGCAGACTTGAGAACAGGTCTTGCAGATGACAAAAGCCATATTTAATTAAGTCTTTATTAAATACTCAGTCTTTTGAGTTCTAGATGGCTCACAAAATGAACAGACCTTCAGGAACAGGGCAGAGTGGTGAGTTTAAGATCTTTCACCTCCCCATGGTTGTCCAGTATTGTGCATCCAATCCAGCCTGGGGTCTCCAGAGGGGCTACTGAAAAGTCTCCACGATGTTCATTAAACGCCCGTTGGGAACGCTGCCTGGCCCTCTCCAGGATCCGCAGGCTCGCCAAGGCTGTCAACAGATTAGCCACATTCATACTAGATAAACACAAGAAACATGACTGGTTGGATTGTCTTTATTTCCTTGCCCATATGATGCCAAGTCAGGATGGCTTGGTACTATTTCAGTGCTTCTTTTCAAAGCTGGGTTATGGTCTTCTCACCCCCAAACCCTTTACCACTCTGCTGGAGGATGGTGGAGTCTTTTTTGTCACTGTACATAGGTTTTCCTCCATACTCCATTCTACCCCATCCCCATTCTGAGGACTGGGTTTCTGACTTATAGGGGAGGAGTAAAAAGACATACAGAGAAAATATCATGCTCCTTTGTTTGTCAAAAAAGAATACGAACTCAGAACCACCTTCCTTAGCATCAGCTCTTTGTCACTCAGCCAAGGCATGAAGAGATAGTGAGAGATGAATTTTACATATAATACATGCAAGAAGCTTAGTTTATGGATCTATGAGTAAATGGAGCCAGAACATAAAACTAGACCACCAGGATTACAACTATATGGCCAAAGCAGACATTGCTAGTCAATCACAGTACTCCTCTGAATTGGGATCTGGCCTCTCAAATGCCCCTCGAGTACTCTAGGCAGCCATTATCAATCAATCAGAGCACACAATATAAAACCTATTTTTAAATGTGAACTGGTCTGTGGGCTCCTTACAGGCAGGGACCCCACCTTATGAAAACATTTGTCTCCCCTTAACATAATATAACACAGTGTAATCTGGATAGCCCTCAATGTTTGTTGAACACATAAATGAATGAAATAATGAATTAATGTAGCTATTTAGACAGATGTGACTCAGTCCTCTTCTGGGTACCCTATTTTTGCCCTATCTTTGATTGAGGTGCTGGAATCTTCTGGATACCAAATTGGTGCTTTGTTCACATGTTCCTCCAATGCTGCTTTAGCTTTACAGTTTTCTACACTTATCCCAAAGCTGGGGAGCTGTACCCTCAATCATAAAAGTCAAACAAGAATTCGCTGACCCTAAGTCAGAAGATGCATTAGAGTAACAGACACTGTGGTGGATTTTCTCAGTCTCTGATGACTAAGTCATTATTCCCAGACTAAGCTTCTCTGCTCGACTTGTTCATTCCTTGGGATGAATTCTCTCCTGGGAAGGCCTCTCATGAAAATAGCTTTCTAACAGACCTGCCCCATCAGCTTCTCAGTTTCCTAGTCACAACTGAATTCCAACACTGGACACAGCTTATGCCTAATCTATTACCCTTTCTCTTTACCCCTACATGAGGGAGACCATGTGTAGCAGCTAGCTATTGCCACATAACAAACCGCCCCAATGTTTAATGGCTTAAAATAACAAACATTCCTTATTTCTCACAAGTCTACAGGTCAGCTGGGTGGTTCTGCTCGTCTGTGCTGGGCTTGGCTGATGGTGGTTGGGCTCACTCATGTGCCTATGACAAGTTTGTCAGGTGACTGGGATAGCTCAACTAGGATGGCCTAGGTTGGATGACCTGGCTCTCTTCCATGTGTCTCTGACTTACTCCCAGCAGACTAGCCTGGGCATATTCTCATGATGAGGGCCAGGGTCAAACAGGGAGAAGCAAAAATGTAGTTTTGCACAAGAAGAGAATGTAGTCTTCACTAGTGGGAAACATTTGAAACAGTGCCTGGGTGAGACCCTGAGCCCCTCATATGATGCGAAAAGCTTCAAATCAGTGACTTCATATTTCAGATGAATGTCTTGAGTACAAAGGCCTCAACAGAAATATTCTCTGGAGGTGAGCAGGCTTTGGCCTTGGTCTATCCGCCAGGTTTTCATTAAGGAGCTCAGCAGATGAAACGAAAATGAAGGCGTCCCTGGATAATCACTTCTCCTCTTTGTCCTGAAAGTACTTCCTTTGTAGCCACAATGACACAGACAACTGGCTTCCTGTCATTTCCCATCTTTTGGCTCCCGTACCAAGCTTAGCTAGTTCAAGGTGGGCATTCCTCCACGTGCTTAGATTTCTACAGCAACTGTCGTCATCTGGTGGTTTTGATGTTATAGGTGTAAAGAGTGGGAGTGAGCAATACTCTGTAATGGCCTATATGGGAAAAGAATCTAAAAAAGAGTGGATATATGTATATGTATAACTGATTCACTTTGCTGTACACCTGAAACTAACACAACATCGTAAATCAACTATACTTCAATAAAAATTAAAAAAAAAAAAAGAGTGGGAGTGAGGATTTATTTTTGGTGCTTCTAGAAGATCACTTCCAATCTGGTTCCAGAAAACTTTCACAGATGAATTGGGAGATTGGGATGGACATGTATACACTATTGATACTATGTATAAAATAGATAACTAATGAGAACCTACTGTATAGCACAGGGAACTCTACTCATGCTCTGTGGTGACCTAAATGGGAAAGAAATCCAAAAAAAGAGGGGATATATGTGTATATATAGCTGGTTCACTTTGCTGTACAGTAGAAACTAACACAACACTGTAAAGCAACTATGCTGCAATAAAAATTAAAAAACAAAGAAACAAAAAAACACAAAAGTTCCCCTCCTACATTTTTTAAAAATTAAAAACAATTAAAAGCAAAAAAAAAAGGAAGAAAACATTCACGAAGCCCAGACTGATCATGTCTTCCTAAAGGTTTAACTCCCTTCACTCTCATTATGGAATAGTTGAGTCCTATTGAAGACTAAATCATCTTCATGGGCTGGGCTGAAAGGCCCTGCAAGGATGATTAAATGCAGTGAGACTACAAATTGGCAATCACCTTTTGAATACCATCTCAAATGGAGAGATCTGAAAAAAGCAGTCCTTCCTTCGCTTTTTGGTGAGGTTTCTGCTTTAGGGATAAGTAGCGAGACTTTTACATCTCCTGCTCCTTGCGTGAGCAGGCACGTGACAAAACCCGATTCCTTAAATCCTGTACCCATGGAAACAAAAAATCGGAGCCAATTAATCCTTGATAAATTTCTGTTATTTAGACCACTCAGTTTGTGGTACTTTGTTACAGCAGACCTAGAAAACTAATACAAGTTCAGAAAGAATCTTGCCTATGGAGCACAGATTATTTCTAGGATGTTAAAAGACACAATTAATCCTTGATGTCAACTCACAACCCTTCTCAACACAGCACTCCAGGTAATCACTACAATTGATCAGAGCTGATCGTTAAGATGAAAAAGATTTACCACCTTGGATAAGGATGGACCAAAGATTCCAAGGTAGAAATTAGTAAAACAGGTTATTGTGGGTTGAATTTTGTCCCGCCCCCTCCCCAATTCATATGCTGAAGTCCTATCCTTCAGAATGTGAACTTCTTTGGAAATAGGGTTATTGCAACTGTAATTACTTAACATGAGATTACACAGTTAAAATGAGGTTATGCTGAGCTATATGACCTTATCTAGTAAGACTGGTGTCCTTATAAAAAAGAAATGTGGACATAGATGCACCTAGGAGAACACCAGATGAACATGAAGATAGAGCTGTATAAGCCAAGGGATGTCAAAGATTGCCAGCAAACCACGAGAAACTAAGGAAGAGACATGGAAAAGACTATCACAGCCCTCAGAAGGAATCAACCTGCTAATGCCTTGATCTCAGACTCCAGCCTCCAGAACTGTGGGACGATAAATTTCTGTTATTTAGACCACTCAGTTTGTGGTACTTTGTTACAGCAGACCTAGAAAACTAATACAAGTTCAGAAAGAATCTTGCCTATGGAGCACAGATTATTTCTAGGATGTTAAAAGACACAGGCAATTTTAAAACAGAAAGGCACCTTGGAGACCAAACAGACAACTCTTCTTCCCCCAGGCAGATTTTGCAAATAAAGAAACCAGAGCCCAGAGATGTTACAGGACATGACTAAAGTCACAGAGCCAGCTGGTCAGAGCTGAGATTTCATATTAGGTCTTTTGACTGTCATTTCCCCATGCCCAATGTCCATGCACACTTTAGTCATTTGCTTACATCTGTATCTCTTCTAACTTACCATGACACCCTGAAAGCAGGGTCTGTATGCCTGGAATATGGCACAGTGTCTCACATATAACAAGCCCTCAATAATAATAATAGTTCATATTTCCAGGGTCTTCCACGGGGTAATCTTCATGTTGACCCAAGAAACGGTGCTTTTCCAAAAGCAATTCCTATGCTAGGGACAGAACAGAAAGCCAGGCTTCTCAATGTGTCAAGCTGTAGACAGCAACTCCCAGTGGCCTGTAAGTGATCAAGCCCTGTCCACAGTTAGTCTGGGCCAAGCAGCCTTCTGCCGACAATATGGTGCTCTGGGAGGGGTAAGCCATGAAGAAAGGCCTGCCAGCAGCCTGTGAGCTCTTAGCCAGCTCCCTTCAGCAGCTATAAATTTATATCTCTTCCCCAGCTGAGGGTCTTACTTGCTTCTTAGAGGCAGGGACCATCTTATTTATCTCTACATCCTCTATGTTGCCCAGGGCCCAGGGTTCAGCTCATATCATGGCAGATGCCCAATGAATGTGTGTCAGCTTGGATCAACTTCCTATGCCATCATCTGGCAGCTGGGTACAAGGACAGGAAATTTTACAAGGTGTTATTTTGCTAAAAATATACCTGAGGGGAATCTCATCCCTTGTTATTTGTAACTCTTCCTTTCCAAAGCTGGTCGAGCGTTGAAAGAAATCATCGTCAAAATGACACTTTTCAACACTTAAAATGTCTTCCTGAGTTTAGAGAACAAAGCTTCAGTCAGTTCAGTCTCTGCAGGAAAGTCCCCCACAAGACACATTTATGATGTAAACTTTAAATGGTTCTTGGTTTTCCGTAACAAACAAATGCTTGCTAAAGCTTAAGGTGTGGGTCATATCTTAAAATAGTAAATTCTAAAGATCATGATTCTTTTGAGTATGTTAAATACATCAAATATGTTAAATATGCCTAGGAGGTGACTTCATAGTAATCACATCTCATTTCCATAATTTGGTATTTTTGTGGTTGACATGGGTTCTGAGGAACAGAACACAATTTGTTTTTCATTGAACTGATAGGAAAGCAGGACTGGCTTACACGAGCTTTGTTCATGACAGCTGTACAAAAGGATTGAAAGGAGAGAGTCGCTGGAGTCCATTTGGTCTGGCTACATAATTGTGGGCTTCAAGCACAAAACGAAAATGTAGCAGGGAAGTCAATCTCCCCTTCCCACTGCTTGCCATTGTGCCCCCCAAGGGATTACAACCTCCAGCACACACTGAGTACACCAATGGGGGTGGGTGAGAGACCCCCACCAAGTCAAATGCACTATGGCACTGACAGGCCAGGGCAGGGACAGCACTGTCATGCTGTTTCCCAAGACGCCATGGTGTACACACCCAACCACCACCCTTCCTGCATCGGCTCCCAGGTCTCCTACAGGGAGCAGAGGTAGAAGGGAGCTCCCCACATGCTGACAAGACCTGGTGGCCACCCTGGGTGGAGGGTGGCAGTGGTCATGGGATGGGGGTGGGAAAGAGAAGGTCGAGTTCTGGGACACCAGGGGCTGGAGGTAGGGGGCAGCTCCACCAGTGAGCTGAGCTTCATTATCCCATCAGACTTCACTTATGAGACACAAATACGAAGATAAACTAAGAAATGTGAGACAGCAGTGATAGGACATTAAACCCAAGCAAGTCCTTCTGAGCATGAGTCTTGGTCAACAACACCAGTTGCTCGGCCATGAGTCCAGACCCTCCAGGGACAGTTGTGTAGGGGCTCAGTTTTTCATATAGGGCTTAATAGATGTGTTGGTCTCATGCTGAGTGTGTAAAGCTGGGTTGAATGCTACATAAGAGCTTAGGTAAACTAGACTGTAAGATCTTTGGGGATCAGGAATTCTCTGATTCCTGTTTCCCCCAAAGCACTTGGAAGATTTTGACACATGATACACTAACCAACAGCACATAAATCACATATGACAAGTCACAAACTGAGATGTTGGAGATAAAATATTCTGGGGCACATACGGGGCACTGAATTATAGTTTTCTTTGCAGCAATGTAGACTTCATTCCTGACCAAGGAGCCCACGGAGCATGTGACGTAGGAAAGGTAGAAGGCATCATTTCAAGGTGCACCATGGGAAAGGAGGCTGGGGAGGAAGGTTTATGAGAAAGACATTGTTTGCTGGCTCTGAGCCTTAGCTCACATCACTGATACATACGCATCATAAAGCTATATCGATTCTCCAGGGAGAATTAGGTAATGATGTGCACTTGGAAACTACAAGGAAAATGGAGCCATGTCTTAAATGCTATGGTTAAAAGCTGGAAACCACAACTTCTCAGCTCCTTTCTATTGAGACTTCCGAATAACAAAATTCCTTCCTGACTCCGTGCTTAATTGCCTGGAAGAGGGAGCAGAAGATGAGATCCCTCCATCCTGCAAGTTTCAGATGCCGATTGGTTTGATCCACGGGTTCCCTGTTGTTTGAAACCTTCCTGCCAACTGGCTGCTGGGAGAAGTCACAAAGCCAGTGGACGGAAATAGCCCTGCCCGCTGAGAGAAAGAGGATCTCTTCTCATCCTCTAACAAATACTGATGACGCATTTTTGCCCTCTAACAAATACTGATGATGCATTTTTGCACCTCTGACAGTTGCTACGGAGACCGTGTGGGGAACACATGTAAATATTCCGCCTGTGTGACACGCGAAGGTCCTCCAGAGCAATGCATTTTCTCTTCTTGACTTTTCTCTTGCTGTCTGAGAGCTGCAGTTTGCAGCTACATCAGTCAGCCCTGTAGTTTCAGGCCTCAGACTCGTGAGGCTCCTGTTTCAGGAACTCCTCTACCAGGAACGAGTGGAAACACCCCACATGTGGGGTCACGAGATCTGGGTTTGAAATGCTTTCCTGCTACTTTTATGGTAGCAGAAAGTTCCTCCACCTCTACCTTCTCATCTGTAAAGTAGGGGAAATAAAGCCCCCTTCTCTAGGGGAGAAGGCGGAAAATGGACACAAGCTTTGTAAAGATGAAAGCATTAGGTGCGTTTAGTAGCATGATTATGGAATTACCGTAATTACCGGATATTCCCAAAGGCTTGTCAAAAGCAAACATGGTCTTTTAGGCCTTGGCGTGTACAAACGGGGCCGGCTCACCATCAGAGTTAGCCTTGTTCCTTCTCAAAGTCCGGTGTGGATGTCCCCATGCTATTACTTTGTCCTGCTAAAGGGGCCTTGGGGCCTGGCTCCTGGCACCTCTCCTTCCAATTGTCCAGGGGCTCCGTGGTGATCAAGGGCCCCATCTCACAGCCTTCCATCCACACAAGAGCAGAACAGCTCAGCCACCAATCTCTTCCGACCCCTGAAAAAACCCAGGTGTTTTCTTACAACACAAATACATCCCCAAGGCTTAGAAAAGCCCGCCCATCCAGCAGCAAGACCCAAGCCCGCAGACCCTCTTGCTCAAAGGGGCACGAGGGCCAGAGAATAGGTGTGCGCAAGCTCTGGTCTGCATTCTAAGGCAGCTCCTGAAACGCCAGCTCCTGTGTGGCTTCTTTTGGGGTGTGGGAGGAGAGGCGGAGCCAAGAATTAGGGCGTTGCCCTCACTGACAGTCAGCTGCCGCCCACGCTCCAGCGAGAGCTTCTCACAGGTCTGTTCCTTTCTATCTCCTTGGTAACTCGACATGGTGCTGTGGTGACAACCAGAAACAGAGTAAACAGGGTCAGCCAGCGGTGGGGAGCTAGGCGGCTTCTCCTTCCACCTGGCTCGCTCTCCATTCCGGAGGTCTAGATGTGTGTCTGTGATCTGTCATTCAGTCACGCAGAACAGCCACGCCAAATTCTGGTCTTGAGAAGAAGCAGCTCGACACATGTATTTCTTGTGCTCCCCACTCAGCCAGTGAGGGGATCCTGGAAATGCTGAGCCCGCGCGGGTTCCAACCATCCCAGCCCAAATGCTACGGGCTGCTGGGGAGCAGAACTCAGCAGGCAGGAATGTGAGAGGAGGGTGGGGGTCAGGGGCGGAGGGAGGATGGAAGGGAGTTGGGAGAAGGGTAGAGGTCAGCCAGGTCAAGGATTCCCCAAATTCTCTTCCATTGGCACTCCACACCCCAAATCTCCCATCTGAAAGGAAAATATAATGTGTGTATGTATCTAGATAGATAAAATGTATATATAAAACATAATGTATTATAATATATATGTGTATATAAAATATATATGATTATTAGAACTTCCATGAAGTTGAGAAGGGGTAACGAATAGCATCTTGTGGGTTTTTTTGTTGTGTGTTTTGTTTGTATTCGTTTGTGTTTGCTTTGCCAGGAAAGGAAGGAGAATTAAAGGGGAGGCTGAGAAAGGAAAGATATGATACTGATAATAACATGTAGGAATAAGCCAAGAGTTCATTATCCATTCAGGAAATACTGAGTGAGCATCCACTGCTTACCAAGCCCTGTTTTAGACGCTGGAGTTACGGCAGTAAACATAACAGGCAGAAACTCCTGACTTAACGTAGCTTACATTCAAGGGAGAGGCAGGAAATAAAGATGACAAGTTTAGTTTTTCAAATGACAAAATTACAACAAAACATGACGAGCACGTAAAATGTATTGAGTGCACACACAGACATAAAGCAAGATGGAGGTCAGGGAGCTGCGGTCCAGGAGAGGAGAACCAAAGGAGTCCTCACTACAGAAGTGGCTCTGAGTCAAGTTGTGGCAGGCGAGGACTTGAGCTGGGCTGCTTTCTGGGCAAAGAGCATCCCGAGACCAATCAGGAGGTTACCGTGGCTGAAGCAGCGTGAGCCAGAGGGCAGGAGAGAGGGTGAGGCTGGAGTGTGACGTGTCACATCAGGTAGGGCCTTGGGGGCCACTAGAAAGATTCAGGCTTTTCCTCTGAATTAAATGAGGAGGCATGGGAGTGTCTTCAGCAGAGAAGTGGTGTGATTTGATTTCTGTTAAAGGATCATTGTGGCTGCTTCATGAAGAATAGATTGAGGGTGGAGGGGGGCTGATACTCTGAATCTGAAATCTGCTCTCACTTTGTTAGCAAGTGGAATTGGCAAGTTTGGGGGAGGGTAGAGACGGGCACCCAGACTTCCTCTTATGTGATCAGGAGGACTGAGAGAAACTGGAAGTGGGATGTTTTGGGTGTGATTCAGTGTTAATGAAAGGTGTTTGCATACAACCTAAAATCATCTTGGCTATCACCAGTGGTTTATCTCCCACCCCTTGGAAAATGAGGTCTAGAGAGAAACCAAACATTCCCATACATGGATGCTATAATTTATCTGGCCCATGGAGTTTCTCACCTCGAACCTGCTATTCAGATATGGCTTGGAGACACTACGTCTGACCCTCCTTAACTCCATAGCTTGGACTAAAGTTCAAAATGTAACAAGAGCAGTGGGGTCACCAAGTGATTAACACACACTCAGACGTGCCAACACATGCAGCTCCTTTGTTTTCCAGAACTGATCAAATCTTCCTTGTATCCCCTCAACCCTATGGAACATGTAGGAAAAGACTGAACGTACATGGTCAGCCGGTATATCCTGGCCTCTTCTGGTGTCCCTTGGTCTCCTGATGTTAGCACCTGGCTCTTTGGCTGGTGGGGGTGTTGCTACCATGTGGCTATGGGTGTGGAAACCAGCATGGTGACCTCTGGTCTTTAGGGGCATCCCTGCTGGGTGTTTGGGTCCTGTGCTGGTGTCCCATGAGTTACTCCCGGTCTAGTTTGTTCACTGGCATGCAATGGACAAACGTAGCCATGGGACATTGACACCGCTATTGCCTCTGGAAGTCAAACTACTTGATCTCAATGGCCTCCACTTTCCAACTTCAGGCCTCTGCATTTCCAGTGATCCATCTTGAACCGCCCTGACCTTCACCAGGGCACCAGGGAATACAGGGATACATCTCATCGTTATCTACCAAGGTCCCTCCATTTGTTAATGCTGCACTGTCCCACCCAAGCCATGTTAGACATGGTACCAGATACATGTTGGGCTTCTCCTAGTTGCTTTCAGCCTCTTCCAGGCTGTGCGTGGGAAAGGAGGTCACTTGCCCTAATATTTTTAGTCTCTCCATACCTTTCTGAATGTTTTCATAGTTCCCTCCCCAAAAAAGCCTTGGCCTCAAGGAAGAGGCAAGGCAAGACTCTGATGTGTGAGGGTCTTAGCTTGCGTCCACCTCTTTTTTCATTCCTGTGCTCTGCTGGACAGGAACGAGTGTGCCCTTTCCCCCTCTTCCTTTCGGGTAAGAATGTATCCCTCAAGATATCTTTTTCCGGGCTTCCCTGGTGGCGCAGTGGTTGAGAGTCCGCCTGCCGATACAGGGGACACGGGTTCGTGCCCTGGTCCAGAAGGATCCCACATGCCGCAGAGCTGCTGGGCCTGTGAGCCATGGCCGCTGAACCTGCACGTCCGGAGCCTGTGCTCCGCAACAGGAGAGGCCACAACAGTGAGAGGCCCGTGTACCGCAAAAAAAAAAAAAAAAAAAGATATCTTTTTCCTTGCTAAAATGGTATCTGTTCCGTCCACTTCCCTGGGGCCATCGTGGTTGGGTCACGTGTGCCCTCAGGGAAACAGACACTGAGGCAGAATTAAGATTGTAAGAGTTTTTTGTGGGAGTAACACTTGTGAAGGTAAAAGAGGGAGAAAGTACAATTGGACAGGGAAAGCCTCAGATCACGATGCAGATCTGAGTCATTTTGGCCAACCCAGTGAGGGATTCCAGAACAAAGACTGCTCATCGGAGGAGTACCATGTTGAGGAACTGGCCAGGCCTAGGACCTACTCTGTGCTCAGTCAGGCTGGGGGCTGCCCCAGGAAGAGCATGGCCCCTGCTCTAAAGGCGCTGTGCATCCTAAGGTACTGACAGCTGGAGGCTGTAAGCCAACTGCATCTTTTACTGCTGAACAGCAAGTTCTTTCTTGAAGGGAGACCCAAATGGGCACCTCTAATACTGCTACAACGGGGGGAGGGCTGTTAGAGAAATGACTGATGGGGGAAAGAATGCAAATCACATCAGACTGGTATTTTCTACATGTTTTACATATTACCCAAGTCATCCCTGAGCACAATCTCAGCCCACATCCTTTTCCCTGCAGGTGAGCTTGAATCCACTGTGACCGCAGCATGAAACGATTTGACTGTTCTTGAAACTTTCCTAAGAACCTCTTCACAGAACACGGTGCTGGCGTAATGCTTTAAAACCATGAGCATGGCTTTTACAGAGCCCTTTGATTTTAATCTAAGAGGCTCTTTGTAAATTTAAAAAAATGTTCATTTTAATTCACCATTTGGAACCAGCAAGCGCCACGCCGTTTATCTAAACCCAAGCCCTCTACCAAGACAGTGATCTGTGTGCTGCCGGGGAAATTTCAGTGGTTTGTTGACAGCAAACTAATGGTGATAGAGGACTACAGATCTCTAGCAAAGAAAGCTCCTGTGAATTAGGAGACTGGGATTGACATATACACACTAATATGTATCAAATAGATAACTAAAAAGAACCTGCTGTATAAAAAATAAATAAAATTCAAAAAACTAAAATAAATCATGGTTGTTAAAAAAAATCATCAATGGATGATAAAAGAAATAGGCGAGAGCATGATTAGATTAAAAAAAGAAAAAGAAAGCTCCTATGAGTCAGAAGCCAATCATCTAACTGTCTGTTCACCAGGTTTCCTTCCTGTGAGTCACTTTAAAAAGCTTCACTTCTTCTTTCTCAGTTTTCAGCCCTTTTCTGGTTTAATCAATGACAGTTGAAGCTATATTATAATTACTGGAAGTGTTGATAAATGCAATCGGTCCCCTCTCCTGGACAGCCCTTGGAAAGGAAGTGGTAGAGAAGAGATGGAAGGAGGTGGGAAAGAAGTCTGTATGTGGAGAAAGGGAGAAGCAAAAGAGACTAGAGGAGAAACCAAAAGACTAGAAATTTCTTGCTGTCCCAGGAGTCAAAATATTGCTTAGTTTAGTCATGATTGATCACAAAGATGGCCAGTTTCCTGGAAATAACATTGTCAGAAAAATTATAGGACTCAAGTTAAATTTGTTTGTTTGGTTTTTTTAATAAATTTATTTATTTGGCTGCATTGGGTCTTCGTTGCTGCGCATGGGCTTTCTCTAGTTGCGGTGAGCGGGAGCTACTCTTTTTTCTCCCGTTGCGGAGCACAGGCTCCGGACGCTCAGGCTCAGCGGCCATGGCTCACGGGCCCAGCCGCTCTGCGGCATGTGTGATTCTTCCGGACCGAGGCACGAACCCGTGTCCCCTGCATCGGCAGGCGGACCCTCAACCACTGTGCCACCAGGGAAGCCCAGGAGCTACTCTTCATTGCGGTGTGCAGGCTTCTCCTTGTGGTGGCTTCTCTTGTTGCGGAGCACGGGCTCTAGGTGTGCGGGCTTCAGTAGTTGTGGCACGTGGGCTCTAGAGCGCAGGCTCAGTAGTTGTGACACACAGGATTAGTTGCTCTGCGGCATGTGGGATCTTCCTGGACCAGGGCTCGAACCCATGTCCCCTGCATTGGCAGGAGGATTCTTAACCACTGCGCCACCAGAGAAGTCTCTTAAATTTGAATTTCAAATAATGAGTCAATTTTTAGCATAAACATGTCCAATGAAATATTTCAGATATACTTTTATTCATTAAATTTTTTCTTTGTCTGAAATTCAAATTGAACTCGGCCTCCTGTATTTTTATTTGCTAAATATGGCAACCCAAGCCAGGAGACATTTCAATCTCATCACGCTGGGTTGGTGAGGGTGATAAGCTACATATTGAAGAGGAAATGGAGAGTATAACACCATACTCCTACTTTCTAGCAGAAAGAGCCAGGTTATTTGGACTTGAAAGTTCCTTCCTTCTGGGTCAGCCTCTGCCTTCCCAGCTCTGCTCAACACTGAGCATTTCAAACTGACCATTGGTTCGAACCCATCAGCAGGTCACTGAAATTGGACTTGCTGTCCTAGACTTGGTATCTTCTATGACTAAAGGTAACTTGGATCCCTCAAGTTTACTGAGCCTTTTTCTTTCCTTAATCACCACCATGTTTGTCCAGTCAATAGGACCGAGCTTTTGCCTTGGTTTCTGCCTGTACCTGAGGTCCTGAACTCCAAACCATTCAGCTGTGGTTTTGACATCCTGCCTCGATCATGGGTTCCTCTCAGCCCATGCCTGGTGTATGTCTCCAAACCAAACATATCACCTGGGACCACAATGCTGATTCCAAGCCTCATCCTCTTGTAGAACAGGGGTTGCCAAACATTTTCTGTACAGGGCCAGATAGAAGATATTTTTGGCTTTGTAAACCCCAAGTCTCTGTCACTACTCAATTCTGCCATTGTAGCATGAACAGACGTGTGTTCCCATAAAACTTTATTTACAAAAACAGGTCATGGGCCAGATTTGGCATACGGATCATAGTTTGCTGACCCCTGTTCTAGAAAATCCTGTGATCTTGCTCTTCCTGCCCAAAAGTTTCCACTTAAATGTGGATGCTGACCTATTAGCTCATGGGAGCCTTTTCTACTAGACAGGATTCTGATGGAGACTCCATGCCCCATTGGGGGCCAGTCCTATTTTACAATCTTGGTGCGCTAGTCTTGGACCTGGCAGTTCCCAGCTTTGTTATCTTGCCTTCTGTCAGCCACTGAGGTCCCAGCATGTCTAGAGAATGAGTACACTTAAGTAAGCCAACATCTGCTTTTGTTTCCACACTGCAGCCAAGATTCACTCTCCTTCTTTCCATAAACACTATCTTAGTTCAAGATTTTGTTGCCAACACTTTGGACTGGTCTGTCTTCTCTTTGGACATCTGCCTGAGAAATCGTCTCTGTGCATCACTGTTGCATAAAAGTCAATGGGACTACCCTGCCAGTGCTAGGAAGGGTTTGTCTTATAATACCTATGGATTTAGAGAAAACCCTTCTCTCTTAGATGATTAAAAAACCCTGACAAAACCAGGTAAAGGCAGCCACAGTGCATGGCTTCAAGACTACACATTGAGTACTTCAGGATGAAAAAAAACCAACATTATGAATAATATTGATGCTGTTATTAAAAGTAACACTATGACCTTAGAAAGACCTTACTATGGTATGAAAATGCAAAACAAACTTCACAAGCAATTCAATATGGATATGACTAAATCCACTTCTTCACAAGGGTAGGACTTTGGGAACTAATTCATAAATTTCAAAAATAAGATTTTAAATTAGAAAAAAACAACAGTTTTGAAACAACTCTGCACAAGCCTTTTCAAATAATGTTAATTGACATAGGCCGCTGCTCTGGATCAGTCTGACCACCGTGTTCTACACATCTTTTTACTTTATGGGATAAGTGTTTCTCTCAAAAGTTGAATGAAATTGAAGACTTTATAAATCAAATCCTATTTTAAATAGAGAACTTATTCTTTAATTTTGGAGTCTTCCTTCCCTCATTTAAAAAAATGTTGTTTTCTATTTATTTTCTTTCATTATAATAAATTTTTAATAAGCATTATATCCCCAAATTGAAACTGTCTATACTTGCTTAGGAAGAATACTTTCTGAGTTATCTGAACTCCTTCAAACCAGTATAACAGAAATTAACACAGTGTGGTAGGTCAATTATACTTCAAAAACAAACAGACAAAATCACAGAAAAGGAGATCAGATTTGTGGTTACCAGAGGCAGGGGTTGGGGGGAGGGGGAATTGGATGAAGATGGTCAAAAGGTACAAACTTCCAGCTGTAAGATACATAAGTACTAGGGATGTAATGTACAACATGATTCATATAGCTAACACTGCTGTATGTTATATATGAAAGTTAAGAGCATAAATCCTAAGAGTTCTCATCAAAAGGAAGGAAAATTTTTTCTATTTCTTTAATTTTGTATCTATATGAGATGATGGGTATTCACTAAACTTATTGTGACAATCATTTCATGATGTATGTAAGTCAAATCATTATGCTGGACACCTCGAATTTATACAGTGTTGCAGGTCAATTATATCTCAATAAAACTAGAAGAAAAATGTTTTACTTACACGTGTCCAGAAAAAAAAGTTCCTTCAATGACAGTGTACTCTAAGAGGTACTTTAATAGCTGCATAGTCACTCCCCACAGATGATTCTTTACAGGACAGTTGTTCAGATGTGAGCTCATCCTTAGCAGTACTGTGGTTCAGCAGCAGATTCTAGATCAGGTTATAGTTGAGCAGGAAATATAAAGAGATGCTTCTATCCAAACACAAAATTACTCCACAGTGGAGAACCAGCCCCAGTGGCCTTTCCAGGTGAAGCGGCCACTGGCTGCCGCGTCATCTACGGCACTCAGTGGGCACTTTCTCATTTAGTTCAGCCACAGAGCTTATCAGCACAGCCCTATTCTAACCATTTCTATCGAGTTTTCACCAATAGAGTCAGGATTGTATACTGGTTAAATTTTGAAGTCAGAGAGATTCAAATTTGAATTATATAATTGTCCTCATTCCCACTCTTATAGCTAAAGGTGGACGAGACCCTGTAACTAAGCACGAATAGGGAGAGAGACAGAGACAGACAGAGACAGAGACAGAGGGGAGCAAGAAATGGGGAGTGTTTTCTCTCTAACAAAGGATGCTGAACAGCTAAACACAAAAGCCCACTGCACAAGGTCAGGAGGGAACATGTTAGTCTGAGTCTGAGATGCAGAGCTTGCAGGTTGAGGAGCAAGTTAGCTGGCAGAGAGGTTCCCAGGACAGGACTGGTAGGCAGCCAACATAGTAAGGAGACCATGGAGGTATGGGGAGAAGCGGAAAGCCTGAAAACCAGTTCAGGTATGAACTTTACAAGCATGACTCAACCACTGTGGCATCCCTCTTATGCTCAGCTCGGTATGCGTGGTCCGGGAAAGCAACACCCATGTTAAGTTCACATCTAGCGGTGGTGTCATAGAAGAAAGGAAAGAGCTGAAGCTGGTTAGCAAGTCCTGGGCTGATGGGATTTGTGTCAAGTGGGGTCAAGTACAGAGCTCTCCCTAGAACTAAATCAGGGGGTTCAAATAAGGGCATGTAGAGTCATGGAAGAATAACAAAACTGGAGGGGCCAGAGAAGGACTAGAGACTGAACTTGTAGGGTCAGGTCTGCTGGGATTCAAATAGAAGCAGGTTGAGAACAGTAAGACAGGGTCATGGTCAAACTGTTCAAACATCACGGGTGCTGCTTGTGAGGATCTAAGGACAAGAAGGCACAGAGATGTGGTTTGAGCTGGTGGGACAGTTTTAAGGACCAGGAAAAGAGTAGAAAAAAAGATACATCTTTTTGGATGGAGATAGAGGCCATCTCCCTACCTAACAGAGGGAAGCTTTAGTTTGGCTTTCTTACCCTGACTTACCATAGAATCATCTCCATCCTCTTTCCAGAAATGGGAAGGCTTGGGAAGGCAACGAGGTTTATGGGTTTCTGGAAAATAGGATCACTCATCCCATCTACCAAGGAGAACCTCAGTTGTAAGCTATCAGAGAGTAGGAAAATTGCCACCTGGCCAGGTTGCCACAGAAGAGAATTGGTGGCTCTGGGTCCTTTTAAGAGGAGCTGAGAACGCAGAGGGCTATGGTATAGATTTCATTCTCTAAGTCCAGGAAAGCAAGGTGAGAAGAGAAAGTATCAACCCACATCACTTCCTTTGGACCTTCATAACATCATCTCTCTCAAGGAGATGGCGTGATACACATTTCTCCCAAATAGGTGACCAGTAGTGAGTTTTAGACCATTCTCGCAGGGACAAGGTCACAAAGACCTCCCCACAAGGTTATGGAAAAGGGGGCAGGCAAGTAGAGAACAGCTGTTGGGTAGACAACCAGTAGTGTCTGTGGCTGAGGCAGTTGGGTTGTTCCTTTGGTTTATTTCCCTCAAAGAGGCAAAGCCACACCATTTGAAGGCATTTTAGGAGCTGCAATCTGCCTTCATGAGATCATGGGTATTGCTGATGTCCTAGTTCCAGGGAAAGCAATTCCATTTTAAAATTCTGCTGTGACTCTCCAAAGAATATTTCCTAAGTTACATGTAAAAACAAGTCATTAAAAAATGCAACTTCCTTTTATTTCTATATTTAGCCTGTAGTTCTTCGAACCTCACCCTCTGGGCTAGCAGCCCACAAAGATCTCATAGCACTTACTAAAATACGTAATTATTCAGATGTATCTGTTTATTTATTTGCCTCTCCCATCACTTTTACTGTAAGACTTATCTACCTTGTTCTCCATTCTTTCTGAGGCACGTAGCAGCCAGCCTGGGACACAGTAGTCATTCAATAAAAATATATTGAATGAATAAATGAGCAAATGAAAATTTTGGGTGAGGGAACTATGAGGGAGGACTTTGGAATGGAAAAGGCACCTAGTATTATCAATGTCTTCACTAATTATTGTTGAGCACAAAAGATTATTTTTAATGCTTGCCTGATACCTATTCGGGAACATTATGGGGAGGAAGGGCAAGAAATGTACCCTTTCCATTGACTTCCATCAGTGTTTGTATGTGGATTGTAGCTACACCGAACACAGTTACTTTGTCACCACCTCCAAGAAGCAGAAAGTGACTTGTAATCCATTTTTGTGTTCTAGGATCCTGGTTGAAAGTAAGAGAAAGAGAGTTCCATCTTTCCAATTCTCCAGGAATCTCAAACTCCCCAGTTTTCACTGCCGTGTGCCACGTTCCAAGAGCTGACCCAGAGGGAGTCCCATCCTGAAACAGGTGGGCACAGCTGTGTAAACACCGTCCTCACTTTCAGGTAAAGGGCTCCTTGGACCACCTTCCCTCTCAGGTGGAAAAGCGGAGAGTAGAGTCTCTAGTGACTGCGTGAGGAGAGGCAGGGTGGGGAGGTCTTCAGAGAGGCACCAGATGATGGAGACTTCAGGAGACCATAGAACAGCTATGTCTGTCCACTTCTCCTTTACCACAGAGAGAGGAAAAAGAAGGAAAAGATGGATCATGCAGCGAGTGGGAGGGAGTGGGTACAGAAATCAAGTTTATGTTAGAATCATTCCAAAGGATGGTAACAGAAGTGGGGAAACAATGGGAGTCTCTGGAAGGTGAGATGGGACACTGGAAAGTTGAGGTCAATAAACACCATCCCTGCGGCTATTGGTTTTTTTCCAATTTTCCTCCTCTCTGTTGATGCTTTTCTTGGCTGGAACTTCCTCAGATGAGTCCTGGGGAGCCTGAACGGTGACAGTAAAGCCGAGGAAGGGAGAAAACTGAGAAGCATTTCAAAAGCTTCTTCCCCAACACTCTTCTTCACTTTCCTTGTAATCCAGTTTTAGGAATAAAGACCAGCCAGGGAAAGAGGTTCTGACTCGAGCCTGCCACGGCCCCAGTCAGCCATTTCTTCTCTTTGTTCAGACCTTAAAATCCTGTGAGGTTTTTATAAACTTTCTAGCAGGGGCCCTGCTGATCTGACGACTCATTAGAAGGGGAATGGAAAACGTTATGAGAGATTTTCAGCGAATGGGTAAAATGGGTAGGACAGCTCCTCTCCAAGCCCCTGTTGCCGCGAAGGCCGCCTTCCTCCAGCCTGCAAGCTCTGGCTCAGTGTGAAAGGATGCTCTGCTTGCCCAGGGACCAAGCACTCTTCCAGGAGAATAAAATGCCCTCGGCTGGACTAGCAGACAGACGAAGAGAATGCCAGAGGAGAAGGCCATGGGCACTTGGCAAACCAGGACTAGCATGGAGAAGTTTGCCCTCCAGGTCACTATTTTAAATCCCAACTGAGCTAGGGACAGGGAGAGGAGGGATGCTAAAGATGTTTGCTTGTTTCCCTCACGCGATGTTTGGTCTTCATTGAGGACCAGTTTCTGGGTCACAGTGTTGCCCCATGTATCCTCACACCTGCAACACATCAGCCATCTGGCACCAGGCGAATGGGGGCCAATTCCTCCAACATGACGACATCCCCTTCCTACAGTGGAAGCAGGATTTGGGGCAGGACTGACCTCGGAGGGCCATTCCTCAGGCCATGACTTCTCTTTTCTGGCGATATCCTCTCCCTAGGTGACCTCATCCAGTCTCATGGCTTGAAGCACCAACACCCACGTTTACACCTCCAGTCCCAGCTTCTCCCTCGGGCTCTGGCTTCGTTATCTCCAGCTGCCTCCTTACAGCCTCCACTGGGATGTCTAGCAGATGTCTCCAACCAGAAGTGTGCAAACAGCACTTCAGAACCTTCCACCCACACCTGTTCCTCCCACATGTCAGTTGACAGAAACTTTGTCCTTCCGCTGCTGAGGCCAAAACCCTGACTCCTCTCTGTCTCACAACCCACTTCCAAACGCTGAACGCTGTTCATCTCTGCCATGAAATACACCCAGTTCTCCCCATCTCCACTGGCCCTCCAAGGCGCTAGGGCCTCCCACCTGTATCCCTGTCACGACTTCCTGGTCTCCTTGTTTTCGCTCTTACCGCCCCCCCTTCTGTCTATTCTCTCCCTGCAGCCTGAGTGATTCTTAAAATCTAAGTCAGATCATGTCTCTCTTTCTACTCAAAACCCTCCAGTGGCTCCATCTCACACAGAGGGAAAGCCAAAGCCCTCACAATGGCCTAGGGGGCCCTAGTGGACTCTGTCTCTGTCTCCTGCTGCTCTGGTCCTCGTTCACTCCCCTCCTGCTGCACCGGCCTCCCAGCTGTTCCTCAAACGCAGAAACTGTTCCCACCTCAGGCTCCCTCAGCCTGGAGCACTCTTCCCTGTCACCTGCATGGCCACCTCTCTTCTTTTTCAGGTCTCTCTCTTTTGGGTGTGGCCTTCTCTGACCACCCTCTACACAACAGCAAAACTTACCCCTGGCCCCCACTATCCCACGCCCCTTCACGTGTTTCTCTCCATGACATTTGCTCATCTGGGGGTTATATTTTAAGTTCCACGAGAACAAAGATCTCTTCTCTCATGTTGACTGCTGTATCTGCTGTGCCGAGAATAATGCCTGACATTTAGCAACTGCTTAATAAATATCAAATGAATTTCTGATCCATTTTCACGCTCTGGTCCCAGAGTGACTATTGTTCTCGGATGTCGCATGTCAGTTTTCTTCACCATAAAGGGAGGGAGGATGAGGTGTGATGGTTTTATTTAAAGGCAGAGGGTTTTTTTAATGACCTTACAAGGAAGACATTACACTTAAAAAAACAATCTTTGGAAATCCATTAAATTTGTTCCATTATGATTGATTCATTTGGTGAGAACAAGTTCCCGTGCAGTGGGGAACTTGGATGGGGGAGTGGTGTCAGAAACAGAGGGGAGAAACATTTTAATCATTTCTTAAAGTGAAGATCAGCCTTCCCATTTCATTTTTCAGATAAACTTTTTTTTGAGTAGAGCATACACACAGAAAAGCACACAGACCTTAAATGAATTATTGATGAGTTATTGCAAAGTAAACACACCCATGTACCCCCCTCCCAGGTCAAGAAATAGAACATTACCAGCACCCAGAGCCCTCCTCTCACCCCTTCACACGACTACCTCCTGCTTGCTCCTTAAAGGGACCACTCTCCTGACTTGCAACATCCCAGGTGAATTTTGTTTGGTTTCAAACCCCATATAAATGGAATCAGACAATATGCATTCTTCTGTAACTAGCTTCTTTCATTCCACATTATATCTGTGAGAGTCATCAATGTCGTGTGTAGCAGTGGTTAATTTATTTTCATCGTGTACAGTATTCCACTCTATGAATATGTCACAGTGTATTTATCTGTTCTACTCTTGATGGACATGTGAGTTTTTCTGTCTTGAGGCTATTATGAATAATGTCGCGCTGAACATTTCTGTGCATGTCTTTGATGGACATAAGCCCTCATTTCTGTCAGATGTATACCCAGGAATAGACTTGACAGGTTTTGAACATATTATGTTTAGGTTTAGTAGATCTGCCAAACTTTCCCCAATGGCTGTATCGCTCTAAATTCCCACTGGTAACGTATGTGTCCTAGTTGCTCCGCACCCTCACAGCCACTTGGTATTGGTCTTCATTTTAATTATTTTCACTCTTGTGGGTGGTTAGGGATATCTCAATGTAATTTTCATGTATATTTCCCTGATGACTAGTTGAGCACCTTTTCTTGTGTTCATTGGCCATTCTATTTTTGTGAGATGCTGATTTGTTTTTAATTGGATGATCTGTCTTTTATAAGAGTTCTTTATATATTCTGAATTGAGCCCTTTATCAGTTATATGTACTGTGAATATCTTTTCTCACTCTGTAACTTGACTCTTTTTTTTTACTTTCTTAATGGTATCTTTTGATGAATCCAAGTTTTTAATTTTAATAAAGTTCAGTATGTAAATATTGTTCTTTATGGTTAGTACTTTTTGTGTCCTATTTAAGAATATTTGCCAACTCAAGTTAAAGAAGCTATTCTTGACCTGTGTTATCTTCTAAAAGCTTTCATATTTAAAGTCTATGGACCACATAGAATTGATATTTTTTGCTCTGGTAAAAGGCAGGGGTAGGGTTTTATTCTTATTTTTCCATTTGGATATCTATTTGATCCAGCAGCACTTATTGATAAGATTATTTTTTGATAAGTTTGCACCATTGCTCTGAGGTACCACCTTTTTCATAAACCAAGTGCCTAAATATACATGGGTCTGTTTCTAGATTTTCTACACTGTTCCGTTGCTTTATTTGCCTGTTGCTGTGCTAATGCTACACTGCCTTAATTACTGTCACTTTATAATAAATCTTGATCTCTGGTTGAGTAAGCGCTCCAACTTAGTTCTTCTTTGAGGTGGTCTTGGCTATTCACGGCTCTTTGCATCCCTACCTTACTTTAATATGGACTAGAAAGCATCTTTCGAGCACTGGCTGGGGGGAGACAGACAAAGGATGAGGCTGAACAATGCTCATGGCCCAGTGCAGATGGATGCCTATTAGACATATCAGAATGAACATGACTAAACAGAACTCTCCATTTCTTTTTCCCAGCCAACCGCATTCCCTCTTCCCACACAGTTTTTCTCATCTTGGAAAATGGTACCATTGTCTCCACTGCTAAACCTTAGTCGAGGAAACCATCACCGCAGGCATGGGCCACTGAAATGGCTGTGAACTGGTCCCCTCACTCTCATTTTTGTTTCCTGTCAGTGTGTTCTTCATATCACAAGAGTGATTTTTGTAAAGGTAATGCAGCAATACTCTTCTCCCCAGCTCTGGGGCCCTGTTCCATCATTTACTCTCAGATCAAATTGTCCGCTATGAAAGCCTTTCCTTCACTCCCCTATTGAAGGAGGTTCCCCTCTCCTGACACTGTCCACATCCCCTTGTTTTATTGCACCCTTAGTTCTTACCACTCTCTAAAATCATCTTTTTATGTATGTGTTATACATTATCTGTCTTCCCCATTATAATATAAGCTCCATTCAGGTACAGAGTCTGTTATCTGTCTCCCTGTATCCACAATACCTAGAATAGTCTTTGATACATTGGAGGGGCACCATAAATGTTTGTTGAATGAATGAGTGATAAAATGAACAGTAGGTGGGCTGAGGGCCTAACTGTGTGTGGCAAGCAATGTATCTAACAATGTATCAATGTTTACCTAATTTTGCATCTGGTTACCTCTTTCGACAACTAAAAATTCTTTCAGAGCAAGGAATGTGGGAAAGTTGAAGGGCATTACTTAGGTCCTGGTAGAGCTCAGGATGAATTTGGGGATCAGTTAACAGTCTTTATCCTGTCTCTCTTTATTAAAATTAAACTTTTACTTTGAGATCATTGTAGACACGCATCCAGTTTTAAGAAATGATGCAGATACCCTTCCTTACCCAGTTTGCCCGCATGGTACATTGTAAAAACCATGGTACAATATCACAACCAGGATATTAACACTGATGCAGTCAAGATACAGAAGATCTCCGTCACCATAAGGATTCCTCTTTTTACAGCCTCAGCTACCTCTCTCCTGTTCCCACCACCTCCTTAACCCCTAGCAGCTCCTAACCTGTTCACCATTTCAACTGTTTGGTCATTTTAAGAATATCATATAAAGGGAATCATACAGTATATAATCTTTGGGGATTGGCTTTTTTCACTTAGCGTAATTCTCTGGAGTTTCATCCAGGTTGTTGCTTATACGAATAATTCATAGTGCATTCCTTTTTCCTTGCCGAGTACTATTTCATGGTGTGGATGGACCACAGTTCGCTTAACCAGTCAGCCACTGAAGAACGCTTGGGTTGTTCCCAGTTTGGGGCTATTACCAATAAAACTGCTACACTTGAGTACAGGTTTTTGTGTGAACACTAAATTTTCATTTCACCTGGATAAATAGCCAAGAGTGCAATCTCTGGGTGGTGTGGTAGTTGGCGTATCTTTTTTTTTTTTTTAAGAAGCTGCCACAGTGTTTTCCAGGATAGTGGTACCATTTTGTACTCCTCCCGGCAATGTATGAGTGACCTAGTTTCTCTGCATCCTCACCACACTTGGAAAAATTGAGGGACAGTCTTTAGATGCTGCTAGAGTTCCAGGTGAGTTTGGGATTCACTAACATCCTTTCCGCTGTCCCATTTTTCAAAAAGGCTGACACTCTGTCCCTAGTTTGGCTCAGATGGGAATTAATGATAAAAGCCAACAGCCATCTAGATGCAACAGTCCATGAAACATTTTCCTTGAAGAAAGGATGATAAGAAAGGAAACGTACACATTTCCTGGGCTCCCCAGTCCATTTATAATAACGCCAGAAATGGTGAACCATCCCTTGAGTCTCTGGAGGAGCAGTCTGTGGCCGGATTTCAGTTGAGACGTTGGTAAGCCATAGGAAACCACATAGTTAGGCCGAATCAGATGGGTGGGGGACACCTTCACACGATCTTTATGAAGGCCAGGCAGAGAGATTCTGCCGACAGAAGCAGCAACAGCAGAAATGCATGTTTCTGTGCGTGTTACCTTGCGTGAGCCCAACATGGATTAAAGGCTGCTTCTAAGAAGGGAAAACTTAGATCTAATATTTGGGGCTGGGGCCATTCTGGAAGTTTCTTTCCCTGGGGGCTTGACAAGACAAAACCAAAAAGCATAAAAGCCTGTGTTTAGCTCTTCTCGTGATTGCCCACCGTGTCCTACTGTTTCTGCTTCCTCCAGAGGCCCAGCCCTCCTTCTCCTCCCTGACCTCATCCTTCTCTCCTCACCTTCTCAAAGCTGTGTTTTCTAACACCTTAACTATTTGTATTTTATTTAACACATTCTTACATTATGGTTACTATTTCCCAGGCATTGTTTTATGATTTTATGTGTATTACCTTCATCAAAACTCATAACAACCCTATGAGGTAGGAATCATTAATGTCCCAATATCACAGATGAGGGAACTTAGCTACAGAGAAGTCAAATAACTTGCCCAAAGTCACACAGCTCATAATTGGCAGAGATAAGATTCACACCCAGGCAGTCTGGCTCCAGAATCCATGCTCTTAATCACTACATTAGGATGGCTTTCTATTATTGACAGATATGCCTTAAACTGTTCCCTTTTCGAGGCCACTGGTATTTCAGTAAGGAAAAAAGCCTTCCACGGAAGGAATAAAGCATTTAAATGTGGGACTTTGGATAGAAAGTAACAGGGATATATCCTGTCACCCAGGCTAAGGTGTGTACAAGGCCCTCACAAGGAGGGATTTATTGCATATGACAGCTCTATCTTGTGCAGGCTGTTTCTAAGTACTGCAACTAACATTTAGGAAATGGAATTACTATGTGCCAGAGACTGGGCTAGGAGCTGCACATACATTACGTCAACAAAAATGCATGACGGGCAATATTAATTCCCTTTTAAAGATTAGGAGGTTAAAGCATCCAGTGGCAGGTGGCTAGGTAATTTAAATCGTACAACTTGAAAATAGCAGTCCTAGGTCTGTCTGGTCTCCTTTTACTACACAAAAACGATTTAAAGCATTGAGTTTCTAGTTTTGTTTTGTTTGCTTTTCTATCTTTGGTCAGTATGTCTATTTTGGCAAATGACAAGGTAAGAATAGAAACTTCCATTTTCCTACCCATGAATCAGTTACTCCCCCAGATTTCACATCATAAGTATACGGCGCCACCACAGCCTAGGTGCTCAAAGAGAAAAACACAGGACTTGGCTTTTATGTCTCCCTTACCCTACCTCCTTTCTGCAATTTACCAGCAAGCTCTGTCAATTCTATCTCCAAAATGCATCCCAAGTCCATCTGCTTCGGTCCGTTTCCACCAGAGCCCCTGAGTCCAGGCCACCATCATCCACCGCCCCAGACACATTCACAGTTCATTCCTGTGCACACCCTACTTCCCTTGCAATCTATCTCCATATAGATGTGTATGTTCTTCTTAAGATATGAATTGGATCTTGTCCCTCTCTTATTAAATATTCTTCCAGCTATATTTGACGCCACTTTCCTGCCCTATTGCTAATCTCCGTCCACGGCAGAATAGGTCATGCTCTTCCACACTTGGGACCCTTCACCCACGCCAGCATCCTATCCCCCCACTCTTCCTGTGGCTGTCATCACCTCAAAAAGCCCACTGAACCTGCTGTATACATCCTCCCTCTGTTAGGTCTCTCTCTCTCTCAAAGTCTTAGACCAGTGGCTGGCATACAGCAAGCATTCAGTTAATGATAGTTCTTGTTTTTGTTTTGATCATTGTTGTTCTAGTATACAGTCTAAATTTGCATGCCTAGGCGACTAGATAAATGGAGTAGGAAAGATGGACACTATTAATATCTGAGCCCCCAGGAGCTTCTAAGAGAGGGAGGTTAGATACTTCTAGAGGGAAAAGAAATGTGGGCTTGTAAATTCTCTTCTCTGCCTTTAAAGAAAAAAAGTTATTGCTATTATTGTCACACACACAATTACCATGTGCCTAACAGAAGCATGTTTTACCGTAGCAATATAAAATATATTTTGAAAAACTATAAGAGCAGTTCCCATATTTTTAAAGCAGTGTCTAGACCTGTCTGATGGATTTCCTAAGTAAGTTTCACTCTGGCTCTTACAGCCCCCCAGGAAGTTTTTTCTACGACTTAGCAATAAGTACTCAAAGTTTGTCCTCTCTTTAATTTTCTAGTACCCTTGCTAACAATCTAGGAAATGACTTCCAGAAACATAAAAGGAGGGAAAAGAGTGAAGAATAATTAGGGTAGAATCACCTATGAACTGGATAATTAGACTTTGTCCAGTGAAGAGCTGCCTTTTAAGAGAAAAAAAAGTGACAGTATAAAAACCTCACCCCCAAGAAGTTGTGAGGCTGGACTTTGACAAATGGTGGCCCCAGTTTAGGCACAAAAATACCCATTGCTTGTGATAGTTCACGTGTGATGTCAAAGGCCTGCTTCGGTAAGTTACGGAGCAACCGTTTGGTGGAATATTATAAAGCCATTGAGAAAAAACTGGCAAAGAAAATTTCAAACATGGGGAAAACCTTATGTTATATTAAGTGGATAAAGGAGGCTTATGAATGTCATGCATGAAAACCTGTCAGCACACCAGCTACACTGATTAAACTTTTACTTGATTCCAGGCTTCATTCCCAAGTGAGAGCAGATATGACAGGCGTGGAGGCAAGTTGACCCCTAAGTTCATCCTCACAATCTAAAAGCCAGGATTGGAAACACACCAAAATATTAATATTGTACATTGTTGCAGGCTTTTCTTTGTTCCTCGATACTTTGAAAATGTTCTAACACTTTTTTAAAAAATGTTGTTCTCTTTTAAAGTTTCCCTGGAAACTTCTAAAAGGCAGCTGCTGTGGGCTCACGTTGTCTCCCCCTTCCCCCTGCAAATGTGTAAATGAAGAACCACCTCCATGTCTTTAATTTATAACAGGCTAAACTTTCCCCTGTAAGTTGATACTCTGACCAGAAGTCTGTGGGTTGGATGGGTGCTGTGTTTTTTTGGTCGTAGCTTCTTTTGGCTGATAAACTAGCACTTAAGTGTTTCCCTTTTCCAAACCCCCAAATGACAAGTGTCTCTGTGGTGAGGTGGCAGCCCAACTGTCATTGCCAACAAGAATGGTCCTGTGGACACTTATTTTTAGTTTGCTGCCTAAAGCAAGAACCAGGCTGGGTAACCAGGGCTCTTGGGGCACAAACTTCCAGAATCCAGAGCATGGAGCTATCAAAGGGAAGCCAGGTGAAGCAAGAGACCGCTTCAGGAAGCCCTAAGCGCCTTTTCTCCAGGTGGACCACAAAGACAAGGCAGAGATCTTGTATTGAGTGAGAAGACTGTAGTCCACTTTTAACATGGTTTAATTTTTATCAAGGATGCTATAAAACAGAAACACATTAATTGCATTTACATGAATGTAAATTCAGGCAGCCTTGGGGAACTAATTATAGCAAAGAGGCTGATGATAAAAAGCAGACTGGTAGAAATCTGCTCTACGGCCTGCTCAGCAGCCCATCCTCCCTTCTAACAGAGCCTGAAGCAAGGTGTCTCACCTTCTGCGGGTCAAGTAGTTGGCATGTCACCAAGCAAGGCCAGTTTACTCTCTCCAGGGAACAGAAATCCTGGGTGAAGGGACACAGGGATCCCTAACTAATGGAGAGTCCGTTAGTCTCTCCCACCTAGATCACCTAGTTTCCTGTCCCATACAAAGCCAGAATTTTTAGCTTTTTATTTGATTCTGTGAGCTGCTCTGTGGCCTTCTAACATGTATGTGTGCGTGCCATGATGTATACATGTGTGTATTTTTAGTTTTTTTTCTTAAATTAGCTAAAGTTGGTTTCTTTTGCTTGGAAGCAAAGAACTCCCCCTAAAATGAGAGCCCCAGTATATTTCACTGTATATGCAAATCTCTGCCTGGCTCTGGACAGAGGGCAATTTCTCCCCCCATCCCCCCACCTCCCATCCTGGCTCAAACATTTTCAACTTAGGGAAAAATGAGTCCTCCTCCTTAAACAGGAACTGTGACAGGCTGGGTTTTATGAAAGCATTGGTGATTGTTTTTTCCTTCTTTTTTCCACGAATGCAAGCTTCTTACTATTTCCCAACCAGGGGCAGCCAAGCAAATCCAGCCTCAAAAAGACTCTTTAGATGAGAGAGAGAGCGAGGGCCAGCCCACCGCCAGAGCCTGGTATATTGCTGCTGCAGGACTTGGCTTTGTTCATCCTGTGGTTTTCTGAACTGGAAACCAGGCTCTGGCATTGACCTCTCAGAGACAGACAACTCCTAGCAAAAGCACCTCTGACTGCATGGATAGAAGTGTTGGGTGTCAGAAAACAATGCCCTCATATGCGTGCAAGTCCAGAGGGGTGGGACGGAGGTATGGGGTGGTGGTGGGAGGACCTTCCTTAGGAGGTAGGGCTCTGTATACTCAGAGTGGGTGAGGAGAAGGAATGCTGTGAAAAATATTAAGCAAGGTAAGAAATGCCCCTGAGATGCTGTTAATTGACAAGAGCCTGTAAAAGCGCACCATCAGTACGATGCCTCTGTGTGTGTGTTTGTGTGTGTGTGTGTGTGTGCGTCTGTGTGTGTGTGTGTGTGTGCATGTGCATACACATGTGTGTGCATGCACGGAGAACCAGAACCAGAAACAGAAGGGGAGGGCAGAGTGGGAGAGCACACAAGTCATCGGGTCTCTTAGTAATGGGATTATGGGTGATTTTAATTGCCTTCTTTAAGCTTCTCCATATTTTTAAAATTTTCAATAATGATTATGTGTTACTTTCAAATTGGAAAAAATCCATAAATACTACTCGAAAATGAAAGAAAGAAAAAGAAAGCAACGCCCTCATCAGCATGAGGTTCTGTCAAAGCAGTGCAGTAAGAACTAGTCCCACCTACCCCAGCAAAATCCAACTCTTCAATCACAGTCACATGCAGAGATTGCATCAACCTAAGTGGCAACAGGATGGACAAAGACACTCGACAGCTACCACTGCTATCGCTGCTGTTACTTGCACAGCATGGACAAGATCTCCTATCTCCATATATTTTTCAAGGTATCTCTCACTTCATTTGATGCACCACATAATCCACTAAGGTAGGAAGGGCCACCAACGTCAGTCCCACTTTATGCATGAGGAAACTGAAGTACCTGCCAGTATATCACATTAGACCTTGTAGTATTATTACTGACAATAACAATGGTGGTCTTAGACATCAAATTATCACACTTCTCCCCCCAAATCTCTCTAAAGCACTACAAAAACAATAATAGTTCATATTTATTGAGTGTCCCATGGCCTTCAAATTTATTGAAGTAGATGCAGTTGTTCTTATTTTAAAGTTTAAGAAAAGCTGGGGTGCATAAAGATTAAGTAATCTGTCTACAAACACATAATTAGTAAATGGTTGAGTCAGCGTATGAGCCCAAGCAGACTGCCTCCAAAGTCATGAACTGGACTAGAAAGTCACATGTCTATTAGCCCATGTTTGAAGAAAAATTCCATTTGAGTAAATTGGCCAGACCCTTAGACTCTGTTCTATTCTAATCTGACCCTCATTTGTAACACGTCTTAGTCTGAGAGTAAACATCCCATATCCGCTAGGGACAGAAGTGGCTCTTCACTTTTTAATATTTTCAGCTCGGAGTGAAAATGCGGAAGATCTCATAAAAGATGGTGTCCAAGTCCATTCCATAGGCCCAGATGGCTTAAAGAACTTATGTAAACACTCAGCTCGAATACTTCAAAGCTCCTAGTGGAGACCAGTGACCTCAGCCCGGTGAGCCAGGCCTATGGAAGTAGTAGCCTGGAAGATGGCAAGGAGTAATTCACGCTCAAACCAAGCTTGGCTTCCTTCTGCAGTGTCTCTCTGCCACTTTGGTCTCCCTAGCACTGCAGACACCAAAATGTGGCAGGAAACCCAATAGTCTAGGTTAGCAACGTATTATTTTCAAAGCACTGTTTGGCGGCCAGGGAGGGAAGGCAGACTGGAGACAAACATAATATCAAGAGTTTGATAAGACTTGGTATCATTCAAATACATCCACGGACATTTGCAAGTTGCTTTGCTCACCTGAGCAGCCTGGGGCAAAGTGTTGAACTCAAGGAAGCTGGTCACAGGCAGCTTCTACCACCTTTCAGTGCCCCGTCTGCCCTTAGAAAGTCTTCTCCTTCAGACACTCATTGCCCTCAACTACCATCCATCACCAGAGCGGGGGCCTCCCAAGTGTCTTCCACACAACTCTGTCTGGCCAGCCCAAACCCCTCAGCTGTCTTTTATTAAGAGAAGCTCTTAAAGTGTATTTCCACCACAGCTGTCCAGTTTTTCAAAGTATTAGTGACTAAACCTAAACTGATGAACTAATTCATGATGTATGCTATGGAGTGATAATGACTTAATAAATTATTATTCTCAGAGAACTTGTGAAATTTACCCTAAAAATAACTAATGAAATTTTTCTGGCACTCTGAGAGGCTGGTATGGTAGGGATGTTGAGTGCTTTTTTTTTTTTTTTTTTTTTTTTTTTTTTAAACAACTTAGCCATTTTCTTCTCTGAGAATGCTCAAGGTGATGATTTTTTTTTAAATTTATTTATCTTTGGCTGCGTTGGGTCTTCATTGCTACCCACAGGCTTTCTCTAGTTGTGGCGAGCAGGAGATACTCTTCATTGTGGTGCATGGGCTTCTCATCGTGGTGGCTTCTCTTGTTGCAGAGCACAGGCTCTAGGCATGCAGGCTCAGTGGTTGTGGTTCGTGGGCTCTAGAGCGCAGGCTCAGTAGTTGTGGCGCATGGGCTTAGTTGCTCTGTGGCATGTGAGACCTTCCCGGAGCAGGGCTCGAACCCGTGTCCCCTGCACTGGCACGTGGATTCTCAACCACTGTGCCACGAGGGAAGTCGAGTGCTTATTTTTATGCAGCTCTCCTCACCTTTTATTACAGATACGGTCTACCACCTGTGTCATGAGGGACGAAGGTGTTTAACTGCCAGTGAGACATCTTGCAGCATGCTCTTCCTCTGTTGTGGCAACTGTGGAGCCATTTGTTGAGATGGAAGTGTCATAAGATCAAAGCAGCCTGGAGCCCTGGGGCACAGGTGTCCTAGAGAACCATTCAGACCTACAATGGACTTCAGCTGAAACAGTAATAAACTTCCTTCATGTTAATCCACTAACATTTGGCATTATTTGTTATAGCAGCATAGTTCAGCACATCCTGACTGTTAGAGCTAATAAATTTTACACCTCAAACCATAAGCCATAGTTTGGTTCCTATCTACTGTTAAGAGAGACATATGCCACTTATTAGCTGTGGCTTTGGACAAGTTATTATATTTCCCCAGAATAAGTCTCAGTGTTCTCCTCCGTAGGACAGGAAGGCTGGTCTCTTTCAGTTATAAGATTCTACCCAAATAGTAATCCCAAATTACATGGTACCTGCTCCCTAAAGATAACTATCGTATGCTAAGACAAGGCAATTTATCCCAAAACGAATAGAGATGTTGAACCCAAGTCAAACACTTTTTACCTAGTCATGTCTCTGAACAGGAAGGTCAGAACATAAGCACATTTTAGGAGATTTGATATCGTACCAAGAGGCCGCACGATATCTCATTACCCTTTAAAGTTGACCATTCTAGCACCCCTGAGCCGTCAACATTTGTCAAATTAGAGCTATTCCATCTGAGAATTACGCAGCCTTTCCCAAAGTTTATCTGGAAATTACGTTGGAAATTCCCAGTTCATGTCTGAAGACCAGAGGGCCGCATCAACTAACACAGTGGTTCTCAGCCCTTTTAACATGAAGACACCTCTTCAATGCAAAAAATTCCCCTGATGTGCATATGTGCATGTGTGTATAACTATTAGAGTCCACTGATCTAAAAATGCACTATTTTAAAAAGCTATTTTAGTGAATTGTTATTTGAAAAATAGCACATATATTATTCAAAATACCTGGACATATTATGTATTCGGGCTATAGGCAATGTTGGGCACGTGGGTATATTTGCAGACCCCTTGCAATAACTCTGAGGTTCCCCAGGAGCTATTCATATCCACAGGCTGGGAACAGTAAACTCAAGGAATCTGGGAGAATATTGCAACCTGTATTTGGTTCTTGCTTCCTTCCCCTCCCCCTCAACCTCTAATTCTCCGGGAAGCAGACTCTAACACAGAATTAGGAAGCATGAGGTCTTGTGGGGAGTAACACCTGTGAAAGGAAATATGAGGTAGCAGGAATGGCCACGAGGAAGCCACCTGATTGTGGTACAGGCTCTGTTAGCCCCAAAGGTTGCTCCAGAGCAAGATTACCTGTTGGAGCACATCCCCATCAGGTGGAAATGGCCATGACTTTATCCCATGGCCCTGCTCAGTTATGGGCTAGGGCCACTCTGAGCAGAGTGTGAATTTAGCTCAAAAGTTGCTAACAGGAGAGGCTGTCACCTAGTTATCCTCCTGGTAGCTGGGCAGTGAGTCCTTTCTGGAAAGGGGATCTGAGTATTTTATCTGCATCTGCTACACGGTATGTTTTCCCCTATTTCTATAGGCAATTTTCTCCCTCAAGGTTAAACATGAAGACAACATAACTTTATAAATGACAGTGTGAATTGCCCTTGGGAAATAGGCAATCTCTAAATAAAATCAGAAAGAAAATTATAACCATGCATAAGCATAATTGCATTAGCTACAGGATGAGGTGCTCCTCGGATAGGGGGTTGCATTTAGTTTAAGCAGAATCTCCTTCTGCAGAGGGAGCTAATTGCAAGTCTGAAATAAGATCAGAGAAATGTTTGCTGCAGAAGTCTGATCATACTCTGCACTGAACATGACTCTTCATGAATACATTGGCTGTTTACTGTGGGGAAGTCACTATGTTAGGAAAAATGAAGTAGTAATTGCAAGGCAGGAAATTACCTGGGGAGGGTCCTTCTCTTAGGAGGAAGAAGGAGTCTATTTACGATGTCAGTCCCTTTGCTTAGCCTGGGCTGTGAGGGGGTGTTTGGCACATGGCATGAAAGACAGACTGGGATGGACCCGGCTAGTGGGAAATATTTACAAGATCAAACCTGAGAATGGAACCATGTCCTGTTAGTCCAGTTTGAAACACTGAACCAGTTAATCTCCAAAGATGCATCTTTCAGGAGCTACCAAGGTGGTTTCCAAGTGGGAGTTTACACAGGCCAAGGAGAGCAGAGGGGAGAACAAATGGAAGGGAAACTTTGGAGGGTGGGACCATCCCCTACCCTTGCCTTCAGCCCCCCTTCAAAAGAGTGGTCCCAGCTTTATCCTCTACATGGTAGGATTTTATGTAAGGTTACCTTTAAGGAAAGGTTCCTTAATGAAAATAAATGAATCAGATAACTACAGTTTCCTAGGTCTTACCTGAAGCCTACTAAAATAAAATCTCACATGAGTTTGACCTTCCAAAAATGCTGCTCAACGAACCTTGTGATAAAAGGATGGATAGATAGATGACAAATGAGATAGAAAGATATTAGATGATAGATAACATACATCTACCAATATAGTAACATGCAATGCATATTATAACATATACACAAAAAGAAAACATTTTAAAGGGTAAGATAAAAATGAATAGAATAGAGGCTCTAGTATTTTCTTGCACCCAGGGGATCATCTTGATTTCCCCCGATGTAGGCAAATCTTACACTGGAGCATTCTCACAGTCTTATCTGTGATAGAAAGACTGTGTGGGAAATAAGGAGATGACCTACCACGACTTACAGATGTAAATCCGTCCCACTTTTTTTTAATGGACTCTGAGCCACTGAGATAGTGGTGCTCTCCATCCCAGCCTGTTCCTTTCTCTGTACCAGTGCTAGGGCCTGGAGGGATAATCAACTACAGTGATTGTAGCTGATTACTACCAGGTGGGAAAAGGGTACACATTTTTTTCCAAGCCAGATGGATTCTGCTTCCTCCTTCCCTTCAAGCACAGATGAAATCCAGTTTAAGCAAAGTTGAAATTTCAAAGCTGAGCTCTATTCCATCACCCATGTTTAGACCAGTGAGTGGAATTGCTGACACATTAGTCTATCAGAGGCCCTATAGCTCAACTCTGAAAGTCACCCATAAATATCTAGTCACTGACGTCTGGGAGAATAACTAGAGAAAGACCAATGTAATGGGGATCATCCCTGAGCCAGGTGTGCGGATACCAACAGAGAGGAGAATTGAAAACCCAAGCAAGTGAAGAGCAAACTCATCAGCACCCCGGGGAATTGGGAGGTCTGAGACAGGCACCAGATGTGTTTGTGTCACTTCTGTGACTCAGCTTCTATTTCAGCTACCGATAAATAAAGGACTGTTTCCAGGTATGCTATATTTGGTTAACCCCTAAACTTGGACATTAAGTATAGCCCCAAGGTGACCAAGACAACATTGCTCTAAACAACAATAATTTCACACATGCTGGATTGAAAAGAAATTAAAATTAGAAGCATGAAGAAAAAATGAAATTAAGTCTGTGGGTTTCCCATACAACCTACAAACCAGCACAACACAGGAGTTCTGTTTCTGTTTTGACAACTCTTTCCGCTTGGAGTCCCACTTTCAGTACTATTTCCCCAATGTGTTTTTCCACCTTTTTGCTCATTCACACTCTCTCTGCCCCCACTCCTTTCCCTCCAAATTCCCACCTGCCAATCTGCCTTTCCAACCCCACCCCCAGATAAATGTACAGGCTTTGCCCCAAAGCCTCCCCAGTGAGCAGTACCTTTTTCTGGGGATAGTAAGCCCTGACTCATCGATTCTTTATTACCACAGTTTCCAAAACACAGTCTTACTTCACCCTTGTCTCTACCCAGATCTCTGTAGGTCTGGGCCACCATGTGCGTAAACAGACTCTTAATGGGGGATTCCCTCCTCACCTTCCCAAAACCCTCTCACCCTCTATCCCTCTTCTGATGCCTACCCTCCAAAATGTCTGAAGGAAGCAGAGCTTAAGGAACTAGGACTCTTCAGGATCCATTGTTTCTTGTATCTCAGACTTTTTTTTGATCAGCAAAGGAAAACACACTTCTGCTGTTAAAATAAGACTCAGAGATCCTTAGAGAAATGGCACAGTAAAAATAGAGAGACCACGGTCAAGTCCATCTTATAAGCTAAATAATATAAGCTAAAGACAAGTCAAGGCTTCCCGTGAACTGGGTAGCTAAGTGAGTTTGACTCTATTCTCCCAGCCCCAGGGAGAAGCAGCAAGAGACCAAAATGTGGATACCTGAAGATGAAAGTTCTCAAATTTTTATGTTAAATAAGTGTACATGCCCTTTTATCAGATCCACACAAGGCAGCCCCTCTAAGACATGGATTCAAGAGTAGCATGTTGGTAGATGAGAAAGATGCTATCCAGCAAAATCAGTCAGACTGTCCTCCTCACTATTCCCAGGTTCCTACCGAAGCAGCTTGAACTGAGTGCTCCTACCTTCGGACACTCCCTTTTCTCTGGGTTGATTCTTTAGATCCCTCCCCAGCTGAGAAGTCAACCTCCTGATGACTCAGAATTAGTTCAGCATACTCCCTCATACCCCTGCCTCTCTGATCAAGAGCAAGCCTGTTCCCTAGTGATTCCAGCAGTGACCCCAGCATGCCCTCAGGTTTCACCTCTCCCAGGATGTACCTGGCTCTTTGATTTGGGAAGTGGAGGGAAGCATGTGTAGCAGCCTGTGCCTTTAGAACTCCTCAGAGCTGATGAGTAGTTGTGCGCGAGCCTTTGTGGAGGAATGAATTGAGGAATTCTTTAGCCCATCACACCTTCATTTTCCAGAAACGGAAGTGCCTTCTTATATTCTGGAACTTCTTCATGTCTTGGCTTAGATTTTAGAGAAGATGCCATCTTTCGCCTTTAGTAAGGGATTCCCACACATGCCCATTACAAGACCACTGAAATAAAACAAAACAAACAGAAAGGGAGGGTGTGTGAAACAGTCCCCTATGAACGAAATGAGATGTTTCACCAGAAATGATGCTGGTGGGGTAATTGTTGGGGTACAGCCCCTGGAGGTAGCCTGCTTGCCTAGTCACCAGGTCTCAAAGAAGAATTTGTATTCCATGTGGCTTCCAGATGGTACACTGCAGGTCATCTAATGTCCTTTTGGAAACATGTTCAATCATATTTAGGAATTAGCTTCCAACTCGGGAGAGTTTCCCAGGAGTACAGAAGCCTGTTTCAGGGTTGCTCCATGAATGTGTCATAAGCCTGGTGCTAGATAATGACAAAGATTCAAGTAAACATAGGCACATCAATCCCTCTTCTGATGACTTACTTCTAGAACATATGAAAGAAGCAGAGCTTAAGGAATCAGGACTTCCAGGATCCAGTTGCCTTCTGCATCTCAAGACATTTATCAGATAAAGAGCATTTTTGCTGTAAAGTAAGACTCTGAGGCACTTATAAAGATACGGAGTGCCAGGTACAGTCATTCCCAACTGGGCAGGAAACTCAAATATGAGCCAAGTTTTCTCTGGAGACAGATTTCACTCATTTATTCATTCATTCAATTAATATTACGTTTGTAGTCACGTAGATCTGAGGATAAACTGTTATTGATGCCCACAATTCTCTTATCTCTTTGGAAAGCATAGATCATACAAGCGCCTCTCTAGCACCGCCCCCCTTTTTCTTTTCTAAAACCAGTGACTTAAGTGTGCCTTTGAGAATTTCTAGTATTCCATAGAGAAGAGTTCTGGGGAGGGTGAATTCACCTCACTTGCATTGTACGATCCAAGGTCCTTAAGCACAAGCAACAGAAATCAACTCTGAATTAACAGAAGCAGAAGAGTTCAGGGAAGTTCACAGAATAGAAAGGAAGGCGAGAGAGTGAGGTTTGGAAAAAGGCAAAGACAAGAGCAGCTCCCGAGATTCAGGGAACAGTAAGCACTGTCAAGACCACGTCTGAGGAAGAACTCCTCTAAGACATGCTGTGTATACTGCCAGCGGTGCAGCTCTTGTCTCCTGCTGTGATAAACTTTTTCTACGTGTCCCCCCACCCCCAGCCTTGTGTCACACTCCATGTCCTACAGAGGAGCATCTGATTGGATAAGTATAGGTTACAAGCCCCAGAGGCAGAACTCAGAAGCTCCCTCTTTTAACTTCTATAGGAAGAGGTAGGTTCTACCAACACAAAACACATCAGGGTGGGAAAATGCCCCAAAATAGAGGGAGTGGAAAGGTGGATAACCCAAAGAAACAAAAGGGTAAGTGTCCACCACATATTTCAATCTTCTCCAAAACAGCCAAAGCTATAGTTTATTCCTTATACAACAGTCTCTGCAGTTGGATCTTCTTATGATCTGATATTGCGCATATCAAAGGACCCGTTCTGAGCTGTAGAGTATAGCCCTTATCTCTCACATTATTTGGTGCCCTTTAGCAAATTCTGACACAATAAATAATTGTTTATGCTCACATCTATTATTCCCTTGGGTGCCTCCGAGGAGGATTTGTGGCGGCTCACAAAATTTCACACACTGTAAAACAGTTCAATGAAAAATGGAAACAAATCAGTTTGTACCTATGGAAAATGCCCTGTGCTCTGTATGGTGGCCTCTCTCTCTGTACTTCCAGGGAAACAGGAGGCTGACAAGGAAGGGGGTGTCAGCCTGGGCTCTTGTGTTCCCTTGGTGATCAAGGGTCTGGGTTGATAGGTGTTTTTAGGAAAAGGGCTGATGGGTACATCCAAAGGTGTTGCATGTGACTGATACGTTCTCAGGATAAGCAAGAACTAGCCCAGATAAGGGGGCTGGAGTTGTGGCGGGGATTGGCCAGGTGGAGAAGGCAGGACCACTGACAACGGGCCAGAGGAGGAACCCCAGCAGGCCGGCTGGTGGTTGATGACTCATGGCTGAAACAAAGGAACCAACAGGGTAGGAGAGCAAGGGCTGGGCTGAGATCAGAGAACAAGGCTGGGGCTTCACCTAGAGACAGGCTCCTGTTGACAGTGCCTCTGCCAAGGGCCATCTCTTAGAAGGAAGCTGGAGGTGGTCCTTCTGAGGGTTAACTGAACCCAGAGCACTCGGAATCTTCCTCCACATGTTACTCTATCATCAGGAAAAATAATCAAATATTCTGTTTTGAAATGAGCCTTTCAGACAGTGAGATATGGTGGAAGGAGGCCTGACTTCTGTTTGACTCCAGCTTTTTCATTAACTAGGTGCAGGACGTTAGACAAGCCAAATTTCTCAAGGCCTAAATTTCTTTCCATCAAATGAGAAGGTTATGCTACATATGCCTGAAGATTCTTCCAGCTTTAGAAATGATGAGGCCACTTCCAGTACATGCGTATGCACACATGTGTACACACACACACACACCACACCAGGGATGATGGCGGGAGCGATGCGACAGTCCCAGAAGAAGTCATAGAATACTATCCTTGCTGTGCATCTCCTCTTTTCTGAGGCTGGCTCTGGGAGAGGCAAACTTTCTCAAAAGCCACAGCTGTTAAAACGGTCCCAAGGGAGTTATACTTGATTCCCGTTTCCTAACATCCTGAATGGGAGGCCCAGCAGAACTGATAATGGGGTACTTCCCCAAGTTACAAACCACAAACTGAAAGGGAAAAAACCATGCTACCCAAGGCCTTAGCCAGTGGGTAACTGGGGCCAGAAATAACAAGCCTGACCTGGGACAGACCAGTGCTGGGGAATGCACAGTGGTGGCCCAGCTAGGATTTCCTTTTTTCCAAGACAAACCATGTTGGCTCTGATGAAACTGGTTGTGGTTAAATTCCCCTCCTTTACTTGTAGCATTATTCCCAAATCGCACTGCGCTCCATCATCAGGGGTTTTGGGGAAGTCTTTGAAATTATTCAGTCATTCTAAGTGCCACACACTTTATCAGTCTCTCCATTGAGTGACTACCGTCTGTATGTGGCAGGTCCTGTGCCAGGTGTCAGGAGCACCACAGTAAACAGGACTGGCAGGTCCTGTGCCTGCATGGGACTTCCAGATGGGTGTGGGAGACGGAAAGTATACATAACTACAGTGAGTGAAATAACGAAGGAAGCGGAGTGCAGTGCAGGGACAGGGAATAACGGGAGGGGCAATGGGAGCATGTTTTCATAGAGGAAATAGAGAAGATCTCTCCATGAAGGTGACATTAAAGCAGAGACCTGAAGAATGACAAGGACCAATTTTTTTTTTTTTTTTTTTTTTTGCGGTGTGCGGGCCTCTCACTGCTGTGGCCCCTCCCGTTGCGGAGCACAGGCTCCAAACGCGCAGGCTCAGCGGCCATGGCTCACGGGCCCAGCCGCTCCGCGGCATGTGGGATCTTCCTGGACCGGGGCACGAACCCGTGTCCCCTGCATCGGCAGGCGGACTCTCAACCACTGCGCCACCAGGGAAGCCTGACAACGACCAATTTTCTGAAACAGGACAGGGTAGGAGTGGTGTGCAGGGTGTATGGTGTGTATGGTGTGTGTGTGGTGTGTATGGTGTGTATGGTGTGTGTGTGGTGGGTATGGTGTGTATGGTGTGTATGCTGTGTGTTTGGTGTGTGTGTGGTGTGTGTGGTGTGTGTGGTGTGTCTGTGGTGTGTGTGGTGTGTTTGCCGTGTTTGTGGTGTGTGTGGTGTGTGCAGTGTGTGTGTGCGGTGTGTGTATGGTGTGTATGGTTTGTGCCATGTGCGTGGTGTGTGGTACGTGTGGTGTATGTGGTGTGTGTGGTGTGCGCGGTGTGCATGTGGTGTGTGATGTGTGTGGTGTGTGTGGTGTGTGATGTGTGTGGTGTGTGTGGTGTGTGATGTGTGTGGTGTGTATGGTGTGTGTGTGGTGTGTGCAGTGTGTATGTGGTGTGTGCGGTGTGTGTGTGGTGTGTGCAGTGTGTGTGGTGTGTATGGTTTGTGTGGTGTGCATGGTGTGTGTGTGGTGTGTGTATGGTGTGTGTGTGGTGTGTGCGGTGTGTGTGGTGTGTATGGTTTGTGTGGTGTGCGTGGTGTGTGTGTGGTGTGCGTGGTGTGTGTGGTGTGTGTGTGGTGTGCGTGGTGTGTGTGTGGTGTGTGTGGTGTGTGTATGGTGTGTGTGTGGTGTGCGTGGTGTGTGTGTGGTGTGCGTGGTGTGTGTGTGGTGTGCGTGGTGTGTGCAGTGTGCGTGGTATGGTGTGCGTGGTGTCTGTGGTGTGTCTGTGGTGTGTGTGTGGTGTGTGTGGTGTGTGTGTGGTGTGTGTGGTGTGTGTATGGTGTGTGTATGGTGTGTCTATGGTGGGTGTGTTGTGAGGGAGGCAGCAGCTTTATTGGCAGAGGGAAGAGCATGTTGGTAGAAAAGTCAACTGATTCAAGGAGCTGAAAGAAATCTTACGTGGCTGAAGCAAAGGGGAAGGTAATATAAAATGAGACTGGTGAATTTGCAGAGGCCAGATCACACAAAGCCTTTGAAAAATGTGATAGTTTTCCTTAAACTTTTTTTTCCAAGTTCACTAGGAAACCATTAAGGAAACCATTAAGGCATTTTAGACAGAAGGATACTGTAACCTTATTTTCATTTGCTGTTTGTTTTTGTGGACAACAAAATAAAAATAGGAATAAAACTTGAAGCAAGAAGTCCAGGCAGAAGACTATTGTTGTAGTTTCAGTCAAGAAATGGTGAGGACTTAGATTAAGTTAGTGGTCCTCAGTCCTCCAGGGACACTTGGCAATGTCTGGAGACATTTTTGGTGGTCATGACTGGGGCTGGGTGTGGGGGCCGGTGCTGCCGGCATCTAGTGGGAGAGGCCAGGGATTCTGCAAAACATCTTACAAATTGCCCATGAGAGGTCCCCACCACAAGGATTTATCCAACCCCTAATGTAAATTGCCCCAAGGTAGACAAAACCTGGACCAGGTGATGGCAGGAGAAATGGGAAAATGTAATTGGATTCAAGATGTGTGTTTAACCTGAAATTACCAGGAATTCCAAAGAAAATATATGTGGAGAGTGAGAGAAAGAAATAATCCAAAGATGGCTTTCAGATTTCTGTCTTGTGTAACATGTCATGAAAACACGTTGGATGGATAGGTACTAAAATTTCTGTCTAGTAGATAAAATCAATTGCTTAGTTTAAAATCCAGATCTACGCTTTACAAATTGGGAGTGGCAAGATACACAGGCACCTGTGTCTCAGTTTCCCCATCTATAAGGTGAGGATTACAGTGGATCTACTTCAAAGCTGTGTGATAAAGATCAACGATTCAATCATATAAGTGCTTCACACAGGGCTGCCATGTGGTCAACAGTCCAGTGTTAGTTACTTTTGTTGTTGTTACTGTAGTTAATATTATTGTTATTGTTAGAACCCAGAACTCATGCGAGCTATCAAAGTGGGGCATATGAATTCGGGAACCACCATCATAGAGATGGCTATGCCAACATAGATGACTCTTAAGGTCTTGACATGAGTGTGTAGACAGAAAATGTCTAGGACTGAACCTTTGGTCCTATCATTAGGATATTGAGGGAATGAGAAGGGTCAGGTGATGAGGTAAGGAAAGTCAGCAAAAGGAAGCATTCCAAGGAGCGGATGCTCAACTGGGTTGATAAAGAAGAGGCTAGAAAAGTAACTCTTGAATTTCAAGGTCATCAGTAACTTTGATAAAACAATTTCATTTAAGAAGTGGGGATGGAAGCCAGAATGAGTTGAAGATGAAATAGAAGATACAGGACAGAGTATGTCGGAGCTTTTCAAGAATTTTGGCTAAGAAGAGCAGAACTGGTGGAGGACTGTTAAGTTAATGAAGGATGGGAGTTTTTCTCTTTGTTTTTTAAGGTAAATACTATTACATTATATCTATGTAGTGATGGGAATAACATGGTAGAAGAGAGATACATTAGAAATATAGAAAGGAGATGAGTAAAGTATCCTTGATAAAATGAGAGAAGACAGAAAGAGTGGCCCTTGGTTAGATGAGACACTTTGTGCTCTGAAACAGGAAGTTTGGAGAAGAGGGACAGCATGTAGACAGGATTGTAGCTTTTATGTTATGTTAGGGAAATAAAGGTTGTGCATGTCTGGCCACTTTTATTAGTGAAGTTTGGGGGGAGGAACCCCAGAAATAAGGAAAGGAAGACAGTGTGTTTTGAATACTAAATAGTCACCTTGGAAACTGGGAAGGCCAGACTTCTATTCAAAAGGTGGTAGGATTACTAGATATCTTTTAAAATTGTGATCATGAATTTATAGTGAAACCAGTGAACTGCATTCTTTGATTTTTCTCCTGCAATGTCCAATTGTTCACATATAAGCATAGAGAAGGCAGAAGATAGAAAGCTGGATTCGTTCAGGAGTTTGAGCTGTGTCAAGTGAATAGGACAAAGGATGAGACAAGGAAGTTTGAGAGTAGTTGCAAGAGAGATTAAAATGGTGGGCCATGAAATCTAAGCTAGGATAAGATGGGATGTGAATAAAGGAAAGAGCTGCTGAGTAGGGAGGGAGTGGTGGGGAATAAAAGGTTTGTCTCTGAGATAAAGTATGATATCCCAAATAGAGGAGGTGAGATGGAAGGTAAGAGGTGATGGTCAGAAAGAGTGACATTGACAGATTTCAAAGGTGGTATACTCTCTGGTGATGACAGCGAAAAGATGGGTGGGTGGCTGAGGTGGGGTGGAGGGGTGGTCATTGGTCATGAGGGATTCAAGGAACCAAGGAACTAGGAACAGGGTAACTGTCCACCTGAAAGTTGCGTCGCTGAGACTAACAATGGGATTTGACTTAGAGAGGAAGGCAGAGGTTTACATCCTCAGAAAACAAGGTATGGCCAGAAATACTGAGAGATAGAGAGACAGAGAAAGGCAAAGAGAGAAAGAGAGGGACAGAGAGCGAGAAAATAGCATGACAGCATACATCTTAAAGGGACAGGTGGGAGGGCTTCCCTGGTGGCACAGTGGTTAAGAATCCAAAAAAAAAAAAGAATCCGCCTGCCAATGCAGGGGACACGGGTTCGAGCCCTGGTCCAGGAAGATCCCACATGCCGCAGAGCAGCTAAGCTTATGAGCCACAACTACTGAGCCCACGTACCGCAACTACTGAAGGTCACTAATCTAGAGCCGGTGCTCCGCAACAAGAGAAGCCACCACAATGAGAAGCCCGAGCACCGCAACGAAGAGTAGCCCCTGCTCAACGCAACTAGAGAAAAGCCTGCGCGCAGCACCCAAGACCCAATGCAGCCAAAAGTAAAATAAAAATTTTAGAAAAGGACAGGTGGGAACAATGGGATGCTTCCTTCCCTCTTTGACCTGAAGTATGAGGGGTATAAGTGAACAAAATCTCTGGGTGAGAGACCTGGAGGTGAGTGGTGGACTCACAGGCTGCCAGCCCCAGTAGGGTAACAAGTGTTCAGAGAAGAGGTCGTGCCACCTTCAAGCCCCATCTGCACACAGCAAAATCTGTTACACAATATGAGGTCCAAGCCTGCATGGTCAAAGCTTCTTCACTCCCATCTCCCCACCCCCCTAATTCCAGTGCAGAGGGAGGATTTTCAAAAGTGTGAAGACTAAAAATAACCAGAGAGCAAGCCAATGAAATGTTATGACTGGTTTAAACAAAAACCCACACTTAGCACCAATGTGGATTAGGTGGAGGCTGCTTTTATGAAATCCACATTGTTTTAAGAGCATCCCCACAACCCAACCCCCCCGTCCAGCATTCAGGTTCAAAACATACTTTTAAGTTTTGTTTTAAATACTCTAGACTCAAAATGCCTTATAGCCATTGTCAGAAAAAGTGAAGTTGTCCAATTAACCTCATGTTCTTTGTGGCCTTTTATATCTGATCCTCATATTATGAACACCCCAAAACTGTTCAGGGCAGTGGTCCAAGATAAGGGATAGCACTGCAATAACGGTTAACATTTAGTGAATGCTGCCTCCATCTCAGGCATTGTGCTAGGTAATATACTTTCATTATTGCATTTAATGTTCACAAAACCTTTATGGGTTTTTAATCCCATTTTACAAATGGGGAAAATAAGACACTGAAAAGGTAAGTGACTTGTCCAAGGTCACCAGCCATAAGGGGTAGAGATGAGAAAGTCTGGAGAGTTCGCACTTTTAACCAGCTGGCTATACTCCCACATACTGGAAATACACTGTGCTTGTCGTTCAGAGCAGACATCACTGGTCAATTACAGAACAATCCCACCAAGCTTGATCCCTAATCCATTGCTCTAGTAGCTCCTATCAGTTGATAAATGTTGGCAATCTCTCTGCTGAAGTGATAGGAAATCTCTCTGCTCTTCCCTCCATAGACCCTTCTCCTTTGCTTGCTCCTATTCTCTTTGAACCTTGTCTTTGCCTTACTCCCAAGTTTGCATCGACTTTGACTTTGGTCCTTTACACTTAGCATATGGTCTTGGTCTCTTTCAAGTCTGACTCAGGCTGAGACTTGCCCCCAGGTCCCTCTTGCCCTTTGTCTGGTTCCTCTTCATCCCCACCCCATAATGAGCTGTCTCAGCTATTTTGTCAGGGTTGGACGAGGCATCTGAGGGGCAATACGCATGACAGAAGAGGAGAAGTCTCAGTGCAGATTCATCCTCCAAATCCTGAGCTCTGAGCCCACTATAAAAATTTCTGCGTGAACCGTATAGATACAGAGCTTTAGACATGGTGTCACATTCTGAAGATCCTACAGTTGGAAATATACCACTGAATTACACTGTCCATGTTTTTTTAAATGACCCCAACTCCCCCCCCACCCAGTTTTAGTCAACTGAATCAGAAACACAGAAAAATATTTTAATTTTGGAGGAAAAACTTAGATATTTGTTGTGCATCAAAAATGCTCATTGGGAGGACTTCCCTGATGGTCCAGCGATTAAGACTCTGTGCTTCCACTGCAGGGGGTGCGGGCTCGATCCCTAGTCAGGGAACTAAGATCCCACATGCCGCATGGTGCAGCCAAAAAAACACACAATAAAACAAAAACCTAATTGGGGGCTTGAAAAGTAGTGGCTCCTAACCAGCTGTGTAATGCTGGAAAATCATTTAGCCTTTGTGAGTTGTGTTTGATCTGTAAAGGGTGACAATTAAATGTTGGATCTCTCAGGTCCCTTTCAGACACAGCAGTGTGTGGCAATGTAACCTGTGTTTCAGAGGCTGTTGCTGTCTGCTTTGCAGGGCTACTAACTGCTGGCAGTGTCTCCCCAGTTACTCCCAAAAGTCACCAGGAGGTGCCCCACAAGTACACGTTCTGTCAGTTTCCACAGGTCAGATGACACTCTTTCCTGTTTTGAACCTGCCCTCTATTCGCCCTCTCTAGTGCTATTGTCTCTGTTGTTCCCTGAGTTGCTGCATCTGTGGGGTGTAAAGTCTATTGCCCGTCACCACCATCACAGCCATGGGGTATTAATGTCCTTGTGATGCCAAAGCTCTTTCAGGATTTGTACACTCCTGTGTTGAGACCTGAAGCAAGACTGCCAAACTCCACCACTGACATCTGAACCCTGGGAGCACTTGCTAAGAGGCATTGTCAAGTCACTGTGAAAACTTTGGAGACACCACTCAAATTCTGGACAGCGTGTCAGACTCTATTTCCACAAAGAATATCACGAGTTGGTTGAACACCCAAGACCCACAAAATATAGGACTGATCTAATCCGTCCCTGAAAGCCATTGAGACAAACCCATTATCTGAGAAGCCATGACAAGTTATACTTAGAAGCCCAGTGAGTCACAGCTCATGGGAGTTAGCTCAGAAGCTCTCACTCATAAAATGACACACCAGTTTGACGTCTGCTGAGGCTCATCCCAGGTGTCAGAATTCAGCCTCATACAAGGACCAAGAGAATACATTAGAGACGAGTAATATTCATGGAGCACAAGGACTTCATGCTGGGTCTGGCCTCACTATGAAGACAGGGCATCAGACACAGGAAGTCCAAAAAAGTGATACAATTTTTACTAGGAAAAAATTTCCCTTCACCACACACAGTTTCTCTTTAATTTTTCTTAAGGTGGTACAGTTGCTAATTTCAGCCCTTTACATACTTTCCCAGCAGTGAATTTAATTTATGACTTTACTGTACATCCTTCCAGGCCCAGTGGACTCAGAAAGAATATGAACTTTAAAATCCCAGCTCCCTTACCTACTTGCTGGCTGTGTGACCAGGAACAAGACTGTCAACTTTCTAAACCTTAATCCCCTTATTTATAAAATGAAGTTTTTAGGAGGATTAAAAAACAATATCTTTTAATGCAAAGCACCTGGCTCAGATCCTACATATGATGGGTGTTCAATCAGTGTCACTTTCCTTCCTTCCCAGTAGAAGTTATCAGATGATACTAGCTTCAGGTCTTCTGCCAGGCACAGAACACACCCTTCAAAGTGTTAATGCCATTTCATTTCAGCAGACACCTTGTCTCAGGAAAGCCATTAGAAACCCCCAAAGTACTATATTTTTCTCCTGGTAAGTAGCTCACTTCCCACAACTTCCCACAACTTTATATTAAGTAAGCCCAACAAATGAGTCACACTAGTTACAGAAGCAAATTTGGGAGCCACACCCAAAACACAGGCATTTTGACTTTTCAGAAGAAGCTGTCAGTACCACCAAAAAGAGGGCTCAGGGGACCCACAGTTAGGAAACCCCAAATTCCCAGGCTACTTCTGAATTCATATGCAAACCAAAACCCTTAGTTCCTCATTTTTTTTTTTTTGGTGAATTTCTATCCACGGTATTTAATGACAGCTGAGAGTCGCTGAACAATATTCAAATTTCTGCTGAATTTTCTGCTTTGTAGCGGGGTGGTGTGAGGGGTACAGGGGGATATATCAAGATGGCCCAATCACTTTTTAAATGAGCAATACCAAATTAAATTTAAAACAACATCCTACTTACTGGGTCCTTATTTACGTTTTGGTAGAGTAGAAAGTGATTATTTACTTTTTGAAAACATCTACCATTGCATTTAAAGTCTGATTTTGATATTCATGAAAAATTTCAAGAGTTTATCCATTGTGTGAAAGTGTAATGATTTGTATAAAAGTAAAAAAAGAAAAAAAAAGATAAAGGAAGCCTGTCATTTGTCAAGGACATAGGTGATTAATAAATTTGCACTTGAGATATAAATACTCCAAGACTGTAGAAAGCAAGGGTATGGTGATTGGATTTAAACTACCTGTGTCTTGCAGAAATCCTATCCAAGGAATTAACATAAAATTGGTGTAGAACTATTGAAAGCCCTCTTCCAAAATCCAGAGTACATGGGCCTCCTGCTGAAGACAAGCTCACAACATCAAAAGCAGTAAAATGAAAAACTATGTGAGTAAATAAGCTACCATAGGAGTCATAAGGCACCATAAACAAAAAGTTAGCCTCCTAGGAGCTGGACCTAGTAGAACAATCTAAAAGAGACAACAAAGCAAGTATGTTTCAAACAATTAAGAAGTTTTAAGAAGTGCAGGGGAGGATGAACTATGATCCAAAGTGAAAGAAGAGGACAGTAAAATAAGACACATTGACAAAGAACAGAAAGAAAATGCAGTCAAGAAAATAAAGAATTAATAGAAGGCTAGACAACGCTGCTGAGAAAATTAGTGAATTGTGAGATAAAACTGAGGAAACTGCTTAGACTGTATCACAGAGAACAGGTGGCAAATACAAATGAACAGATAGAAAATATGGAGGGTAGATTGAGAAAATCCAGCAGATATAAAATCGGGCTGCTATGTTGTACAGTTCTAAAGGTTACTCTTCACAAGGTGTCCAACATAAATGGTGTTGCTTGAATTTTTACATGTCATCCTTTATTTGATAGGAATTCAAGAAGATAAGACTAGAGAATATAGGATAAAGTGATAATTTGAAAAAGATAATAAATAAGAAATTTCCAAAATTGAAGAAAATCACAAGTTCTCAGTTCTCAGACAGAACAAGTACAGAAGAGTCCTGGATAGTATAAATAAAAATAAATTCACACCGAAACAATTTGTGAGGAAAATAAAAAACACCAAAGACAATGAAAAACAACCAGAAATAAACAAGATTACTTGAAAAGTAATGAACAGTCAAAATGACAATACTTTTTATCAGCAACAATGCATGCCATAGAACAATGAAATCATTATCTTTAAAGTGCTGAGGCAACAGTTCTGTCATTTAAAAATTCTAAACCAAGATATGTTTTCATTCAACAATAAAGTATGATTTATTCACACAAAGGAAGCTCACAATGGAGAGAGCCTCATAATACATTCTTAAATAGAAAATAAACAAAAGCAAAAGGTGCTTTTGTGTTAGGAAGGGGGAAAAGTAAGTATATACTTCAATTCATAGTAATGGTATATAAAACACTGGAACACTACCCAAGGAATAAATATAATTGGTTACCTGTGGAGGAATGTAGGAAATGAATTGATGAGGATAAAAGTGAGAGCAAACTTCTCACTGATTATACCACTGATTACCCCTTTAACATTTTTGTTTAATGGGCAAATTCCTAAAACACAAAACCTACCAAGACTGAATCATGAAGAAATAGAAAATCTGAACAGACTTATAATAACTAGAAAGGAGACTGAATTCGTGACAAAAAAAACTCTTAAAGAGAAGTCCAGGACCAGATGCTTTCATTGGTAAGTTCTACAAAACACTGAAAGAAGAATTAACATTAATCTTTCTCAAACTCTTCCAAAAACCAGAAAAGGAGGAAACACTTTCAAACTCATTTGTGGACAGCATTATTCTGATATCAAAACTAGATAAATCACTATAAGAAAAGAAAACTACAGACCAATATCCCTGGTGAATACTGATACAAAAGTCCTCAACAAAATATGAGGAAACCGAATTCAACAGCATGTTACAAGGATTTTACACTAGGACCAGTGGGATTTATTTCTGGAGTATAAAGGTGGTTCAACACATGAAAAACAATGAATGTAATCCATCACACCAACAGAATAAAGAAAAAATCCACATGATCATTTCAAATGTTGTAGAAAAAACCTTTGACAAAATTCAGCACGCTTTCATGACAAAGAAAACATTCTCAAGGAAGTAGGAACAGAAAAAAACTACTTCAACATAATAAGGGCCATATATAAAAATCCCACAGATAGCATCATACTAAATGGTGAAAGACTAAAAGTATTTCTTGTAAGGTCTGCAACAAGACAAGGATGCCCACTTTTGCCACTTTTATCTGACATAATACTAGAATTCCTGGCTAGAACAATTGGACAAGAAAAAGAAATAAAAGGCATCCAAACTGGAAAGGAAGAAGTAAAATTATCTCTATTTGCAGATGACATGATCTTTTACGTAAAACCCCTAAAAATCACGCACACATAGACACACAACTGTTAGAACTAACAAACAAATTCAGCAAAGCTGCAGGATACAAAATTAACACACATCTCTGGTAACCAAGATGGCAGAGTAGGAATACAGTGAGATCACCTACTCCCATGGGCCCACCAAAATTACAACTATTTACAGAGCGCTATCTATGAAAATGACCTACAGAAAAAAACTAGCAGAAAAGATCTTCCACAACTAAAAATATAAAAAGGAACAACAATGAGATGGGTAGGAGGGGCAGAGATACAATATAGTCAAGACCCATCCCCTCTGGTAGGCAACCCACAAATGGGAGGATAATTACAACTGCAGAGGTTCTCCTCAGGGAGTGAGGGGTCTGAGTCCCACGTTGGACTCCCCAGCCCCGGGCTCCTGCACCAGGAATATAAGGCCCCAGAACATTTGGCTTTGAAGGCCAGTGGGAATTATTTTCAGTAGAGCCAGAGGGCTGTGGGAAACAGAATCCACTCTTAAAGGGCACAAACAAAATCTGACATGCTCTGAAACCAAGGGCAGAAGTAATTTGAAAGGAGCCTTGGTCAGAGTGACCTGCTGATCTTGGGGAGCCTCAAGAAGGGGTAGGAGGCAACTGGGACTCCCACTGGGGACACGCATGCTGGCAGCAGCCATTTTTGAGAGTTCATTTTAGTGAGAACACTAGTACTGGTAAGCACCATTTTGGAATCCTCCCTGTAGCTTATTAGCACTAGGACCTGGCCTTGCCCACCAGCCAGTAGGCACCAGTCCTGAGACACCCCAGGCCAAGCAGCTAGCCAGACAGGGAAACAGTCCCATCCACGAGCAGGCCAGTTTCCATAGCAGGCCAGTTTCCTGAGCCCCCAACAACCCCGGGGACATGGCCTTACCAACCAGTGGGCTGACACCAGCTCCAGGACGCTCAGGACCCCACAGTCAGCATGTCAGGAATTGGCCTCGCATACCAGCAGGATGATACTAGCTTCAGGACCCCCAGACTTGCAGCCAGCTACCCCAGGACCTGGCTCTGCCTATCAGCGGGCCAGAACTAGCCCCATGACCCCTAGTGCTCCACAGCCCTGCCCAACAATGAGCTAGCCTCAGGACCAGGACTCCCAGGGCCATGCAGCCAGCTGTGCCAGGACTTGGCCCAACCCATCAGAAGCAGGCAGCCTCTGCATTAGGCAGGGACTAGCAACCAGCCAGACCAGGGGCCAGTCACACCTACCAGCGTGCCCACAGTAGTCAGTCCACCACAACAGAAGGGTCATACAGTCCACTTAGAGGGCATTCTTATGCATATAGCTCTGGTGACCAAAGGGGAGTGCATTGATGGGCCCCATAAAATATCTTCTACATAAAGCCACTTCTCCAAGATTATAAAGTGTAACCAACCTACCAAATACATAGAAATAAAAACAGAGAATTAGGCAAAATGAGGCAACAGCTGAATATGTTCCAAATCGAGGAACAAGATAAAATCACAGAAGAAGAGCTAAGTGAAGTGGAGATAAGCAATCTTCCCAATAGAGTTCAAGGTAACAATCATAAAGATGCTTTACAAACTTGGGAGAAGAATGGATGAACCCAGTGACAAGTTTAACAAAAAGAAAATATAAAGAAGAACCAAACAGGGCTGAAGCATACAGCAACAAATAAAAATACACTAGAAGGAATCAACAGTAGAATACAGAGGAACAAATCAGAAAACTGGAAGTGAGAGTAGTGGAAATCACTCAAGCTGAACAGAAAAAAAGAAAAAAGAATTTTAAAAAATTTGAACAGTTTAAGAGACCTGTGGGACAACATCAAGCACACTAACATTCACATTATAGGGGTCTCCAGAAGGATAAGAGAGAAAAAGGGCAGATAACAAATTTGAAGACATAATAGTTGAAAAGCTCCCTCACCTGGGAAAGGAAACAGACATCCATGTCCAGGAAGCACAGAGAATCCCAAACAGGATCAACCGAAAGAGGACCACACCAAGATGCATTGTAATTAAAATGAGAAAAATGAAAGAGAGAATCTTAAAAGCAGCAAGGGAAAAGTAACTAGTTATGTATAAGGGAACTCCCATAACACTATCAGCTAGCTGGCTTTTCAGCAGAAACTCTGCAGGCCAGAAGGGAGTGGCACAATATATTTATAGTGATGAAAGGAAAAAAACCTGCAACTAAAAATACTCTACCAGGCAAGGCTATCATTCAGATTTTATGGAAAGATCAAGTTTTACAGACAAGCAAAATTTAAGAGTTCAGCACCACCAAATCAGCTTTACAAGAAGTGTTAAAGGGATTTCTCTAAGAAGAAAAGAAAAAGCCACAAGTAGATATATAAAAATTACAAAAGGAAAAATCTCATTGGTAAAGGTAAATATACAGTAAAGGTAGTAGACAAACCACTTATAAAGCTAGTAGGCAGGTTAAAAGGCAAAAGTAGTAAAATCATCTATATCCACAATAAGTAGTTAAGGGATACACACACACAAAATATGTAAAATATGATATCAAAAACATTACATGTGGGGGTGAGGGGAGTGAAAATGCAAGGTTGTTAAAATGTGTTCAAACTTAAGAGATCAGCAACTTAAAACACACACACACACCCCTCATGGTAACACAAATCAAAAATCTATAATAGATACACAGACAAAAAAGAGAAAGGAATCCAAACATAAAGCTAAAGATAGTAATCAAATCTAAAGGGAAGAGAGCAAAAGATGAAGAAACAGAAAAGAACTACGAAAACCACCTCAAAACAAATAACAAAATGGCAAGAAGTATATATTTGTCAATGATAACTTTAAATGTAAATGAACTAAATGCTACAATAAAAAGGCATAGAGTGGCTGAATGGATACAAAACCAAGATCCATCTATATGTTGTCTGCAAGAGAGTCACTTCAGATCTAAAGACACACAAAGACTGAAAGTGAGGAAGGGGATGGAAAAAGGTATTCCATGCAAATGGCAACAAAAATAAAGATGGGATAGCAATACTTATCTCAGACAAAGTAGACTTTAAAACAAAGACTGTAACAAGAGACAAAGAAGGACATTTCATAATTATCAAGGGATCAATCCAAGAAGAAGAAATAACAATTGTAAATATATATGCACCCAACATAGAAACTTCTAAATACATAAAGCAAATATTTACAGACATAAAAGGAGAAACTGACAGTAACACAATATAACAAGGGACTTTAACGCCCCACTTATATCAATGGACAGATCATCCAGATGTAAAATTAATAAGGCAACCCTGGCCTTAAACAACACATTAGAGCAGATGAACTTAATAGATACATATAGAACATTCCATCCCAAAGCAGCAGAATACACATTCTTTTCAAGTGCACATGGAACATTCTCCAGGATAGATCACGTGCTAGGACACAAAACAAGCCTCAGTAAATTTAAGAAAATTGAAATCATATCAAGCATCTTTTCTGACCACAAAACTGTGAGACTAAAAATCAACTACAGGAAAAAAACTTCAAAAACACAAACACATAGAAGCTAAACAAAATGCTACTACTAAACAATCAATGGGTCACTGAATAAATCAAAGACGAAATAAAAAAATACTTGGAGACAAATGAAAATAAAAACACAATGATACAAAATCTGTGGGGCACAAGAAAAGTTCTAAAAGGGAAGTTTATAGTGATGCAAGCCTGCCTCAGGAAACAAGAAAAATGTCAAATAAAAGAAGTGAGTGGAAGAAGAACAACAAGCAGGAAAAAATTAAGTGGGAAACAATGATTTAAAACAAATCATGATCTTGACACATTTGAGAACCCGTTTCAGAAGATGCTGCCAAAACATAGAGGTCAGAGAGGCTTTGTGCCAGTATAAGGGTGACTTGGAGCAAGAGGTTGAGGAGAGAATGGTCCAAGTAACAATCCTGCTGACCCAGAGAATGACCAACAGCCCACCCCCATCTGAAGGGTGACTTGACTGTACAGCATTTGAGGCTACACTGAGAAGGGTTTTGATTTTCCTTTTTTTATCCCTAAGGAAAAATAATTTTCAGGAAAAGTATTCTTCTGATAACTTTCGTCACTGAACTTAATAATTGACTTTAAAATTTCAAATAGAAGAAGTAATAAGGACTTCTAGGTTTGGGTGGAGAACCCATAATGTGAACTTACCATTAAAATAACCATGAAGAGAATAATACTCAGCAATTTCAGATTGGAGGTTACCTGGGATGGGATGGAGTGGGAAAGAACCTGTCTATACCTAAGACTCCAACTGACTCGGTTGTTATTTTTAAGGTGTTCTGTAAAAGGATGATCCTTCACACTTTTTTTGCTTGGAATATTTCATAACTTTTTACTTTTTTGAGGATTAATTTATGTGCAGTAAAGAACAAAAATCTTAGCTGTCCAAATTGGTGAATTTTTATATAAGTATACTTCAGTGTAATCCACTCATATCAAAATATAGAACATTTCCAACTCCAAAAAAAGGGGAAAAATACCCCCAAATCACTCACAAAAATCAGTTTCATTTCTATATACTAAAAAGGAATTTCAAAGGAAATGAAAACAATTCCATTTACAATAGCATCTAAAAGAATAAAATACTTAGGAATAAACTTAACCAAGGAGGCAAAAGATTTATACACTGAAAATTACAAAATGTTGCTGAAAGAAATAAAAAAACACCAAAAAGTGGAAAGACATTCAGTGTTCACAGATTAGAAGACTTAACATTGTTAAGATGTAAATACTATCCAAAGTGATCTATAGGTGCAATGCAATTGCTCTCAAAATCCCAAAGATATATTTTCCAGAAATAGAAAAATCCATCTTAAAATTCATATGGAATCTCAAAGGACCCTGGAGAGCAGAAACAAACTTGAAAAAGAAGAACAATGCTGGAGGCCTCACAATTCCTGATTTCCAACTCAGTGATCAATAGTGTGGTTCAGGCATACAGACAGACATTTGACTAGTTTAATAGAATAGAGAGCCCAGAAACACTCACACATATGGTCAAATGATTTTTGACAAGGGTGCCCAGACCATATAGGGGGAGGACAGTGGTTTCAATCCATGGTGCTGGGAAAACTGGATTTCCACATGCAAAAGAATGAAGTTGGACCTTATCTTACACCACCTGCAAAAAAATAACTCAAAGACCTAAATATGAGAGCAAACTGTAAAACTCTTAGAACAAAACGTAAAAGAAAATCTTCCTGACATTGGATTTGGCCATGATTTCTTAGATATAACATTAAAGGCACAGACAACTAAGGAAAACATAAATAAATTGGACTACATCCAAATTTAAAACTTCTGTGCATCAAAGGACACAATCAACAGAGAAGGCAACCCACTGAATGGGAGACAATATTTGCAAGTCATATATCTGATAAGGTGTTAAGATGCAGAATATACAAAAAATGTCCATGATTCAATAACAAAGAGACAAACAACCCAATTAAAAGAATAGGCAGAGGACTTGAATAGACATTTCTCTAAAGAAGATATAAAAACTGCCAACAAGTACATGAAAAGATGCTCAAAATCACTAATCATTGGGGAAATGCAAATCAAAACCACAATGAGATACCACTTCACATCCATTAGGATGCTGCTACAAAAACAAAACAAAATAGAAAAGAGCAACTGTTGGCAAGGATGTGGAGACATTGTAACCCTGTGTGCTGTTGGTGGGAATGTAAAATGGTGCAGTCACTATGGAAGCTGACATGCCAGTTCCTCAAAAAGTTAAAAACAGAATTACCATATGATCTAGCAATTTCACTTCTGGGTATATACCTAAAACAATTGAAAGCAGAGAATCAAGGAGATATGTGTACACCTATGTTCATAGCAACATTATTATCAACATTCAAAAGATGGAAGCAATGTGTCTATGGATGAATGAATTGATAATGAAAATGTGGTATATACATGCAATAGAATATTATTCAGTCTTAACAAGGAAGGAAATTCTGACACATGCTACAACATGGATGAACCTTGAGGACATTATGCTAAGTGAAATAATCATACAGTCATTAAAGAACAAATACTGTATGATTCCGCTTATACGAGATACTTTGAGTACTCAGAATGTATTGAGACATAAAGCAGAATGATGGTTGCAAAGGGCTGGAGGAAGGGGAGAATATGGAGTTGTTCAATCAGTACAGAGTTTCAGTTTTGCACAATGAAGAGCTCTGAAGATGGTTGGTGGTGATAGTTGCACAACAATGAGAATGTACTTAATACCACGGAACAGTATGCTTAAAAATGGTTAAAACGGAAAATTTTATGCTATGTGTATTTTACCATCACTTGCAAAATTATCCAAGTATTCTCCACAGAAAAGTAATTCAAGAAGTAGAGATTAAACTAAAAGGTCAAAATAAAGTATTTATACACATATGGAAAAATTTTGTTTGCTTTTATTAAAAAGCATTTAATAAAGAACATCTTTGAAAATTTACAACATGGCACAGGAAATAGATGTTCCTTGTAGAAAATTCAAAAAATATGGGCAAACAAAAATGAGAAAATACATTAAAAAATTACCCATAGTGCCATCCAAAGGTAACTTAACTATGGCTAACATTTTGGTGTATATCCATTAAATATATATATATACACACACACACGTCTGTGTGCATGCACACACACATATATCATATACATATGTATATGCATACTATTGAGTAGGCAGCTGGTTCAGCATCTCCCGGGAGCCTTTGAAAATGCGGATTTCTGCATTTTCTCCATCACTCATGGAGATTTGGGATCAGTGTTTGTTTAAAATATTCCAGGTGATTCCCACACTCTGGTTTGTAGGATCTACTTTAAGACAAACTTTTCTTTTCAGACAAGAAAACAGAGTCAATGGAACCGACCTTTTCTTTTTTTCTGCTGGGTGTTCTACATGACTACTGTCCTTCATCAAGTGTCTTGCTTCAGAAGTGCCCTGGTTATCCCATTGCCTTTGCTCCCTTTTGAGGACTGCTTTCAGGATGCATAGTATTCTTTTAATTGCCCTCAAAAGTAGGATGACAACACACTTTAGAGAGGAGAAAGGAGTGTTAAAATAATTTGTTACATAGTTTTGAAATATTTATTGACTGAGAAAAGTTTTGTTATATTGATAGAATGACAACTCCTGTTCAAAAATATTTTCAAAAATTATTTCTAATAAACTGAAAGTAACATGTATCCATGTATATTTATGCAAAAACTTTAAATGTCTAAATATTGATTATATGACCATTAAAAATAATAATTAGAATAGTAATTCTTGGTACATAACCTTGTTCTTCAATCAGTTTCTTAGTGATTTTTATCCTTTAAGATATATATTTTTTATTGAAGTATAGTTGATTTATATTATTCTCAGGAGTATAACATAGTGATTTGATATTTTTATAGATTATACTCCATTTAAAATACTAAAATTATTATAAAATATTGGTTATATTCACTGTGCTGTACATTATATCTTTGTTTTTTTTTTTTTTTTTTTGCGGTACGCGGGCCTCTCACTGTTGTGGCCTGTCCCGTTGCAGAGCACAGGCTCCGGACGCGCAGGCCCAGCGGCCATGGCTCACGGGCCCAGCCACTCCGCGGCATGTGGGATCTTCCCAGACCGGGGCACGAACCCATGTTTCCTGCATCGGCAGGCGGACTCTCAACCACTGCGCCACCAGGGAAGCCCCTATCTTTGTATTTTACTAATATTTTATACCTAGAAGTTTGTACCTCTTGACTCCCTTCCTCTGTCTTGCCCCTCCCCCCAACTCCTCTCCCCTCTGGTAACCACTAGTTTGTTCTCTATCTGTGAGTGTTTCTGTTTTGTTATATTCATTCGTTCGTTTTACTTTTTAGATTTCACATATAAGTGAAAATACAGTCTCTGTCTGGCTTATTTCACTAAGCATAATACCCTCCAGGTCCATTCATGTTGCTGCAGATGGCAAAATTTCGTTCTTTTTTATGGCTGAGTAATATTCACAGCAAAACTGAGCAGAAGGTGTAGAGACTGCCCTTATACCTCCTGCCCCCTGCCACATGCACAACTCTCCCATTATCAACATCTCCCACCAGAGTGGTACATTTATTGCATTGACACATCGTTACCACCCAGAGTCTATAGTTTATATTAGGGTCCATTCTTGGAGGCATACATTCATTGAGTTTAGACAAATGTGTAATGACATGTATCCACCATCATAGTATCAGGCAGAGTATTTTCACTGCCCTAAAAATCTTCTGTGCTCTGCTTACTCGTTCTTAGCCATTTTAAACTCTAAAACGGTGTCACCGGTATTTTTCCGAAGAACTTTTTTCAGTATATTTCTTTTTAAAAATATTTATTTATTTATTTATTTTTGGCTTCTTCAGGTCTTAGTTGCAGCATGCAGGATATTCCCTTGCGGCGTGCAGGCTCTTCATTGATTTGCGGTGCGTGGGCTTCTCGGGCTTCTCCCTAGATGTGGCGAGCAGGCTCCAGAGTGCATGGGCTCTGTAGTTGCGGCACGTGGGCTCTCTAGTTGTGGTACGCGGGCTCAGTAGTTGCCCTGCGGCATGTGGGATCTTAGTTCCCTGACCAGGGATTGAACATGTGTCCCCTGCATTGGCAGGAGGCTTCTTAACCACTGGACCACCAGGGAAGTCCCTTCAATATATTTCTATTTTTGCGTGGATTTTTTTCATAAGATTTTTGAGATCTTCAAATTGTAATTTATGGTTAATTTGAAATTCTTGACATATTCAGCTGAGTCATTTGTAGTAAAAAAAATATTTTTAATTGAGAAAATAACTTATAGATGCTGGTAAGAGCAAGGTGATTTTTGCTGGATGAAGGATATTCTCAAAAATATTTTTCTATATTGAAAGAACTAAATATTTCAGCCTAAATATTTCAGATACTATCTTTCAGCTTCCATTTGGAGTAACTATTTTTGACAACTATTTTTAAAGACAAAATTTACTGTAAAGATTGCCTGTATTTATTATTATTTTTAATGCTTCATCAGATTTAAATGGTGAAAAATCATAGGTTTTTTTTTTACTTCATTCTGGCACAGAATACCAATTTATCTAATAAAAAAAATAGAAGCCCCATCAAATTATTCTTCCTACATGTTGAGACATTCCAAACTCAATTACCAATTTTCCAAATCAAATCTCATATACTGTTTGAGTGATCATTAGTTTATTTGTTTAGTTCCATCTTTGCTTTAATAAGAAAATATTTCAGGATCTTCTTGTTTGCAAGCTTTGCTTTTATTCATGGCAGTTCTCCAAAAGTTTCAAAAGTTGCACTTTGGGAGCTTTCCATTTATTGCATACTTTAAAGATTTCCAACTGATTTTAAATTGAGTTCAATCAAATTTTAGAGCTCTCATTTTTAAATAAACAAAAATTCAATACATTATAGGACACAGGCTGATTTATAAAATAAAAATTCAAAGACTTAAAAATGTTTTAAATCTGATTGATCACGAGCAGCAAGGAGATAAAGCTCATATTACTGTGCCAACGTGTTGGAGTTTTTTAAATTTCAACATTAACCTTGTCACAAAACATTTGGTAGTTTAGTTGTTGTGGGTGTGTACGTGTATGCATAAAGTTTGACAATGACAGCTTTTTTTAAAATTGGTAAAATACTGTGACTTGTTTGTACAAAATTATGGCTTATGTGTTCACCCAACCAATTTTGAGTACAATTTGGCTCCACAGGCTGTTTTCATTCAGTAAGAACAGTTTTTACTATATGGCTATGCTTCACCAAAATTTGCTTTTATATTATTAATGGAAAAGCAAATAAGTTTATCATCGTTGTTAAGCATTTTAATTGAATTTACAGCAACATTCAAAAAATCCTCAAGTGTTTCCCTTTGGACAGGATGAATTTCCAAAGCTTTCCTTGGACTCCATGAATTGGATTTTAAAAAGAAATCCAATATCAGAAAATAACTGAACTGATTTTCTATCTGAAGTATCAGTGGTAAAACTGGAATTACTTAACTGTTTGCAAAGTTCTCCATTTTTTCCCTTCTCAGTTGCCCAATACTTTACTTTTCAAATGTGCACAAGAAACCTGAAAGTGAAAACAAGTAAAATTAATTTAGGAAAATATTCCATTGATCTAAGTGAAAATGCTATGCTTCGTAAAGTGATTTGTAAATGTACATTCTGTAGCTGCCGTCATTATCTATGGGCACATTCTTTAAATATCCACTTAGGATTAAGCAGATGCTGATGCTTCTTCTGCAGCAGATTTGTGCCTTCTGGTTTTCAAGTGGTTGGTGATATGGCTATGACACCCTAACTAAAAGGGATCTTACCCTTGGTAGTGAGGGATTTGATAGTAAATGCCAAGCATATTTTGTGCACGTTACACTTTCATCATCATTTGTCTTGAGATACAGAAGCTTAGTATTTAATTGTTCACTAAATGTGTACTTTTAGTTTAGTTATAGATAGCTAGTGGGAAGCAGCCACATAGCACAGGAAAATGAGTTCAGTGCTTTGTGACCACCTGGAGGGGTGGGATAGGGAGGGTGGGAGGGAGATGCAAGAGGGAGGAGATATGGGAACATATGTATATGTATAGCTGATTCACTTTGTTATACAGCAGAAACTAACACTCCATTGTAAAGCAATTATCCTCCAATAAAGATGTTAAAAAAAAAATCGGCTCATTGTTGCCCAGAAGATTTATTGCAAAATAAAAGTATTATCAAACAATAAGAGAGTTGCAGATTTGCACTCCCTGATTAATGACAAAAACCACTGCGCCAGACTGTTTTGACTCCTCCCTATGTACTCTCCAGTAGGATTGGGCAGTGTCTGCTTCCTGCACGCATTCCATAAATGCCTAACTTAGGATTTCCATTTTCCTCTGATCCCAGTGAATGGTGGCCTGGCACTATCATCAGTTTCACAGACTGTGGCAAGACCCACAACTAGCTGCTACATCAAGTGGCCAGCCGGGGTGGCAGCAGCAGCAAATGAGTGTCTCAACACACTGGAGACCAGAAGGAAGTAAATTGTCCCTACACTCTTCTATCTGAGCTCATTAGTAAGAGTGTTAGTTATGCTGAGTGGAAGCATGATCCCACTTGCATAAAATTCTACAAAAGGCAAAACTAACCTATGGTAGAAAAAAGATGACAGCATTTGTTGCCCTGGGGAGTGAGGACAGGGGTGATTGGGAAGAGGCATGAGGAAACTTCCTGGGGTGATGGTAATATACTGTAGCCTGGTAGGTTTGGATTAAAGAGCTGTATGCATTTGTCAAATCTCAGTGAATGCCCACATAAGATTTGTGCATTTCATTGTATATAAATTTTACCTCAAAGTAACAAGTTAAAAATATGCATGATGTAATATTTAGGGTGATATGTATTGACATTTGTAATTTACAAAATAAGATGGATTGATGGATGGAGAGAAGAATAGATACACATGGGATAAACTAAGCCTAACAAAAAAGGTTAATGGTAGAACCTAGGTGGTGGATACAGAGTGTTCACTAGGAAATTATTTCAGCTGTACTGTTTGTTTGAAAATGTTCATAACAAAATGGGGGGAAAACAGCCTACATGTGTGCAGTGGTCAAGAGGGTAGAAAGGGCCACTCTTTTCTGTTTAACCATATCTGTACCCACAGATAACAATTCTCATTGTTAATACTGTTTTTGAATATGTGTAGACATCAGTATAATTATAGGTAATATTACTGTGACTACAAGTACAGTGGCAGGACCAGTGTGGGCAGATAAGAACCTGTGATATCTTTTCATTTTGTAAATGAATATCTTATGGTAAATCAAGTTTTCGTTACCTCTGTGTGTGTAACACACACACACACACACACACACACACACACACATATATATGTATATACATATATATATATGTATACATATATATACATCTCTCTGCCTGTTCCTCCTGAAGCTTCCACTCCTCAAAGGCTTCCTTGGGGAGGAAGATTTGTTTAGACTCTTTCCATTGCAGAAGCTGCAGGACAGCCAGAAGTCACTCCTGGCCATCGCAGTAGCTATTGTCACAGGTGCACTGTGTTCTTCATTTGCAAAGGGAGCAATGAAGCCTGAGACATTCCAGCACTAGAAACGGTCTAGCTGTCACATGTAGGGGCATATTTATATTTCTTTTTCTCTTGACACTTAAACATTTCTTGTATTTTTTCTCCTTTTAAACTAGTTATATAGGCTTGTTACAGAGAAATTTGAAAACACAGAAAAGTCAAATCAAATAAAAATCATCTAAAATATCACCTTCAAGAGAAAATGAGTCACTATGAACATTCTGGTTTGTATATTCTTCTAGCCTTAATTGCATTTATACACTTTTTTTTTAGACAAAGTGGAATTATAGTAAAGCTTTGATTTTGTAAAAATATCTTGAATGTGTACAAGAAGTGTTTCTCCAACTGCTCTTTCTGTTGTCACTTTTCCTAGAGATTAAAATATCAAAGTAGATGTATTAATTTAGCAGAGGGAGAGTTGAGATGTCTCATTAAAACTTGGACGAACTCCCTCTGTCGTAGCTTATTTATCTAAGTAGCTTTCTTAAAATCAACAGCTCCCACTAACAAGACATGCACATTAATGTCCCACAGCCAAATACACTGAGAAGCCGCTACTCCTTCTTTATATTTTGCACGTACCACAAACATTGGCTGAGATGTGTCAGCTGCTCTGAAGGGCAAGATTAGAAAATTAAACTTCATTTATAACTTCCATGAACCAAAAGAAAACAATCAAAGCACAACCATCCGTGTTACATTGAACTTGGAAGGGAGCATAAATAAGATATGCCTTGCTTTTAACAAAAGCTGCTGGAATCTGGAAGAATCTTTCCTAGCCAAGGATCGCCTTTGAGGTTCACTCCAAACACCAGGCAACCACTAGGGACAGCTAGTCTCATAATTTTGAGTGTTTAAAGTGGAGCAATTCCAGTTCATGAGCACTAATATAATTTGTGAAAAAAATACATGCATCACTGACATGATACTCAAAGCTTAACAAGATCTCTTTGCTCCCGGAGTGTATTGTTGGCCTATTGCTCTTAGTTATTAGGTCAGAAGAGACATACAGGGAGAATACTTTGGAGGAGTACACAGAACCAGGTGATTTAATTATTTTTAACATTTCTCTTTTCTTGGTAGCTAATTAGCAAACATTCCTTTCTCTTCCTTAGCTCTTTTGAGGTCATATCAGCAATTATCTGCCCTCCAGTTTATGCAAAACTACCTGAATAACTCAATGCAGAAGAGCTTATCAGCTTTCTTCCATTTCCTTTTGCCCAAGAATGATTAGCCATGAAATATTTCAAACATACAGAAAAATAGAGAGGTAAATAAAGCCACCTGGATTTAACAGAGGTTAACACTCCACTGTACATACTTAATATTTTTTAATAAAACCCTTCAGTCATCACTGCCACATTTACAAGAATATTTGGTTTTTTGCTATAACATGTCTTAAGAACACATCTTTGGGTGTAAATCTCTGACATCTCTCTCTGAAGTGGTTGCATAGCTGTCAGCTCCATGGTCTTTATTGTTCCACTGTGGTCCACTCCACAGGGCAGGGGTGAGACAAAGTGGTCTGGTGGTTGCAGCACGGCTTTGGGGCCATACAGATCCAAGTTCCAATCCCTGCCAACTAGCCGAGAGGATGTGGACAAGTGTCTGTACCTAGTCTCTCATTTGTAAAGCGGGAATAACAATGCCGACTTTGTAGAGATGTTGGGAGGTGATGTACATAAAGCCTTAGGAGGGTACCCAGCACACGGTAAGTAGCTGTTATCAGGTTATCTGTTGTATGTACCGAACAATCCTTATAAAGCTTGGGTCCATATCCAACTGAAACTGTATTTACCAGGAACCAGCCAACCACTCTCCAGATAATTAACCACTCCTTATGTGGAGACTAATACATGTCACCTTGGTATGTGAGGCCAGATTTAGCCCAGTGAAATGGCAGTCTTTTTTTTTAATGGCTCGAGGTGACTTTTTCCCATGCTTTTGATTTCAAAAACATAATGGAATTTTATAGTTTTATAGCACTTACCTTTATGTAAAGTCAAATTACCCCACGAGATAAGGGAGCAGTTGGTTATAAAAGCAAGATGCCTTGTGACCACAGACATTATTTGGCTGTCTTTATTTCTGTAAGCATCTCCTTCTTTTTGTATCCTTAGGTTTATCTATTATTTGTCATTAAAGCAAATTGCCTTTAAAAAACCCCCCACATTTTTAAACTCAGTTTCTCAACCATGGCTGAGGCTCAAACTCACCTGTGTTTAATAAAATCAATCAGGCTTTCCTGGTGGCGCAGTGGTTGAGAGTCCACCTGCCGATGCAGGGGACACGGGTTCATGCCCCGGTCCGGGAAGATCCCGCATGCCACGGAGCAGCTGGGCCCGTGAGCCATGGCCGCTGGGCCTGCGCGTCCAGAGCCTGTGCTCCGCCAACGGGAGAGGCCTGCGTACCGCAAAAAAAAAAAAAAAAAATCAATCAGCCTATCTATCTCTCTATGTATTTATCTATCTATCTATCTACCTACCTACCTACCTATCTATCCCAAGGCCCCCAGCCAAGACAGACTGGACTCTCTGGAACTGGGAGTGATGGGGTTGGGTAGAATAAGGGTGGGCAGGATTAATGTTGCACTCAAGTGAGGTTGTTGTAGACCCAGAATTGAGAATCACACTGGGTTAACTACTTGAAATGGTACCTATCTGAAGAGCAGTATTAGATTTTGGAATTAATCGGAAAGTTCTTTTTTTCCCCTCCAATAGCTCTGCAAGCAGGATGCTGCTATTCTGAGTCTTCTGTTGCAAATTATGTCTTCCATAGGAATGAAGCATACACATGGTCCATCCAAGCACAATGTAAATCAAAACACATGTCTACCTCTGGAACAAAAGCATTTGGACCATCTAACTGGATTCCACTGGAATGAGTCTGTGCGACACCACGCTGAAGTAATTGAAAACCACCCCCCTAAAGAAAGTTACGTGAAGGCTAGCCAAAATACAAAAAAAAAAATTGGATTTAACTCAATTAAAAAAATTTTTTTTAAATTGTACAATAAATGCACCACATCCTTTTGCAAACAAAACCACACCAAATGTCAGAAACTGGCCTAAGAGTACACTGTTTTCCAGACATGAATGTATTACCTAGTCCTGCCAATACTCACCTTCCCGCTCCCCTTTCTTCATTCCCATAAGCTACATGCTCTGATGTAATCAGGCAGCCAAGTGCATCTGAAGATGAAGACCATTAAGAAATCACCCTTCTCTTTATTTATTACAGTTTCCATGGCAAGACCAAAATAAAAGACAACTGTGTTTCAAAGCAACAACAATAAAGGAAGCAACATCTCTCTCAGGCAGGCAAATCTTTAAGTAAAAGTTATACTGTCCAGTGTGAGACGATGCCATGTGCCCTTCCCCAAACTAAGAGGCATGACTCCTCATGGCGCTGGCCACGTGTAGACACAAACTCCAGAGACCAAGAACCCACTGCTAGAAGGTGCTGACTTTTATATTGTCTTTCGGGATCCTGTTGCTAAGTTTCTCTTTCAACTGACTTCCAGATATCAGACGTGAAATCTCCGGGGCTTTCCAGGCCACCTAATTCAAAGTAATTAGGAACCTGAGTAGGGTCAGAATGCTGGCTGACTTCTTTCAACAAACAGGGACCTAGAATTTGGGCTACTGAGATATTTAGCCAGTTCTATCTCTCTGGACAGAGTCAGCAGGTAAAATGTTTTCTAATGCTTGAGGCAGGCAACTCCAAATCTAGATGCCCCCTCCCTCTAAGAAATCGGGACCGCCAGACTCATTAGTAACATAGTGGTATACTCCCTCACTGCAGCCTCATCCTTATTTTGTCACCTTGGCCTTGTATTCAAGCACCTTGGCCCATGTCAACTGCAGCAATTTGCTTTCCCCTTCAATAAAGGCTCCAAATATATGGTCATTAGTTTCCCCAACCATCTAGCCCAATGACAGTATTCTCCTTGATTAGCTTCCAAGAGCCCCCCCATCCTATCCCCTCACCCTACCCCAGAAGAAAGTGGAAAATTAGGCATAGAGAGAATGGTAAAAGCAGTAGTTTCTAATAGTTTGCTCTCTTTTTTTTTTTTTAAAGGGAGGAAATTCCCTTTGTGGATTTACTTAGAGCAAAAATGGTATCTTGGCTTTGGACTTGCCCCTACATTCATTCATGTTGGTACTTTTTATTTAGTTTTGATAGTAGATAGGTTCCCCCTGCCTAAAAACCCAAAGGAAAAAAACCCAATTCTTTAATTTACTCACATCCTGCTGGGCTTTCTCAGGCTAATCATTTTCATACCAGCTTCACCTTCAACTGCAACATCCTAGTTTGAAGGAAAGGGGGAGAAGGTCTACTGGAGGTTGCCCCAACCTCAGAGGGAAAGAGGGAACCCTACATGCCTCTTCCTGGGAGCCAACACCAGAGCTGCCCTAGGCTATTTCAAAAGGTCAGCAGGCTCAGTTCCAGAAGAAAACACTACACTTACTTCCCAAGCTGCCAGGGCTCAGAGAGGCATAAAGAATTAATTAAGTAAATTAACGGACAAAATCTGGTAACTGCCAGCTCCTGGAAACCCGAGAGATAAACAGTAAGTTATCCTCACCCTGCAGGTGGATGAAGAGACTATCTTGATGCAACAAAAATAAAGGAATGCTGTGCTCTGCAGTCTTGGAGAGGAACTCTCCTCCTGTCCTTGGGGGTAACCCCTTGTCCCTGGCTCTGGGAGACCACTTGACCAGCAAGGTTGACAGCTCCCCACACACAAAAATAGCGTAACCCTTGTAACCACTTGCAACTTGGGCCTGTGGACTAGTTTTATTTAAAGGGGGATTTTTAATTCTTTTCTTCCTATCATGGCAGTTCACACTGTGCCTCATCCTGCTCTTTCTATTGAGGTTCAGTCACACTGAAGTGGACACTAAGGGTGGTCAAGAAGCCACAAACGGGGGAAGGGGGAAGACGAGGCAGTAAAGAGGGCCATAATGCCCACTTTGTCTGATTGATAAGGATAGTCACGATCTTGGGAGAGGGATGGTGAGGATTTTGTGTAGGTAATATGTGAGACAGGACTATAAAATAAAGACACTGAGTTTACTGCCTGGATGCCAAACTGAATATGTATATGGACCACAGGTCTTTTAATTTTAAGCCCCGGCTGGCAAATCCACTTCCCGCTCCTCCTATGCAGCCCACCTTCATCCCTATGCAGCCATCAGTTCCTACCAAAGCAGAGTTCCAAGGCCCTCTAAGTATGGGAGTCCTGGCCACTGGCTATAATTTTGCCCTCTGAAATCTTTGTGTCTCCTGAGTTTGCACATTGACTCTGGCATTATATTCTTAAACTATAAAGTCCTCCCCTTTATGCCCATTCAGAAAGCCTAAGCAAACAAGACTAGTTAGCCTGAGAAATAGCCAGTTTACTCTATGGTCACTGCCCAAGAGCCATGGACCACTAAAAAGATGCCTCGGATGTCAGAGAGCCCAAATGCCAGTCCTCCCTCTATCCCTAACAGCCATTTGACTTTAGGAAAGGCCCGTCTTTTCTTTGGATTTAAGTTTTCTCCTTTATTAAAAAAGAGAAGCTGTCTAGACAATCAGCCCTATCTCTTTTAGCTATAAATTCTGTTTTGCAATGGCAAGGCTGAAGATCTGAGAATCTGTGCCTGCCAGAAGGGCTTAAAAATAATAGTACCTAACATTCAAGTACTTTACATATATTAACTCATTTAATCCTCTTTAGAACCCTATGAGGAAGGTATTATAATGATGACCCCAATTTTTCAGATGGGGTAAAGTCAGAGAGGTCGAGCAGCTTGCCCTGTGTTACACAGTAGTGGTGGAGTGGGGGTAGGAGCTCGGGGCAGTCTGGCTCTAAGGTGAGTGCTTATAACCATGGATACAGGATAACCGGCAGATTGGAGGACTCAGCTTCCCTCTTCTTCGCTTGCTTAGGTGAGAAAGGAAGTGTGAGAATCACAGTTTACCTCAACAGCATGTACAAAGAGCCAGGACAAAAGGTAGACGGTGCCCTCTCTACCACCTGCTGGATTCCCCTGCATTATTTAGCGCACACATTACCATAGACAAACACAAGCACTTCATGGCAATGGTGTAAATTAGGGTGATTCTGACAGCGAAGCCTAAAATCATTAAAACGTAAACTGATCAGCCTGGGATCTCTTTGCCACCTACTGACCTATCAGTGCATTGACGCGGTTTGGGGGAAACAGTCAAATGATATTAGATGAGGGAACACAAGAGGCCAGGCAAAGAGAGCTACTTTCCAGACTAGTTCAGAAAAAGAGCTGTCTCCAGGGGTCTTCCAAACAAAGCCACTGAGGTCCTAACTGCCCTGTTCTGGACTCCTAGCTTTAGCCTCCTCAAAGGCAAGCGCCTTTCACCGAGCCCAACACCAGTCCAGCAAGATCTTTGCCGAGGAAAAGACAACATGCTTGATCATTTTTAAAGTAGGTCCGGTAAGAACCGTAAGACTCTCTACCAGTAAGACTCTCTACCAGGAAAGTTCTTGCCAATTCACTGCAGAAAGGTAGTGATGAGAATTTATCCTATCTTGATTCTAAGCTCATAGCGTGAGGGCCCAAGATCCTGAATTGGGCCTCTTTTCAATGGTTAATTGCTATAGAACAGTTTCTTAAATGGAGTGTTGTTTATTTGTGTGCCCTTGGGGTTTTTCCATAATTAATCCTTTTGGAGCAGGGTGGGGCTGGGCTGGGAACAACACAATATAACTGGTTGCAGCTGTCCTTATGCAACCCAGCACATCCACAAGTTAAACACTACCTTTTGGGGGAAACCAACACAACTATGCTGTTTTATGCAGCTTCAGGCTGCTAGTGCTCATTGATAGGTACTATCACCAACTTGGGAAAAGTCCTATATATTGATACTTTCTGTGACCTTATCAACCAAATGGCCATGTGGCATACATGCTGTCAAACTGAATGAAATACCTTTCTTCTCCTGAGCTAAAAGTACACTGTAATAAGAAGCTGTAGGTTCTTTGCTACCATGTCATTGATTTACCTCCTGTACTTTGTCAACCCAGGAGAGCTATGAATCACTCTTCCCTTTCCAGCTAACTGAAACAGGTTCCTTTTGATACAATCTATTCTTAATCTAGATTTATTTGTTCTGGATCCTGATGCATTCTTAGGGGATTACCTCTTATCAAAGGCAGCTCTCCCTCAGTGTTTAATGATAATTTTTATTTCAAGCTCTTCCTGACTAGTGTGTTTGCCCTTTCTCAGGGCTTTCTACTCCTAGGAATACCTGAGTCACATGTTGTTAGATTGCCAGCACTCATTAATCACAGGCGGGGGGTCACTCCCACGGGTCACTGAACGGTGTTAAAATTCTGATGTCTTTTAGGAGTTGGGCTCAGAGATAATCTCTTATCTTTCTTTCCTCTCTTCATATTCATTAATTTTAATTTCCAGGTGCGCAACAGGACACTTATTCATTCAGCCACTCGTTGAGGAATTACCACGTGCCTGGCACTTCTGCCTGGGTGCTGGAGATAAAAAAAACATGGTCTGCTTTTAGGAAGCTCACAATATGGTGAATAAGAAAGGTCATGATTAGACAAAGCAAGAAGGACTCTAAGGAAAGATCCACAAGGCATTTATAGGTGTGCAGAGGACTGTTTGACTCCACCTGCAAGATCCCAGAAGAATACATCCAAGAGCCAAGAAGTGATGCTTGCCTGAACTTTACTTTAAAAGGCAAGTAGTGGGGCTTTCCTGGTGGCGCAGTGGTTGGGAGTCCGCCTGCCGGTGCAGGGGACACAGGTTCGTGCCCCGGTCCGGGAGGATCCCACATGCCGCGAAGCGGCTGGGCCCATGAGCCATGGCCGCTGGGCCTGCGCGTCCGGAGCCTGTGCTCCGCAACGGGAGAGGCCACAGCAGTGAGAGGCCCGCGTACCGCAAAAAAAAAAAAAAAAAAAAGGCAAGTAGTGGTCATTTCGGGGGAATGCAAAAAACAGATGGATCTATGTGGATGCAGCAGAGGGACATAATTAAGGGAGAAGCTGGAGAGTCATGGCCAGATCATGAAGGGCTTTGTCCCTTAGGCTAAGAAATTTTAACTTTATCTTAAAAAGGAGCCACGGAAGGAAAGGGACAGCAGGATTGTAATACAGAATGGTATCATGAAAGGACAATATCCCTGCTAAGTTCATGATAAGATTCTGTGTCCCCATTTGCTTCATCTGGCATTGCTTCTTGGCCCCAGGGACAGCATACAGAGCATGTGGAGAGCAGTCAGGACTTACCACCAGTTCATGGCATCAGTCTACCTCTCCAAGAGACTTATAGCAATGACCTTCCTCAGGCTCTCAGGGAGAGCTGTGCTTGTTCTGTAGTCTGGTCTGCAGAGGATTACAGGATAGTGATTATCCTGGAAGCCTTCCTGGAACAAGATCTCTTTGCATAAGGTCATGAAATGAGGGATCCAGGTGGCAGAGAGCAGTTGTAGATGGGAAGATAGGGGATGCACAGAGGCAGAGACACAAGTCAGCAAGCCCCACGTGTGACACGTGAAATACAGAGGGGTAGGGGAAGAGGTAGGAAACGTGGTGAAAGGGATCAGATCTGTTGGTTCCCTTTGTCCCACGACCACATTGCTGCACAGAACATTACACATTTCCAAGTTGGAGTAGCTAAGGTAGAAGGAAATAGAGTAAATGGTCTCAGCACAAATGTGAGGTACTAGCAAATCAGTAAAACCAATCACATAGTTTGCTTGCTTTTGTTTCCAATCTCTGTTCTCCATGCCCAAGAGCAGCCTGCCTGTCATTATCAGGTTAGACATTCTCCCTTTGAAATTATGCATTCACAGGTCTTAAGGAAGCTTTTAGATAGAAATGTCATTACTTAAAAAAAATGTAATGCCCTAATCATCTCCTATTTTCGCTTCTATCTGTAGCATAGCTCATGGGCCCTAATGTACTTAAGGCTCACCAGAGGACTTGGGAAGTGATGAGGAAAACAATTTGACTCCTAATGGTCCCGGACAGATCACGCCCCCCACCCCTGGACACTGGCTTTTTAAATTGTCCATGAGAAGTTTTGGGTAAAGTGAATTAATAAATAACAGAATTTTATGAGTACATGCAATTTTAGGTTTATCTGACTTCATGCACTGGCCTCCCTGCTCCACAACCCATAATCTTTTCCCTCATATATATGTTTTATGATGGATTTTTCAAGAACTTAAAAGAAAAGTTTAAAACTTTCACTCAAGCTAAGGTTCCTTAATTTTCATTAGTAATTTCATTGGCCAGGATGTGTTACAGGGACAAAAGCAGTTTCAAAATTGCTGGCTCAGTCTCGTTGCCTGCAAATAACTCTCAGCCTAGCAAAGAAGAAGGTTTTGGTGGTGTGAGTGTCTCCAAAGATACACTTATGCTAGTATGTAATTCCCCTATTCTCCCCCTTACCCCCACCCCGCCCCAATTGGACCATATTTTCTATTTCCCAGCTATAAGAAAACAGGTTCTGGATACTGTACAATGAACATATAGGTTCAGTATGCTTAATGCTATAGTATTTCCACAAATATATACATTAGTGAGGATTTTGTAAGCACCGTGTAAAATTATCTGAAGGGTATTTTCTAGGTGACTTTCTCCTTTTCATAAAGCAAAAGCCCTTTTGAAACAATGACATCATTCCCTACTTCATGTGTTCTAATTTCAGGTTTTCATGAATTAATTTCAAAAAAGTGATGGAGGCCACCATTGTTTTACATTTGTTTGAGCAGGCTCTACGCCAACACAAGAGCCAATCACGCTTTGCTGTTAAGCTTTACTAAACAAAGACATGAAAATGGGGGCTACTGAGACAGAACTTCCCCATGAGTCAGCAGCCAGCCAAAGATCTCATGGTTCCAACTAATGAGCCCACAGCCTTTCATATCTAGTTCTGCTTTTTGAGTATCTTTTAAGAGTCTAATTTCTGGTCAAGAACTGAGAAAGCGGGCTAGATTCTACTTCTGTAGGATCCGAAGTGGTGCTAGCCAAGATACCCCATGTTAACAGGGGAAGAAAAAGTGGCTGAGCCCCAGAATCTCAAAAAAGAGAACTCGCTCTCCTCAGACCCCATTCTCCTCTCTCCCCGCTGAGGTTCCAAAGGGAAACAATACATGAGCAGAGAGCAATGCCAGGCAAAGAAAGACATACTGTTAACGGGACTCCTGACTCAAGACTCCCCTGGTGAGCTGGCTTGAACTATAAGCACTCTTTACAGAGGGACAGTTCTTAAATGTAGTCGCACATCAGTGTCACCCGGGGAGGTTTGGTTTTGTTCTGAACTGCAGTTTCAAGTCTCATCTCAGACTTATTTCCAGGGGTGGGGGCCAGGATTCTGTATTTTAAAAAGCATGGCATATTGGCATGTCTCCTCCTGCCCCCATCACCACTGGCATTAGGGGACCACTAATCTGAGTCGGAAGGTGTAAGGCCAGTAGTGTGCTGAAACTGGCTTGTACCAGCTCACAAAAGCTGACTGTTGAATTTTGCAAACCCTTATCAAAAGTTAATTATATAAGCTTACTATTAAATAAATTATATCAAAAACAAAGCTAATATGCAAAGCTCATCATGTCCTAATCACTTAACTACATTTTACTATTATCTATGTTCTTGAGGTTTTTACATCTGTTGTATAGGCACTGGTGGGAAATGCTATATAATGGTGCATGGCCATGCATCTCTTCCCAACTCCATGTTCAGTGACAACACATTGGTAGCTTGAGATCAGAACATTTATATCATGGAAATCGGCAAACGCTAAAAAATTGGGGCTTGATTTATTGTTGCCTATAGACTTAAAGTGATGGAAAAATATAAATAATGCAGATTAAACTTTAAAGTATGTCATGCCTGTAGCTGGTACATTGTGAATAGCACAAAATTTGAGGAAATGTTCTTTAAATATTTGAAAACTGTCTGGTTTTAGAAAGGATACTACTCTCTTCATTAACAAGCGAAATTCCAAAATATGACATCTTTGTTGTTTTAACTATCATCTTACTCTTTCATGTAAAGAAAAACATCAACCAGCATTCATGTCAGGAACCACACTTATTCATCAACTGCAATCATAGCTTGGCTACAGATACAAGGCTTCCATAAAATCAATGAAAGCATTCTTGGAGAATTGGTGAGCTATAAAAAATTTACAATAGAGTATTGTACATTCTATTGTGTGTGAACTGTATATTTTATTGAATTCTTACTGTATTTATAATATACTGTTTAATAGTATTGTATATTCCATTAAATTTGCAAATTATATATTTTTTGTATATCAGTAGAATTTCTAATAGACTTACATTTGATTATATATGTATATACATTTGTTTTCCAGAGAGCTGGTTGTTAAAACATTTACCAGCACACCACTGCCTAACCCAAGAACAAAAACAGGTTGAACAGCTTCTACGCCTTCTATCCTATAGGTCCACGCCCTTATCTCAGCTCTTCAGTTTACCATTCCCCTGTCAAGAAAAACACAAAGAATTGTACAAGAACACAAATCAAAAGGAAAAGAGATTTTCCTGAAGATGCAAAGCAGATAAGTGAATCCGCCTAATCCAGCCTTTCCTAAGGAGGCTGCCTTCCAAGTAGGGACGGCTTTAGGCTGATCTGACCACACATGCCATGTGGAAAGGATAAGAGAATCCTAACAGGTGGCAGGCAGTCTTGGCACCATAGCCTAATAAATGTCCTCCCCCTTGAATCCACATCAATGGCTCCTTGGGAGCAGAGAGGTGGGTAGAGGCGTCAAAGTAGTGAACAAGGAGTTTGATCTTTTGTCAAATTTGGAACATGTTTGGGGTACATGAGGGTCAGTGAGCATCTCCACCTTTCACCAAGCAAAGTGTACACGAATGTTGTCATTGCTTATGATTTAAACATATCTTTCTAAAGGTGAAATAAAATGCAATTACCAAACCAAGATGTATAGAAATTTTAAAAATTCTGTTGCGTGGTAGTCTTGTTGTTTGAAACTTTAGGCCACTGCCAATAGCCAACACTAACTACTGAGGAGTTTCCTTCAGTGCTGGAAAAAAAAAATTGCAATGAAACTTTAAAGGTTTCTTTTAACAAAATTTGTCCCTAATCAAATCAGATCTCTGACTGTCCATGTTACTGGTGTGTCCTAGTCCGTGAATCTATTCAATATTATGAGTACTTTTACATTTGTCACAGTCTTATCCCCCCTCCAACTTCTTTTCTTTAAAAACAAAAGAAGCAGAAGTCCACCGAATATCTGTTATTTTTATCTGAGTACCATGTGGTAGAAACTTCTACTAAAGAGTCATCCTCCAATTAAAGTGTAATTTTTCAATTATGAAAAAACACAACTGATGCAGATAAGGAGTCTTCCGGTAAATTCCTTTTGAATGTCTTATGGTATTGCAAATATAAATGCACAAAAAGACTTCTCTAACCTCTTAATAGAAGGTGAGTCAATGCTACCGTCATAAAAATGTTCACATATTTACCCACCATAAAAGGGAAACTGGCCTCAGAACATCTTAGAGAAAACACAAGGTTATGGGCTAGTCCTGACAAATGCTAATACTTCTACTTAATCGGTATGTTCTTGAAACCTAGGCACAGAACTGCTCCAACAAGATTCCTCAGGTCCTTAAAAAAGGAATGTGTTTGGTGAAGGTTAAACTGACACATTTAGAAGCTGAGACAGATGAAGAGTGGGAGAAACCCAATCAGCCTGGCATCCTACAAGGTATGAGCCTTGTGTTATATTTTACAAACTAATAACTGCATTGGTGGTAGTAAGGATGAGGGTGGAGGAGCAATATACACTTCAAAGAAAAACATATTCAAGACACTTGCAAAACCATCTGGGGAAAATCGAGGAGATATTTCTACTTACCAAGCTCTGGTATCTGTATAGAAAGAACATGTACTTTCAACCAGAGAGATATTTATTAAATTAAAATTTATCAGACATTTCTTTTTCCATAGCTCGTTATCTCATAGCAAAACTAAAGAACTTTTTGGTCATCACCCAATAACTTGCCCTCTAAGTGAGAACACTGAGGTGTTTTCCTGTTGGACCCTTAATTATTAATCCACACCAGTTACCACCTCTTTGTGAATCGGAAGGTTAAAGGAATATATCATTCATTAATATTAAAATCTAGAGGACATTAAGATTTCTGAGGCTTTAGCTACAGACTTATTTCTGTAATATTCTTATTTCTATAGTCCTGTAGCAGGTGCTACCGAGAAGTTCAGCAAGGTGTTTTCACTACAATAGAGAGGCATTTCCCCAACTCGTAAGTCTTTTTAATGTGCTAACCTCCAGGATTTCCTTTTAAATTGATGTTTTTAAAAGAAGAATCTCTTGTGAGGCTCTGGGACCAACCTGCTTGTCTGAATCCTGTCATCGCCACTTGTTAGCTGTGTAATCTTAGACAAGTTACTTAACATGTCTTTTGTGAAATGCTGATAATACTAATACCTATCTTACAAGGTTATGATGAAAACTTCTGAGTTAATAATACATGTATAAAACATGGAGAACAGTGCCTGAAACACACTAAGTTAGCTATTACTATTGTATTATTATATTTTCATGGTCAGCATATGTATAGTTTGAAGAAAAGGTCTGTATCTACTTAGTGGGAATGAAGTTAACTAGGTAACCAGAAAATTATATTGAAATATCTACCTAGAAAATAAGAGTACTGTAGAGAATTTCTCAAATGATCCTTTTAAAACATTAATTTATTTTACCAGTTTTTCCATTTTTAAGGCTTTTTAGGAAGCTATTCCTCCCAATATTTTCCAAAGTTGTGATGACTCATTCAGGAAACAAAACATACAAAAGCCCCGTGACACCACTGAATATTAAGTTTCCAATTTTGCCTAATTCATAGGCTCATATACTCTCACCTGCAAGGAATAATGACTTTAAGCATTCTCTGAAAAATGACTGAAATTGAAATTTTAAAAGGACAGAGTTTGCTCTCAGGAACACTTACATCTCTTTATCTTAGCATCTATTTCCATTCTTCTAAAGTTGCATCAAAGCATAGGTATAAAGAGAATACCTGGAAACTCATCATGATATTCTAATTAGTATTTAATTAACAGGTTGAGATAAGATACATTCTTATTAATTCATCAATAATTAACAGATGATTTGGCGTCAAAATGGAATGCCCACAAATTATTTACTAAGTAATGAAACCTAGTTAACGGTGGTGGCTGTGTAGCACGGCAAGAGCTGCATGTGCTCACTGCTGAGTAAAGTTGGCTTCCACTTCACAAGCATTCGTTCTCAACTAATACATTTAAAGAACAAACTAGCTTGATATTTAGCATTAGAAATACCGAATGGTAAAAGTAAAACTTGATTTTTACCTGCTCCTATGTTTTTGCTCAGCTGGAGAACTCAAAAGATAGGATCCTGATTCTCTGAAAATAAATTCGACTGATGGTCCCTTGAGAAGCAAAACAATGGGCGTGAAGATTTACCTAAAGAAGTGGCTGTCCTGGCAGATGACTTATTCTATTAATAAAATGCGTTTGCACACACAAGACACCTTCAAAAAAGTCGGGCCTGGAGAAGAGGTAGGAGGAGTGGAGGCATGAAACACATTTCCATCATACAAAGCGTGACCGTTTCTTCCAAACTCAGCCTCTTTCTTTAGGCATGATGAGCTGGCAAAGAATATTTTCTTTGCGAGCAGTAGTGTGTAAAGTTCTCTCTGCCCATGCAACTTGCCACTAGGTAGCTTTCCTCCCAACTAAGTTTCTAAGCTTTGCTGGGATTAAAGTTATTATAGTAATAGGTACAGGTACTGAGTCAAGGTCATGGAAAATGAACTGCTGAGCTTGTATAACAAGTGCTAAATATTTGGTTACTAAAATTAGAGAAACCAGAAACCGTAAGGAGCTGGTCATAACCAGTAATGTAAAAACCTGGTTCAAATGTTACCTCCTCTGTGACACTGGCCTCTCAGCCCAGGTCCTATGCACAGACTCTGATTACTGCAACTCTGAATTGCATTTCATTTATCTGTAGTTTAAGCTGCTTGAGGGTAAGGGCCATTACTATGAATCCTCAGTGCCGACACACAGTAGATGCTCACCATTGTTGAATGAATAATATCTCAACATCTTCTTTTGTTTCACATTTTAATCAATGTTTCACCTAACAGGGGAATTTATTTGAAATAACTCCTACCCACAAAGTAGATCTAACATAGACTGCTATCCCTTACTAAGATGTCTTATCATTTGGAGTTATTCCAAATTACAAGATCGCATTTTATTTCCCAGCCTATCTGGTTGGGTTGTTGTGCCAGCCACTAATTAATTTCTCAGATTCAACTGTACCCTTCAATGCCTGCTCTGAACTTCTGCACTAATCGATGATTCTTCTAAGCAGTTCTCCTTTACAGCAAGCACAGTAAGTTTCTGAGAAGGCGCCTGGGAGACACTGCCAAATTCTAGCTGCTGCCGGACTGCTCAGTGGGCGTAGAACACCCAGTGATGCTTTGCCCCTGCCTTGTGCCCAGAATGGCAGCCCCAGCTCAGCCTGATGACTACCTTCCCACATGGCTCTCCCCACACAAACAGCAGGTGCTCCAGGCCTCCCACCCGCAGTGGCACGGTGACCCTCTCAGCTGAGGCTGACCCGCGCCCTGGAGGGTGGCTTCATAGTTCCCTGGCGACTGCAGACAGATCTGTCCTGGGCAATGCAATGAACTTCTCCAACACCCAGTGGGCTGCAAATACTGGATGCTGACTGATAAGGTGGTCAATATAGAAGGCTTCACCCTGAGATACAGTTGTCAATATAGAAGCTTGGAGCTTCCAAAATAAAAACTGAGGTAATTAATTACCTTTGGCTCTGAACTCGGACCAAAGATATTTATTAAAGTAAAATGTCCTATATCATGTTTTTTATCCTTAGAGAAACTAAGCCCCTAATTTTTTTTTAAGCTTCTATTTTCCTAAGCCTTCTATTTGGAGATAGAAGTTACAACCCTTAACTTCAGCATTGCAGGTTAATAGTTGTCCATAATGAAAACAAAAATTCCTCAGCACTTTCTGCATCAATCACCAGAAAGGCACAAAGCGAACTACTACACTACAGAGAAATATGAATTAAGAGTGGCCATGTAGGGAGGGCTTCCCTGGTGGCGCAGTGGTTGAGAGTCCGCCTGCCAGTGCAGGCGATGTGGGTTCGTGCCCTGGTCCGGGAGGATCCCACGTGCCACGGAGCGGCTGGGCCCGTGAGCCATGGCCGCTGGGCCTGCGCGTCCGGAGCCTGTGCTCCACAACGGGAGAGGCCACAGCAGTGAGAGGCCCGCGTACCGCAAAAAAAAAAAAAAAAAAAAAAAAAAAAAAAAAAAAGAGTGGCCATGTAGTAGACACATTTTATTATTGAAGAACAGGACCTTCCAATTATTGCAAGTAGAATATGCTATCTGTTAGTACAGAACTATACCTGCAGCAATAACACAACCTAGAAAGTTATATACTGCAGTGTGGTGAGCTTGAATTTTGGCACTTACAAAGACCTAGGTTCAAATCCCAGTTGTGGCGCTTCTGAGCTGTGTGCCTTTGGCCAAATAACATAATCCCTGAGTTTCTTTCCTTATCCTGTCTTGTGATGATGGTTATAAAGTAAGATATACCTACCTTATAAAACTGAGAAGATTAAACAAGGTAAGCAACCATTAGTATGATTTTCCCTCCTGTTTCCTCATTTTATAGGTAAGAGAATATTGAGGCACAGAGATAAAGTTTTTACCAAAAGCACAGTAGTTTACAGATAAAGTTGAAACTAGGCTTAAAATACTCTTGACTTAAGCATGCAAACTTGGGAAATGAAGTATGTACTAAAGACCAGTAGCTCCATTCGATAAGGATAGTAATTTATTAAGTAAATAATAAATTATAGCTGCCTGATAAATGCCATAAGTGTAGAACAAGTGAAATTTATGTGATTAAAAATTTAACATATTCATATAATACTTTATGCTTTATAAAGTGCTATGACTAATATAATTTAATCTGACCACAGTAGCCTTATCTTTAAAAGACCTATTTTTTTAGTTATAGTAGTAATTTCATAGACTAAGAAATTTCAGAAAAAATAAATTACTTTAGGTGTGAATAAAGGAAAATCATGACTAATTAATGATTTTGCTATAATTTCTCAACTTTTAATAAAAGCCCAAGTTTCTCTTAACTGTATATATCATATACAGAAGAGGTTAAATTAGAGGTTTAAAAAGTAGCCACTTTGCTAGGAAGAATAAGGTTGCTTGGATTTGTTGCAAAAAATATAAGTAAATGTGAAAGTAAACTTTGTATGGTCAAAGAAATAAAAGACTGCCACTAACAGAGGCAAATGGTTTTTCAAAATACATCTTTGTACCCTACAATTTCAATTCAATGGTGTCTTCAATATTACAAGTCTAGACAAACCACACCTTCCTTCAGTCCTCCCCGGCCCCATCTCTTGAAATCAACAGACACTAGAAAATAAATTTTAAAAATCCACAAAACTATTTCAAATGATTTTATTAGAAAACTGTTGTGTTTCCCATTTACAAAAAGCTTAAATGTTTCCTGAAATATACCACTTGCTGTACATAACTTATCAGAATCTTAACCTTTTGTACACTGGTGATGGGGGCCATGGAGGGTGGTGTTTTGGACTGGGAAACTGCATCACTGTTGCTGCATTATCCGATAGCACACACCAACCCCACATATTCATAATATACACAGCAAATGAACATGTCGAATATTCTTAAGTTTCTCCCGTCTTTAAAGCCCCTGACCTGGTACAGAATCTAACCAATGGACACTTTCATTATAGCAAAAGCTTCCAGCTGGTCCTGCTGATGGCTGTCCTCTCCATTTTGACCTACCTTGCATATTGTGGCCAGATTAACTTGAAAGTAATTCTGCCCTGTTACTTCCTTTTTCAAAAGTCAACAAAAGTTTCCCATTAATAACGTCACCATTTAAAATAATGGTTAATTCTTACCAGCAATACGCTTGGTTCTTTCATTTCCTCACTTCACCTGAGAAAAAGTCCACCATGATGCAATGAGTAATAAGGACAAATTTTCCTTGAAAACTGAGAATTGTCAGTTTTATTTTTCTCCCACACTCTAACTACAATATATTAACTCACAGCACCACCTATCTTTCAATAAAAGGTTAGGAAACTAGTTTTACTTTTAGCATAATGCCCAAATATCTGGCCTGTACAATTTAGTGTGAAATTAAGTCTAAAATGCAGGAAGGAAAAAAAAAAATCTGAAAATAGAAGTTCCATTTGACATGTATATAAAACACTTATACCAGTATGTATCAATTTCTTAGTAATGTTTCAAACAAAGGAGTCTGGCCAGCAGTATACTGAAGATTTTAATCTGCCACAAAATAGACAGTGAACTGTGCCTGAAGATGTTAACTCGAAGTCGCAATCAGGGAGAAGCAGGGCCGTTTTGACTTATAAATTTTAATATTCATTGATATTTTCATGCCCAAGCGTTAACTAGAATGTGTGTTGCCTTTTCCTTAGAAGTCTTCCCAACATTTTGGTCATTTTCCTTGTTTAAATAAGAAAAAAAAAAAAAAAGGTATAAAATTTCATTTTCATATGCTCTCAGTGTGATCCCTATCAGTACTACAAGTAAGTATAAATTTATAACGTGGAAGACAGCCTGCTCATACAGCACACAGTTCATCCTCTGTTTAAGGATCCCAGTCAAGACACCATACCCCTTTCTCAAATCAGTGTTATTCTCTGACCTCACGCTGCAACAGAACTATTTTTAGTAATGATGATTTTCTTACATAAACCTAAGCAGTATAGAAATAGTATAGAAAATATTTTTTGGTCAGAATGAACGGGCATTTGTTCCAACAGCTGAGAAGTCAAACCATGAAAAGTCAAACCATGAGAAGCAACTGATTATATGAAAAGCCTGGCTGTGATGTCCATGAAGAATTAAAATGTCTTGAATTTACAGAGCATTTCTCCTGTGCAGTCCATGTCAGCTCTGTAAGGCAGGCAGGGGCGGGTATCACCACCCATTTCACCTACAGGGAAACAGATGCACTACAGTTTAAGCGTGTCAGTCCATTGGAAAAACAGAACTCCAAGCCAAGGGTGATTTACAGCTGTTTCATGTTCTATTCCTCAGATTTAAAAATTAGAAAAAAAAATTAATAATTTCAGTTAAAACTGATTGAAAATAATGTAACTCATGAAAGTTATTTTGAAAACAGCATTTGGTTACAATTTTCAGTAATATGACAAAAGTTTTGAAGACTATTTTTAAAGAATAGCTTGTCAAAACTAACTGGATTAAGCAACTTCTTAGCAATTGATATACTGGGGCTCTAATTATTTTAGAAAGCTCTTTTGTTAGAGCGTAAGTAGTTCATCATGTCATAGCATACAACTTGTACCACATAGTCTTTCTTCTGGTGATTCTCATCAGCAGAGAGTAACACGGCTCTGTGACTAGTTAATTAAATCACCATCCAATTCCAGTTACAGTTAGCTTGTCAGTCGTAGCAGAGTTGTTAAAAGAGAGAAATAAGCTCTTCTAACCTTTACAACAATTAGTCAAATTTTCATATTATCAATGGAATAAAAAGGATCGTTCTCACCTGCTTCACAGGCCTTCTATTCTTTCTGAAGTTTTACATTTCACATCCATTTTTTCCTAATGTCATATTACAGTTGACCCTTGAACAACGAGTTTGAACTGTGCATGTCCACTTACACGTGGAGTTTTTTCAGTAAATACCTAGTATAGTACTACCTGATCCCCGGTTGACTGAATCCCCAGATGCAGAACCATGGATATGAGAACCAACTGTAAACTTAAACGCAGATTTTCAACTGCTTGGGATCAGCTCCCCTCACCCTCACAAGGGTTAACTGTGATTTTAAATTCTTTCTCTCCTCCTGTAGAATCCCTTTTAAGCTATTCCAGGGAAATTACTAATATACATCCAGGTACTAAACTTCTGTGTCATGACATTTAAAATACAATAGAAATTTTTATATTTTCTCATATTTTATTGCACAGTATAAACTTGATTAAAATGCACTAAGTAACAACATGTGTTTAAATCAACACTAACTTAAAATGTTAGGTAGGAAATAGCATAACTTACTTTAATATATCCCAACTCAGTATGAAGGTGAGCAGTTTATTTCTGAAGGTTTAGATGTTTTCACTGTAGTTTATTATCAAAGCAAACAAAATATTTTGGTCTCTTTCTTCACCTTTGATTCTTTTTAATTCTTCTTCTTTAGTTCACAGTGTCACAGAAGTGTAAAATAAGACTGATAGAAACCACTCTAAAACATATGGCTTTATATACATAAAAAATTCAATAATGTTGCCACAACCCCTAATACAGAGTGATTCTTATTTATCTGCTAGTATCCAGAATAAACTTCTGTACATACTAAATTGTTCAAGTACATCTAGAGCAGTGCTTATAAAAGTGACGTCCCACTGCTACATTAATGGGCATCTCTTTGAAGACCACTTCTAATTTCAACACAATTAAGGTAGAGTTCTAAAATTTTTTGCTTTTACAACTTATCATACATCCTCAAATATTCTAAAATGCTCCAATGAGCCAAATATCTAATTTAATTTACATCTAGCTGAACATCCCTTTTGTACAGCACCAGTGGTTAAATTAAAAATGCATCTGACTAACCAAATGTTCTCTTCCTTCCATTAGTTACAGTTTGTTATTTATTTATATAACTCTGAACCCAAAACGAAAATGAAGACAACTCAGGTCAAACTCTGTCACCCTAAATAAACATTTCATTCACTTTACACTTAAATACCTAATTGTTTTCCTATAGTGTATGTTTCTCAGTAACAATGATACAATTAACTAAGCCAAAGACCAACTTCTCATCTTTGAGGATTAGGCAAGTCGGATAGGATTCTCCAGGTTTGCTTTAAAACTTTCCAGAAACCTGGTAGCCAGTTCATCATCTACCACTCGGCTGTCACTGGACATTGTGACCGTTATGAGCTGGTGTTGCTGCAGTTTGGCATTACCCTCTTCATCCTGAGTGAGCTTCAGCACAGGTCGGAATCTCCCAACAGCCAAAATGCAGGCCTGAGGAGGGTTGATCACTGCAGTAAATTCATCGATGCCAAACATCCCCAAATTGGAAATACTAGGGGAAAACAAAAAGCTCTGAAGATGGCATGTCCTTAATCAAAGAACCCTTTCCCTGAGTCATATATTTTTACTTTATTAAAAAACTGTGCCACAGAACCTTATTCCAAGTTACTCAAAGACCAAAGACAAAGAATACCATTTACAGTAGGATCAAAAAAACAAGTATCAACACACAAATATTGTATCTAATATAAACATTTATTCAGAATTGAACTCGAAGTCCTAGGCAGAGGAATATGGCAAGGAAAAGAAATAGAAGGTATGAAGACTAGAAAAAAGAAATTAAACTTTATTATTCACAGATGAACTGATTGTGTACAAAGAAAATCTAAGCCTCTATAGATAAACTAGTAAGATTAATAAATGAATTTAGCATAGTCACTAGATAATAAGTCAATATAAAAATTTATATCTATATACAAGTTGCTTTCATTAGAAAATAATACCATTTACAATAGTATACAAAATATCTAGGACTAAATCTAATGAAACATATATAAGACCTCTAAACAAAAAATTATAAAACACAACTGAAAGAAATCAAAGAACAAGTAAACAATGGTTTATACCACGCTCATTCACTGGAAGACTCAACGCTATAAGGATGTCAATTCTCCTTAAACTTAAATTGATCAAACAATTCAATGCAATCCCAATAAAAATCTGAGCAAGATTAGTGTGTGTGTGTGTGTGTGTGTGTATGAAAAATGACAAGTTGATTCTAAAATTTATTTGGAAGTACAAAGCCAGGAAAGACAATCTTGATGGTGAACAAATTTGGAAGACTTTCATTATCATATATCAAGTTACAGTTTGCTGGTATTAAGCAAGGGAAGGACAAACAGGTCAATTGAAAAGGAGAGAGAATACAGAAAAGGACCAAACACACTTGGTTACCTTCTCAATGCTACAGAGAAGTAGTAATCTTTTCAATAATTGAGGCTTAGTCCATTAATTATCCACAAAGGGGAAAAAAAGAGCATCGTGACCTTTACTTCCATATCAAAGACAAAAATCTAATTTCAGATGAATTGCAACCTACATGTGAGAAGTTACAAAGCTTCTGAAGATAACACAGAAGAATAACTTCATGACTCTGGGATAGACAATAATTCCTAGCAGAAAACAAGGAGTACTAACTATAAAGAAAAATACTGATAAATAGGATTTTATTAAAATTCAGAACTTCTGTTCATTAAAAAACACCATCAAGAAAGTTTCAAAGGCAAGGTACAAAGTGGGAAAGGTATTTCAAATAATATATATCCTATAAAAGTCTGTGTATCAGGAAAAAGGAACTACTATAAAACATTTTTAAAAATAGACACAAGACTTCAACAGGTATTTTATCCGATGAGTTACCAGATACCCAAATGGCTGACAGATAAATGAAAACAGTATTCAACATCATTAATTTGCATTTCTCTGACCACAAAGAGTACCACTATACACACCAAGATTCATTAAAATTTAAAACCTAATAATATTAAGAGTTAACAAGAATATGAAGCAACGGGAATTCTTCATACACTGTTGATGGAAGAAAAAAATGGTAGAACCATTTTGGAAAACTATCTGGCAGGATCTACCAAAGCTATAAACCCAGCAATTCTACTTTCAGGTCTATACAACAAAAATATGTACATATAGTCACCATAAGACACTAACAAAAATGTTCACGAGCACCAAACCGTAAACAACACAAATGCCCAACAGTGAAATGGACACTAGCATATTTATACAGCATACTACAGAATACTATAACGCAATAATAAATAAATGACTGCTTCACACAACTACATGCGTGGTTCACCTCACAGACATTAATGTTGAGCGAAAGAAGTCAGACACTGAAAAATATGTATTTATGTAAAGATCAAAGTTGGCAAAACAAGAACTTTGGTGATAATTTTCAGAATCATGGTTACCCTCAAGGGGGTGAGAATTAGGAAGGGTAAAGGGAGGCTTATGGGATGCAGATAATGTTTATTATCCTGCTTTGGTTGGTTACACAGCTTTCTTCACTTCATAAAACATTGCAGCTACACTCTGTGTACTGTACTGTAAGTTATAAACAAAAATAGAGCTGATAATAACTCAGGAGTCTATGTGTTAATATTTTACCCCAAAGGACCTTAAAATAAATCACAAGTAGAAAAAAAATAGTTGACGTTTATAAATCTATTGTATGTCAGACCCTGAATGTCATTCTATGAACATCTAAATGGGTTAACTAGCTAACCCTAATGGCTTCCTACTAGCTTTGATTCATATCAAAGACTAACTGTCTGAAGAACATTTTCACATATTCTCTTGTCTAAATAAAGTATGATATTTAGCTTAAATTTTTAAAGAAATGCTTCAGAAAATAAATGAAAACAGGTTAACAAGGACTTCATAAGTCTTATGTCTGATGCTACAAATAATTAAGTTTAAATTTTACCTAAAAGATCCTCCTTGGTATTCTTCAGGTAACAATTTTCCATCTCTAGCTTTCTTTGATAGAGCCTGAGAAAAATACAAACAGAGCATGACAACCAACACTACATTATATGGCTGATTTTGTCACTTAAAAATATGTTTATAGGGTACACTCTCATCTTTGATATGCCTTGACCTGACTTTATAAGAGACTATATATACACACGTGTGTGTGTGTATATATATATATATATATTTTTAATTATATATATAAAATTTTCTCTAACACACTTAAAAAAATGAGTAAGTTAGAGCACAGATAATCCAAGAAGCTATACACATGTGAATCAGAACTCTAGAAAAATCATTTCCCTTTAAAAATTCTTCAAATATTGGAATTACCTTGTACACTGTGCAGAATGTTTCAGTGGTTTTTATATATACAGTGAAATTTTCCATTTTGCCTATAAAATTTTTTCTTGTAAGACAAAGTATTAGAAGAGCCTTTCTTGTTACTCTAGTAGCTTTTAAATAAATTATTCAACGGCAACAATCTCACAACCAACGCATCGATTTTCATTTCAGTGTTTGCTTCTTTTTCACCCATAACATATATATAACTTCAAACAGTTGTTAAAAAAACAGAGAATTTTATAGTTACTTTTCAGTATTATATGCATCTTCTGTATTGTTAGTCTTTGCAACTAATTTTTAAATGTCTGTTTAACATTCTAAATACTGCACCTGCCACAATTTAGTCATTTTCCTAGTGTTGTAATTTGGTTCATTTGTTTCTTTTGAATTCCTTCATATAAGTTCTCAGAAATGGAATTACAAAGCCCTAGAAAATGAACTTTTTTTTTTGGTTCTTGATCCTATAGCTAAAACATTTCCTGTGAGCTAGTCTACCCTGCTACAAGGAACGTAAAAATGTAGTAATTTCACTACACCCTTGACAAAACTGATGTCTAAAACCTTACAGAGGGAAAGACAGATAACACTCTGAGAGCTATATGAGGAAAAGTAGTTGAATTTCCCTCTACTTGGAATTAACCACACATCTTAATTTTTATTTTTCAATGCTTCAAAAGCAAGGGGACAGAGACTGAGTCTTTACATACGAAAAATTAATGAAGAATTACTTTATGAGGGGGACAATAGAGATAAGCTACTGTCATTGGGTAGAAGATATAAATCTGGGGTTTACTTAATATTCTATATTGTATAGCTAACAAAAGGTACAATTACAATCCCCACTGAAAACTACTTAATTTTGAACCATAGATGATTTAATTTTTGAAAAATAAAACATTCTTTAAAAATCAAAAAAACGATCTCAACATATCACTGTGACTTACTGCCAAATGAATCAATTACAGATTTATATTATTTGGATATAGTTACTTACAAAACTATTTAGATCCAGAATGAAAAAAATAAGATGAATTTAGACTTGTATAGTCCTTGGAATATTACAAGTAGAGAGGACAATCTACAAATGCATTTCTCCTGCCTTAAGCAATATAATAACTTCACATGATCTGAACAAGCACGTATCACATGAACTTTAAAAGGCATTTCTCTAAAGGCAGATGATCATAACACATCCTGATGAGTTACCAGGCTACAACAAATAAAAAACATATTCATTAAAAAAAAAAAAAAAACAGATGATAAGCACACGTAATAAATACACTTTAAGAAAATCTCTATAGACCCAAAACATCAGCAGGATATTCCTGTCAACGAATTCCTAAGAGTGTGGAATAAGAATAGATTCTGATGAGGATCATTGGTTTTGAAAGTAACTAATTCTCACTGGTATTTCCCGGGAGTGTGAATGTAAAAATCAAAGCTCATGTTTCCTGAACCATCCAGTTGACAAGACATAATACAAGCTGACTAGCAAATACTTCTAAAATATATCACATGCCTTACTAATTTATTCAACAAATTTACTGGGTACTAAGGAGCTAAACTTTGCCTCTGCCTCTTAAAACTGTTGAAGCTGGCCTACTGCCTGCGTTCCGCCTATTCAATGTGATGTTTTTGGTGAGAGCTGACTCTTCCATATAGGACCCCAGGAAAAGGAAAGCGGTTTCGCTTCTGGAATACCAAGTACTTCTAGTGGTCTCGACTGTAGAGAGGAAATGAATAAACTTTTAAGAATAAAATGCTGTGAAAAGTGAGGTCTGTCCATTACCACTTTGATAGAAATATAGTTTCAGCTTTAATTTTAAAATTTATCTAAAATACCATCTCTAGAGTTGCATTATAGACTTTGGGAAACAAAGCAGCCAACTTGAACACAGCTGGCCTTAACTTGTACATGTTATTTCTGAATTTTTAAATGTTAAATGTTCTTAAAATGGGTTGCACCTGTATAAAAGCTTAAAAGTCTATATACGTAATTGATAAGCACTTGGAAATACCAAAAATATACATTACGTGCATGCACACACACGTATCTCACAGCGTGGCAGATTATGCTAACCTACCTTCACAGAGTCAGCAATCTCTGGCAGACCCTTAGCAGCAGCATCTTTGATGACTGGTGTAATTAACCCTTTATCTGTTGCCACAGCCACTGAAATGTCAATAAAGGGCAGTTGCTTTGGGCTCTCTCCATCCCAGCTTACATTAACACTCGGCATTTGCTAGAAAGCAAAAGGAGAGAAAAATGTTGCTAAAGAAGTGGCTTTAGACCAAGGTTGTTATGGAAAAATAACTAACATTATTATGTAGTTTTGAAAGGGAATACAGCTAGACTGAAGGAAATAAATAAAACTTCGATTTGAAAAAAGTGGTTTGGACCTCTATATTAAATATCTTTTATGTTTGGGAAGAATAATTAAACATACCATCCTTTTTGAAGCAAGCCTGAGGAAATTCTGATGATGTACACATGTTTTGATCTCTTTATATCATGGTTAAGAAAAGGGCTTCCTTTGTTAAACCTAATTGCTAGGAAGTATTTAACGTTTGTTAACCTTCCTGTCTCATATGATGACCGACATGATCTTGAGGAGAAGAGGGGAGGGCAGAGGGGTAGTGACATCCAACCACATTACTTCTATGGCATGAGGAAGCCTGACTTTCTAGTGCAGCCCTGGGAAATATTAGCAGGCCCTTAATAAATGACTTCCCTATTTAAGAGAGATTTCCTAGGCTTCATAAACATATGCTATATACTATATATGAGCATGTATATATTTAATATACATACAACTACACTGAGGATGAAAAAAACCGGGAGATGACTAAATGCCTGGGAACAGTATGTATTGATAATGTTGCCAGACATCACTGGAGAAAATGATGCTGAAAAACAGATATCAAAAACTAATTTCTCTTCTCAAAAATTCATTGCTTTCTGCAGAGTGAGACCCAAGCCTCCCAGCATGTCATTTAAGCATGGCAATCCACAATTTGATTCCATCCAATCTAATTTTACTCCTGACCACTCCCCTAAGATGAATTTCCACTTTACTCAGCCTTCTCATTCTTATGCTACACTCATTTCTATTTCACCATTGTTCAACTGCAATTTTCACTTCTTCTTTCAAGGCTCAACTCTTTCATTCAACAATGCCACTGTGTCAAAATAATAAAGTCCCAATCTCCCAGAAGATTTTAAATTCTTCATGGACAATGAAGTAAAAGAAAAAAACAAAACAAAACAAACAAACCCTCACAAATGAAGAACGTCTGGCAAATAAATTTAATTAGAAAGTTATGTAACAAAAACCTCTAGGATAAAGCCTAGGTTGTATTCAAAGGAAAATTCATCTTAAACTTTCTTATTAATAAAAAATAATTATAATGAATTACACATTCAAGTTTTCTAACAAGATATTTCTAACCAAAATAAACCTAGGGAAAAGAAGGAGGGAACACATAATGAAACAATGTAAAAGGAGTGATAAAGCAAATATGCAATAATAAAAGTGAGACAGTTCAGAATAAACCCAGGCATTGAGGACATTAAAATAATTATAAGAAACAAATTCAAATAACTCTAGGCTAATAAGTTTGGAAATCCAGGTGAGATGAATGATTTCCTGGGAATATGTAAATTTCTAAAATCGATTCAAGAAAAAGCTGAAAACCAAACAGCTTGATAATTATAGGGGAAAAAAATGGGAAAGCTGCCAAGGCCCCTTCCTTAAAATAGCACTAGGCTCCGATAGTTTTACTGGTGAATTCTATAAAACTTCAAGAAATACAAATCTTTGTAATACTGAAACAAGCACAGAGAAAGGAAAGGGAAAAACACAACCAAATTCATTTTATGAAGCAAATGATTTAGAAAAAAGAAAAGTCTGAAAAAGCAAGCACACAATTTAAATTACAATTACTTATGGTTTCTGATACAAAATTATAAAATGAAATCTTAACAAATAGTTAATGGACCACTAGAGACTCACTTGAAGAAGGCAAGAATGATTCATAATTAGAAGATTGTTAATATAAATCAAAATATTATTTGGTCCAAAGAGAAAAAACATACGAACACTGAGATACCAAACGACTGAAAAGGCATGCCTTTAAAATTCTCTATAGTTGTACTCTCCAAGAACTAAAAATAAACTCCTTATAAAAATACTTTAAATACAGCATTTAGTAAGCAGTGATGCAGAAAATAGCGTAGTTATAGAAAGAAGGCATGACAGCAAATGGTGCTGAGCAGGGATTCAGGAAGCCTGGGCTTTGGATTTACATCTCCAGTCGGACACCTCGCTGAACTGCAGGCTCTGACATTCACCTGCCTTCCTGCCACCCCACTGGGACACTATGAGGTTTCCTGAACTTAATTTGTCCAAAACTGAAGTCTAGATTCCCTGCCTCAAACCTGCTCCTCTCCCAGTCTTAGCACATGGGAAATTCCATTCCTTCCACTACTTGGACCAAAACCCTTGTCCTTCTTTCTCTCACATTCCACATCCAATCCACCAGCAAACCCTGGTGGTTCTGCCTTGAAACGTAACCACTTCCACCCTTGCCTCTCCGCAAGCTGTGTTCCACACAACCGCCGCAGCAGGCTCTCCTTTTTCTTTTTAAAGTTTTAAGTCAGATCATGTTAATCCTTCGCTCAAAACCCTCCAAAGACTTCCTTCTCATTTGTCATAAAATTCCTCCTCCTTCCCATGGTCACCAAGGCCTCGTGTACTTCGGGACCCCCTTAGCCCCTCTCCCTCTTCTTTTATGTTTAATCTCATCTCTTACCCTCCTAGTCTCACTAATTCCACTCCAGGCACACTTCATCCCCAGCACCATGTCTCTGGGTGACACGATCCACTCCTCACAGCCTCTGTGTTTGCTGTTCCCTCTGCCTGGAGCATCTTCTACCACATCTCTACATGGTTTTCTCCCTCTCTTTCCACAGGACTTGTCTCAATTATCATCCTGCCAGAGAAGCCTTCCTTGGCTAACTTTTGAAAATAACACCTCTAGTTCTTCTGTTCCCTTAACCTGCTTTCTTTTTCTCCTCAGCACTTTCACTATCTGACATATATATTTGTTTGCCTCTCCCAACTAGAATATAAGCCCCATGAGAGCAGAAAATATGTAGGCTTTTGCTCACTATTATATCTCTAGTATTTAGCACATGCTAGGGGATCAATTAGTATTTGTGGAATAAATGGTCTTTATTCTGCTGTAATTAGTTGTAAACCTTTGTGATTCTCAGTTTCTCCATCTGCAAAACTGAGTGAGATTAAATAACAATATTTTTAACATTAAAATTGTAAAATTTTTGTCACTTAAAAATAAGAGTTCTATTTATTATCTAAAATCCCAAGATGTGAGACTACTTTGGAAGCCAAAATTATATGGGGTTTGCTACTTACTTTAAGGGTAACAGCTGCTGCCTTGATGATAAAATCGTTTACTGATACTTTGATGTCATCTGAAAGAAAAACAAGTGTATTAAAATTAATGTTCATAATAAAACTTTTAAATTAACCATTATGATTTCAAACTTTTAAATTATGGACTGCACTGACAAACAATGATAAAAAATATTACAGGTTTTGTTCGCTTAGTCATGGTTCCTCTGAGTAGAAAAACTTGCATTATATGAGGTCCTGGATTAATATTAACCATGAATATAAAAGTTTTCTCCTGATCCTGATTTACAGTTCTTTTAAACTGCTCAGATAGCATACACAAGAACTTAAAAGACACATGACAACCATAATCAGAGAGAAAAGATCCAAGTCCCATGTCTTGAAAAAGACAAATGGTCTGTCCATGGCATATATAGTCAGGAAGTTTACAAGATGATTCATTTTCTTCCCACATCCTTTTCAAACGTCCGTATATTGTGTATTCTTTATAATACATGGATTATATTAGAACAGTGGTAGCGGTAGTCACTTTAAAGAAACAAATTTTAAATAGCGTTCAGAGCAGGGATGTTCAGAAATTTCTTCTTACTAACAAAGTGTACAATCAAAAAATTTAAGATCACTGCATTAAATAAGAGCTGCTTTTTAACTTAACAAAACAGGATATAGCAAATGCCAAAGATGAAGCAATGCTGGCGTGGGTCTTAATGCAATGAATAAAATGAGGTTCTCTGTCTAGTTTTATGGTGAATCCATTTAAATCAATTTCCTTCCAGTATAATGTTTTAAGATAAAGCTGGGGTCCCCTCCCTTCCCAAAGAGCTGATCTTAATGAAGCATTTGGTTTATACCTCTGCTTTTCCCAGTGCGTATGAAAGTGTTGAAAATGTAAACTACATTTGATTCTTTATTGCAACGGCTTCTATAAAAAGACTTTAAGATGGTATCTAGTCAGTTGATGGTATGTGGTAGGATACACAAATCCTGTTACTCTACTATGATGGAATTTTACATGAATGATATCTCATTCCAAAGGCATGCTAAGATTTCAGAAAGGGATTAGATGTATTACCATAAACCTAAATACTGTCAAACTGTCATGGTAACTGTCAGCTGCTCTTCTAATACACAGCTCTTACAATTCAGATTTCCTGAAACACAAGCATTTTTGTTTGTTTAAAACTCCTCTGGGAGCAGAAAAACAAACGGATTTCCAGTGCTTAGAGACTTAATGATACCCACATACAGAAAATTTGGTCTGCATAAATTCAAATATGCAGACAGAATATTTTATGAACACACTCTGCTTACCTCTCATGCCTCCCTCTGCCTCCTTCTCACTTTACCTACTATCCATAGGTGTCCACAGTGAAGACTTCCCAAACCATTTACCAGCTGATGGTTTCCAAATCTACTGCCCAAGTCCATAGGCCTCACTTAAAATTCCCTGCCCTCATCATACTCCTACATTTGACCACTTTCTTCATCTTGAAACATGTTCTCTTTCTGATTTCTGTGTCACAGACTCTCCTGGTTTTATTCCACTCTCTGCTTACTTACTTTCAGTCCCTTTCTCTCAATGTTGACATCTCGCCAGGTGAGAACTTTCAGTTTGATACCATTTATATGATAATGATTCCTCCAAATTCTATCTTGAATCCTGGTGTATCTGGAGCTTCAGACTCATACACCCTCTTTCTCACATGACATTTTCTACTTACGTGTCTGATAGGCATCTCAAATCTAATATGTGCAAAGGATATTTTTTTCAAGTTCCTTTATTTTAAAATAAAATTTAAAACTTACAGAAAAGTTTTTTTTGCTTTTTTTTTTTGTGGACATTTTCAAACATACAGAAAGACCATTGGTAACATTTATTAAGAAGAGAGTAGGAAATACATTGTGAGGGAATATCAAATATTCTCCTTTGCATACTGTTACAAAACAAAGTGTGGAACATACTTATAGAATGTTATATACTATAACCTTTAATGTGGGCCCTTTGAAGACTCATCAAAAAATCCCTAATTAAAAGGACATACCAAACCTGGTCCATGCAAAGATACTACACTAATCCATACCTCCAATGAAATAGTACTGTTTCCTGCCTCATGAGAGGAAGGAATCAGGAAAATTATTCCCACAATAACCTCTATATCATAACTAGCAAGTATGATTTGAAACCTGTAAGGGGAGCTTTCAGGGTTAACTTTTTGAACATTGATCACTCTGTCTAAAACAGCTTTCCACTTAGTTCCTTGGACTATTAAAATCTGTCAGGTTTGAAAGCCTGTACCTATACTGATTTTTCAGTTCTGCTTTCACTTAGGATGCAGAAAGCCACAAGAGAAAGTTGTGCCCATCCAAATAGGGTGGGAGGAAAAGCAACATAAACTACAAAATCATAACTTTCTTGAGCTTATTAGGGAGCTGAGGTTACATCTAAGCGTTACAATTATGTCTAACATTTATAATTAGAGTTCCAAGGAGAAAACACATGAAGCAGAAGATATAGTTAAAAATAACTGTATCTGGGAGTTTTCCAAAATTAATGAAAGACAACAAACCACAAATCCAAGAAGCTGAGAGAAACCCAGACAGGATAAATGCAATAGGGAAAAAACAAAAAACAAAAAACAAAAAACAAAAAATGTTAGGCATATAATAGTCAAGCTGCTATTGGAGAAAATCTTGAAGGCAACCAGAGAGAAAGAAAACATTATATACAGGGAAACACAGATTAAGAATGGCAGCAGATATTCTGCAAGTCAGAAGATAATGGAATGGTATCTTTAAGTAAAAATACTGGGGGGAAAAAACTTATTTACTCAAAATTTTATACCCAGCAAAAGTATCTTTCAAAAATGAAGGAGACACACCCATTAGAATGACTACTATCAAAATCACAGAAATAACAAGTGTTAGTGAGGATACAGAGCAACTGGGACCCTGATTTGCATTGATGATAAGAATGTAAAATGATGCAGCCACAACAGAAAACAGTATGTGAGTTCCTCAAAAAGTTAGAGTTAGAATTACCATATGATTCAGCAGTAACACTTCTGGGGATACAACCACAAGATCTGAAAGTAGAGATATTTGTACATCCATGTTCACAGAAGCATATTCATAAAAATCAAAAGATGGAAGCAACCAACTGTCCATTGACAGATAAATGAATACATAGAATGTGGAATATACATAAAATGGAATATCTTTCAGTCTTAAAATGGATGAAAATTCTAACATATGCTCATTGTGAATGAACCTTGAGAACAATATGCTACGTGAAATAAGCCTGTCACAAAAGGACAAGTACTGTATGAGTCCACTCAAATGAGATACAGAGTGGTCAAATTCACACAGAGAGTACAATAGTGGCTGCTCGAGGCTGAGGGGAAAGGGGAACAGGGAGTTACTGTTTAACAGGTATAGTGCTTCAGTTTTACACAATGAAGAGTTTTGTGAACATGCATGGTGGCAATGGCTGCACAACAATATGAATGTACTTAATACCACAGAACTGTATATGTAAAAATGGTTAAGATGGTAAATTTTATGTTATGTATATTTCACCAGAATTCATAATTCAAGGGATGGAAAAAAATGAAGGAGAAATAGACTTTTCCAGACAAAAACTGAAAGAATTTTTTGCCAGCCAACCTGTACCACAAGAAACATTAAGAAAGTTCTTCAGGCAGAAGTATGATAGCAGATAGCTAGCACTCTGGTTCTGTACAAAGAAATGAAGAATGATGAAACTGGTAAAAATACATACAAGTATAAAAAGACATTTTTCCCCTCATTTTTAAAACTTTAAAATATAGTTGATTTGCTAAAGTAAAAAAAAATTATACATATATTCTGCTGACATCATATGTAGAAGTAAAGCATAAGAATAACAGCATAAAGGATGAGGGAGGGAATACAGGCATACTGTAAGGTGCTTACATTATACATGAGGTGGTGCAATAAAAATATGAAGGTAGATGTGATAAAGAATTATACTGTAAACCCTAAAGGAACCACAAAAATAAACAAACATGAATAAATAAATAATGAGAGAGGAGAGAGAGTAAAAAGAAATAAAATGGAATCATAAATAATCCAAAATGAGATAAGAAACAGGAAAAACAGGAAGAATGATGGGACAAAAACAAAGGACAATAAATGGTACAAAAGAAAATTTTACAAAGGAAAAACAAAGAACAAATCATTAAATGTGAATAGTTTAAATCTTAATAAAAAGAAACCACAGGATTGGATTAAAAAAGTGAGAACCAATTATATGCTGTCTGCAAGGAACCATCTAAATACAGGCATACCTCATTTTATCGTGCTTTGCTTTACTGCCCTTTGCAGATATTGTGATGGGGTTTTTTTGTTTTTGTTTTTTTTAACAAATTGAAGGTTTGTGGCAACGCTGCTTCAAGGAAGTCTACTGGTGCCATTTTCCCAACAGCATTTGCTCGCTTCATGTCTCTGTGTCATATTTTGGTGATCCTCTCAATATTTCAAACTTTTTCATTATTACTATATTTGTTATGGTGATCTGAGATCAGTGATCTTTGATGTTACTATTGTAATTGTTTTGGGGTGCCACGAACCACACACATAGAAGGTGAACTTAATTGATAAATATTTGCGTGTGTTCTGACTGCTCCACTGACTGGCTGTTCCCCTGTCTCTCTCCCTTTCCTCAGGTCTCTTTATTCCCTGAGATTCAACAATGTTGAAATTAGGCCAATTAATAACCATACAATGGCCTCTAAGTGTTCAAGTGAAAGGAAGAGTCACACATCTCTCACTTTAAATCAAGAGCAAAAAGTGATCAAGCTTCGTGAGGAAGGCATGTTGAAAGGCAAGGTAGGCCGAAAGCTAGGCCTCTAGTGCTGAACAATTAGCCAAGTTGCAAATGAATGCAAAGGAAAAGTTCTTGAAGGAAATTAAAAGTGCTGCTCCAGAGAACACATGAATGATAACAAAGCAAAACAGCCCTACTGCTGATAGGAAGAAAGTCTGAGTAGTCTGGATAGAAGATCAAACCAGCCACAACATTCCCTTAAGCCAAAGCCCGATCCAGAGCGAGGCCCTAACTCTTCAATTCTGTGAAGGCTGAGAGAGGTGAGGAAGCTGCAGAGGAAAGTTTGAAGCCAGCAGAGGTTGGTTCATGAGGTTTAAGGAAAGAGCCATCTCTATAACATAAAAGTGCAGGGTGAAGCAGTAAGTGCTGATGTAGAAGCTGTAGCAAGTTATCCAGAGGATCTAGCTAAGAACATTAAGGAAGATGGCTACATTAAACCACAGATTTTCAATGTAGATGAAACAGCCTTCTATTGAAAGATGTCATCTAGGACTTCATAGCTAGAGAAAGTCAGTGCTGGCCTCAAAACTTCAAAGGATAGGCTGACTCTCCGGTTAGGCAGCTGGTGACTTTAAGTTGAAGCCAGGGCTCATTTACCATTCTGAAAATCCTAGGGCCCTTAAGAATTATGCTAAATCTACTCCGTCTGTGCTCTATATATAAATGGAACAAAAAAGCCTGTATAACAGCATACAGTTTACATACTGTTTACAAAACAGTTTACTGAATATTTTAAGTTCCCTGTGGACACCTACTGCTCAGAAAAAAGATTCATCTTAAAATATGATTGCTCGCTGACAATGCACCACATCACCCAAGAGCTCTGACGGAGATGTACAACAAGATTAATGTTGTTTTCATGCCTGCTAACAATCCATTATGCAGCCCGTGGATCAAACATAATTTCGACTTTCAAGTCCTTGTAAGAAATACATTTCATAAGGCTATAGCTGCCATATATAGTGATTCCTCTGATGGACTTGGGCAAAGTAGGTTGAAAAACTTTGGAAAGGATTCACTATTCTAGCTGCCATTAAGAACATTTGTAATTCATGGAAAGAGGTCAAAATATCAACATTAGCAGGAGTTTGGAAGTTGATTCCAATCCTCATGAATGACTTTGAGGGGTTCAAGACTTCAGTGGAGGAAATAACTGCAGATGTGGAAGAAACAGCAAGAAAACTAGAATTAGAAGTAGAACCTGAAGATATGATTGAATTGCTGTAATCTCATGATAAAACTTGAACAGATGAGGAGTTGCTTCTTACTGATAAGGAAGGAAAGTGGTTTCTTGAGATGGAATCTACTGGTGAAGATGCTGTGAAGACTGTAGAAATGACAACAAAGGATTCAGAATATTACATAAACTTAGTTGATAAGCAGCAGCAGGGTTTGAGAAGATTGACTCCGCTTTTGAAAGAAGCTCCACTGTGGACAAAATGCTATCAAACAGCATCGCTGCTACATAGAGTCGTTTGTGAGAGGAGAGTCAGTCAATCAATGTAGCAAACTTCACTGCTGTCTTATTCTTTTAAAAATGCCCACAGCCACCCCACCCTTCAGCAACTCCCACCCTGATCAGTCCACAGCACTCAACATCAAGGCAAGACCCTCCACCAGCTGAAGGCTCAGATGGTGGTTAGCATTTTTAGCAATAAAGTATTGTTAGACATAATGCTACAGCACACTTAACAGACTATAGTATAGTGTAACATTACTTTTATATGCACGGGAAACCCCCCCCCAAAAAGTGTGACTTGCTTTATTGAAATATTTGCTTTATTGTGGTGGTCTGGAACTGAACTCATGATATCTGTGAGGCATAAAGATACACATACATTCAGAGTAAAAAGATCTAAAAAGACATAATATAAAAACACTAACCAGAGAAATCTGGAATGCCTATACAAATATCAGGCAAAGGAGGTTTGAGGATACGGAATATTATACCAGGAACAGACAGGACATAACATGATGGGTCTATTCACCAAGAAAACATAAAAATCCTAAATGTGTATATGCCTAATAACAGACCTTCAAAATACACGAAGCAAAAACTGATAAAAACTAAGAGGGGAAACAGAGAAATTTACAATTATAATTAAGGATTTTAACGCTTGTCTTTCAAGAATTAATAAAACAAAGAGACAGGAAATCAGTAAGTTTACAGAAGGTAAGAACAATAGTATCAACCAACTTCACCTAACCAACATTCATAAAACACTCCTCAAAAGTAGGACACACATTCTTTTCAAGGACACTAACCTTTGTGCTCCATTGCCTGTGCTTAGTTGTGCTGGCTCTGCATCTTTGTAAAAGAATATTGCCTATAGCCTGAAATATACATAATAGCCCTTTCTCAATGCTCTGCAGGCAGAGGCTTGAACTTTAAAGGTGTAACACTTTTCCATTCACATAGAGATAAAAAGTTGCAGAGCAGAAAGCAATTGCCTTGTTGGAGGTTTACAGGAACATTGTGACCAGACCCACCCTGGCACTGTAGAACAAAGGATTCCAGCACCAAAAAGACTGCAACAACCAGTCACATCCCCTACCCTTTTAGTATAAAAGAAGCCTGAATTCTAACTCGGGTAAGATGGTTCTTTGGGACACAGTCTGCCATCTTCTTGGTCTGCTGACTTTCTGAATAAAGTGCTATTACTTGCCCTAACATCTCGTCTCTCAATTTATTGGCCTGTTGTGCAGTGAGCAGTATGAGCTTGGACCAGGTAACATTATGACTATAAAATAAATCTCAACAAACTTAAAAAGATTTAAATCATACAAAGTGTCTCCTCTAAACACAGTGGAGTTAAACTAGAAATCATAAAAGAAAGAAAACTGAAAAGTCCCTAAATATTTGGAAATTAAACTTATACTTCTAAATAACTGATTAATCAAAAAAGAAATCACAAGGGAAATTCGAAAACATCTTGAACTGAGTAGGAAGGAAAATAAAACATGCCAAAATTTATGGGATACAGCTGAAGCACTGCTTAAAGGGAACTTAAAATTAAAAGTATCATATGCTTACGTTAGAAATAAAGTTTATTATATTATATTGACATCGATTTTCACCTTAAGAAACTAGGGAAAAAAAGGGCAAATTAAACCCAAAGCAAATAGAAAAAATGAAATAATAAAGATGAGAGTAAAAATCAATAAAAACAAAATTATAGAAATAGAAAAAGTTAGTAAAATCAAATAACTGATTCTTTAAAGAGATCAATAAAATTGATAAACCTCTAGCCAGACTGACCAAGAAAGTTAGAAGACAAATTACTAATATAAAAAATGGTAATCTCATCTCCTTTACAGTCATCCCTCCGTATCCGAGGGGAACTGGTTTCAGGACATGCCTTGGATACCAAAATCCGAGAATGTTCAAGTCCCTTGCATGAAATGGTGTAGTATTTGCATATAACCTACATGCATCCTCCCGTAAACTTTAAATCTCTAGAATACTAGTAATAGTTAATATGATGTAAATGCTATGTAAATATTTACCAGTGCATGGCAAATTCAAGTTCTGCTTTAACAGCTTTCAGGAATTAAAAAAAAATATGGTTGGTTTAATTCACAGATGCAGAAGCTGTGAATATGAATGGCCAACTGTATACACAGATGTGAAAAGTGTAATAAGGTAATACGATCAACTTAATGCCAATAAATTTGATAACTTAGAAGACATAAACAAATTCCTTGAAAAACACAAACTACCAAAGGTCATTCAGGAAAAAATAATAACTCTTAATCTATTTTAAAAGTTGAATTTGTAGTTAAAAATCCCCATAAAGAAAATGGCATTCCTAAAAAGCTTCATTGGTAAATTCTACCGAACAATTAAAAAACAAGTAAAAAAAAAAAAAAAAAAAAAAAAAAAAACAAGTAAAACCAATTCTACTCAAACTCTTCCAGAAAATAAAGGAGTAAGAAACATTTCCCAACTTATTCTGTGATAACAAACCCAGTAAAAAAAAACTCAATAAAAGAAAAACGACAGACCAATATTTCTCATGTGCACAGGTGTAAAGATTCTTAGCTAAATTTTAGAAAATGGGATCAAGCAATATATCAGAAAAGTTTTAATGATTAAATGAATTTTAATCTCACTCACTAATGAGGAATCACTCATGTAAACAAAGGTGATTCAACATGAAATCAACCAATGTAATTCATCATATTAACAAGGAAAGAAAAGATTACTTCAAAAGATACAGAAAAAGTATTTGAAAAAACTTAACATCCATTCATGCTTAAAATTCTTGGCGAATTAGGAATACAAATTTCTTCAACATGAAGAAGAGAATCTTCCAAAAAATCAACAGCTAATGTTAAAGACTGAATGCCTTCCCCCAAGATCAAGAACAAGGCAAGAATGTTTGCTTTTATCACATACTGATCACTGTAACAGAGGTCCTAGACTGTGCAATAAGGCAAGAAAATGAAATAAAGCCATACAGATTGGAAGGAAAAAAATAAAACATCAGATCATTCTAAAAATTTATATGTCTCTCAGCAACCTTAGTTTTAATAGATTTGGAGAAGGAACATTACAAATTTAATAACATGAAAGTACATTTTGAAGAGGAACTAAAAGTTAAAATGTATAAAGAGTGATATCTAAGATATATTTACAATCTAAAACATTCTTAAATCAGTTTTGGATTTTATACTTTCTAAAATGTTAAGAACTGCTTCTTCAGATATCGTACCAAAAAGTATGACGTATTCAATACTATATAACCAATTTATTATAGGAAAAGAGAACCAATTCTCTTCTAGGGCTAAAATATGCCCAGATGATGAAACTGATGGAAAAAGCTACACAATGTACATTTCATAAATAAAAGATCTCATAATAGTTAGTTTAGCATGTGTATTACATTAAATAAACTCAACTTTACTAACCTCTGACCAGATTTTGCCTAACTTTTAAAACAGCTCCAAGGTCACAGTCAGTAGTAGCATATGCATGAGGTACAGTACGTTTAGATTCAGTTAACCTCTTGGCAATAACTCTTCTAATATTGCTAGTAGGGATTTCAGTGAACGTGCCCTGCAAAGAATAACATGTCCGTTAAACCATAAATAGAATTGGAAAAAACAAGCAAACAAACTGTAACTGAAATCCAGTCTCAATGACCTAACTTATGAAAATAAAAATTAATACAGTAAAACTGTTATGAAAAATTCTTAGTATAAGAAGAAATATAAGAAATCTGAGGAATTTTAACTTTATAGTATATGACTGTAGAAAAAAAGCAGAAAAATTCATGTTTCAGTTGTGAATGGAACATCTATGTTACCATGTTTAAGATGATTAAAAAGAAATGTACCAAATCATGAATTAACCCCTCATGGGTGTGCTTATTGAGATATCACCTACAAGCCTGTAAGTAGCTTCTGTTACAAACATCACTTCTTAATAAAACTCAAAGCAATCAATAAATCAACAACTACAGGCAATTTTTACTTGTAAAAATGGCATACATGAGAAAAAGGTAATTCAAAATACTAGATAATCTGCCAAATTATTTCTATTTTGGTTTGTAATTAAAAATAAAAAATCACATGAGCATCTTATTTCCAAGAAACTCATAAAGTATGAATGGGATAATAAAATCTTCCTGTAACTTTACTGTAGCTTTTCCATTCTGTTCCTTGAACCTCTAACAAAAATATGATGGACCTTAAATTATGTCTAATTCCTTCTTTGTCCTTCACTCCATTCTGGGACTGGATTACAATCACTTAGGATAATACAAATCAGCCAAAAGTACAGCTGACTTCTTTTTTTATAAATGCTTTCTGTGGGAATTAAACATCTTATGTTAGCAAAATACTTGATCAAATAAAATAAATGCTGTCTACATACTGTAAGAATTTTAAAGGTTTATCTTTCAAATTTGAATAACTTACTTTTTAAAGAAATAAGATTTGATTACTCATAAACTTTTGTGTATGTAGTCACGAATCATTAATGTACATTTAAAAAATCTGTTTCTCATGAAACTTGTACTGTTTTTAATTCTTTTAAAATACTATATTGGAATGTATTTCTCCATCAGAAAAAGCAGTGTAGGTTTATTTATTTATTTTTTTCAGTGCCCATTCAGCTTTATAACAAACCTGATTATCTTGCATTTCTTCTGATGGGAAGCAAATGACATAAAAGGTACTAAGAAAGGGAGACAGAGAGGCAAAATGGAGTAATTTGAAAACAAAAAAGGGCTATTACATGTATCCAAGAAGTAAAGAATGATTAGCGATACAATCTCTATAGTTATTCACAGTAAGACTATCAACTCCCTTAGTCAAAAAATAAAGCATATGCACAAAAGGGAGCTGGTATCAGCTACCAATTATTAGTATTACACCCAAGAAAAAAAAGATATGAAAGGTATCACGATTATAGAGCATATACATGGCACTGACATTGTGGAACTTGTGGCAAATTTAAATTGAATCATAATTCTATTTGGAAGTTATTAGCACTGTACAAACAAATCTGGTTTATGGAAATGTGCAAAACAAAACATTTAGAGAATTTTTGTCTTCATCACTTTGAGCTACTACTATAATGGACTGGTAAAAGAACTCATGAAACATAGAGCAATGGTTCTTATTTTCTCTCTCGCTTAAATCTGAAAAATAAAAATCTACTCAGATGACATTACCGCTACATTAGGCTGTCCAGGAGTTGATACTGGAGGGATCATTGGCCGGGGATAAGATGGCCTGGCTGTGGCCTGTGGGGGTAAAGACGCTGTGGGAATGGTTGGCGGGGCTGGGGTGGGTCTGGATTCAGTGATCTTGCCCATCTGTTTCAACTGGACCAGTTTGAGAGCATCCCTGGAGATAAGAAGGGAGTTAGATAACCATGATTAGCAACCAGGAATATAAGAACGTTCAGAAAATGGAGGCCAGATGTGAAGGGAAAATAAAGAAATACACTGATGTCAAGGCTACAATGCAAAACGATTTGAGCTAGACAAGAAAATCTTGTCTCTTACCTGTTCTACTGATTCATATTTGTCCAATGGCTACAATATTTGCACATTTTTAAAATAAAACAACAAACAGATTTTATCAAAGTATTGGGTGTAGACAGTTATTTTTTAAAGGAAAATCAGTCTTTTTTTCTGGGGGCAGTGTCTTTTGGTAGATGAGCAATTCATAAATTAAGCTATACCCTCATTCATGGTATTTGTGAAATAATTTTCATATAGCATTCAGAAAGTGTCAAGCTTACTGTACCTATGACTTTCATTAGAATATTTACTAAAGCATTGTTTATCCTGGTACAAATTAGCTTGTTTATGGCCAGGAAATCATACCTCAAATGCTATCAGCACAATCTAATGTAATAAACCGAAGCCATAGCAGCATTTAGAATGAAAAATAACTAAACAAGTAACAGACTTGCCTTTGTATTACTCTGCAAAACAAAGGTGTCTTTGTTTATTACAAGGATATAATTAGACTACTATTCAAACTCTCAATCCATTCGAAGTTACAGTGGTATAAAGTCATGTACTTCCTTAAACAAAACAGTTTTTTCAAAAATTTTAATCTGACAATTCTAAAGTACTTAAAAATGTTTTAAATCTAAAAATTTTTTTTAATGAAAAAGGTTTTACATAGTCTAAAAACAACTTCAGGGTAACACAAATCTAAAGGCAAATTATATTTTTAAAATTTCTTAAACCCAGTTAATGATTTGATATTATCACATACTAGGCAGAACTCTGAGATGGCCCCAATATTCCTGTTCCTGGTGTACATACCCCATATAATCTCTCTTGAGTGTGGGTGGGCCTGTGAATATGATGGATGTCACTGCCATGATTAGGTTACATTACATGACAAAGGTGATGGATTTTGTAGACATAATTAAGGTCCCAAAGCAGCTGACACTGAGTTAATCAAAAGGCAAACTATTCTGAAAGGGTCAGACATATCAGATAAGTTCTTTAAAAGGAACAGGGAATTCCTAAAAGAAGAAATTTGAATGGCGATTCTCCTGCTTGCATTGGAGAAGCAAACAGGCATTTATGAACTGTCTATGGAGGTGACCTCGTGGCAAAGACCTGAAGGAGGCCTCCAGGAGGTGACAGCAATCCTTGGATGACAGCAAGCAAGAAAACAGGGCTCAGACTCCTACTACCCCAAGGAACTGAATTCTGCCAACAACCATGTGAACCTGGAAGAGGACTCCAACCTTCAGATGAGACCCTAGCCCTGGCTGACACCTTGATTTCAGCCTTGTGAGACCATGAGCTGGAAACCCAGTCATGCTGGACCAGGACTTCTGACCCACAGCACTGTTAGATAATAAGTGGGTGTTGTTTTAAGCTACTAAGTTTGTTGCAATTTGTCATGCAGCAATAGAAAATTGACACAGGCAGGAATGCTCTAGCTTGGGGAGGCATCATGGGAGGGATCTCCCAATGTGTACTGGTACATTTTTAAGGAAGGAGAGTCTATGATTTTTATATCAGGTCCAGAAAGGGATACATGAACTTAAGTGCAAGTAAGTTACTTGTTTCAAAATTAAAGAGCTGACATTTAAGATAAGAGGTCAGACTGACAAAGAAATCTTAAAGGTTGTATCATCCTTGATCTTTAATTACTGAAAGAGGGAATAGAAGTGGAAAAGTGAGCCTCTTGTGTATGTACTGTGGTTATGTTAATGTAATCTTACACCAGCCATGTGAGGGAGGTATTATTATTCCCACTTTATAAATGAGTAAGTAGGTTCAAAGAGGTTAAATTCCATTTCTAAGTCAGTAGTTCTCAAGCACCTACTCTACTCTAGGTGTTGAAAATATAATGTTAAAACACTTCCCAACAAGGAGTGTTATTCTATAGGAGAGTCATACATTAAGCAAGTAAACAAATGAACAGATAGTGAAGAAAATAAAGCAGAGTAATGAGATTGAGAGTCATGAGTGAGAGGAGGTGTTACTTTAAAACAGGGCGGTCAGGGAAGGACTGAAGAAATAATATTTCTGTGGACGGACATGAAGGAGCAAGTCTCAAGAACAGCTGGGAAAAGCATGTTTCTAGGCAGAGAACAGCAAGTGTAAAGGCAGGGAAATTAGGGCTTCTAAGAACAGAAGGAAGCCCAGCGTAGAAGGAGGGCAGTGAACAAAGTGGAGAGGGTTTAAAGGTGAAGCTGAAGAGGTAGGCAGCTAGGAGCTGCCAGGGCTGGGACCAAACCTGGGTATGGCCAACTCCAAAGCCTGTGTATTTCCTACTACCTTTCTAATACCTGTGTAGAGTATGCCAATTAAACTAGGCAGAGTCGGAACAATTTTTTCTCAGAAGAAAAGGCTAGAATAGAAAGAATTAAATGAGCATATCTCAGATTAACAGCAATTCTGTGACTGAATGAAGAATAGTTATCTACCCAGTCTGAAGTAGCTAAAAGTAGGACCTCCAGACAAAGGCCCTTCACCTACCACACAAAAAGTAACAGGAACATAACTAGAGGCAAGCCTGGTTCTCCAAGGGTGAGCCACAAACCTGATGGTAACGGCAGAAAGACTGAGTGTCCTGGGGAATGAGCTTATGTGCTCTTAAGGCTTTTTAACAGCAAGCTTACTCCTATTTGGAAGTTAATTTTAAATTTACTTATGATATTTCTAACCCAAAGCACCATTTTTCCAGTTAATTGTTATAATATTTACATGTGAAGTAAATGACTGCCCTACAATTCCTGGGGATTTATGTCATGAGTCAAAACCTTGGCCACATAGATAAAAGTGTGAGCACTGATATAAGATAAGGCCTTTTGTTTTAGAAAAATACCTTTAACAAAGGATATTTCACGTTTAAGAGCTGTTACAGTCTAACATTACTAGTCCCCTTTCATCATATAAGGTAATTAAATACATCTCTCTAACAAAATCTATTATTAATCTGGGTTTTAAAGTTTAGCATCAGAATGGCATATACAAAACACACTGATTTCTTTATACAGGGATCACTAGTGTACCCGCAGTAATCGGTTAAAAACAAACAAACCAACAAACAACAACAACAGAAAACAATGAACACTTGAGGAGACTAAAAAAATCTAAAATAATGCCTGAATACATTCTACTTTAAAAAAGGTTGGTCACACTAAATAGACATATTCTTATTTCACTATCAGCATTACTATTACTTACTATTTTTATCAAGAAAAGGCAGTTTAGGTTCATCCCTGAAAGTAAGTAGGAGTCATGAATCATAAACAAGCAGAAAAGCAATTCTGGCCATGGGCTCACAGTAAACTTTTATTGCTGATTTTACACTTATATACCTCATAAAGTATGAATGTTAATTATTGTTTAATAACAGCCAATAATTTAGTTTCTGTAATGCAGAGAAAGATTTTTAATGATTTCTGTCCATTAAGTAATTAATCAGTCTAAGCTTGAAGAATCAGGTAGATATTAAAAGCTATAAAAATTAGAGAAAAACTGATACACCATTCACTTCTGCTTTGGGCATTCACTTAAGGCAGAACCTTCTCTACCAGATCCCTTAAGTCATTTGGGTGTGCTACGAATTAGTTTTAAAAAGAAGTATCACTGAAAACATACTAGACATGACTGTCATGCCTACTATATTTGTGATGCTGTGATACGAACACAAACATTAGCTACAAGTATGACTTAAGACGTAGATATGCCAAAGAAGTTAGGCTATAGGCCAAGAACCTCCAACAGTGTCCCTGGCACTTGTTTTCCTAAAACAGTTACATGTACAGGCAAAGCAAAGTCTACATGCTTTTGCACAACATATACTCTGAGCAATATGCTTGCTTTCATGAAACATTAAAATAGCAACCATGACACTTATGGTTTTCTTCATAAATACAATGGGTCAGAGACACCTCCTCAGCTCTTGCAACTGACTTTTCTACTTGCACTTTTAGTTGACAAGGTAAGAAGGAAGGATGTCTCTCATTATTTCAAGAATGTGTGCTAAGGTATTTGGGGCACAGCTTATGCTGAAGGCTGCAATTTGTCAGTCTTACCAGAAGATGACATTTCTGTAGATGACACGAGGACAAATTTTTTTCCCAAAGCTCACCTCAGTGTTTAACTTAAAACAAGGTATCTTTAGTAGTATACAAAGTAAATATTCTCAATAATGCATGCTTTAAGGATCCATTTTCCTCATGAAATCTTTTGTAATATGTCATATTTTAAAGACCGAAGGGTCTTTATAGTAGGGAGTTAAAGGGCAGGGAAAGGACTGGGTAATAGGCAGACAAAGATAGCAAAGATATCAAAATCGTAACTCTGTAATAGTGCTTCCTTAGGGTATCCAACAAGATAACACCATTCTGTCCTCCTTAGGAGATGTCAGACTACTATGATAACTTTCAACTTGGGTTTAAAAAAGATACTTGTTCATCGTATATGTATTAAGCACATACGGAAAGAGAAGGGAAAGAAAAAGAAAACTCTACTTCTTTACCCCACTGCTGTCACACCACTGATTTGCCCTCTAAACGGTCACTAATCACCAACTTCAAGAGCCTTTTCTCAGAGCCCTTCCTCCTTGACTTATATCCATCTCCTAGATATCCTCCAATACAGAAATTTTTGCCTTCTAAAATGTTTACCTACTGATGATCTCAACTGTAACTATCACTTTATCAAACCTTCCTCTCTAGTACCAAACTATCTCCCAAGATGCATCTTCACCTCACTGATTCTAATATCTGGAATCTGGTTTGTCAGCACTGACAATAAGCTTCAAACCAAACACATTAGTTATTCCACCAAGACAAATGCTTCTGCAAATCCCTTATTTCTATTTATGGGGCCAAAATGTCATCACCTGGAACAGAATCCCAAGTTCCTCCCTTGACTCATTGCTATCCTGGTCTGTGCTCTACATTCTATCCTTTACAGGCTTCTGGATTTTCTCCTTATAATGCTGTATCCATCAGTGATCTCTCTTTTAGGTTCCTACCCACATTTGAGTATTCATTCTCTCTTAGCTAGACTACTTTATGAGCCTATTAATTTATCTCCTTACCTCAAGTCTTTTTCTGCTCCAATTTATCTTTCACAAATTTGCAAAATTGATCTTTCTAAGTTACATCTATGATTATTTTACATTTCATCAAATCTTCAACAATTAATGAATTAAATATAGACTCTTTATCTTATCCCTCAGATATATATGGGTAAGTCTACCATGTTATAAAGAAAGTTGTTTTCTCCCATTTTTACAGACAGAGACTTTTTCATAAGGTATGGACTGGTAGAAGATTAACAAAATTAAGATACAAGTAGTATATACTAAATAAGGATTAATGTGGGGAAAAAACTAGGCTTAACTACCTATCAGGATTCTTTATTTTAATTTTTTATGGCTAAGTGAAACTTTTAAGTCTTTTAATTAAAAATCCACAGTCCAGGATGTTGTGTTTCAGCCAGGGGTCAGAACAGCTGATTTCCAACTCATGTGAGTATGTTGGCACAAACTTCACACTATATGTTTAAGAAAACCACACACACCTGTCTGATTAACAAATCAGTAAGGCTGAAGTACAGATAAATGAGAATATCTAAGAATTAAAGGGTATTGCTTTCATTAAAAGAAATATCCAACAATAAACCAATGCTTTAACGAACAGTAAAATAATCCAATGAAAAGAAAGAAAAGTCACCTGGTTTGCCACTTAATAATTTCATAACTTTGCTCTACCTCACCTTGTAAAAATTTCTGCCCAATACTACTGATCACTTTTATCAATAGTAGATAAACAGGGAATAAGCATATTGCTTTAAAACATTAACTCAATTTGAAAATTTAATATTACTCTAGTAGAAATGTGGCAGACACCACTATAGCAATTTCACATTAGCTCATATGCCTATTTGATTAACCTGTCTTCCTCACCAGACTAATTTTCAATAGAGCAGGGGTCATCTGTTTTAACATATTCTTGAAAGACACAAAAGTTAAACAAATAGAAACACATAGTGTTCTTGAACAGGAAGACTCAACATCATAAAGATTTCACTTCTCCCAAAGTTAATTTAAAATGTGCTACAATCCCAATAAAAAGAACATAGTCTTCCTGCCCAACCCCACCAGTAGGGCTAGACAAATTGTTTAAAATTCATTTGGAAGAATAGTAAAATAAAAATAAACCAAGAAAACTGGTTTACTGAAAAAGAAGAGAAAGGATAGCTCTATCAGATTTTAAAGCTTACTATAAAATATTTCTAATTAGTAGTGTGGTCCTAAAAAAGTGAGGTACTAATTCATGGACAGACTGAGAAACGGAATAGAAAAGAAAATCTAAAATGAGACCCAACTGCCTATGGAAATTGCTTTGATTGTACACGTGAGCAAAATCCAAATGGGTTAAGAATGAATTTTTTTCTTAAACTATGCTTCAGAAATTTAAATGTGATTGCATGATTATTTCATACAAACTTAAAAACAATATAAAGATTCACCATTTTGCACTCTAATTTTCTCCATTTATCATCATTTCTAAGGTTCTGGCTTAGTTATCAAATTAGAACTATTTTTCAGTAACGCTGCAATTATTCAAAAAACAACCCTTGCATAAAATACATTTTATGCTGACAAAAGCAATTAAAAGTACAAAAGAACAGTGTATTTCCTTTTAAATCTTAATGCTAAATAAGCCCTTCTTTAAATACTTTCAGAAAAAGATGATCATGATAAATAATGGAACTGGTTATTACAAAAAGCACACACGTACTCTTTAGTGAATATCCCCCGAGGGCCAGTGGCTGTGCCCTGGTTAGCATCCAGTGCGTGTTTTTCCAGAATATTGCGGGCAGCTGGACTTAAACGGAACCTAAAGAAAACATGAAAATTAATGGAACCAATGAACACTTATATTTGATTCAAATATATCTAAATGTCCACAGTTTTGCTGAGAATTAGAAAAATTAAAACATAATAAAGCTAAAATGACTCCCATAGTGACAGTCAAATAAATTAATCTGTACTAACCTGGTTTATTTTACTATGAAAACATTTTCATACAAATTTAACTAGTTATTATTTCAAAACACTTTTAATAAGAATAAATATTCATAGGGAGAAAGCTTCTATTTTGACTAATCACTTTTCACATGGCTCCTCACCACATACATCAATAAGAAACTATGTTGTTCCTTCATGTTTTTTTTATTATAGTAAAATGTATGTAAAATTTACCATTTTAAGCATTTTTAGGTGTTATAATTGAGTGGGATTAAGTACAATTACAATGTTGTACAACCATCACCACCACCCATCTCCAGAACTTTATCATTCTCCCAAAATGAAGCTCTGTACCAATTAAACAGTAACTCCCCATCCCTCCCAGCCCCTGGCAACCATCATTCTACTCTCTATCCTTACTAATTTGACTACTCTAGGTAACTCATATAAGTGAAATCATTCATCATTTGTCCTTTTGTGATTGGTTTATTTTACCTAGCATATCTTCAAGGTTCGTCCACGTTACAGTATGTGTCAGCATTTCCTTCCTTTTTAAGACTAACATTCCATTGTATATATATAGCACATTTTAGACATACGGGATATTTCCATCTTTTGGCAATTGTGAATGCTGCTGCTATGAGCATGGGTATATAAATATCTCTTCAAGACCCTGCTTTTAATTCCTTTGAGTATATCCAGAAAAGGAAGTGCTGGATAATATGGTAATTCTATTTTTAATATTTTGAGGAACAGCAATTCTGTTTTCCAGAGTGACTGCACCATTTTACATTCCCACCAACAGTGCACAGAAATACTAATTTCTCTATATCCTCAGCAACACTTGTTATTTTCTGTTTTGGGTTTTTTTTTTCTTGTTTTTAGATAACAGCCACTTTAATTAGTGCAAAGTAATACCTCAATGTGGTTTTGATTTGCAGTTCCCTAACATCTTTTTATGTGTTTACTGACCATATGTACATCTTCTTTGGAAGAAATGCACACTTGAGTCCTCTGCCCACTTAAATTGGGTTGTTTTGTTGTTGTTGTTGAATTACATCTTAACATATTTTTTCAAGTCCTTAGTATTTACATGCAAGCATTTTTACTTCATATATAAAGAAGAGAGGCAAACACAATTATGTTGATTCTACAGACAAGGAAACTGAGACACACACCAATAGGTCACATGAATAAGTGTCTACTCTTCAAATAAGACCTTTAAGCCTAATAGCAAACACAAATAACTACACAGTCATATTTTTAAAAATGAGTAAAACGGGCTAGATCCAGAAGTTTATAACTCCGAAAAGGAGAGGAACAAATGTGGCATTTTCTGCATTTCTGGGAAACAGCTCTAGTTGATATGGGCTCAATGGTACCAAATCTTCAGATTTTTCAAGAGAAACTGAAATTTTAGATTTTTTTTTTTTTTTTGCGGTACGCGGGCCTCTCACTGTTGTGGCCTCTCCCATTGCGGAGCACAGGCTCCGGATGCGCAGGCTCAGCGGCCATGGCTCACGGGCCCAGCCGCTCCGCGGCATGTGGGATCTTCCCAGACCAGGGCACGAACCCATGTCCCCTGCATCGGCAGGAGGACTCTCAACCACTGCGCCACCAGGGAAGCCCTGAAATTTTAGATTTTAATGTAAGATTAGCTAGTAACAAACCAACTGAAAAAATTTTTTTAAATCACTACATGGGCCAACACTGTGCAGGTTCACAGGTCAGCTGTTTTTAAACTACACCATGGGGTTTCAGACCCATGAAAATTTCTAACACTGGATATTAACAAAATCACAGAGTATACCACCTTTGCAAAAGGGAAAAGAGCATTAAGTACCAAGCATCCATGAGCCTACCTTGTGATTTTCATGGAAAATAAAGAGTCAAGGCAATGGAGTCAGAAATACTGTGTATGATAATGGAAAGTTAAAACTCAGTACTTCAAACACACTGGCAACTTCTTCTAACAAGAACTGACAATGGTAAATGACTGGAAAAAAATATAAAAATGAAAGCGTCTGCATTTTTACTTATGCTCAAAAGCATTCTTAATAGGACCATTTTTCTAAAAAGAACTTTTTTTACAATAAAAAAGGAATTTCATATAATTATAGAGAATATTAAAGTAAATAAAACATAATTTTCAGAGTCCATCGATTAAAGTTATGGAAAGCTAAAGTGAAACGATGTTTACTAAGTATCTGTGTTGTTACAGAACAACTGGACAAAATCGAGCTCTAATACATGTCAGAAACTCAAATGCAGGGTAGTTAGAAAAGGAAGGCATGTTAAAATGCTAATTTCATTTTATATCAGCTATACATTTGAAACTGTAATTCACATTACAGTAATTAGGATTCCACGAATGAGAACACAATATGAAGTTTGGTACACTGAATTCCATTCTGGAATCCTAAAGCCTAACTCAAGCTCAGTGGGGACACAGGCTGTTTGTCTTTTTCTCCACAAGGTGTACAGGGCCTTCACAGTACCTGGAATATAGTAGGTATTCAATACTATTTGCCTGTGGAATAAACAATGATGGTAAAATAATCATTCCTAGACCTCAGTTTCCTAAGAGAAAAAAAGGGAAGAGCAGCAACTTCCTACTTAATGTACAAAGGAGTTTTAAAAAGGATAATGATTAAAATACTCAAAAAGTTGCTGTAACATTTTTTTTTTTTTAAATAACATCATTCAAATAAACATACTCACTGTAGTTTTCCTGGTGTGTGTTCCTTTTTGACAGGGGTAGAAATCTGTGGTTCTGGTGAAGGGCAAGGCACTGATGGTTTTGAAGCTGGTGACGAAGGACCTATATCTTTGGGAATTTCAACATGTTTCCAATCTTCTCCTTCTTCAACTAGCAAACCAATTAGTGAACCTAGCCGTATATTTTTAGATCCTTCTGCAACCTATATTTTAAAAAGAAAATAATTGCAGAGATGGAAAGACTCATGACTTCATGAAGTAGTTTATTCCTTGGATAATTCTGTACCAGTTAGAAATCTCTCTTAACGTGAGCTAAAATCTACACCTGAGCTAGCCTGCCTCCGCCTTTCATGTGCCTTGCCTACCTTCCCGCACTTACCCCTTTTTTCACTACTCTCCTCCTTCCAGTTACTGATTCTACCTCCTAAAAAAAAAAAAAAAACAAAAATCTAGAATCTCTTCTCTTTCCCACAGGCTTCAAATATATAAGAGCTACCATTACCATCTTCCTCTTGATGTCATTCAGTACAAATCCAAAACAGGAGTTGTAGTAACATATCTTAACTATTGGTCTTTCCCAGACAGTTTCCACAATGGCTTAGAGAATTCCAAGATTTCATAAGGGATTAATTCCTTCAAATAAGTCATATTTATGAAAATTAATTTAAAGTAAGATCTTTTCAGTAAACTTAGTCTCTGGAAAAAAGGACATCCCATTGTATAGACAGAATTGGTTAACTACTGTGGTTAATAATGTTAAATATACTTTCCACATTTCTCTATATTTAATTTCTTCCCTGTATGTATATTTGAAAGACCTAAGAAATAAAATAAAAACCTCATGAATTTTCTGTAAGTACATAAGAAACATGGTGGTGTCTCAGCTGACCACTTTTTCATAGATATTGCCAACTAAAAACATAAATAAGATCGAAGATGATTTTTTTAAACTCAAATATATTTGAAGCATTTCAGCAGCATTAATTTATAAAGAAAGAGTTGATTCTTATTTACTTATTAAAAGAAGTCCCTAGAGAACCTTCAGATGATAATATAAGTTCAGTACTGGAAGCAAATGTCATTCCTTCAAAGTTTTCTATTGTTCCCTTTCAATTACTTTAAATAAGGTTCATTAGAGATGTAATCTAATGAATAATAGAATGACAGACTGCAGGACAGTCACTAGTATAGTAATTATAAGTAAAAGCGTAACTCTTAGAATGGGTTTGACATTTTCTAAGTAACAGTAATTTTCATGGTTATTAATATGTGCACTATTAAAATAATAAGGCATAAATTCTGAGAGTTAGGAAGCTTTCTAAGTTTACTAACTACTGATGGAGAAGAACAGTAAATATATAAAAGAAATGGGTACGTAAAACTAAATAAGGATGTTTAATGAATTGTGGCTGAGGAAAGAAAAATGCTAAACAACCCAAGAACAATTTGGTTAGTTGTTCATCACATACTAAAAAGTTTCACTTCTGTGGACTGCTCATTTTTCTTTACTATGTCAAAAAGATGAGTTAAGATTACTAATGGGTTAACACTTTTTCTTCTTCTGAAAATGTCTATTTACCTGCTTATGAACTGCTAACTCAAAATCACAAAGTAAAATGATCAATTTTCTTAAAAAATTGATAGAAGAAAGCATTAAGTGATATGAAGTACACTTGATGTTAATTCCTATCAAAACTGAACCAGAAATAGGATCAATATCCAAGTTCAAAGAACCTCACTCAAATAAAAAGCATTCTTTAAAAAAAGGAAAGTTTTATTTTAAAAATATCAATAGGTTTCTAAAACCTGAATCAGATACTATGTAGAATCTGAAACTGACACCTCACCTTGTTTCCTTTACTACAATAAATCATATAAATGATTCCGTATATACCCTACTTATTGACACCTTCACAAGTGGGCAATAATGAGCATTTAGTATCATTTCCATTTTTACCATATCTAAATATCAAGTAGATTTTATTTTTAACTACTCATATTTTTCCATTAAAAAATGACACGATGAAACATGAAATCCAAATACCATGAACAATGATATACTACCACACAACTTGAACATATTAATAGAAGTTATAAGAAAATAATGCCTATTATAGTTCCATTTAAAGTCATTAAAATCACTATACAATTTAAAATCACTTCTCTTTTTCTATTCCCTTAGTGCAATAAGAGATCTTTTAGAGGCGTGCTAGTTTCCTGTAGATATTTGCTTATGTTGTGGTCAGCAAATATTTAAAATTTGTGTAGACTCAGTAACAGAAGAATATGCTCTCTTCAAAACTGTGCTGAGAAACCAAATGAGCCTTTGTTACTGCTCCCTCTAAGTTAGCACTGTGGATGCGCTCTGCTCCACTACAGCATCTGGAGCTTTGCGACACCTCAGAGGCCCAGGTCTTTTCCCAGGCATTTGACTTACTTGATCAAAATTCTCCCTTACTCTTGTGTCACTGATTTAATATTAAATGCAAGATTTTTACACTTAGTTCTGCTAAAACAGCCCGTTAATGCTCAAATATTCGATCTGGAGTCTGTCATTTAAACTACTAGCCTTCCCTCGCAGTTTTCTATAGGCTCCCTGGGCTTCAATGCTGGCTCTGCTACTTACTAGTTATGTGACCTTGGTGAGGTTTCTTTATCTCACCATGCCTGTTTCTTCATCTGTAAAATGGAAATAATACTACTAACTACTTCACAGAATTATCATAAGAAATAAATGAGTTATATACAAGACACTCAGAATAGTACCAGACATCTAGTGAGTACTACATAAATTGGAAAGATGCTATTATTATGATTGCGGTGTTGTTTTCCTCCAAGTTATTTTTAAAACAAAAATATACTCAACATGGATCAAGACTGAACTACAGAGGACTGTCCCCATTGGGAAGGACTGGAAATTCATATCGAAAGGCCCAGCATGAGGCTGGGTAAACAGCGACATGTGAGACATTGATACAAACTATTTCTGTGACAAACTATTTCTCAATATACATATACCTATAGAGTCTGAATTCTATCCCTAGGCGCAGACCCCTGGTATGAGTCCTCTCTACCAGAGACATCCCCCAAAGCTGAAATGTATTATCTGCAAATGTGCTAAATACAGCCCCCTTAATAAGCTCCAGTGTACCCAAGGATATGAGATGCTAAAGACACAAAATATCTACAGCAGTATTTCGCAACAGAGAAATTGTTTGAGAGGGTTCATGCCATTAAAGGTGCTGGTAAATACTGTCTGCTTTGATTCTGGCATTAAAAAATAATCAGTAAGTTAAGAAATTATTTAAATATTTTTCTTCTTTAAAACAGAACAGTTTGAGAGCTGCTAAGTGAGTACTGAAGGAACATGCACAATGGTTAGTGGAGATAAGCTGAGTCACATGACTGGCTTAGTTGGCTTGCAAACAGTACAGATTTTCCATCATAGTTTGAACCATTATACAGTTTTAACTTGTTTTTATTCTTTAATATATATATTTAACTTATATACACTATGAACTTTGGTTTAAAAGGAAGACACATAGAAACAATGAAGCAGAAAACAAATCAATAACAAGCTAAAATGCAGAGGGGAGGAGAGACATCCACTAAGTCCTTGAATACCAGTTTGCCTGGTACTCAAGTGCCAGGCACTGTTCTAGCACAGTATTAACTCATTTAATTCTCTTAAAAACCTTATGAAGTGCTATTATTATTCCCATTTACATATAAGGAAACTGAGGCAGAGAAAGGTTAAATAACTTGCTCAAGGTCACAGGGCTAGTTAGCAAGGAGTCAATGCAGTGTGACACTAGAGACAACATTCAATATGATCAGTACCCAATCTGTAAATTATATTAGCTCAATCAAAATGATCATACAGCACCTCAAGACACTGCTACTATTTTTACAAAGAAGCTTAGAAAGGAAGAGTAGATTATAAATGATTTAGCTTTTAATTCATGGGGAACATAGACTCATTTACTACTTCAATGTCATTTACCCATTTCAGTAGTAAAACAATTAGAACTGAGAGTATCTCCCAATTAGTAGAATTTGCTCTGAGCTTTGAGAGGGTATTTTCTCAGTTAAAAATATTATAGTCTACAGAGAAGAATCAACTGAAGGTCTTACAATTTCAAATTTCAACCATTAACTTTCAAACTACAAAATGCAATGCTGAAGGAGACTGCAGGCAATTTAATAAAAAATAATGGAGGGGAGGAGGGAATCTAACCAAAAAATAAAACCTTATTGAAAAAATCCATTCTTTCGAAAACATCAGTGACACAGTACTGGAGTGGGAAACAGTCAAGAAACTGACTGACCTTGACGAACAATACCAGAAACAGTTAGGGCCTGTTGTTTTCGTAGTAGTCAGATGATCAACAGAGAGTTTTAAAATCTGTTTTAATATCCATGGATGGTAGGTTTTAGAAAGAATTCTGTTTTTGAAAATTGTTTTGAAGAGTAACGGCCTACCAATAAAATAAAACTCTATCAATGAATGCACTGCCAGTCAATAAACTAAAATTTTCTAAAATTATGTAAGTTTAAATATTTTTTTAATTATATAAGTTTAAATAATCCTAACATCCTACGCCCTCCTCACCCTCAAAAGTATCCTGACTTGTATGACAAATTATATAGTAACCCTAAATACATTTGAAGCCAAACTACACAATCTCTAATAAACTCTCCAAAAATGTCATCCTAATATTCTATTATATTACCATGTAAAACACCTGCTATCCAATTTGCTGAATAAATTTAAGACTAAACTTATGAACTGATATATGTGTAATAATGTAAGGTTTTTGCATGACAACTTACTAGTGATTAAATGAGAATTTAACAACTCCCCAATTAACTTAATTGGAAATAAATCATAAAATTACACTGATACCAATTATTCTTTATTAATATTATTAAGAGCTTCTAAGCTTTTTTTCTGGCTCTAATTGAAATGTAATAATATTATTTTACATTTAAAATGGAATTCAGAGGTAAAAATTATGAGTACAAAGAAAAGAATAAGATTGGGAGGAGAGGGAGAGTATAAAAACCTCTCACAGACTATGGAAGTAAATCCCTATGAATAGCAAAATAGGTTATAATTCCTAATCTTTCAAAATGTGGGCAAACTAAAAACTAGAGTTTTATATCATCACCTGCCTTTTAACAAGCTCAATTATCCAACTCCTTGATGCTGAAAGTAAAAATCTCTTATATGTATCCCTTTAAAAATCATTTATTATGTGTGCTAAAATATGAGGATTATTCCACATTGAAAGACAAAGTTGTAACTTGCTAGTGGGGTGGTTGAGAATGGAGTGGGGTGAAAGGCTAAAAAAAAAGACAAAAACCAAACACTATCAGTAAAACCACCGTAATTTTTTTCTCCATTTTTTTCCCATAAAATTGCACACATTGTGACATGAATATACTCCTATTCCTATTATCCAAAATGCATGTGGAATAATAATAAAGCACAAAGCCCTAAACTACATACAGTCTTTGGCAAGGAAATAGCTATCTGTGCCGCTAAAGCTGCCGTCAATCACACCCCCCACACCGCTTCAGAGCTCTGGGGCCAGATGAACAGTCACTACTGACCTATGACATCATTAGTAATCTGAAATGCATTACTAAATACCTGAGTGGAAAATGCTGTCAATTCTGGAAGACTTTCACAGCCAAACAATTCAGAACTAGGGTCAAAAACACAGCTTGCCAAAAGCACACACAATAAAATGTAGTTGCGTTTATTACATATGGTAATTCAAACAACCTTTTTCCACTTCAAAATGCTGCATAAATTAGTGAAAGAAACTACTTTTGGTATGAACATTTATTTTTTCCTAGTTATAAAGGTATAGAAATTTTACCCTTCCATTCACATTTCCTCCTAGGAAGTATGTTCAACAATGTGTTTTAACATGGCTATTAATATTGAAGATGACAAGGAAGTTTGACAAATTAGAATGTAAAAGATAAAATATCAAGTATGACATCCCAAGGTATGGTCTTTGAATAGAATGTATGAAGGAAGGCATTATATGCATGGTCAAAGCAGAGGTAAGCTGGTAGCCCAGAATTAAAACCACATCAACAATGGACTACTAATAGACGTGCAGTTTATCTGTACAAATCAAACTACAGAGGCACAAATGGATGCTTAGTGTCTAGTCACAACCAACACAAATTATTAGACAAATATTATTAGACAAATATACAGACTGAAATGGGGGCTTATGGTCAGACTGAATGAATAACTGTAATAATAATGGGAACAGTGATATTTATTGACACCTGGTGGGTGATAGGTCTTGTGATGAGTGTATATGCATTATCTCACTCAATCTCTACTACTACCCCATGACCTAGGTATTATAGTTATCTCCACTTTATTATGAAGGTAAAAGAATTTGCTAATCATGACATAACTAGTAACCCGCAGAACTTATTAGCTATATGAATCAGGCAGCAGTGTGACTCCAGAGCTTACAATCTTAGCTGCTATACCATGCTGTCTATTAAATGTCCTACATGTTAAGAAACAAACATGCTCCATCAGTGAGTATACCATGTAACCTTAAACAGGCTTTAAGCATTTCATTTTACTTTACTTTTCACATAAATTCTAATATTCCATTATAAAAATAACATGCCTATTATAGAAAATTTAGAATATAGAGAAAAACAGAAAAAAGCAGAGCAGGAGAATCACTTAGTTCCACTACCCAAAGACACATACTCAAATTTTTATAACACTTCTTTCTAATCTTTTCTGTATTTATGTTTTTAAAGTTCTACAAGATTGTAATCACTGTCCACACACAATTGTAAAAGCATTTTTCCAAAATTTTTTTCAATTTTTGTTAACTTATAAAGAAATCACATTTTTTTCCTAGAAACAATTTTTCATTGGCTATATGATATTCCGTTATTTCCTTCCATTAATTAAGTAACCTCTCTTGTATTGCTACACATTTTGGTTGAAGGGTTGTACTAACTTCAGCTTGTAATAATGCCACCAAAGTATCCAAGTTACAGCTTCATATTTTTAATTAGTTATAAAGCAAAGTTTGTTCAGAGAAGAGCCTTGAAAATTACTGCAATGTATTAAAATTTAGATCTAAAAGGAAATGACTTTGGTTTTGCTAGCCCCACAAGTATATTTCCTTTTGCTCATGAAGCAGAAAATATGCTATCAAAAGATAAGATTGTCAACTACATTCAAGTATATGAAATATTCCATACACATCTTTTTAAATAATTATATTTTTAAATAATTATAAAAATGTAAAGGATGAATAAAACTGTAAGAAAGAGTAAGAAGTAGACCAGGACACTGAGTGTGGCTATGAAACCCACAAGCAAGACTATGCATAGGACAACTTCAAATAGTCTCATCTAGAGAAAGGAGCTGAGCAGACAGTCACTTTATACACTTTCTAGGTTTCGGAGTCCTGGGGATAGATGAAGACAGGGTTTCTTGCTTTCATGAGATTAGAGTAAAACATTTCTTTTTAAAAATTTTACCAACTATAAACTTGGAAATTACTAGCTCTAAGCTTTAACCTATTGCTTTCTTTGTCTTCAAATTCCACCTCAAATAGACTTCTCTCATCCTTCAGGCCAGAATGCTTCTCATTTTCCACTAGGGAACCCAAAACACTGAGTTATCTTTATCATGGTTGAAATAGTTCTATGTTGTTTGATCATTACTGGCTACTATTAGACCTTAACACTAAAATATTTTAAACATCTGAATTTAAAATGTATTATGTATACTATAACACTATAAACAAAGAGGTAAAAATAAACAGTAACTCAATTTCAAGGAACTTTACATTTAAGAAATCTTCATCCTGTTGAAGACAGTCAAAATAAAAACTTACCACTATTTTGGCCAAGATGCCGTCATCACTTGCATCTAAGGTAACCACAGCTTTGTCAGTCTCTATTTCACATAAGGCATCTCCAGTACTCACAGCTTCACCTACAAAACAAGACTGGGTTTGTTTTGTTTTTTAAAATATGAATATTAGTTATGTGAGATGGTGTGTGTAAAGTGTGTAAAACACGATAATAAGTACCAAAACACTCAATAGCTATTTCTGGGTTGTGGAATTACAAGTAATTCTCATATTGTGTGTGTGTTTCTGTGGTGTATATGTGTATGCTTTGTTGCATTTCCCAAAAGCTCAATAATGAACCTAAATTATATCTGTTATAATAAAAAAGTGATTATAGAGATTATTAAGCAAACATTAAAAATGAAATCGCATTTTATAGAGAATAGAAAGGGATGCGTATCTTCCTCCAAACAAATCAATTCCAGACCCCATATTTCTTCCTTTTTAATATATTTTGATTATTATTCCTTAAGAAGACAGTTTTACAATTAATAACACCTCCGGGTTAACACTGTATGCGAGTTCAGAAACCCTGTCTGCACCACAGAGCACAAATGAATAAAAACATATTAAGCATAAAGAGAGAAAATCAAAGACATAGCTAAGGTCAAATAAGAAACACTTCTGTGCAACAGAAACAGTATAGATATTCAAAAATGCTGAGCAGGACCTGACTTGCTGGTTTCTGGAGCTAAAAGCAGGTTGTGGGGAGGAAGGGTGAAGTACAGTAGTTTCCTTTGGAGCAAAGGGAACTAAAAGTGGCCTGATGAAGCAGGGGACTCAAATCGATTCTCTGCTTAAAGCTAGGGCTGGCTGCAACCAAAACCTTTGACTAGAACTATGGCTTTATATCAGAAATGAGGGTCTAAGAAGGTAGGGGACAAAAACACTACCTCAATACCAGAACAGAGTCAAGCCACCCTCTGGTTCCATTACTTTATCTGCCAATATCCCAAATATCAATAGCAAAATCCCTGGATTGAGGGGCGTGGAAAGGGAGACTCAGGGGACAGGTAGGAAGACATCGAAACTAAAACAGAAACATTCCACTCAACAGTAAATTGCAAAACAAAGTTCCAAAACATGAAGAAATTTAATGCTAAGAAAGAAAACCACAAAAATCAGTAATTGGAACAGAAATTCATTTCAGATGCAATCTATTTAGTGCAACCCACCAAAGATTTTAAAATAAGTATCTTAAGGATGTTCAGAAATAGAAATGAAGGTATAAGATCCATCACAAGAACAAGAGATAAAAAAGAAAAATAATGTACAGACATAAAGCACCATCAGGTTGAAAGGAAAAAAACTAATTAGAAATCTTGGAAATGAAAGATACAATTAATGAAATAACAAGAAACAATCAATGGGATATATTCTACAGTCGACATAGTGAAAGAATGATTTAGTAAATTAAAGATAGCTTCAATGAACTAACCGGAACTTAATATGGGCAGACAAAAGGACAAGTAGAAAAGAGCAGTTAAGGGACATAAATTGAGGCTGCAGTGTTTGTCCAATGGAGTTCCAAGGGAAGAGATGGGAGAGAATAGTGGACAAGCAATACTTGAAGAGATAATTGCTGAGAATTTCCCAGAGTTAAAAAGAGATATATATCCTCAAAATGAAAGAGCACTGAAAGAGTTTAGAGTGTGGTTATCTATAGTGTATTGACTAGGAGGGGGCACAGGGAGCCTTGGAACTTGCTGGAAATATTCCGTATCTTGACTAGGTATTAGTAACCTGGATATATGTGTTTGTAAAAATTAATTGAGCTTACACTGTGCAGGTAATACCTTGATAAAAAGAATTCAACAGAAAAAAAGAGTATTAGACTGTATAAACATGACTCCACATCATACACTGTATAGAAATTACATACTTTCAACAATTGAAACACAATTTTAAAAGCTATCAGAGGGAAAAAAATAGATTACCTCAATGGAATGACAGACTGAGAGCACACTTCTCAGCAGCTGCAATAGAGGTCAGAAGACAACGGAGTAATATCTTCAAAAAGCTGAGGAAAAATAACTGTCTAGAATTTTATATGCAGCCAAACCATCATTCAAGAACGAAGGAAAAGTTCAGACATAAAAGCTAAGAAAATTTACCACTTACTGATGAGCTCTTACAAAATGCAGTTTATCAAAAAGAAAGGTAGACACAGAGGGGACCCATGGGCTACACAAAACAAGTTACCATAGAAACCGATAAAGTGTTAACATTTAATCATTTAAAAGGTAATTTCTGAGGGGTTAAAAAAGTTTACAACTCAAACATTAAAAAAAACAATAAGACGGATAAGGATATTTTTAGGTGATAAAACATGCTAAGAACTTTGATACAGATAGGAGGAGAAAATACTGGATAACTCTAGACTGCACTGGCAAAATATAATTAAATATGTATCCTAAAAACTTAATGGTGTATACCAAAAAATATAAAAATGGAAACATAACCTACAGCATTCATAAAAGCAGGAAATATAGAAAATAACAAAAACTATTATCCAGTTGAAGGCAGATGCATGAAAAGAAAAAAGCAAAGGATAAAAACAGAAAACACAAAAATGGTAGAAGTCCAAACACATCAGTAATTACAATTAACATAAATGGATTAAAACCACCGACTAAAAGAGATATCAAAATGAATAAAAAAATAAAATCTAGTTAAATGTTGCTTATAAGAGACAGACATAAACAAAAACAGAATAAAAAGTAAGATATAGAAAAATGTGAAGCATACAAATACACCCCCTCACATACACACCAAAAACAGCTGGTACAGCAATATGAATAGGCACACTCAATAAAAGAACATGAAGGAAAATCTAAAGCGCTGACATAACAAATACGCTCTAAAAGTTCACTGTACTGAAACTCCTTCACTGTATATCAAGATTTTCACACAGATGGTTATACTATATCTCAGTTAAAATAATTCAGAACCACCAATACAAACTATTTTAATGAAATAAACTTATCTGTTAGATATTTATCAAACACCTGAAAGGTGCTCAGTCTAACCCCAAAGAGATTTTCCTACTCAACCAATATTTATTGAAAATGTATTAGAGCACTGAGGATACAGCAGTGGGAGGAAAAAAGTGGTTAAGATTTCTGACCTCAAGAAGCATCCTCACTATCTTGTGATAAATTAATTGGAAATAACAGTGGAATTAGGTGAAGTCAGGATGGTATGGGAACACTCAGCAGGGGTATCTAATTCAGTTTTTGAAAGGTGAGAGCAGCCTTCCTTAAAAAAAAAAAAAAAAAAAAAGACATCTAGTCTGAGCCTGAAAAGATGAGGAGGAGACAATCAAGTAAAGGGGCAAGTGATCCAGGCAGAAGGCACAACACACCCAAAGCTCTCAAGGCGAAAGAAAACAGGAAACTTCGGAGGATCTGGCTAATACTACCTGAGAGAAGTGATGAGAGATTAGGCTGGTGAGGTAAGCAGGAATCCCACCCAAAAAGGAAACTTGTCTGTCATACAGAGAAAGCTATGGTGCCAGATTATACAATCTCACATCACTTCTTTATATGACAGATGTCCTAGGGCAGTTAAGACATTATATTTCAAAAGGAAAGGAATCACACCCTAATATGTTTCTGCTGTAACCATGGAAAAAACAATTGAACCAGGCAACCTAGCAATTAAATACTTCTTTTGGACACCTAGAAAAGAAATTCTGTCCATAGGAAAACAATAAAATAATGTTTTATCACTTGTCCTTGCCTATTTCAAATTCCAAACACCCTTTGAGAACGATTCACAAATTCTACCTCAGCCATAGATCAACCTAGATGATTTTGTTCCTATTCCTGAATTCCTATAGTAATTGTAATTAATTTGAAATGAATCACAAATTGTACTATGAAATGTTATGTTAACTTCTATTACTTTTTTAAAAATTGGTTTTCTTCTATTTACCAAACTATGAGCTTCTTCATAATAGGAACAGGACACAGTTTAAGTGTTTTACATTCTACCTCATTCCCTAGGACTCCAGCTATTGCCTCATACATAATGAGTTTGAGATTAAAACACTTCAGAAAAAAATTGCAATAATATCACAAGTCCTCATTTCCTCATAAGGTATACATCAAACTGTCCTTTATGTTTCTTTCACTTCTAACATTTGATTTGTAGCATGTTTCTGACATTTAAAAACTTAGGTATCCTGTTTCCTTTTTATTTTGTTTTAATTAAAGGTACACCTATTCACAAAACATATATATATATATTAGCTATATGAGAATCCTGAGAGAGAGATAAAATGTAAAGAAACATAGAGAAAAGCATCTATTGTGTGGTGAACCTTCCCCAGGAACCACAGCAAGGTTTAAAACATTGTATTATTATATAAGGCACATTACCCCTAATATCACAAAACTAGGGTTCTATCTGTCAATAATCAAACATAATATGAATGCCAAAGAAAAATTTTGAGACAAATAACGAGCCATGAAGATTCCAAATATACTCAGTTTCAGCTCTGGTCAACAATTTAGTGCTGTATCTTGGAAAACCTGCAAGGCACAGTAGTTATAAGGAGCTCTTCCAACTCAGACACAGGTTTATTCCAAGCTCTGACACTTACTGGTAATCCTGACTAAGTTACTTAATCTCTCTGACTCTAAGGAAAGTTTTGAATGTGCAGCTATTATAAAAAAAATCATGGAACTGCAAATGTTAACTCTTCACAAACCTCTTCAAATAACACTTCTCACAACATCTTTAGATTAAAAACTTATGTATGTTATTAATAACCATTAAGAACCAAGACTCATTCTAGCTCCCTACTCCATACGCCATCATTTCAGACAGACCATTCAGCATACATTAGTATATAAGGCATTTATAGGTAGGCACTGGGTATAAACAAAACAATAAGATAGGGTTCTGTTCACAACAAGTTCAGAGTCTAGAGGAGAAGACTTAGAAGCTAGCACAGAGCATCATGGCTGGTGTGAGGTGACAGACGGCTCCTCAGCTGCCACGTTGAGGGCTGACTGGTTGTAGAAGGAGATGGCAGCCTTGCCGTGTTCCTGCGTGTCCCTGTGCCATCTCCTCGTGGTGCGTGTCAGCAGCCGAGGTGGAGCGGGCCCGGAGCGAGAGTGCGGGCCCCAGGAGGGGCCAGAGCAGAGGCCCGCCCGGGGGCCGCTCCCCAGCACCGAAGCCAGCATCATCATCATCCTGTGCCTTTGTCCAGGTGGGCAGCTGCCAGAGCTGAGGACTGGAGTATACAGAGGCTTCCCTTTCTCTTGTAAATTCTGGGTATGAAGTGTAGTCTTGATCAAACACAGTTAATGGTGATGTTTATCAACTAAACACATCCTATGACTTTCACAAAATAATCTTGTTCTGCCAAAAGTTAAGAATAAAAGTCTTTATTTAAAAGGTGTGTGTGGTGGTAATGGTGGGAGGCCAAGTCACATCTATATGAACATTAAAGAAAGAAACCTCTTCTCAGTGCTAAGGTAAACCATAATGACACCTATGATTAGAGACAAAGATAATTCAATCGTATATCAACAAATATTTACTGGCTGCCCCTATGTGCATGACACTGTGCAAGACCCTATGGCAAAAATAATGATAAAATAAGACAGAGTCTGACTGAGGAAGAGTACAAACAAGCAGGCAATGCCAATCTCATACAGTCAGTGCCTACGGCAGCGTGGGAGGATAGAGAAGGGGGCCCTAGTCAGTGTTTGCCAACTCTTCATCACACACGAAAAGATATTACTTGCATGGCCCAAGACCCCAGGCAACCCGGCTCCTAGGGCATCCTGCTCTGAGGACTCAAGGCAGGAGTAGTTGTTTGAGAAGGAAACTGCTAGGCAAAGTTAACCTCCCTTACATCCTTCTGGCTCTTAAATTTCACTGCATTACCCATTTCAAGTGCCCAACACACATGTGGCTCGTGGTTACTACACTGGACAGTGCAGACATGGAACATTTCCATCACTACAGGAAGCTCTATTGAATAATACTGTAATCTCACCAATTCCACTCACCAATTCTATAATTCTGACATAATAGAAATATTAACAATAAACGTAAAAAAGCATAATGATGGAATGCTATTCAGCAACTAAAGGAATGAACTGTTGATATGTTGATACATGCTACAACATGGATGAACTGCAAAATCATGCTAAATCAAAGAAGCCAGTCACAAAAGACTTCATAATACATGATTCTATTTACATTAAATGCCCAGAAAAGGCAAAGTTTTAGAGATAGAACGCAGATCAAGATAGGGATAAGAGAAAGAAGTGACTGCAATCAAGCATTAGGGAGTTTTGGGGGTGATATAAACGTTCTAAAGTTGTATTTTGGTGATGGCTGAAGAACTCTATATATTCACTAAAACATCACTGAATTGAGCACTTAAAATAGGTGACTGTTAATAGTGTGTAAATTATACCTCAAAAGCTGTTAAAATAGTAGTGTACTGAAAAAACACTGAAGTTATTTGTGAAATGCACACTTCAGAAGTTTTCCATTTTAGCATCCAAACATGTATACAAATCCCCAGAAATAACAGAAACCAAAGCCTCATCTACAATAGAAGCCAGAGACCCATTTAACTCTCTAGTAGCACCTGGTGATAACAATTCAAATAGTGAACAACACCTTTAAGACAGTTTTACTTCTGAATTTTACACACTGTATTAATTATACAATCTAAGATTTACACAAAAATTGTTTTAAATATTCAAGATTCCCAGTCCCATGAAAAAAGGAAAGCCCACATAAAATGAGAGTCTCTGAAGGATAACAAACACCAAGGGCAGTAGCAGTAACATGGCTAATGAAGCAAGTTCTACGCTGTTCCAGACAATGTGTGGCCAAGTACCTCATGTAACTATCTCAGTCTAGTTTTGTTCCAGTGTTTCAGGATAAGCTCTTAAATATCTCAAGAAAGAAAACAATGTTTTTCATACCCTCAAATATTCTCTCACAAAAGGGTGGAACAAGAATATTTTCTTCCTTTTTGTTATTTTAACAGATATGACCTTACAACTGATGAAAAAACAATCTATATACACTTTAATTAAACTAAAAATAATCTGACACACACTTCCCCCACCAAATAACAAGCTTGTAATAAAAATGTGGAATGTGGCTCAATTCACCTTTCAGGTTTTGAAACTGTACATGTTACCTGGCATTTCTGAACTGTTTTCTCTACTAAGTTAATAATGCATATTCTTTACTTAATCCTCTCAGACTGAAATTAAGTATTCTAATATTCATTACAAAACTACTTTTCTAACATTCATTAGATCAACGAAGATGGGAATAATTTACATGCTATATTATTGCATGTTTCCATGTGATGAGACAGGTTATCAAGAGGACGTGACCACTTAGCTGGGCAAGAGTAACTGGAGGTCCCTCACCCCCTCCCCATCTGTGAAATGTGTGCTCCGCTTGCCTTCCCAGTGCTGGAAGCTGCCCAAGGACATAGCCTTGAGATAGTACTGTGGTGCTGAGACCATCTGGACAGTATACGTGATCAAGCCCAGTTAAGGCCTCCTCCCATGAAAGTCCCTTTGCTTAATTAAACCTGCCACCTACCAACCTGGAGCCTCTTTCTTCCATCGCTCCCTATCCTCCATGTATGAGGCCGATTTCAGATTACACCCAGGAAGCTCCTGAGGAGGTTGTGATACAACACTATGACTTCAAAAAAGAAAAGGAAACTGAGTTATCACAGAATTCTAAAGTCAAGGATATATCTTAGAAATCATCTAATTCAACTCACTCCCAGATATTTCATGACAGAGTGGGAACCCCAAAGGACAAACCTAGACTAGAGTTCTTTTCACTGCACCCTTATTGCCTTGGCTTAAAACAGACACACACACACACACACACACACACACACATACATTAGTAACAGTTGTGAATTACAGAGTCTCAGATTTTCAAGAAATCTTAAACATTTGTAAGACCGAACTGCCATCCACTAAAGGTTATCAGATCATTAGCATTAGCTTAAAAATAAACTAGATTCAAAATTATATACAACACTATTCATTTTCATGAAAAAAATTCAATCCCCTTAATGTTTGAAGGTCTAAACTCAGTTTTAAATAACAGTGACCATACAATAAAGATCTCAAGATAAAAATTTTTAAAAACATAGCTAATAAGAAAAAAAGGTATATTAAAAGCTTTCTTAGGGGGCTTCCCTGGTGGCGCAGTGGTTGAGAGTCCGCCTGCCGATGCAGGGGACACGGGTTCGTGCCCCAGTCTGGGAAGATCCCACATGCCGCGGAGCGGCTGGGCCCATGAGCCGTGGCCGCTGAGCCTGCGCGTCCGGAGCCTGTGCTCCGCAACGGGAGAGGCCACACAGTGAGAGGCCCACATACCTCAAAAAAAAAAAAAAAAAAAAAAAAAAGTTTTCTTGTAGAATATAAATGTTTTTAATACATAACGACTGAACCAAGTTATGTACCAAGCACCAAACATACTTAGACATATATAGTCATACCCATGTGTAACAATACATAAATGTTAAAGAACTAAATTACGATGGACTTCCCTGGTGGTCCAGTAGTTAAGACTCCCAATGCAGGGGGCCCGGGTTCGATCCCTGGTTAGGGAACTACATCCTGCAACTAAGAGCCTGCATGCTGCAACTAAAAGATTCCCACATGCCGTGACTAAAGATCCCACACGCCACTACAAAGATGCCGTGTGGTGCACTAAGACCCGGCGCAGCCAAATAAATAAATAAATATTTTTTTAAAAATCTTAAAAAAGGAACTAAATTATGCTCAAAAAAATCACAAAGGTGATGAACTAAAAATGAAGCCAGTGAATTACAGAGAACCAACGATTTAGATTGCTCTCAATTACTTATGTGTACTGGTAAACAACATTTCTCCTGAGTTGGCAGAACACAGAATTTTAAAAGCAACCTTCAAGGAAACAGGCTCCAGGGGCTTAAAGTACACCCTGGCTTGTCCTGCATGAAAATAGCACAAGTAATCAAAAGAAAAAGAATAGAATGATGAAACCATTTGTCTCCTGGCTCTGCATTATACTCACCATATTCTAATGGGTGTGAATAACTTATCAGACTGCCAGCGAGCTAGAAGTCTGAGAGATAAATGTGGTCCAAAGAATCCTCCTATCTACTTGCCTATCAAGGTCTCAAAGTGTGAAGAAATTTAATCATTTTATAATAATCCTAAAAGGCTGGTCTGTGTCTGAATCATTCTTTAATGACACCAACACTCTGTCATACTGGATATGGAAATAGCCAAAGCTCTGTAATTCATCAGGAAAAAAACTTAAAAATAGATTCCAACTGACTGCATTATTTATAAAGGTGAAACTTTCTTAGATACTGATAATTATTTTAGAAGATGGCAGCAGCCATGCAGAGCCGATTGCTCAAAATGCTTCCTAATGAAGCACTGTCTCTTTCATTTATATGACATGTGTCTTTCTCAAATTCTAGAAAACTCTGCCATTTTTTGGTTGAATATTACCTCTTCCTCATTCTCTCTTTTTTCTCCTTCTGGAATTCTTCCTATTGGGTTAGCAGAGGATTCTCATTTTATTATTCGTGTCTTAGCTTCTCTTTTATATTCTCTACTGCTACTGCATGCAGGCTAACAGGTTGAACTTCACGAATCCTTTGGTAAGACACGTCTAATCACACCTTAATCCAACCTTGAGTTTTTCATTTTCTAATTTTAGAGACAACATTTTTCATTCCTAGAAGTTCTATTTGTTCTTTTCAAACCTGTCTGGACTTTTTGGATAGTGTTTGTCTTTTTTCATATTTTCAATTCCTTCTCTTACACGTTTTGTCGTTTCAAACATACGTTTTTACGTATCTAGTAATTCCAATTAGCTGAAGTTCCTGGAGGTCTAATCCTGTTACTTGTTATGCCTAATAACGTTTGCCCCTAAAGGGCAGCTTCCATGTCAATTATTAAATTTGGAACTGTGAATCTGTGGTTAAGTGGGACTTTATCTGGGAATCTTGTGTGAGTTGGATTAGAGACTATGTTCTTCCAGAATAATGGCTTCTGCCAAGTAACCAAGGAAGATTATCAGCCCAGGACCACTTTACCTCTACGTATGGGTTTCCAGAAAATGCAAATACCACAAATCTGAACACCAAAGCCTCATGAAGAAATGCCGATGAGAGAACATTTTCAACAAGGTAAGCATTTTTATTCCAAGACAAATAAATATATTTGTCTGTTAGCCATTTTATGGCATTAAATTCCATTTATAGGGTGGTGACTCTAAAATGTCTATCAAGTCAGACTTCACTCCTAAACTTTAACTCCTATAATCAACTGTCTATTGAACACATTCCCTTGAATATCTAAAAAGGAACTCAAACTTTACCACATCCAAACCGAACCTAATTCTTTTTTTTCTCCAGCTTTTTTTTGGGTATATATACAGCAGGTTCTTATTAGTCATCCATTTTATACACATCAGTGTATACACGTCAATCCTAATCGCCCAATTCATCCCACCACCACCCCCACCCCACCCCGCTTTCCCCTCTTGGTGTCCATACGTTTGTTCTCTACATCTGTCTCTCAATTTCTACTCTGCAAATCGGTTCATCTGTACCGTTTTCCTAGGTTCCACATATATGCATTAATATGCAATATTTGTTTTTCTCTTTCTGACTCACTTCACTCTGTATGAGAGTCTCTAGATTCATCCACATCTCTACAAATGACCCAATTTCGTTCTTTTTTATGGATGAGTAATATTCCATTGTACATATGTACCACATCTTCTTTATCCATTCATCTGTCGATGGGCATTTAGGTTGCTTCCATGACCTGGCTATTGTAAATAGTGCTGCACTGAACATTGGGGTGCATGTGTCTTTTTGAATTATGGTTTTCTCTGGGTATATGCCCAGTAGTGGGATTGCTGGGTCATATGGTAATTCGATTTTTAGTTCTTTAAGGAACCTCCATACTGTTCTCCATAGTGGCTGTATGAATTTACATTCTCACCAACAGTGCAAGAGGGTTCCTTTTTCTCCACACCCTCTCCAGCATTTGTTATTTGCAGATTTTCTGATGATGGCCATTCTAACTGGTGTGAGCTGATACCTCATTGTAGGATTTTTTTTTTTTTTTTTTTTTTTTTGCGGTAAGCGGACCTCTCACTGTTGTGGCCTCTCCTGCCGTGGAGCACAGGCTCTGGACGCACAGGCCCAGCGGCCATGGCCCACGGGCCAAGCCGCTCCACGGCATGCGGGATCCTCCCGGACCGGGGCACGAACCCGTGTCCCCTGCAACGGCAGGTGGACTCTCAACCACTGCGCCACCAGGGAAGCCCCCTCATTCATTGTACTTTTGATTTGCATTTCTCTAGTAATTAGTGATGTTGAGCAGCATTTAATGTGCTTCTTGACCATCTGTATGTCCTCTTTGGAGAAATGTCTATTTAGGTCTTCTGCCCCTTTTTTGATTGGGTTGTTTGTTTTCTGAATATTAAGCCACATGAGCTGTTTATATATTTTGGAGATTAACCCTTTGTCCGTTGATTCATTTGCAAATATTTTTTCCCATTCTGAGGGGTGTCTTTTCGTCTTGTTTGTAGTTTCCTTTGCTTTGCAAAAGCTTTTAAGTTTCATTAGGTCCCATTTGTTTATTTTTGTTTTTATTTCCATTACTCTAGGAGGTGGATCAAAAGATCTTGCTGTGATTTATGTCAAAGAGTGTTCTTCGTACGTTTTCCTCTAAGAGCTTTATAGTGTCCGGTCTTACGTTTAGGTCTCTAATCAATTTTGAGTTTATTTTTGTGTATGGTGTTAGGGAGTGTTCTCATTTCATTCTTTTACATGCAGCTGTCCAGTTTTCCCAGCAACACTTACTATTTTTTCTCCATTGTATATCCTTGTGTCCTTTGTCATAGATTGAATGACCATAGGTGCGTGGGTTTATCCCTGGGCTTTCTATCCTGTTCCACTGATTTATATTTCTGTTTTTGTGCCACTACCATATTGTCTTGATTACTGTAGCTTTGTAGTGTAGTCTGAAGTCAGGGAGTCTGATTCCTCGAGCTCTGTTTTTTTCTCTCAAGACTGCTTTGGCTACTCGGGGTCTTTTGTGTCTCCATACAAATTTTAAGATTTTTTGTTCTAGTTCTGTAAAAAATGCCATTGGTAATTTGATAGGGATTGCATTGAATCTGTAGATTGCTTTGGGTAGTATAGTCATTTTCACAATATTGATTCTTCCAATCCAAGAACATGGTATATCTCTCTATCTGTTGATATCATCTTTAATTTCTTTCAACAGTGTCTTATAGTTTTCTGAATACAGGTCTTTTGTCTCTTCAGGTAGGTTTATTCCTAGGTATTTTATTCTTTTTGTTGCAATGGTAAATGGGAGTGTTTCCTTAATTTCCCTTTCAGATTTTTCATTATTAGTGTATAGGAATGCAAGAGAGTTCTGTGCATTAATTTTGTATCCTGCAACTTTACCAAATTCATTGATTAGCTCTAGTAGTTTTCTGATGGCATCTTTAGGGTTCTCTATATATAGTATCATGTCATCTGCAAACAGTGACAGTTTTACTTCTTCTTTTCCAATTTGTATTCCTTTTATTTATTTTCCTTCTCTGATTACATGGCTAGGACTTCCAAAACTATGTTGAATAACAGTGACGGGAGTGGACGTCCTTGCCTCGTTCCTGATCTTAGAGGAAATGCTTTCAGCTGTTCACCATTGAGAATGATGGTTGCTGTGGGTTTTTCGTATATGGCCTTTAGTATGTTGAGGTAGGTTCCCTCTATGCTCACTTTCTGGAGAGTCTTTTTTTTTTTCATAAATGGGTGTTAAATTTTGTCAAAAAGTTTTTCTGCATCTATTGAGATGATCATATGGTTTTCATTCTTCAATTTGTTAATATGGTGTATCACATTGATTGATTTGCATATATTGAAGAATGTTTGCATCCCTGGGATAAATCCCAATTGATCATGGTGTATGATCCTTTTAATGTGTTGTTGGATTCTGTTTGCTAGTAGTTTGTTGAGGATTCTTGCATCTACATTCATCAGTGATACTGGCGTGTAATTTTCTTTTTTGTAGTATCTTTGGTTTTGGTATCAGGTGATGGTGGCCTCATAGAATGAGTTTGGGTGTGTTCCTTCCTCTGCAATTTTTTGGAAGAGTTTGAGAAGGATGGGTGTTAGGTCTTCTCTAAATGTTTGATAGAATTCATCTGTGAAGCCATCTGGTCCTGGACTTTTGTTTGTTGGAAGATTTTGAATCACAGTTTCAATTTCATTACTTGTGATTGGTCTGTTCATATTCTCTATTTCTTCCTGGTTCAGTCTTGGAAGGTTATACCTTTCTAAGAATTTGTCCATTTCTTCCAGGTTCTCCATTTTATTGGCACAGAGTTGCTTGTAGTAGTCTCTTAAGATGCTTTGTATTTCTGTGGTGTCTGTTGTAACTTCTCCTTTTTCATTTCTAGTTTTAATGATTTGAGTCCTCTCCCTCTTTTTCTTGATGAGTCTGGCTAATAGTTTATCAATTTTGTTTATCTTCTCAAAGAACCTGTTTTTAGTTTGATTGATCTTTGCTACTGTTTTCTTTGTTTCTATTTCATTTATTTCTGCTCTGATCTTTATGATTTCTTTCCTTCTGCTAATTTTGGGTTTTGTTTGTTCTTCTTTCTCTAGTTCCTTTAGGTGTAAGGTTAGATTGTTTATTTGAGATTTTTCTTGTTTCTTGAGGTAGGCTTATACAGCTATAAACTTCCCTCTTAGAACTTCTTTTGCTGCATCCCACAGGTTTTGTGTCATCATGTTTTCATTATCATTTGTCTCTAGGTATTTGATTTCCTCTTTGATTTCTTCAGTGATCTCTTAGTTATTTAGTAACATATTGTTTAGCCTCCACGTGTTTGTGTTTTTTACATTTTTTACCCCGTAACTGATTTCTAATCTCATATCATTGCGGTCAGAAAAGATGTTTGATACGATTTCAATTTTCTTAAATTTACTGAGGTTTGATTTGTGACCCAGGATGTGATCTATCCTGGAGAATGTTCCGTGCGCACTTGAGAAGAAAGTGTAATTTGCTGTTCTTGGATGGAATGTCCTATAAATATCAATTAAATCTATCTGGTCTATTGTGTCATTTAAAGCTTGTGTTTCTTATTAATTTTCTGTTTGGATGATCTGTCCAATGATGTAAGTGAGGTGTTAAAGTCCCCCACTATTATTGTGTTACTGTCAATTTCCTCTTTTATAGATCTTAGCAGTTGCCTTATGTATTGAGGTGCTCCTATGTTGGGTGCATATATATTTATAATTGTTATATCTTCTTCTTGGATTGATCCCTTGATCATTATGTAGTGTCCTTCCTTGTCTCTTATAACATTCTTTATTTTAAAGTTTATTTTATCTGATATAAGTATTGCTACTCCAGCTTTCTTTTGATTTCCATTTGCATGGAATATCTTTTTCCATCCCCTCACTTCCAGTCTGAAGGTGTCCCTAGGTCTGAAGTGGGTCTCTTGTAGACAGCATAAATATGGGTCTTGTTTTTGTATCCATTCAGCGAACCTCTGTCTTTTGGTTGGAGCATTTAATCCATTCATGTTTAAGGTAATTATCGATATGTATGTTCCTATGACAATTTTCTTAATTGTTTTGGGTTTATTTTGTAGGTCCTTTTCTTCTCTTATGTTTCCCACTTAGAGAAATTCCTTTAGCATTTGTTGTAGAGCTGGTTTGGTGGTGCTGAATTCTCTTAGCTTTTGCTTGTCTGTAAAGCTTTTGATTTCTCCATCGAATATGAATGAGATCCTTGCCGGGTAGAGTAATCTTGGTTCTAGGTTCTTCCCTTTCATCACTTTAAGTATATCATGCCACTCCCTTCTGGCTTGTAGAGTTTCTGCTGAGAAATCAGCTGTTAACCATATGCGAGTTCCCTTGTATTTGTTGTTTTTCCCTTGCTGCTTTCAATAATTTATCTTTGTCTTTAATTTTTGCCAATTTGATTACTATGTGTCTCGGTGTGTTTCTCCTTGGGTTTATCCTGTATGGGACTCTCTGTGCTTCCTGGACTTGGGTGGCTATTTCCTTTCCCATGTTAGGGAAGTTTTTGACTATAATCTCTTGAAATATTTTCTCGGGTCCTATCTCTCTCTCTTCTCCTTCTGGGACCCCTATAATGAGAATGTTGTTGCATTTAATGTTGTCCCAGAAGTCTCTTAGGCTGTCTTCATTACTTTCCATTCTTTTTTCTTTATTCTGTTCCACAGCAGCGAATTCCACCATTCTGTCTTCCAGGTCATTTATCCGTTCTTCTGCCTCAGTGATTCTGCTATTGATTCCTTCTAGTGTATTTTTCATTTCAGTTATTGTACTGTTCATCTCTGTTTGTTTGTTCTTTATTTCTTCTAGGTCTTTGTTAAACATTTCTTGCATCTTCTCGATCTTTGCCTCCATTCTTTTTCTGAGGTCCTGGATCATCTTCACTATCATTATTCTGAATTCTTTTTCTGGAAGGTTGCCTATCTCCACTTCATTTAGTTGTTTTTCTGGGGTTTTATCTTGTTCCTTCATCTGGTACATAGCCCTCTGCCTTTTCACCTTGTCTCTCTTTCTGTGAATGTGGTTTTTGTTCCAGAGGCTGCAGAATTTGAGTTCTTCTTTCTTCTGCTGTCTGCCCTCTGGTGGATGAGGCTAAGAGGCTTTTGCAAGTTTCCTCCTGAACCTAATTCTCAATTTCCCCACCTGCCCACAAAAAAACACCACTGTTTCCCAATCTCAGTTATTCCACCCTTCCAGCTCAGGCCCAGCGGGGCATGTAGTCAACTCCTGCTCACCGTTCTGGACATTGCTGGATTTGGTGATTCCTCTTTCCTGTGTTTAAGCTCAACTTACGTTTAAAAAATCTGTCTTATAATTTTCTACCCCGAAGTGAGCAGAACCCTGACCGCATCTGTTTAGATGGTCATACTGACTAGAAGTCCTCAGGACTGGCCTTTCCAATGTGAGCCTGTAAAGGGAACTACTTAAATTGCCTACAGTTAGCTCTTGATACCAGAGCACTCCTAGGGCCTGTTCCATTTAGTGCAAGGCTACTGTCAGGGCTCAAGAAAGCACGTAAAGACCACTTCCTACAAAATAACCATGAGTGTTCTTACCTCTTGGCTTTAGGATAAGGACACTCACAGACTGATAAACTGCAGCTTGATATTCAAGATCCTTCCTATAACCTATCTTATTTCACATCCACCATGCCCTTAATGCAGCCAGAACTACCTACGGTTGCCAAAATATATGTCATGACATCTCACTTCCAAGATTTTGACAAATTGTTTACATTACTTATAATGTCCTTCTTTTTTTTTTTAAAAAAAAAAAAGCCCATGTATTATATAAGGACCAACTCAAATAGTACCTCATCTGTAAAGCCTTCTTGATGCCTGTCACATCTCCTGCTCTTGCCTTACTCTCCCCTCTGCCAATATATTTACTGATCAGCCATTTACAGTGCTGCTGGGTCTGTTCTATTGATTATTAATATGCCAGTCATAACCACAAAAGGAAACATCAAAACTCAGACATGTTCACCACTAAGGAACAGAATTAAGTTGTGCTTCCAATCAGAGGTGGTACATAGCACATCAAGGACCAGTCATTGTCATCTGGATAGCCTCATTGTGCCATACCTCCTATCCTCTATAGTGGCCCATTCCACAGTCCCAAACTCCTGCTGTGAGGCCCATTCTGTAATTTCTCTTGTTGAGTTTCCTAGCACCCCAGCCCTGCCCACCCCACCTGCAAGAACTGAGACCTTCTCTCAAACTCCCAAGCTACTAAATACTTGCAGCCTTTTTCCCAACGCCCAACATTTGTCCTCACTGCCATGAACGGCTCATCTCCTAGAATCACAGCATAACTCTGTTAGACTCTGAACTCTTACTCACTGCCTAAGTTCTCTCTATACAATTTTTTTTAACATCTTTATTGGAGTATAATTGCTTTACAACGTTGTGTTAGTTTCTGCTATATAACAAAGTGAATCAGCTATATGCATACATATATCCCCATATCCCCTCCCTCTTGCGTCTCCTTCCCACTCTCCCTATCCCACCCCTCTAGGTGGTCGCAAAGCACCAAGCTGATCTCCCTGTGCTATGCGGTTGCTTCCCACTAGCTATCTGTTTTACATTTGGTAGTGTATATATGTCAATGCTAATCTCTCACTTCGTCCCAGCTTACCCTTCCCTCTCCCCGTGTCCTCAGTTCCATTCTCTATGTCTGCGTCTTTATTCCTGTCCTCCCCCTAGGTTCATCAGAACCACTTTTTTTTTGTTTTTTAGATTCCATACATATGTGTTAGCATATGGTTTTTGTTTTTCTCTTTTTGACTTACTTCAACTCTGTATGACAGTCTCTAGGTCATCCACCTCACTACAAATAACTCAATTTTGTTTCTTTTTATGGCTGAGTAATATTCCATTGTATATATGTGCCACAACTTCTTTATCCATTCATCTGCCAATGGACACTTAAGTTGCTTCTACGTCCTAGCTATTGTAAATAGTGCTGCAATGAACATTGTGGTACATGTCTCTTTTTGAACTATAGTTTTCTCAGGGTATATGCCCAGCAGTGGGGTTACTGGGTCATATGGTAGTTCTGTTTTAAGTTTTTTAAGGAACCTCCATACTGTTCTCCATAGTGGCTGTATCAATTTACATTCCCACCAACAGTGCAAGAGGGTTCCCTTTTCTCCACAACCTCTCCAGCATTTATTGTTTGTAGATTTTTTTGATGATGGCCATTCTGACTGGTGTGAGATGATACCTCACTGTAGTTTTGATTTGCATTTCTCTAATGATTAGTGATGCTGAACATCCTTTCATGTGTTTGTTGGCAATCTGTATCTTCTTTGGAGAGATGTCTATTTAGGTCTTCTGCCCATTTGGGGATTGGGTTGTTTGTTTTTTTGATATTGAGCCGTATGAGCTGCTTGTGTATTTTGGAGATTAATCCTTTGTCAGTTGCTTCGTTTGCAAATATTTTCTCCCATTCTGAGGGTTGTCTTTTCATCTTGTTTATGGTTTCCTTTACTGTGCAAAAGCTTTTAATCTATACAATTTTATGAGCGCTAGCCTGGACCACTCAATACCAACATTTGCCTGGATGACCTCCCATGCCCACTGAATCACATATAGAGACCCCAGAAGTCCTTGCCAGGGCTAGTCTCTGGAATCAGTCAAATCCTCCCAGACCATTTCTCACGCTGAAGCATAATAATGGCTATGGGGAACTCATCTGGTCAATTTCTCTGTGCATCTGTCCAATGAGCCCTAATAAGGGACTGGAGATTCATCTCCCCAAAAGTTTAACATGTTGCAGAATGAGTAAAGCATAGGGAGATGGCTAAAAGAATCCATCCCACAGTCAGTACCTGGTTACTCTACAGACACATATGGCAATGACCAGAGGAAGGAAAAAGGAAAAGAAAGCAGCTGTCAGAAAAATAAAAAGTCTCCTTCTCCAGCTTCCTTCACAGTAATTTTTCCTCTGTCCTCCTTCTGCACCATGAGCGCTGTAGCATCCTTATCTCTTTGGCCTTCATATGCTTAGTCTTATTTTTTAAGCACCATACTAAGTATTAAAATCTGGCAAAATAATTATTTACAATAGCCAAGGTATGGAAACAACCTACGTGCCCATCAATGGATAAATGGATAAAGATGTGAGATATAGGGCTTCCCTGGTGGCGCAGTGGTTGAGAGTCTGCCTGCCGATGCAGGGGACATGGTTTCGTGCCCTGGTCCGGGAAGATCCCACATGCCACGGAACGGCTAGGCCCGTGAGCCATGGCTGCTGAGCCTGCGCGTCCGGAGCCTGTGCTCCGCAAAGGGAGAGGCCACAACAGTGAGAGGCCCGCGCACTGCCAAAAAAAAAAAAAAAAAAAAAGATGTGAGATATATGCATATATAATGGAATACTATTCAGCCATAAAAAAGATGAAAATCTCGCTATTTGCAACAGCATGGATGGACCTTGAGGGTATTATGCTAGATGAAATAAGTCAAAGAAAGACAAATACTGTAGAATTTCACGATATGTAGAATATAAAAAACAAAACAAAACAAAAGAAATGAACAAAGCAAACCAAACAGGAACAAACACGTAGCTACAGAGAACACAGTAGTGGTTACCAGAGCGGAAGAGCCAGGGGAAGGAGGGGAGGACAAAATGGGCAAATAAGATCAACTGTGTAGTGACAGACGGAAACTAAGTTTTTGGTGGTGAGCATGCTGTAGCATATACAGAAGTAGAAATGTAACGTTGTACACGTGAAACAGACAATGTTATAAACCAATGTTACCTCAATAAAAAAATAAATTTAAAAAAATCTGGCAAAATGGTTGCTATAAACAATAGATTAATACAGCTTTGTAGGTAGTATTGTAGCAAGTATTTTCTTAGTAACAGCAAGATTCAAATTCACTTGGAGCTTATAAAAAGCTGAGGAAAGAATAGTTTCTCACTCCAAGTTATATCCCAAAGACTACTGACTGGACAACTTTAGAAAATATCTATTAGTACAGAAGGTTCAAACATATAAAAAAGTTATAAGGAAAGTTAATGAACCAACTTTGCAACTATTACACTGTCAACTGACTCATGAATACTTATAATCTTATCCTCCCACCAGAGGTATTGTGAAGTTAAGGCCAGATGTACTATCATTTCATACATAAATATTTCAACTCATATCTCTTATAGATAAGATTTTAAAAATTATTAGCATAGTATCATTAAACCTCTAAAATGATTAATTTCTTAATCTAATTAAACATATAATTTTCAAATTCCCCAAATGTTTTATTTGCTTGAATCATCAACAAAATAAGTTCCCTACATTGGAACCGGTCTCTTAAATCTCCTTGAAGCTATAGGTTCCCCTACCTCCTTCCTTTCCCCATCTTCCCATCCCTTGACATTTATTTGTTGACGAAATTGGCCTGTAGAAATCCCCAGTCTGGGTTATGCTGATATATTCCTCACGGTGTCATTAGATACATGCCTCTTTCCCCTATATTTCCTGGAAATTGGTAGCAAGAACTACAGGCTTGATCAATTCAGCTCAATTTTCTGGCAAGACAACCTTATAGCTGGTGGTACTATCTGGTTTTCTCTCTTTCTGTGATATTAGCAACCATTGATGGTCACTGGCTATATCCCTTAATTCATTAGAGACTGCAAAATTGTGATACAGTGACATTCTATCATTCCTCCATCTTTTAAGAGTTGGGATATGCCAATAATTAGAAACTTATCATCACCAACTACTTGGTTACTCTAAGCTACAGTTCATATAGGAAAGGCAGGGAAAAATACTTGAGTCTTTCCACTTATTACCAGTTTTCAAAATAAGTTAATTTACTAGCATCCCCCAAAGCAGACCAACTATTAGTATTTTTCTTTAGTACTACTGTGAGCTTCAAATTTAAATATATTTAATGTGTTTCAATACACTGTAGATATTATTCTTACTGATCCTCAAATTGTCCCATTTTTGGCTCCTGAGTCCTTTAAGACGCCCTCAGGAGTTTTTGATAACTGTTTTCCTTTCTAAATTGACAAGATGTTCCAAGCTCATCTTGTACATTTCCTGCCCCAGACCTGGAAGTAGCTATTTTCCAAGGAGCTTTGGTTTACTTTAGTAGGAAATGACATTAGATACTAAAGTCTCATTGTTAGGGGTGCTCATTGCTAGTGGGTTTGTCATTTTTCCAGGCCCTGCCATGAAAAAGAGCTACAAAATTTACCATCACAGGATCTTTCCTTAACCTTAGCTATCTTTCATCTGTTTTTCCTTTAAACCACACTCAAAGGCTGGATTCCCAATAATATCATCTTAGCCACTCATTTGCTTTATCCCATAATTTTAAAAAACCTTAGAATAACAATACCAACATAACCACTATAATACTATTACTCTAAACAGTTTAAGATATTTTTAGAGATGTCATTGTCCTTTAATTACAATCTAGTAGCGATAGATAGTCAAGTTTGTTGACATCTGAAATAGCCCCTCCCTGCATGGTTGTTATATCAGCAACTCAATATATAATTAAGTTCTTCTGTTTCAATTGGTTTCCACTTTTAGGGATCTTTTAAAATTAAATTCTGTGTTAAAATTATGCAAAATATGTATATGGTTCCAAGTTAAGGAGACAAAACAAGATGTATTCAGAGAAGTCTAGCTTCTGCTCCTCTCTCCACCCACCACACTGTTTCCTCCATCACACTCCAAATAACCATTTTTTTGTTGTTAAGTTTTTGTTTTATCCTTTTTTAAAAAAAATTTCCAAATATTAGTATTCCCATCCCTTTCTTCAATGAATGATACACACTATATCTATTAGTCACCACCCTGCTTTCTTCCCCTGAAAGTCACTCTACAATAGTATAAAGAGACACTCTTCATTCCTTTCTATAGTTGTGGATATAGTATATGTTATTCATCAAATTGTGTACTGACCAACAGATGGATTGTTTCTAACTTTTGCTATTACAAACACTGCTGCGATAAATAGCCTCATATGTGCATCTTTTCTTATTTTTGCCTTTAGATAGGATCCCTAGAAATAGAACTGCCTGGCGAAAGGGTAAATATAAATGTAAGTTTTCTAGGTATTGACAAGTTCTCTCCCCTAGGTCTTATACCATTTTGCATTTCCTACAGCAATGTTTGAGAGTGCCTGCTTCCCCCCATTCCCTCCACAGTCTCATCAACAGAATAACTTGTCAAACTTTTTAATTTCTGTCAATATGATTGGTAAGAAATGATGTATCAGTGTAGTATTACTCTGCATATTTATTAGTACAAATATTAAATAGCTTTTCATATGTTAGAGGCAATTTGCAGTTCTTTTTCTGCAAACCATCTGTTCTTATATCTTGCCCATTTTCTTGCTGAGTTGATAGTTTTCTTATTCTCTATTTTTTAGAAATACTAACCCTTTGTGATTAAAAACTGCAAATACCCTTCTCCAATTTGTCATCTTTTTTACTTTATTTATTATGTTTTCAGCTATAATAAAGTTATTATTTTTACCATAAAATTTATCTATATTTCCCTTATTGCATCTGGATTTTGAGTTGTAGTTAGGGTGTTTATCCACTTCCAGGTTCAGAGGAATTCACCAGCCTTTTTCCTAGTACTTGTCTGGTTTCATTTTTGTATATTAAGTGACTGATTCACTTGTAATTTATCATTGGGATAGTACAAAGACTAAATCTAATATCGTCTTCCTTCATTATTTAAACACTAAATATTCATGTCTATTTCCTCATTTTCCATTCAGTTCTGTTAGTCTGTCTTTTTAAGCACCAATACCACAGTTTTTATTATAAAGGCTTAATAACATGTTTCAATATCTAGTAGGTCTACAGCTCTCCTCTGCTGCTCTTCTTTAATGAGAGTTTTTCTTATTATTCTTACTTATCTATTCTTTCCAATGAAATTTATAATCAGCTTGCCTAGCTACAGGAAGCAGACACAAAGAATCATTATAAAGTCACAAATTAACTTTAGGGGATTGACAAATTTATGATGTTGAAACTAAAAGCTAAGAATAAGAACTAAAACTTGGAAAAAAGCATTACAATAGTTTACCATTCTCTGCTTGTGAAGAGATACAGGCTGAACCCAGAAAACCTTTGCTACATTACCATGAGAAATTTTTATTTAAACAATTAAGATTAATAAGCAAAGGAACCAATCATTTCATGGATATCATGTATTGTGTAAACCACCTGATTAGGAAAACACCAGAATGATCAAATAACACAGGTATTAGAAATGCATTGCTCACCTTCCTTTTTCAGCCATTTCACAATGTTCCCTTCTTCCATTGTAGGAGACAGTGATGGCATTAGTATCGTAATAGGATCAGCTGAAATTGAAAAAAGGAAAGATTAAACACAAAAAATAATGCACCTCATGAGGCAGCAACAACAAGTTCAAGTAAATTAATATCTAATTCAATTTGAGAAAAAAAATATTCCACAGTCTGAAAGACACCCAACTGGTCAAACTAAGTGTTCAGTAATCTTTTCTGGAATATTTTCAACTCCTTTTTCATAGTTCCCCAAGCCCTCTATGCATATTTTCAAGCCAGGTGCTTACAAGATTAAAAAAAAGAAAAGCTGATTTATGTTTCATCTTCTTCTCCTTCCCCTTTTGTTGCTGAAAAAAAAATTTACAAGTAGAATGACCAAAGGAAAAGACAAAAAAAACCCAAAAAAACTAGAGTTCTGATAACCTACAACAGAAGAATTATTAGACTTACAACAGAATAATCAAGATTAAACTTTAGAAACTGGTTGTGTTTTTACTTTAATCTAATATTACACTATTCAGAAATCAAAGGTTCTTGCTAAGTGTGAAAAGCAGAGGTTTGCTTTGTTAAGAATGATACGGTAAGTGAACTTAAGTAGTTAAATTAATCTCAGATTGTGTTTCATACCACAGTTCAGCTAGGGATCCAAAAAGATAGACTCAAACCAGGGTGACCTCTCAATAAAGCATAGCCACTTTTTCCTTAGATATCAAAAAAGGAGACATGCTATATATTTGGCCAGATGTGCTTCCCGATAATTCCACTGTCCAGGACCATACTTAAAGAGCGCACAGCTGTTAGATTACAATTTACATAAAGTTTATACTAATAAAATAGTTCAGAGTGCTCCAGTTCTTATTTAGCAGTAGCCATAGTAACAAATTACATTGCCTGAAATCTTCCACAAAACCTATTCTCTCCTCAGATTATTCAACTCTCTGACCCAAAAAAGCAAAATACACCACATCTGACATAATTCAAATGTAGAAAAGGGTAGAATAGGGCTTTTTTCCCCCATTGATGTTTTAGGATTAAAAATAAGGGAATTGATATCAAAAAAACAAACCCAATCAAAAAATGGGCAGAAGACTTAAATAGACATTTCTCCAAATAAGATATACAGATTGCCAACAAACACATGAAAGGATGCTGAACATCACTAATCATTAGAGAAATGCAAATCAAAACCCGGTGAGGTATCACCTCACACTGGTCAGAATGGCCATCATCAAAATATCTACAAACAATAAATATTGGAGGGGGTATGGAGAAAAGGGAACCCTCTTGCACTGTTGGTGGGAATGTAAATTGATGCAGCCACTATGGAGAACAGTATGGAGGTTTCTTAAAAAACTAAAAATAGAACTGCCATATGACCCAGCAATCCCACTACTGGGCATATATCCTGAGAAAACCATAGTTCAAAAAGAGACATGTACCACAATGTTCAATGCAGCACTATTTACAAATAGCCAGGACATGGAAGCAACCTAAGTGTCCATCGACAGATGAATGGATAAAGAAGATGTGGCACATATATACAATGGGATACTACTCAGCCATAAAAAGAAACAAAATTGAGTTATTTGTAGTGAGGTGGATGGACCTAGAGACTGTCATACAGAGTGAAGTAAGTCAGAAAGAGAAAAACAAAAACCGTATGCTAACATGTATATGGAATCTAAAAAAAAAAAGGTTCTGATGAACCTAGGGGCAGGACAGGAATAAAGTCGCAGACGTAGAGAATGGACTTGAGGACATGGGGGTGGGGGGCAGGGTAAGCTGGGAGGAAGTGAGACAGCAGCATTGACATATATATAAAATAGATAGCTTGTAGGAAACAGCCCCATAACACAGGGAGATCAGCTCGGTGCTTTGTGACCACCTAGAAGGGTGGGATAGGGAGAGTGGGAGGGAGGCTCAAGAGGGAGGAGATATGGGGATATATGTATACATACAGCTGATTCACTTTGTTATATAGCAGAAACTAACACAACTGTAAAGCAATTATACTCCAATAAAGATGTGCTAAAAAAAAATAAGGGGGGCTTCCCTGGTGGCGCAGTGGTTGAGAGTCTGCCTGCTAATGCAGGGGACACGGGTTCAAGCCCTGGTCTGGGAGGATTCCACATGCCGTGGAGCAACTAGGCCCGTGAGCCACAACTACTGAGCCTGCGCGTCTGGAGCCTGTGCTCCGCAACAAGAGAGGCCGCGATAGTGAGAGGCCCGCGCACCACGATGAAGAGTGGCCCCTGCTTGCCACAACTAGAGAAAGCCCTCACACAGAAACGAAGACCCAATACAGCAAAAATAAAAAAATAAATTAATTAATAAACTCCTACCCCCAACATCTTCTTAAAAAAAAAATAATAAGGGAATTGAATGCTAATGTTAAATGTAGTTAAATATTTCCTTTGGGGAACTGAACTAATGTTACTGTAATTTCAAATGGAGAGTTCCTATGGCTTCATGGTAAAGAAGTACCATTTCTGAAGCATTTGGAAGGAAGCTTTTATCCTCCTGTCACTGTTCATTCACTCCCCTCTAAAGGACTGGGAAAAGGATCCAGGCAAATACAACTGCCTCAGCCTTTTCCTCATTTTAAGACCTGTCTGCCTATAGGGAACCTGTATTTTCCTTCCAGTTCTTCTATGCACTAGGCCTAAATGGACCTGCCTTTCAAAGGCAGATAGTAAGCCCACCTCTCTCTATTCCTGCCATCAGGGCCCAGTGGGTGCTGGGAAGCAATTCAGGATGTGTGTTTGCTTTGTATACACAAACTGTCTCTCTCAAACAAAAGCCCAAAATCTAAACAGGGGTTGTGCTGAGGAGTCCAACTGTAGAAGGCCACAGATTTAAGTCACATTTTCCAATACAACAAAACCATCAACATTAAAACTGTTACTCTGATCTCCATCTGTCTGGTTTTTGCCTTCTCAATTGGTACCAATCTACAAGGGTAGAAATGTAGAATCATCACTCTCAATACCCCAACAATGATAGAGCCTGAACCAAATTCTAAGTCAACACACCCATTTCATCAATGAGAAAACTACAATCCACTGATTCAGGGATTTGAATTCTGCCTAGCTCTCAAGGCTGTCCTCTCCTACACTGTACTGCTGCTCATCGTTAACTGATTATCCTTACCAATATGGATTATCACCTAATTAATCATTGGTTATTTATAGCCTATTCATCCAGAAATTCAAACAGAACCAGACATATCAAATCCATGTGAGCATTCTTCACGTGTCCAATCAAGCAGCCTAACAATCCCTCTCTATCAAAAAGTTCAAGCCTGGCGTTACGAGATGCAATATTTCAAAATCATACACACAGTAAATTTATACATCAAATAGAGTTCCACTACAAAGAAGCAAAATAAATGAACTTCTATGATTCTATGTCCAGATTCCAATTTAAGACAAATATCAACTCAGTTCTCTCAAAACAAAGTCTCTCTTCAATATTTTTATACCTTGATTCTAGTTGCCATGATACAATTAATGTTTATTTTATGATTCTCTCACCTACGAGACCTTCACATTTTTCCTGACATTAAGTACTTCATTATGAAACTTTTTGCGTTTTATGAATTACCACATCAAGAATCTTAAAATTTTTCATATTTTAAAAATAAAAAGAACAGAATCACTCCTCATACAGCCACCCTTCATAGATGAGTTGAAACTGCTTCTCTGAATGACAATAAAATATAAAAATTCTGTAATAGATCATTATCCTTACTCCGAAATGAAGGTGACAAAAACCAAAGAAAGACATTTTGGACGTTTCCATTATTCGGTACTATCTCTGGATTGCTTATACTGACTTATATGGAGAGCACAATGTGCAATGTATTTTCTGCTAAATCTAACTAACCTATCCTCAGATGCTCATGCTAGAAAATGATTTTTAAAAGGAAGCATTAATTTACTAATAATAATGCATATTTCATTCTAGTATATCCTCTTTCAACCTGAACATTATATACATCTTTTCCAAATATATTTTTTCCAGTGGGAAAGTAATTATATAATCATAATATCAGTTTTGAATGACAGGGCTGCATATAACTAATATCTGGCCTTTATGGCTGCCATCAATTCTACTGAAGATAGTGTGGGCTTTTCTAGACTCCTTGGAATTTTAACCTACACATAATGTTGTTTAATTTCATTAGGAATTATACGGAGCTTCCCTTCTCATTCCAATAAGCAGTACATTCTACCTTTTTCCTGTCAAACTGAGGAGGCCTTGAAATGGGCACCAATTACAGTTCCTACTCATAACTGGACAAACTATAGTAAGAATAAAGGAAATGCAGTTTTTTACTCCACTGGTCATACAGGTTATTTCAATTAGTACTCAAAAAATACCCCAAATTTTGTTAGACTTTAACCCTTTTGTAGTCATTTTAGAATTCTATTTCTTTTCATCAAGCTAACAAAGTATACCTAACGGCTTATAAAGTCTGCCCTTCTATAGCAGTTAAAAAACATATTTAAAAACTTTTAAGGTAACTACCGTAATGTACGTTGTTCCAGTTTATATTTAAATATACTGATTTTAACAGCAGAGTCTCACAAATCCGTCACAACTGTCTTAATCTCTTTTTTTATTGCCTCAATATAATGACACAATAAGTTGAAATTTTTCACTCAGTATATTGCTGCTTTACCTTCCTTCTCAGGCACATGAGCAAATGATCAATTACTGAATCTTACAGCAAACTACACTAATCTAATTTCTTGTTCTCTAGAGGATTTCTTTTATCTCAAAACACTCGTACCTCAGCAAAACCTGTAAAAGCTTTAAACTGATGATCTATACATCAATTCTAAAAGGTTTCCAGATTTAAAAAAAAAAGATTAATATAAGCAAACTCTTAAAATACAAATGCAGAACAAATAGCTTTGTGGCTAATAATGAAACAGATCTAAGCCCCATTACTCTGACTGAAGTAATTAAGGAAATTCCACAATTTACTTATGGTACTGCTTGGACGTCATGCTCTAGTCCATTTATACGACTATAATCCAAACACAAAAATCATGAAATGAAGACAGATAAATTGAAGAAATAAATTACCCTGTACTTTTTTAGTGCAGCTCTCTGTTCCTTATATTAATTTGCTTCTTTTTTAATAGGAAGAGATGCTGCTCATTTAATCACCTCTCTTTTCTAATGCAAGAACTCATTAAATAAAATTGACCTTTAAAATTTCTGCTTAAATAAAACAATTCTGCCATCTGCAGGCTGGAGGAAATAAAGCCATAAGACGTAAAGGTAATTTCAAAATCAATACCAGGGCATAGAATAATATTAATACTGCAGTTTTGAATAAAGGTAAAGCAATTTTTTAAAAGATAAGTGCTTGTCATATGGGTCTTCTTTGTTCAAATACTTATTTTGGCATAAGAATGATTGAAAATGTCACAAATACTTACTTTGGTATAAGAATAGATTGAAAATGTCAAATACTTATTTTGGTATAAGAATACATTGAAAATGTCAATGAACAACAATAGAAAATGTATGCGTAATAGTTTGTGAGAAAATATCATTTAGAGTAATAAATGTAATGAAAGACGCCCACAAACAGTATATATGGCATAATCCAATTTCCACCTGCTTAGCTTGTATGTACACAAAGACTGAAAGGATATACTCCAAAATGACAATAGTACCTATCTCTAGTTGATGGTTTTATTATACCTGCTTTTTATTTCTTTGTTTCTTGTTACCTTTAAACAAAAATCCACAAGAACAGGGAGAAAAGAAGGAACAATAGAACACAATTTTGGAAGCAGAAAAGTAAATAATGTAGATAGTAATAATTGACTAGAAAGCTGAATGCTAAACTAGAAGTGGAGAAAGCTGAGATAATCAACCTGGTTTATACAAGAATTTCCCAAAGGCCCAAGAACTGGCAGTACTGAGGACCTCTGGAAACACTGGGGGTGGTGGGGTGGCAGGTTTGGGTAAATGCTGTTTAAGTGCTGGGTAACACAACCCTCATTCAACCGAAGACTGGAGGTTGTTTCCTCTGCAGAGGTAAAAGAGAAGACCTTCGGAACAGAGGTTGAACCTACACACCTGGAGATACTGTATATAGAAAGTGCAAAAGTAAGTTAACTGAGAGATCAGCTGAAGTGACTGACAATAACAGAAATTGTGCTAAAAAGCTATTAGATGGTGTGGGATGAATTAGTAATAGTTACAGAGAAAACTGAAGAAAAAATTTTAAAGGCAACGACTTGAAAAAAAAGCAAAAAGTAAGAAAGGTAACAATCATAATATGGGACGATATAGGACAATTCTCAGTTAAGCATTATTTGTTTGGTGTAAGCACTGAATATAGATTTAATTAAGAATTGCAAAATAACTACATTGGGGGAATGGTGGAAGGAAAACGGGGATGACTGATCAGAAGTCATACACAGATAATATATAACATATATAATATATAACATAAAATAGAGAGATGAACAAATGCCAGAGAACACTTAGAAGCAACAAGAGACAAAACTTGTTGCTTCTAAGGAGGAAGATGACTGGGGGGAGCAGGGAGAGATGGGTCAGAGACCCACCGTATTGTTATAAGACTTTTAGTACCATTTGACTATTTAAACTATATGCATGCACGACTGTGTTAAAATATTTTATTATTTAATAAAATGACTTTTTTTTTTTTTTTAACTTAAGCAGCAGCACACCACTGTGATTTAGAGAACAGGCACTGGAGCCAAACTGCCTAGGTTCAAATTATCAATCCAGCACCTACAAGTTACCTAGTCATTCTGTACTCTGATTGATTGCCTCTTCTGTAAAATAAAGAGTTTGGTAAGGTCTAAATAAGGTCACACATGCCAAGTCATTACAATGGAGTCTGGCAAAAAGTAAGTCTCAAAACTGTTAGCTGTTTATTATTAATAGGCAGCACAGAAATGGTTAAGAGTAGACTCTGAAGGCAGCCAGACAGTTGGCTAGATGTATCACAATATCCTACTTTACAAATCCTTCCTCAGTAATGAGCCATGGATTCACAGGTTCCTTTCACCTTCCCAATCTAAACATGAAGGTTTCCTTTCTACTCTTTACCTTATCCAGCCTTGTCCTCATTGCTAAAGTACACTAACTCTTGAACTCTCTTTTAACTGTATTGCACATTTGAAAACCAAACTCTCATTAATGTCACTGGCAAATGTTTTACTTTCTGTGGTACTGTCATATTGACTACCAAAGCTAAAGGGTAAAATTAGGCATTCAACAAATGCTTTCTGAGCTCCTGCTATCCTAGCCTTAGACCCACATAAGACCAGAATCTTGACCTCAAAGGATTATAGTTTAAATGGGAAGTCAAGACAAATACACAAGTACTAGAGGGTAGCATATAAACGTGCTGTGAGAATGCCAAAGAGCTGAGAGTCGAGATTCTAGCTGTTCAAAAAAGGAAATCTTGATTTGTGTGCTAGTACCACTTTATACTCATTAGAATGGCTATTATCAAAAAAAAAAAAACAGAAAACAAGGTGTTGGCAAGATGTGGAGAAATTAGAGCCCTTGTGCACTGTTGGTGGAAAAGTAAAACAATGCAGCTTCTGTGGAAAAACAACCCAATGGTTCCTCAAAAAATTAAACATTGAATGACCATTTATTTGATCAGGCAACCTCACTTCTGGGTATACACCCCAAATAACTGAAAGCGGGAACTCGAACAGGTGTTTGCACAACCATGTTCACAGCAGCATTATTCACAATGGCCAAAAGGTGAAAACAGACCAAGTGTCCATGGATAGATGAATGCATAGACAAAATATTGTGGTATATACATCCAATAAAATGTGATTTGGCCTTAAAAAGGGATGAGATTCAGATATCTGCAACAACATGGATGAAACTTGAAGACATTATACTAAGAGAAATAAGCCAGACACAAAAAGACAAATATTTTATGATTCTGCTTTTATGAGGTACCTAGAAGAGGCAAATTCACAGGGAAAGAAGAGTGGTTACCAGGGGCTAGGGAGAGGGGAGAATGGGGAGTTGTTGTTTAATGGGTACAGAGTTTCAGTTTAGGATTATGAAAAAGTTCTGGAGACACTGGTAATAGCTGCACACAATGTGAGCACTCTTAATGCCCTAGAACTAAACACTTAAAAATAGTTAAAATGGTAGATTTTATATATATTTTACAATAAAAAATAACTTTTAATTTAAAAAATCTGCTGAGCAAATAAAACAAGGTGAGGGACCAGCAGAGATATTCCAGGTGAGGGAAACATCATATGCTAATAAAGAGGTGGGAATTACAGTTTAGTTTGGCTAAAGAGTAGAATGTAATGAAAATGAAAGGTAGGCCATGTAAGTTAAAAAAAGTATGTTGGGACTACTGACTTATGGTAGGTAGCCATAGTACCTTCTAGTACACTCTAATACCTAGTTAATGGGTTTGACATTATTTAAATAGCAATGGAAAGCCATGAAAAAAATTTCGAGTGAGTAAAATAAATAACCACAATAAAAAAATTGAACTTGTTTACAGTTCCACAGACATGGCTATGTTCACAAGGCTATAATTTACAAAAAAGAAAAGAAGAAAAATTGCACATGCTTTGAGACGGTCACAACTATAAACCCTGCAGAAAAGCTAAAATAATGGGATTTTAAATACAAAGTGAAGATACCCATGAACATGTCACCTGTTCTCCTTTACTGACTTAGAACACTTGTCCTGAGAGACTGAAAAGGCATGTTAAGGACCAGATCCTTCTAAGAAAAGAAAGGAAAGTAAGGGGACCCAGTCGCAGTAGAGGAACTATTTTATTGTTTGATCAGAGAAGGCATCCTCTGACAAAGTGAGTAGAGCTGAATGGAGGAAGCCATGCAAATCTCTGATGGAGAGCCTTCGAAACGGAGGAAACAGCAAGCACAAGAATGAGCAGAGGGCTTCCCTGGTGGTGCAGTAGTTGAGAATCCGCCTGCCAATGCAGGGGACTCAGGTTCGAGCCCTGGTCCGGGATGATCCCACATGCCGCAGAGCTGCTAAGTCCATGCGCCACAACTACTGAGCCCGAACTCTAGAGCCCACAAGCCACAATTACTGAGCCCAGGTGCTACAACTACTGAAGCCCACGCACCTAGAGCCCATGGTCCACAACAAGAGAAGCCACCGCAATGAGAAGCCTGCACACCGCAATGAAGAGTAGCTCCTGCTTGCCGCAACTAGAGAAAGCCCACGTGCAGCAACGATGACCCAATGCAGCCAAAAATAAATAAATTAAAAATATTAAAAAAGAACATAGAAAAAATAAATTGTATGTTTACCCACATAAGAAAAATAAATTAAAAATAATTTTTTAAGTTAAAAAAAAAAAAAAAAGAATGTGCAGGGAGCATGCTTGGTGTGTTCAGAACTCACCAAGGGAGCCTGTGTGCTGGAGTGGAGTGAGTGTGAGGTGAGGCATGGTCAGAGCTGAACTCTCGATTCATATCATATTGTGCTTTGTAAACCACAGTTAAGGACTTCAGATTTCATTCTGAGTTTAATGAGGAGCTCTTGGAGGGTTTTCAGCAGAGGAGTAACATGATCTGATTTATAATTTAAAAGCAGCACTCTGAAAGCTGCATGGAGAATGGCCGGTACTGGGCCAAGGGTGGTGGTAGAGACATCTATTGGGACACTCCTGCAATAATCTAGATTAGAGGTGGTGGTAGCTTGCACCAGTCTAGTTGGTAGCAGAAGTGGTGAGGAGGGGTCAGATTACATTTAAAAGGTAGAGTCAAGAACAATTTCTGATAGTTTGGATGTGGCATAAGAAAGTCAGGAGTCAAGGATGACTCGAGTTAGGAGTACAAGTAAAAAAACCCCAAAATCCAAATTAGATGCCATAGTTCCAAAAGGAACATTTTTCTTTCTATAAAAAGTGCCCCAGGGGCTTCCCTGGTGGCGCAGTGGTTGAGAGTCCGCCTGCCGATGCAGGGGACACGGGTTCGTGCCCCGGTCCGGGAAGATCCCACATGCCGCGGAGCGGCTGGGCCCATGAGCCATGGCCGCTTGAGTCTGCGCGTCTGGAGCCTGTGCTCCGCAACGGGAGAGGCCACAACAGTGAGAGGCCCGCGTACCGGAAAAAAAAAAAAAAAAGTGCCCCAGAAGCCTACATAGACTTGATTCCTTTTCAGCTATTCAAATGTAGAAAGAAAAATCCCATTAAAAATCAGGTCAGTTATAAAGAGCCTGTGCTTACTCTTGTGCAAAGCACTGGCCTAGGGAAACAACCCAAGGAAACTACATTTGATTCTTCCAAGTGTAGAAACTACAATTGCTCTCTTCCCCTCTGTTAGCATGAGACCTACCATACAGACACACACGAGCCAGGACTTGATCGTATCAGTGCTAAAGCTGAGGCATCAATATAAAGTGTAATGACTGATGGGTAAGTCAGGTGGGTTGGGGAGGCATCTCCCATCTGCCCTTCCAGATCTATTCATCAACCCTCCCCCATACTACTATATGGGCTACATCAACAGGCCTCCTTGCTTTGGCCTCCAGTTGGGTTCTGCCAATGAGCAGAATAAGCAGGAGACCGAAAGGAGAGAGAATAGTGAGGTCAGGACATTTTTTCCCCCAGCCCCCTCCTTGAAGGGTTGCCTGGCCTGGCTGGATCCTTTAACTGAAGGGCACAGCTCCATCAGAGGTCCTCCCACAGGCTCCCTCCTCCCCAGTTCCAGGAAGTGCTCGCTTCCCATGCCTCTTCAAGCCAAGGGGTGGTCACAGCACCTTACTCAAAACAGCCCATTAGGGCTTCCCTGGTGGTGCAGTGGTTGGGAGTCCGCCTGCCGATGCAGGGGACACGGGTTTGTGCCCCGGTCCGGGAGGATCCCATATGCTGCGGAGGGGCTGGGCCCGTGAGCCACGGCCGCTGAGCCTGCGCGTCCGGAGCCTGTGCTCCGCAACCGGAGAGGCCGCAACAGTGAGAGGCCCGCCTACCGCAAAAAAAAAAAATACAAAAAAACAGCCCATTAGTACAGCACCATCTCTACAGCCTAAATTCACAAAAATAGTCACTTATAAAACTCTCCTCAAATTACCCATTTCTAGAGTGTCATCGATTCCCTTGCCAGGAGCCTGTAAAAAGATTTAAGATTTAAGATTTAAGAGCCTGTAAAAAGATTTAAGAGGGTGGCATTGAAGTAACAAGAAAAATTTCAAACCACAAGGAAGGTCACTCCATTTGAAGGAACAATATGAGCAAAGAAAGGAAAGAGAAGTACAGATGTTTAGGTAAAGGTGAATGGTCGGATGAGCCTAAACGCACAAACGTAACCCAAACCCAGATATGAATCAAAATTTCCAGATAACTGCCTTTGTTGTAGTCACTTGTGTAAATGTATCCAAGAGTCATTTGTTTACAGTTCGAACCCCTATATTAAAATGCACCTTTCTTGTTCTCAGATATGGCAAATACCCTTGCAAAGTAGCACAATTATTTTCTGCAGGAAATGACCAAAATGTTCATGGTAATAGCCTGGAGACTAGGTGGCATTTATAGATAAATTACAGGGAGATCTACAAGTTCCCTAGAATCACATACAAAATTTTGCATGTATGCATTTTTCTGAAGAAGTGGTATAGCTTTTATCAGTTTTCAAATAGGTTTACGCCTCTCTAAAAATCAGTGCTAGTAGATTCCCAAAGAAACTCGCCTGAATTTAAATTTACCAACCTTAATTCTTCCCTAGAAATGTTTCATTAACACAAGAAAGGCCTTGATTGAAGAAAAGTATCCAGTAGATCACCAGCTATAGTAAATGTATTGCTTACCAAGTACAAAAAATAAAAAGAGTCACCATACACTCCATTTTATTTACAGAATCTGTTGATTCCTTCATACACTTAGCACTGAATGATACATTTATAAAGACCCTGCTGGAACTGTAAGGTATGTCAGAATGGCTGCAGAACTATTTTCTCTGGATGAAATAAACCAAACACTTCAGAAGAGGTTTCAGCTTGCAATATTGGTCTTCTTGGTATTAAACTATAAAATTTAAATTCTACATGAATCCTAGTTTATTCTGCAATCTTGGAACAAGGGCAAAAAGAAATCACCACTCAAGAGTGTAGGAAAAGAATGAACACATACATAAGAGTTTGGGGATTTACACATTTTTTCACAAAGGCAAATGATGCTCAAGACAACAATAAGGTGTATTTAAGAGTATATCATCTTAGAAACTTACAGCGAGGTCAGTGACATATTCTTTAACTCTTAAATGGTCTTACCATCCTTTATACACAGTCTGGAATTTTAGTACCTTATTTAAAATAATGCTATCATGACGGTTGCTGAAATACCATTTCACAATGTAGATATTACCAGAATACATCACTTATTTAAAAAAAAAGTCTCATCACTGGATCTTAAAATCTCAGTGAAATCATCTTAACATTAACTTCGTGTAACATTTTTTTCTGAGCCTCAAGTAGCTCAGAATATGTAGGCAATGTCTACTGCACCTAATTTTTTATATTACAATTCATCCTGTGGAGTGACTGAATGATGCGCAGGTAGTAATACACTCAATACCTGCCCGCCACCCATGTGAAGAAAAATAATGCCGGGCACACTATATTACATAGTATTAAACACTGTAAGAATTATGTTAATTGTGTCAATACCACTCTTTAATGACAACTTTCTATAATAAATTTTGTGAACAAAGAAGAATTTCAATGACTATCCAGTTCTACAAGGGTTAAGTCATAACCCACTCAAGTTGCCCAGCCACAGTGCGACCTGAGAGTAATTCAGGATGAAGCACTCTGCTTTGGATAAACAGGCCCTTACATAGTTCGAAGCATATCTCAGGAAGAATTTCAATGACCCTGGATTCTTACATCTTCCTATTCGTAGAAATATACTAAAACCATTAACATGAGATATCTGTTCTTTGTGATTAGCAGTAATCTTTTACCAAGATATATACTTGACTGTAAGTATTTCCTAGACAAAAAAATTCATATACAATCTGGCTTCCCCCCCTACCTCTGCAGAGCAGTTCCTCGGAGCTGAGTGGCTGTCTCCCGTGCTATAATCGGCAGTAAGCCGCTGAATAAAACTTAACTCACAACTCTTATGTTGTATGTCTTTAAGTCGACATCTTCTTGGTAAGATTCCACTCCTAAATTTTCACTCTTTCAGGCTCATGTTTTGGTTAAACATTCTTCCCGATCTATGTCTAATGGCTGGACATTTACAAATTGGGTCCTTTACCACAGTCGTCGCGTGGAGCAACCCAACTGTCCTCGAAGGTCTCCCAATAGAGACGACAGGTCAGGAGAATGAATAAAAACGGCTAACGGTGACGTTTAAATCTCAACAAACTTGGTCAACCTAACAACTCTAAAGAAACCTGAAATGTGACTGGGAAAAGGCCCGAGAGACGCCTCACAACCCAAATTCCAAGGCAAGGTTACGGAGAAGCCATATCACCCAGGCGGCCAGGGACGGAATCAAGTTCTCCTAGTTTCCCCAAAAGCCCTTTGCGGCATGCAGTAGGCCAAGTCAGCAGACTCCTCCCCGAGAAAAAGCCAAGGGAACAGTGAGCCCCTGGCAACTCACACCCAGATGCAGGCCTTCAATCGAAAAGCTCCAGCCCCAGGCCCACTGCTCAGATACACAGAAGCTGTGCGAGCCCCAGCCACTCACCTCGCAGCCACTGCGTGCTGTGAAACCATCTCCAACTAGCTCCATGACCGGCAGACCACACAGCAGCCCCCTTAACCAGCCCACGCAGCAACCGCTGATCACAGCCTAGCCTCCAGGAGGCCGCCATCTTCCCGGCCTTCTCCCGGGCTGCCCTCTGCACAGCCTGATCGCCCAGTCATCAAGGCCCTCTCAGGCCCCGCCTCCCACCCTGTTGGACACGCCCCCTGGACGCCAGCCGCCCCTCTGAGCCTTGGAATCAAGCTCTTCTAGCCCCGCCTCCAACAGCTTGGCCCCGCCTCCCGGTCAGGCGGCTCCGCGGTTGGGTCTCCAGGCAGCGAGGCCCTCCCAGACCCGCCTTTCGCCTTGTCCGCCCCGCCCCCAGGGTGCCCTCAGGACCGCCTGATTGCAGTTCGGCCCTTGCCGCGTCAACCCAGGCGGAGCGCCAGAAGCAAAGCTGTGAGAAGGTTGGAGGGCGCGGGTACCCCTCGTCCGGGCCATGTCTAGCTGTCACGCTCCGGAGGGAGACTGTTGCTCACTGCAGTGTCGCGCGCAGGTAGGGGCGGGGCACTGTATTCCCAGGAGGCGAGGCGCTGGCGCTGCGCGACGGCGGAAGCGGGGTGCAGGTCGGGTGGGGCTTCAGGCCGGTTCGGACGCGACCCACGCGCGCCGCCGCTTCCGTTCCTCGTGCAGACCTGAGGCCCCGGGCCCCGAGGCGGGCCTCCTTCCAGCGATGGGTTTCTTGGATGGCGGGGGTTGGGCACCAAACGTTGAAAAAGGAAAAATAACGGAGGAGAGCGTCGGGCGTCTTTCGTGTGTGTTTCAAAACAACTTAACATGAAGACAGACCAAGCTGGGAAACGTGAAGCTCTGGAGTGGAAATGAAGCTAAGACTGTGGTCTCGAGCTTCTTTTCTGCGCCCTGGCGACCAGCCCGACGTTTGCCGCCCAGTAGATACTCGGAAACGTACTCCGAGCCAGATCTGTGGACTGTAGCCGGCACTTTTCATCTGCACAGTTGCTCTTTGCCTGTCTCGGTTTAGATTGATTATGGGATGATCGTGAAAAGGATTTTTCCTTAAGCAGAAGTCAAAGGAAAATCCACCCTCAGGCTGCTCATAACTTTTCATTCACTTCTGCGCACTAAGAATTTTATGGAACACCCAAGTGCTCAGGGTGGTGATTAAGACCATGGCCTGGGGTTTGGAGGAGAGCTAGACGAATAAACAATTAAAATGTGAGAAGCCTTGCTTAAGATACAGGGAAAGTCCTTATTCCTCCTGTTATTCTCTTTCGGGGCTGAACGCCCCAATTAAAAAGTAGTAACATGACATTTTATTGGGAAATACTTGTCAACCACTATCTTGTGCAAATAAGTGGCTTAACACAGATTAGCAAAGTCCCTTGTTTCCTTTTTCCCACTTATTACAGCTTATTTATTTTTTCCTCTTTTCACTGCCAACTAAAATTGTCGTACACTGTCTGCCTCTGCAAGGTTTAGGTCACTATCTACTGGAGTGGTTGACCTTCAACACACCCTGAAAGGAGTTCAGAGAGGAGTTAGGAATGAGATGTTCGAGGAAGAACAGGACTTCAGATTTTTTTTTTTTTTTTTTTTTTTTTTTTTTTTGCGGTACGCGGGCCTCTCACTGTGCTTGATTCCATGTAACCCCCCTTCACTAAAATCACGTCTCTACTGACCTCCCCCCCACCCCACCGCTTTGGAGCAGTTCCTATGAGCTGAGAGGCTCCCTCCCGGGTTATTTTGCCCCCAATTAAACTTAACTGTCACATTGTGCATTTTTTTTCAGTCGACATCGTTTTTTTTTAAACTACCCCCTAGAGTATAAACTCCTTTAGCGCAGAGACTTTGTCTTGTTCATGGCTGAATTCCCAGGAAGTGCTTGGTACATAGACACTCAAGGAATACTTATGACTGGCATCACTACCCACTTAGCTACTCAGCCAACTGAAACTTAGAATTCCTCTAAGCCTTCCTTTTTTTCAGTCTTCTCACCCAAAGCCCACCCTTTCTTTTTAACTTCTTAATTATCTTCCAAATCCATCTCCACCATCACCACCTTACCATTTCATTTTGAATTATTTCCACATCCTTCTTCTGGTCTGGTCTTTTGCTTCCTCGGTTGTCATGCTTCAGCCTCTTCTCTTTATTGCCACTGTAGATACGTTTCAAAAACAAAGTATGATCCTATCATCTTCTACTTAAAACTACTCAGCAGTTATCAGCCATCTATAGCATAGATGGTTGGTCCGTAGATGAAAGGTCCTTACAGTCTTTTTCCCTCCCCCCTCCATCCCATAGAACCTAATTCCGGTTCCAACTACTCAGAGTTCCCTCTGACTGAAATGCCCTTTCTCCTCTTCACCTACCTGCATACTTGGCCATCCTTCATTAAAACTTAGCTCAGCATCCCTTCCTCTATGAAGCTTTTCCCAACTCCTGCCCCCTCCCACCAGTAGCTTCTGTTCCCATAATGCCCTGGACCATCTTGTTTTATATATTGCTTTGTCGTTTCACAGCTGTTAACTTCTTTACTAGAGTTTGAACCCTCAAGGGTAGGGATTTTCTCTTACTCGTATTTATTTATTCAGGGCCTTCAGTAAAGGTTTGTTGAATGAATGAATGAGAGGCTATATAATAGATACCAAAAAAAGGTACACAGTGCAAATGCCATGGCACAGAGTTTGAGGAAGTATCACTTCCTGCGGAGAAGATGAGAGAAGGAATCATAGGGGAAGTGGGTAGGAAGCCTGGTGTAAAGGCTGACAAGCAAGAGTTTGACAGCTAGAGGTGGGATAATTGGAGATCCAGCATGAGCAATAACAGTGCAAAGAGGAAAAGATGTATTCTTGGCTGGCAAGAAAATGTGTCTTAGTCATCTATTGCTGCACAGCTAGTATCCCAAAACTTAGGCTTAATGCACAATCATTGTCTCACACAGTCTCTGATGATTAGGAATCCAGGAGAGTTTAGCTCAGGGTTCTGGCTCAGGGTTTCTCATGAGTTGGCAGTCAAGCTGTCAGCTGGAGCTTCAGGTATCTCAAAGCTTGACTGCAGCTGGGATCTGCTTCCAAGCTCACAAAGTTATTGGCAGGCCTCTGTTCCTCACATTTTATTGGCTGGAGGCCTCAGTTCTTCACTCTATGGCCTTCTGCATAGGCTGAGTACCCTTACAACATGGCAGCTGGATTCCCCCAGAGCAGGTGATCAAGAGAGAGCAACCAAGACAGAAGCTGTAGGCTTTAGTAACCTGCCATCAGAAGTGACATACTGTCACATCTTAGTCTGTCTTCACACAGACCAGCCTGGTACAATGTGGGATGGAACTCTACATGAGGATGTGAATACCAGGAAGCAGGGAGAGCCATCCTGGAGGTTGATTACCACAACTAGGTTGACTAGAACTGAGAGATGTGTGTAAAAAAGTGAAAGAAAATATGTGAAAAGTTAAATTGGAGCAAGAAAGCAGATGGACTTAAATAAGAGACCCAGGGGGTGATATTTGAACATTAAATGATTTGAGGAAGGGAGTTCAGTGATCAAAGTAGTGTTATTATTTTAGTACTAATAATAGAGTGAAGGGTAAGCCGGAGAAGAAGAAAAAGGAGAAACTGTAGGCAAGGAGACCAAACAGGAAAAGATAACTTTAATCCTCCCCAAATATGTGTCCGTGAGAGCTTTTACTCAATTCTTGCAAAATAAGAAAAATAAGGACGATGGTAAAGTGAATTTCACAAAATTAATTGCATTCATTTAAAGGACTATGTTTCATTCCAACATTATCCTTCCTACTTTTTTTATGTTAAAAATGCACTTTCCTTTTTGAAAAATGTGATAATGGATGGTTAAATATAACCAATGTCATTAACTGGTAACCTTATGTCAGTCCCTAAAATTTTAAAAGCAGCAACAAAAACTACCGGTCTTGAAATTCAGAAGTCTAAGAATCACTGATCCAGATTATTAAAATAAGGACACTGATAGCCAGAAAGGGTCACAGACTCGCTGTAGTGGGGGTCAAAGCTAAAGCCAGCCTCCTTGTCTTCTGATTTCTAGTCAGTGCTTAACTGGTAAGAAGAGTTTTTGTTTTTTGTGTTTTTTGTGGTACGCGGGCCTCTCCCTGTTGTGGCCTCTCCCGTTGCGGAGCACAGGCTCCGGACGCGCAGGCTCAGCGGCCATGGCTCACAGGCCTAGCCATTCCAAGGCATGTGGGAACTTCCCGGACTGGGGCACGAACCCGTGTCCCCTGTATCGGCAGGCCTACTCTCAACCACTGCGCCACCAGGAAGGCCCCGTAAGAAGAGTTTTTAAGTGTAGTGAAGGTAGGAGGGAGAAATAGGGCTTTGAGTGGAGGTGAAGTTGCAGAGAAAACCAGTATGCAACGAGAATGAATCAGAAGTGCAGAAGGAAACAAAGACCAGAGACAGAGAAAATGCTGACACTTTGACTGTGCCTGTATACAGTCCATTCTTAGGCCAGTGTGAGGAAAAATTCTGCAAGACTGAAATGATCAAAAAAGACCACTAGGTGTCTTGGGGCTATCTTTACGCTATTTTACAGGTCTATGAATTGTAGAATGCTGACAGTAATGCAGAAGATTATTTTTCATAGAAAGACAAGAGATTCAACTTATTGCTTCAGCGGATATTGTCCAGTTTTTCTGTATCATTTATTTGTAAATCCAGGATTCCTGATTATTTTTATGTGTGTGTGTTTTGAATTCTCTTTGGACACCGTTGTATCATCTTTTTGGTTCCCTCATTTAATTGATGGGCTAAATACATTTGACACGTGTTCATTTTATGTTTGTAAGAGTCCCTTGGGAAAACCTCTACCTGAGGAATAATGCCTCTATTATGCTTAAATTGAAAGAAAAGGTGGGGGAAGGGATTAGAGCCATTGTTGGCTGTGAGCAGGTATCTCAGTGACATTCGAGGCTGATTTCCTTAAAATAACTAGATTGAAAAATTGGGGAAATGAAGTATTGATTCAAAAACTGTTTAGGCTTTAGTGTTTTGAAAGTATATACAAAATACTGTTAAATGTTTCTTCCTCACTGTATGGAACCTCTACTGTAAGAAGTTGATTGTAATCCATCTTTAGATATGTCTTTCAAAATTCTTATTCTAACAGACCTAACAATAACAGGCAAGTAATATTGACATTCAGGGAAGAGCTAAATACTAACTAAACCTTTTCTTTCTTGTGAATTCTTATTAAAATACATATTTTAATTTTTACTTTTCTTATTATTCTGGATAACTTAAATGACTGCATTTTTACTAAATATCTCTGTTGGTTCCTGCTGCTAAGTGATTATTTTTCTTGAAATTGTAATTTTGGGGGTTTGAGCGATTGAATGAAACTTTATTAACAACAGCTGCCTTACCATTGTTATTCCTGTAGCATGAAGCAGGCTAATTGTTCTAATACCTCAGTACTGGAAAGACAAAAGGGAAAGGGGAGGCCCTTAATAACAGACTGTTTTCTATAATGTTTGCAACGTGCCCTGCAAGTTGATGGTTAAGGATTGGAAAACTGCAGGAGTCTTCTCATTAGCTGTAATTTAATATGTAATTAAAATATCACTTATATCCCTAAAAAAGGAAATAGCAAATTATACAGGGCATGGGTAATTTTGGCTAGATTTCATAAGGAAAGATGTAAGAAAGACCAATATAACTCTATTTTTAATTTTAATTCAGGAATTTTTAACTCGTTAAAATGGGAATGAAACGAATGTTGACCGTGTCACACATTGTGCTTCATGCTTTGTATCCATTATATCTCATTTTAATCCTCATAATGTTCTTATTTAATGGATGAGTAAACTGAGGCCCAAGGTCACGTAAGCAATAAATGGTGTAATATAGATTTGCCTTTGTGTCCATTAACTCCTAAGCCTGTGTTCAATCAGAACTTTTAAAAAATGTCAACATTCCCATGTTTTTAATTTTATATATTTAAGTCTACTCCATCAAATGATCATTCGTAGTATTTATCTAAAATAAAATGTGTATGTAAAATATTAACAGTGAATTTGGGAAAATATCATAATTTCAGAAATCCAATTAAATAGCTGAAAATTTAGTCTGTTCAATAATAATCCCTCTTTGGACTCAAAGATGTTTTTTTCCCCTTTACCCAGTGCCAAGATTTATATATGCAGGTTTGCTAGCTGTGCTTCTGTGCACAGTGTGACTACTTCTTGTTCACTTTCACCTGGAGGGTATAGCCCCTTGGGGTCCCATGTGTATGTAGGGATTTTCTATTAGATGCCCTATTCTGAGCATACCCAAGGCTTTATCTTGTGTTTCTAGTGACATGAATAGCTATCAAAATTGAAGAGGTCACCAGAGATTTGCAAATACCTTCAGGGAAATTAGGGCTTTGGATCTCACTTCCCTCCCAGGTAGACTCACTCTTGTTTCTTTTATGGCTGTGAAACCTTATTTTCTTGCCAGCTCAGCAGTATATTTTGAAATATTTTTTGAATGACTTATTCAGCAGTTTTACTTGTTTTCAAGGTAAGGTTGTATATTATACTGCCAAAATGGAATTCATTGTATTTCTTTATTATAGTTTTTGTTTTCATTAATTTTAGCTTTAAAACAGAGGGGGAAACGCCTTGTTTTGTTTTCTAAAGAAGTAATCATTAGACATTTAAAAGTAAGGCTCTTATTTCAACTAGATTTATCGTACTGATCATTTCACCATTTATACAAATATGGAATCATTATATCGTACACCTGAAACTAATATAATGTTCTATGTCAATTATACCTCAGTATAAATAAATAAATAAATAAGGCTCAGTGTTTATCCCAACATATATCTTCATAGGATTGGGCCTAGAAAGTATTAATTATGATTGTTTCTGGGTGCTTTTTATATTATTTTCTTGACTTTATAATTCCATAATACGTATATATTGCTTTTGTAATAAGAGAAAACAATACAATTGCTATGAAACAAAGGACATTTTTAGAATAAAAATAAAATTGAACCAACACAGATAATAAACAAATAACTATCATAGTATATCATGTATATCATGCCTTAATTGAATAAGATGTTATGTGTAAAGAAATTTTCTGGACAGACTGAAGCATGTCCCTTTCAGCACTAGATCCTATTTTATTTCAGCCATTTCAGTAGATACTTTGTAATATCATCTGGGCATTTCTCCACCTTGTTCTTGCAACCTGTTCCATAATATTAGACTGTATGGCCCTGAATAATTCCTGGTTGCAAAATAATATAGTAGATCCACATTCCAAACATTAAAAACAAAATATATTTTGTAATAATTTTCTCCCTCCCCATACCTCTCTATGGTAGATTTTCTTAAACTTCCTTAAATTGGTTTCTTAATAGAGATATCATCTAGAATAGTCATTTGATAAAATAATGTCTATTTTAGAAATCATTATCTTCTTTTTAAGGACAAGGAACATCCAAAATACCTGATCCCAGAGCTCTGCAAACAGTTTTACCATTTGGGCTGGGTCACTGGGACTGGAGGAGGAATCAGCTTGAAGCACGGGTAAGTTTCTGGCTGATATCATTTCTGAGAATTCTCCATATAAGTAGACCACAGAGAGCCTAACATGTATTACGTACAAAGAACAACCAATGATCAGTTTTATGATACTGAAGGTATTTAGTTTCTAAATAGAGAAATAGGTATTTGCATAACTGAATGGAATAAGTGTGCAGATGTTGCAGATATAATAAATATCTAAGGATTTAAGAACCATAATTTCTAATCAGAATAATTTGGTCCCCAGTCCATGGAGTACCAAAGTTAAATAACATGTTGCTGGGTATGTTCATATGTCTGGAACTACCAAGGGTCCCCTCGGGATAGACAGGATTTGTTTCAAAGGTTCAGATACATATTTTAAAGTCACTTAAATATAGATTACTAACCACCTAAAATTCTAAAAATTACATTTTTTTGAGTCCAAAAAAAGGCAATATGCCTTTCTAAATGCATGTATCATTATTAATGGACATAGCACCTGCAGGTCCATGTTGTTCACAGGACAAAAGAAGAGGTACTGGCCTTGAAACAGAAGGAATGAATAGTAGTTAATTGTTCTTTAGACTTACTCACTGTCTTTCCTTTAAGAGGATGAAGAAATAAGTAACCTACTAACAATGAAAATAGAGGTTGTGGAATCTCACTCTCTTAAGTGTTTCTGGAACAGGATTAATGTATTTGCTCCTGAAATATTTTAGGAATAATATTGTATGGAGGCTGAATGTTAAAACTGAGTAACTTGATTTATTTCTTTATCCTAATTCACCTTCTTTAACAAAATTGGATTACTACAATATTTATGTAATGTTGAATTGTTTAGAAAAGAACGGAATGTAAAATGTAATCAGAACATTTTGAACAAAGGGGATTTTATGGCATACCACAAGATGATGCCATTGAAATTTCATCTGCTTCAAATCACCAAGGAATTCATGAAATATTAATTAAACTGTGGGAAATGACAGGAGAGTCCTTAGTCAACAAATGTCACAGTTCATGTGTAGGGAGGCTCTCAGTCTGGAAACGTTCTGTTCCACATGGTATCAATACATGGGACATCCGTCATGTGCGTCCTCTCTTACCATCAACCCAGTGCTAATGTGTCAATCAGCATTTTGCAGGTTTTCAAGTTATTTTGCCAAAACTTTCAAGTTGATCTGTTCACAGCAAAGTCCTATAATAACAACACTTGTTGTTTCATTTATTCATTTAGGAGTTGAGTCCTAGTAATTTGGTTTCTCACCTGTATTACTTATAATAAATTATATTCTAAACATTGCCTTTAGTTAACTGCTTTTTTTTTTTGCATTTGCAGAAATAGTTTGTATATGTACAAAAGAGAGCTTTCTACCAAACTGAGTTAAAATAACTTTTCCAACTGGCTCAAAAAAAACAGCTAAGTTAAAAATAGAATGCAGGTAAGGGACCATTGCAGATCTCAAGAGGGAATATTTTTGATCATAAAGAAATAAAGCCTATGTTCTTTGTAAAACTAAAATTCTTTGTAGAACCATGCACTAAAATTATGTGTGGTCACCCTAAAACACTCACTGGCAGCTCTTAAAATTAATTGGCTTTATGGCACTACAGTCAATTTATAGGGAAGTTGCATTGTGTTTGTAAAATGCTTTTTCCTCAGCTTCTTAATTGGTGAGGAGCCTCCTGGAGGTCACAGGTGAAAACAGCCACGGTTTTATGGCACTGTATTTGGAATCTTACTAAATTTTTGCTTTACAGAGTAGAATGGGTAATTTGTAGTAACATGTTGAATTTTCTCCCTAATATTTAAATGACTTCATAGACCCATATCAATAATTTTATCAGCAGTATTATTCTCATGTTAGTGAAAGTTTGGTTTTCTTTATCTGATGCTTAGAGCGAATAAATTTGGAATGAAGCACAAACCCAATAGATTGTGTTTCCAGAATAATTCTAGCAATAAGCCCTTTGGGGAATATGAAATTATTTACTGATTCCAAGGTTTGGCTACTATCAGTTCAGCTTATGCTACTGGTGTATGGTGCCAAAAATGTATATAATAAAAGATAGCTTGGGCTTCCCTGGTGGCGCAGTGGTTGGGAGTCCGCCTGCCGATGCGGGGGCCACGGGTTCGTGCCCCGGTCTGGGAGGGTCCCACGTGCCGCGGAGCGGCTGGGCCCGTGCGCCATGGCCGCTGAGCCTGCGGTCCGGGGCCTGTGCTCAGCAGCGGGAGGGGCCACAGCAGTGAGAGGCCCGCGTACCGCAAAAAAAAAAAAAAAGATAGCTTAAGACACATATAACAGTTAAATCAGAAGGAAGAAATGGAGGACCAAGAAAATCACAGTAATCAAGGCAATTCCAGGATACTAAGCAGCCATTGTACTTAGGCTGGTTTCCTGTCTTTCACAGCATTATATTTTTATGTGTCAGAGACACTAATCCTGTTGTATGCTATTAGAATTAAAATTAATAAACCTATATTGTAGACAAGATAATTGAATCATAGTAAGGTTTAAAGGATTTTTTTTAAGTAAATAAAAATAGAACATGTATTATAAACTCTTGTGTTTTGTTCACCTGCTCACCACATTGTGAAAGAGCAGGGAGTATGGAGAAAATAAATTCTAAAGCTTAATACCTTGAAACTCAAAATGCTTTTGTTTGTGGCTTACAGTACCAAGTAAATACTTCACTTTTAGTCTTTGGCATGTTTCCCTCCTAAAATAAAGGCTCTGTCATCTTTGTATTAATATTTTTATCCACGTATCTCCTTCTTTGTAGGTATACTTTTTTCTAAAACCTATTTAGCTAATCTTTTAATTACTCAAAGTTGATCAAAGTCTAAACTGATTTCCATTTTATAAAGGCAGTAATAAAAATAGGTTTAGCATACCAGGGAATTTCCTAGCGGTCCAATGGTTAGGACTCCACGATTTCACTGCTGAGGGCACAGGTTCAATCCCTGGTCGGGGAGCTAAGATCCCACAAGCCATGTGGCATGGCCAAAAAAAAAAGAAAAGACATTTAGCATCCCAAATTATTTGAACAAACTGAATAAAAACCCTGGATTTTCCCACTTCGTAGGTGGAGTTTATTTACCAGCAGACTGTTTCGAACTTTATTTGAGTCTGTTCCCAGGACTGCATAAATATCTCCACACACAAGAAGACCTACAAGTCCACTTACCAGCGGAGGTGACTGGACTAGGTACCACCATGATTCTAGAGTCTCTTTCATGTTACATGAGGACAAAAGATTTGGATCCCTGGTATTTATAAGGGGCCGTTTTAACAGTAATGATCCCTATGCATTCCCACTGGTTCCAGAGGAGTGCCACTTTATGGTTTTCTTATGCAACAAAGTTCTAAAGCAATAGGTACTTTGTGAAAATGAATGCTTGAACAAAGCTTACTCTGCTTTGGATTTCACTCCCATTATCAGGCATTTATTTTCTAGACCTTAATTTACCAGTAGATCCTTAAAGGTGCTTTCTTAAATTTTTTTCAGTTCCAAGTCTATAGGTTTATTAGTAACCCCAACTTTGACAGCTCAATTCAATATAGGCAGTCATCCTCATTTTCACTGGGAAACAGTTAATATTTATTCAGGGTCCCTACGTCCATGCCTCGGTGGCAGACGCTGGAGCACGCAGGTGCTGGTATTTCCTTCATTTGCATTATGTGGCAGTTCTTTAACGCCCTCTGGCAGCAACTGAAACTGATACATGAGCCAAAGGACCTTTGTTGAGGGTGGAGAGAATTTAGAGAAGATTTTAGATTAATTTCCAGAGCAAGTTTGAAAGCACTTTGTGGTAAGTGGTACTGTTATAGCATCTCCCTTAGCACAATGTGCTGTGTAACACAGAGATCTCCAGATGTAGCCATGCCTTTTATATTTCTAACTTTATGCAATTGTTCTGGCTTTGTTACCAAATATTTTCACAAGATAGAAGTGTTTTTCAATTAGGAAGCATATACTGTTCCACCCAAAAAGTAGCCCAGTGTTAATGCTGTAATTTAACAAACCATCCAGCAGAGGTCTCTGAGCGTCATGTTTTATAATAAGAGCATTTCAAACAATAAAATTAACCCTGATTTCTTGCAAGCAGAGATCTACTCCAAGTGAGCATATTTCCCCTGATTGGACTTTAGAATAACTGTGTTCCATGTATAGTAAGATAAACTCTGCTTATTCATGCTTAAAGATGCTAAAGACTTATGTTTTCAGATTTGTATTTCCCCTAACCAGATAAAAGCCTGGCTACCATTGATTTTGCACCATAAAAGGAAATAAAGAAATATATATGAAAATGTAACAAAAGCAACTATCAACATTTTACTGTGTCACCAGCATTATAAAATTAATTTGGTATTCTTTCTATACAGCCTACACCATTAATTAAATAAAGCAGCTATTTGTATGACTTGATTTATAAAGATCATTAATGATTGGACTGCAAGGGTACACTTTTCTTTTTGCAAAAGCAGAACGTTAGAGTTAAATAAATACCAATTTCTGTATTTTGTGTTACCAGCAATGAAATCTACATTGCTCCTTCAGGAGTGCAAAAGGAACGCATTCAGGTATGGTAAAGGGATACTTCTTAAACCCAAATGTCTGTTCTTCTCTACTTGATTATTGTTTTGTGAAATGGAATTAATATTAAAAGAAATCTTAGTTTTGAAGGGAGGTTATATTGTGATGATTTAAATACTAATCAACAAACATTTGTTAAGTAACTATTAAATTTTTTTAAGGTGGTAAGTATCCTGCTTGCAATCGGGTGTTTTGAATTCTCATTCAGCCTCTAGAGGGCAAAAGTGAATAGTGCAATCTTAAGTCATAATAAAAAATGATTCTAACTTTGCAGCATTATAACACCATCTTTATCAGGCTAATAGGGTAATCAGATTGGTGGTCTCAAATGGACCAAACTGATTCATATTTAATAATGGCAAAGCTCTTTCAATTTAAAGTTATAAAACTTTGTATCAACATTTTGAGAAGACCCATTCTGTATTAATGCTAGAATAAACCCAGAATAGAGTTAAAACAAGCACATAATACTTAATTCTGTCTAAGGCATAGTGCTTCATTAATAAAACATTTATATTGTAGTTTGTAATAAACCCTGGTAAACGAAAGTTACAAGTCAGAGATATGCATGTATTACTAGGAAAAACCTGTGGGTCTACATAATTCCTTAGAACTTTAAAAATAGAGTACGTCATCGAGATGAACATTTCTGAGTAGCAGTTAAGTTTCTCAAGGGATAAGAAAATTTTACTCTGTATTTTTCCTCTTATATTATGAAATGTGAAAAAAATTATAACACCCATTCTAAAATGCTTATATATAGTCTCTCTGAAATATAGTTGTGAAATTACATGGCAAAGCTGAGAAACTAAGTTGATGAAATGACATCAACATCATTACATGCATATTAAATTTTCCATATCACTTTTTTCTTCAAATTCTAAAGGTCGATTTTTTTAACTTTCTTGAGATGATTTTTATTAGTAGAAAACATTTTTTTATTTTTCAAAATGGCTAAAAAATTTTGAGAGAGAAACTATAATTATATAAATATTTAAAATATGAGTTAAATATGTATATATATTAGCACTGTTTATATATACTATATATAAATGGAATTGTGTATATGTGTGTATATATATATATATACACACACACACACAAGAAAGGGGACATTTCTAATTGATACTGTATAAGCCTTCTTCTTTTCTTTTTTCCCCTCTAAATAGCCTGAAGACATGTTTGTTTGTGACATCAATGAAAAGGACATAAGTGGACCTCCACCATATAAGAATCTTAAAAAAAGCCAGTGTACTCCTCTTTTCATGAATGCTTACACAATGAGAGGTAGGCAGAAAATGTATTCAACGTAAAGAATATTTGCCGAGTAGGCTCCTGTAAATAATGGCAATTGTTGTTGTAGTTCACAGTTCTTGAATACCTGCTATGTGCAAGGACTTTAAATATGTTAACTCATTCAGTCCTCACATCAGCCTCTGTGGGAGGTCCATTATTACCTCATTTTATATATGAGAGGACAGAGGCTCTGGGAAGATTTTCCCAAAATAAACAGCCAGTGAGTATTGGGGCCAGAATTCCAACCTAGATCAATATGATTCCACTAGATTGTCAAGTTAGCCAACTAAATATTATATTTACAATCCAATTCCTACTCTTAGTTCAGAGTTATATCTCTGGGAACTTGTAGTAGAAGTTAATCAAAATACAAATGAGGGAAAATCATGACCTTTTCTTCACTTCAGTAGGAGTGATTGAAAAATTTACTTTATGATAAAAATAGGACTCTTACTTTAATTCCCAGAAATTGTGGTAGAAAACCAACCTGGAAAGGTTGAACCTAGAGGACAATGTAAAAGTAGGAAAGTATAACTGAAGTACTGGCTCAGCCTTAGCAATGAAGTCATTAGGACCATGCTTTAGTATAGCCCCTGAATAAAATCAATATAGAGTTAGTAATCATGCCATGTGCTGTTCCCAGACATTATCAGCTACTACTGAAAGGATGAAACTTCAGCAACAGATTCTAACAGCATGAAGAATCTTTCCTAGCAAAAAGCTAAATAAACTTCCCATTGCAAAAGTAGCCATTACTGAGTTTTATAGCATACAAATTCTTTTTTAGGTAAATCCCTTGCATCTATATCTTAAAGTTCCTACCATCCCCTTATGTTACTAAGATATGGCCTACACTATGAAGCATATCTTGATGATTAAGGGACAGACTAAACTGGGTTCAAATCCAAGTTCTTCAACTACTGTCTAGTTGGACAACGTAGTTAAATAACCATGGACAAATTATTTAACATCTCTGAGCCTCATGTCCTTGACCATTAAATGGGGGAGATGGTTGTTGTGATGATACGAAGAGATGACATCTATAAAGGGGATTTGCCCAGTGCCTGGCACGTAGGAATCCCTAATTGAGTGGTAGTAGTATTATGATTATGATCTCCACAGTCATTATAGTTGTATATCAGACCATGTAAAGGATATTTCTTGAGCATGTGTAAAGTATCGTGCGTTGTCCTGATGCTGGATAAAGCTTAATTTTTTTTCCTTGTGCTTTCTGACTTCTCTATCAGTAGTTCTCTTTCCTCTCTTCCTTTCTCCCCTCCTACCCGCTGCCAACTTATTATTCCATGCCAAGAAAAACGAGTCCAGAGCCATATACAAATAAGTGTGTGTGTTTATGTGTATATATTTTTTTCTTTAAAAGGTGCAATTTAGTTTTCACTGAGCATATAACTGTATTCTTCCCCCTCCAGGAGCAGGTGCTGTGATTCATACCCACTCTAAAGCTGCTGTCATGGCCACCCTTCTTTTCCCAGGAAGGGAGTTTAAAATTACACATCAAGAGATGATCAAAGGAATAAAGAAATGTATCTCGGGAGGGTATTACAGGTATTTTCCCCTATTTTTTGCTTATATTATTTGAACAGGGCTTCCCTGGTGGCGCAGTGGTTGAGAGTCCACCTGCCGATGCAGGGGACACGGGTTCGTGCCCCAGTCCGGAAAGATCCCACATGCCGCAGAGCGGCTGGGCCCGTGAGCCATGGCTGCTGAGCCTGCGCGTCCGGAGCCTGTGCTGCACAACGGGAGAGGCCACAACAGTGAGAGGCCCGTGTACCGCAAAAAAAAAAAAAAAAAAAAAATTTGAACAGTATTTCTCCTTCTTGTAATAAACAGGATACTGATCTTTTTATGTATTTAATGAGATGTTGTAGATCTGTGTTAGATAGTACCCCCCCTTAATATTATACTTCCAGATCTATTCTCAGTGACACAAATCAGATGCCTCCCCTGCTTTTCCCCATCCCCAACCCAGCCTTGGTAAATTATTGCCAACATGAATAATTAAATGTTTGTCAGAGTAAAATGCAAAAATCCTGGCTGAGATATCTACAGAGCTGGAAAGAGTGTGTTCCTTTATTGAAGAACCCCAAGAGCAAGCTCTCCTCACCTTCACTTTGTCTTCAGGAAGTTTCAGCTCTGACTAAATCTTATGCTTCATTTTGATCTCATGTAGTATTTCTGGAATATTTTCATTTTTAAAAAAGTTTTATAATTAATTAAGTAGATCTCTATACATTTATAATTTTTCAGTGTGGAAACTGGCATAGATAGTATAGAATAGAGGCCTTCTGGATAAAATCAGCTAAACCCACCAGCCCACAAAAATGTAGCAATTATTCGTCGATCTAGAGTAGTGACATGAAGAAACACGTTCCCAGGGCTCAGGGACAGGCTCGGCATTTTGTTTGAATGTACAGGCATTCTTGTTCCTGAGCCTTCACCCTTCCCAATTTCCTAAAGGGGCTGAATCCACTTTGCCTTGTTTAGAGGAAAAGGGTGCCAGTTTTTCTGAAGTGTTCTTACAGCAATATCTTACTGTTACTGAACATAATAGACTGTATGTGTTTAAACTAGTGTGCTGAGAAGTTAATTGGACTTGATTTTAGTTAATATTTATTGTGTGCCTAAAGCATTCCTCAGCACTAGGAAACACCTATTTACAAAAGTTAAATATTTAAATTATGAAAGTGTACATACTAAAAAAAGCATAGCCGCATATTGCCTTTTCCATATCTGGGTCTTGAAGGAGAGGCATTATGTGTGCTATCAGTTTCATCGGCATTTGATTGCTTTGGTGAAGAAATAAAAATAGGTCAGAAGGGGCTTCCCTGGTGGCGCAGTGGTTGAGAGTCTGCCTGCCGATGCAGGGGACACAGGTTTGTGTCCCGGTTCGGGAAGATCCCGCATGCCGCGGAGCGGCTGGGCCCCTGAGTCATGGCCGCTGAGCCTGCGCGTCCGGAGCCTGTGCTCTGCAACAGGAGAGGCCACAACAGTGAGAGGCCTAAGTACCGCAAAAAAAAAAAAAAAGAAGAACGTGTGAGACGGTGGAGAGAAGCGGAGCACAATAGAGAGCCTTTGGAATTTTGTGGAAAAACAAATGCCATGAATGAAAAGATGTCATTTGTTATGCATCACAACGTATACACTTTATATATTATTTTGAATGTCTCAGAATTTAAAGAGTACAAAGTTTTTTGACATGCTTTTGCAATTCTGTTTGAACCTGGCTGGGAAATCAGTAACAGGGTCATTATCACAGCTCAGGGGCAGTGATACTTCATCAGTATTTGGGGAGAATCCTAAGTGTCCAGTCAAAAGAAGGGGCAATAAAAGGTGGATGAGTAAGAAAGAATGGAGTTTTTACATTTTCTATTCTACTTTTTAAATTTTTAAGTCCATCTTAAAAAAAATTATAATAACTTTCAAATGCCTAATTCTTATCGGGGGAGGTTACCATGTTAACTATAATTGTACCTTTTGGATGCAACATGCCTATGGTAGAATGAAAAGAATACTGTTTGATGGTCAAAGGACTGCCCTGGCTCTGTTCCTCAGGTCTTATTTTGCTGTGAATTATTTTGCACCTGGAGATATTTCTGACTGTTCGGTATATGGTAGAGGAAAATATAAGTTTGTGGTTCTCCTGGCCAATACTAGGAAAGATTTGGGACTAGCAATTTATTCCTTCCACATTTAAGGATATTTTATAATTACCTCTATTTTACTTAAGTGAAGTAATGGGCAACCTCATACTGTTCCTGATAATGGTTGGCCAGGTTCTTTATCACATGACAGCTACTCAGTCTGTACCTTCCCTAAAGTAGTAACTTCTGATAATATATGGATAGAACTTATTTTGGTTAAGTTTAGCCATCACAGAGGTAGTTGAAAAGCAGATGTAACATTAACAAGGCAAGAGAAATTCATGTTAAAAGGAAAACATGTCTGAGTTTTGATTGGTTGTAAATGACCTCACAAATAGACATAGTTTTACCAGTAACAAGCTATTTGCTTAAATATTACTGCAGAAACAAAAATGAAAAATGCATATTCTGATTTCATCACATGTACTTACTAAAAATAAGGTAAAGAAGTTCTAATGTCACAGATTTGAGAACGTTCTGAAAATATTGTCATACCTTTAATAGTTAGCTCCAAAAGGTTTTTGCTATCCCAGGGCCATAAACCACACCTACATTTATTTATTTGTCTATCCAAGACACTTTTGGGTCCTGCAGAGATAGAACAGAATGATTTTGTATCGTTGGGAAATTCCTGCCTTAATACGTAGTTCAATTGTTAATCCTTCCTATGCTTCTAATTCTGAAATTTATCATTTCTCATCTCCTGTTAAAACTACTGTGATTCTCTATCCTTCAGGGAAATACTTGTATGATCTTGATAATTTCTTTGTTAGGTTTTGGTATCCTGTACAAATTTCTGCCACTTATACTTAGGATTGGAACAATGCCTGCCAAATTCCCAAGGTGTCTCTTGATACAGTTGTTTATACAAGATACACAGAATAACATGCAACATCTTGTTCCTAATTTGGAGTGGCTTTTCAGATATAAAGAGAACGTCTAACTTGTTATTTGAGAGAAATATAAATTTTATATATGAATGCCTTTATTTGTTTTAAAAAGGAAAGCAAATGGCTTGTTTTGTCTTAATAGATATGATGATATGTTAGTAGTACCCATTATTGAGAATACACCTGAGGAGAAAGACCTCGAAGAGCGAATGGCCCGAGCAATGAATGATTACCCAGACTCCTGTGCAGTACTAGTCAGACGGCATGGAGTCTATGTCTGGGGAGAGACATGGGAGAAGGCTAAAAGCATGTAAGTGTAAACCGAAACCAAAGAACGTCCGGGGCAAGTCACCACACTCTAAAAGAGAATGAAATGTGTTTTATGATTGAAAACGGAGTATGATTTTTTTGTGTGTTACTGGTCAAATTGGTTTAAATTTAAATAGTTTATCATTAATTATTTCTAGATATTTTATTTGTATTATATATTCTTTTGTTAAGAAATATTTTTCAGATGAGCTGTTATTTGGCAAGGCACTATGCTCTTTGATACAAAGAAGGAGATACAGATCTTGTTCTCTGAGTTGAGGGCTAGAATAAAGCTAACCCAAGTTGCATTAAGATTTGCTGTATTTATTTCAAAAAATGGCACATAATAAAAAATTTAAATTTACATAAGTAGTATATTTTAAACTCCCTTTTATTTCCTGAGAAGTGTATAGTATGGTGGCATGATTCAGTATGATTCCGTGTTTTAATAATGTTGGAGACAGACTAAGAGAAACTTTGCTTAGAATTGAGGAAAGAAAAAAAAATCTGCTAGGAACAGGGTTAACTTGATGCAGAGGAAAAATGTGATTGTTAGGATTGGAGAACTCTCTTTTCACTGAACACTTTTAGTTCTTTTTGCTTTTATTTTTTAACAGGTGTGAGTGTTATGACTATTTATTTGATGTTGCCGTATCAATGAAGAAGGTAGGACTGGATCCTACACAGCTTCCCGTTGGAGAAAATGGAATTGTATAAGCCAAGTGGAAGTTTATTATACGTAGAGACAAAGCTCATCTTAATTATTACTTAAATGACTCAGGTATTTTTTTTAATGAATTGAAAATTTCCATGAAGTTATTGATTTGTCACTAAATGCTGCAGATCTTCTGACAACTGGATGATATTTGCTTATATTCTTGTTTTTTTGTTTTTTTTTTTGTTTTTTTTTTTTTTTGCGGTACGTGGGCCTCTTACTGTTGTGGCCTCTCCCGTTGTGGAGCACAGGCTCCGGACGCGCAGGCTCAGCGGCCATGGCTCACGGGCCCAGCTGCTCTGCGGCATGTGGGATCTTCCCGGACCGGGGCATGAACCCGTGTCCCCTGCATCGGCAGGCAGACTCCCAACCACTGCGCCACCAGGGAAGCCCTATTCTTGTATTTTAAATGGCAATACAATGGAATAAAAATTTTATAGTGAATGTTTTTTGTGTTTATTTCTAAACCCCTTAACAGCAAAATATTTTCCTTTAATTTTTTTTATATATACTCCCAGAGAATTCCTATTACTCTTTAAAGTTGTTAGGATAATAGAATTCATTGGAAAATGTCTACTTAATTACAGAATGAGCATTTTCTTATTTTAATATTGATATCATAAATTTATATGAAAAGTCAAGGACATATATATCCCTCAATGTTGATGTCAAAACAATTTTATAGATTTCCCCTATATGCTGTAGTGCTTGCCTGTATTGTAACACAGGGCACTCATCTTATATTGGGATCTGTTGTAAAATTCAAATCAAGTGATATTAACTCAAACTCTCCTAGCCAAATAAACTGTGACCAACCCAGAGATGTAATCAGAAAGTGTTTTTTTTTTAATGTAGCCAAAAGCAACACCATCTTGATCTTAAGGTTTTATTTGGTTAATGCTTTTATTTAATTGGGAGAGAAACTAATACACCATCTTCTAAATTATAACCTCATACACCCCCCTCTCGGTTTATCGTCTTGAACCATTTGAGTTCATTTACCCCAGTTCTTTCACTCCAGCAAGTCTTTAACCTCATCCAGACTTCCAGTCCCTTGATCTTACCATTTGTCATTGTCCATGACTCCTTTCATATCCTTGCTTCCTTCCTTATGAAGCATAGATGATGGCCCAGCATTTTCACCACTTTATTGGAAACATCCTAACCCCCTTGTATCTTACCCCCCCCATCATACTCACCTGGCAAAACCCACAGTCCTTGTGAGCCAGTTACTTGGCACCTGTACCAAAGCAGCCAGGCCTGATGGGAAAAAGTACACAACTAAGTTGACTGATCTCACTTCAGATTTATGACCACACCTCTCAGGTGGGCACTCCATGCTGTCAAACAAACCTACTACACTTCCCTAGTTAGTTCGTTTTCCCTACCTGGTGACCATTTCTCCTCACAGCTATTTATCTGACATCAAATACCCAATCTTCCTCCCCCCATCACTTCTCAGATGGTAACCTCCTCATACTTTCAGAGATAAGTAGATTCATTCCCAAGAACTAACAAATCTTCCCATTTCACGTTTCCATCAACCTTCCTGCCTTCAGCTTTCTTTGCCTCTTTCCTTCTGCCGAATTCTAAGTTCGTTCTTCCACTTATGCCTTGGATCCAATGTCCGCTGACCTTCTCAAGGGCTTTGCTTTCTGCAAAGATCCCCACATTTATCCCATTTCTTTCTTGCATTGTTAATTTTTTACCCTCTTCCACTGGTATAAAAACATGCTGTAATACTTTTCACGTTAAAATACACACAGATACCTTGCCTTCAACCTCCCTTCAGCTAACTCCAGCGCCTTTAGAGCAACGCTTTTTGAAATAGTGATCTGCTTTTCTGTCAACTTCTGTTCTCTCCCTTGCTCCTTGACCCACTCCGATCCAGCGGCATCATGGCCACTGAAACTGCTTTACCAAGAATAAGAAATCCCCCGCATCCTTATCCTTTTGAATGCTTCCTTTGCTTTCTTTGCTCTGAGTGAATCCTGTCTCTCCCCTGGGGATACAGTTTCCCCTGAAGCTGTCCGTGGTGGTTGTTTTCACTTCCTCTCTTACCCCTGGCAGTCAGGTGAGTGAATTCCTTGGACTCTAAATGTTTTTCCCCTCCTCCTTGTTCCATTGTACTCAGCAAACCGTCAGTCACAGATGATTCCAGCTCTCTTGCGACTCGAAACCCATACCTGTGCACCTTAATATGGATGAAGGGAAACGCAACCACGTCAAGGTCAAGTGGGCCTTTAATGCTGCTGGTGAATTTTACTTTGTTACCCCGGTTTCTTCATTCCCCTCCTCCCTCGACAACTGTGTCTCTCTTCAAACTTCAGACACCTCCCTGCATACTCCCTCTTGGCTGATGACCTTGACTGCTATGTCACTGAAAAAAATAGAAACCACCAAGAAAGAACTTGCTTCCTCTTCTGCCTGCAGATACTCTAGTGAAGAACTGGCCATGACTCCCACTGAGGCCAGCCTCTCCCCTTAAGCAGTAGATCTCCCAAGTCCAAAAACAATTCCCAGTTTCCTGGCGTCTTCCCCACCTCAACTCCATCCTTCCAGTCGCCCAGGCAGATAATCTTAGCATCCTGCTTGGCGGTTTCTTTCACAGGCTACATCCAGCTAATCAGCAAATCCCATCAGCTTTAACATTGAGACTAGTCTCTAAGCCAGTGGTCCCCAACAGTTTTGGCACCAGGACCGGTTTTGTGGAAGACAATTTTTCCACGGACGGCGGCGGCAGGAGGTCGGGGTGTGGGAGATGGTTCAGGCCGCTGTAATGTGAGCAATGGGGCGCGGCAGATGACGCTTCCATCGCTTGTCCACCGCTCACCGCCTGCTGCGTGGCCCAGTTGCTAACAGGCTGTGGACTGGAACCTGGGTTGGGGACCCCTGCTCTAAACTTCTCATTGCATTCACTTACCACCTGGCCCAAGGCCCACCATTTCTCACCTAAATTATAGCAATTGCCTCTAAACTAATTTCCCTGCTTCAGCCTTTGCTCCCCACTCTCATCCCTGGTCCCAACAGTGTCTGCTCAACACAGTAGCCTGCATGGCACTCCTCTGCTCAAAACCCGGGCTTCCTGTCTCACAATGAAGGCTCCGATCCCCTCTCGCCTCATTCAGTCACCCTCCTCCTCACCTACTCTGCCGCAGCCACTCTGGCATCCTCCTGAGTCTTTACAGCTTCCCAGGCACTTTCACACGTGTTCTTCCCTCTTTAAACCTCTTCCTCCAGACACCTGCCTCGCTCATTCCCTCTGCTCATTCAGGACTTCACAGATCACTTCTGTGCTGTCTTCCCTGATTATTTTATTTTATTTTTTTATTTTTTATTTTTTTAAATGCTCCGTAACTTCGGAGTCTTTGCCCTTGCTGGGCCCTCTCCCTGGGATGCTCTTCCCATGTGTGGCTCCACGGTTATCTTCTAAAGGTCTTCCTTGTGTGAATTAGATCCTCCTCTGACTGCCAGCGACACAATGAGGAGGGCTTGCCCTCCCAGCACTCTAGGCAAGATTCCATTTGCTAAGTTTGAATCTTTCAAGTAGGGCCCCAGTAAGGGTCCTTCCCCACTCCACACACGCTGCCCGCTCCCCCCAACCCCGGTGTCCTTCAAGTCAATTGAAGGAGACCGAGTGCCGTTCAGAAGCAAAGGGAAGCTTCCTTCCTTGATGTAACGACAGACAGGTGCCAGCTCCCAGTCCAGAGCCTGACTGTGCTTATTTGACATTGCAGCCCCACTCTCCGTACCCAGAGCGCTCGCCTCTGCTTGCGCTTCCTGTAAAGGGCTCAGAATGAACTAGCATACTATAATTTAATTGTTTATCTTTTTCCCCCCTCACTAGAATGTGAAACCCATGAGGACAGGGATTTTCCTCTGTTTTGTTCACAGGTGTATCTCTACTCTAGTCCCTTGAGCAGTTATCTAGTCCCTTGAGCAGTATCTAGTACGGAGTTGGTACTCAATAAATACCTGTTCAGTGAAAGGCAAAATGAATGGCAAGTTCTCTGTATTTTATGCGCCTTTACGGTAGCTTTTTGCCAAAATGAGTGGCCAGTTCTCTGTATTTTATGCACCTTTAGGTAGCTTCACTGGTGATGACTCCCTCCTTGAAACTTTTCTCTAGGCTTCCATGACCCTGAACTCATGCGATTTTCTACTTACCTCATTGGTCACTTCTGTGGTTCTTGAATACTTTTCGTCTCTCAGATGACTAATTGTTGGAGGGCCTCGGGACTCTCTGCCCTTAACGGTATTCTCCACCTACACATTTTTCCCAGGAAATCTCATTCAGCACCATAGCTTTAAACATTATCTATGTGCTGATGACTCACAGTGTTTTATCTCTAGCCCAGATGTCTCCCTTACATTCCAGACGTATCTCTCCACCTCCTAGCCTCACCCGTTGGATGTCTAATAGGCATCTGAAACGTACCTTGGCCCAAAACAGTGCCACTGATTTTTCTTCTGTATGAGCCATTATCTGCCCCCTCTCAGCCCCAAACATTTTCTGAATGAGTATGCCAAACCTCTCTGAGACAGACCTCTGTCTTGTTCACTACAACCAAGAAAAATGCCTGACACATTGTCAGCACTTCGTAAATATGTGTTTTCTGGGTTCTTGGTCAAGGTTCCTCTACTGGGGAAAAATAGCTTTGGTCACTTCTGCTTAACCTCATTTTCTTAAGATGGAGCTAATGAAAGAGATAAAGTATGTGAAGGAACAAACCGCAGGGCTTGACCCATAGTAGTTATTCAATAAATATTAATTACCTTCCTTTCTATAAGCCCCATTTAATCCTCCTGAGAGGGTTTCGAAGTATTATCCCATTTTTTTAGATGAGGAAATTAAGCTCAGATAGGAATAATATGTAGAATTTAAGAGAAAGGATGTAAACTGCTTACCGCAGTGCCTATCATATACTAGAAGTGCATTCAAACTATAAAGTTCCTTTTCTAAACACCCCTCACTTAGCTACCCTCGCGGTAATTGTAATGCAGGTAAGTCATTTAAGCTGTGCTGTAGTACAGCCTGTCTCTGACTGTATTTTTTTTTTTTTTTTACTACTATACACACCGAAAAGATGAGCAAAACCTGATTTAGAGGTGGGGGGGACAGGTAGCTGGTGGAAGTCTGTATCTCCTAGTTAGTTGTTGTTGTTAAAGAAGAATATGATCCCTATAATGTGATTGTTAGAAGCTGAGGTCCAAAGGTGATACACGTACCGCTCAGGGAGGGCTTATTCTCAGCGTCTGGCACATGCGTGTTCAGTGAATATTTGTGGAAGGGAGCAATAGACATTCTTTGCATGCCCTTATGACTGTTTTTCTCTCAATTATCCCCACTTCTTTAAATAAGGAGGGGAAAGGTGGGTTATGAATGAAAGATTAAACTGGTAAGAGATCTAAATCAAACACTTTTATTTCATTAAGTGCAGGACATTCCATTCACTCCCAGATTGAATAAGGAATTAACATTTCAGTCAAGAGTATATTATTCGTTTCTCAAATGATTTTAGAGCCTTCTGGTCCAACCCAGCTCTCTTTTGTGAGAAGCAACTCAAAATACTATAGTTCCCCAAAGAATGTCCCAAACAATCAGAACGGTAAAGTCATAACCTTAAGGAGAGTTTCATCTTATATTTCAGCTGGCTCAAATACTTCCCTTTTGATGAAGAAAACTGCCATATCTCATCAGCAATTCCAGTCAAGGTAGTCAGATATGGGACTTATAACATCGATATCACTTTCCAAGAAGCAATAAGAATTCTCCCACCAAAGTTCTTTAAAACAGCACTACAAGACAAACAGAATTTGGCTTTTGTTTCATTGCCCTATAATCTATCATCACTGAGTCATCACGTTTCGGATGATAATCACTGAACTAAGTATTCTTCTTTTGTGGTTATAAGTTATAAGCTGTGCTCATCTCTTTGTCATAGTTGTCACTAATCGTGTAATTTTATTGTTTGAAAGTATATTTTCTGAAAATTAAATAAACCTGACTTAAGAAAAAAATATAGTTTTCCTCCATTTATTTTCTTCTTGTTTAGAATTCTATAATTTTTTATTATTGGAATTTTAGAAACCAGAGAATAAGCAAGACGATTAAATATTGCATTAATTAATATTGTATCAATCTCCTCTATGATTGTTCTTGAAACTTTCTGATTTAGAAGTAAAGGTTGTGAATGAATTTCTTCAAGTCATCATAATGGTGCCCAGCCCAGGCCAGGTGTTTTTTGTTTTTTTGTTTTTTTGCGGTACGCGGGCCTCTCACTGTTGTGGCCTCTCCCGTTGCGGAGCACAGGCTCCGGATGCGCAGGCTCAGCAGCCATGGCTCACGGGCCCAGCCACTCCGCGGCATGTGGGATCTTCCCGGACCGGGGCACGAACCCAGGTCCCCTGCATCGGCAGGCGGACTCCCAACCACTGCGCCACCAGGGAAGCCCAGGCCAGCTGTTAATGTAATAATCATAGCAGTCTCTACTTTTTAGGAGCCCAAGCACTATGGTAAGGACCTTTAAATACATTACACCCAATTCTCATAATAGCCCTTCAAGGTATTATTACCCCCATTTAATAGATGAGGTAAATTAAATTCAGAGGTTAAACTACCCAAGTAAAAAATTTACCAAGACCACCCAGCAAGCCCTCTGCACTTTCCCACGTCAACTCAATACGATACTAATTGCTCTTATGGGTGTAAAGAGAGTTTTCCTCCTTAAGCATATGTAGCTTCTGAGATAGGCATTAGGGACTTAGGAAAAGAAGCTTCTCTGGCTTTACTGACCTAATAGTCCCCAAAATTTCTTTGGGGACCATTTTTTTTTTAATTTAATTTTATTTTTTTTTCGGTACGCGGGCCTCTCACTGTTGTGGCCTCTCCCGTTGCGGAGCACAGGCTCCAGACGCGCAGGCTCAGCGGCCATGGCTCACGGGCCCAGCCGCTCCGCGGCATGTGGGATCTTCCCGGACCGGGGCACGAACACGTGTGCCCTGCATCGGTAGGCGGACTCTCAACCACTGCGCCACCAGGGAAGCCCGGGGACCATTTATTAATCGTGCATTGGGTTTCCATTTATTATTCAACTGTATGATTAACTTTTACCCTTTAAAATATAAAATATTCTCTTCCTTCTATTATTTTACTTATAATTTTACTTTTATTTTCATGCTTGATATTGTTTTTTATTGCAATTAGAGCCACATCTTTGAAAACGAAACCAAGAAATTGGTTTGTTTTTTGTTTGTATTGGTATACAGCGGAGCTTTATCTTAGGTTTGAAGGTTAATGAGTAAAGTGAAAATCTCCAATAGTCAAAATTACCTTTAAAAATCCTTTAAATCACCCATATAGTCTTATACGTGTAATTTGTGAATTTAACCTAGTTTCTTTCATTCTTTCAATAGTACTTGTTTATCGATGGCCCTCAATCCTACTTGTTTCCTTTCTTAAGGATATTGATCACGCCATCACCAAACATTTATCTACTACTTGAACACTGTGTCTTAAAACTACCCACAAATGTTTCCATTGGTTTCACAAATGTTCATTCTTGATTTCACTGCATCCATCATTTTTATTATAAGTAAGGAAAAGGGGGGATTGCCCTGGTGTATGACCCCTTTAAGTCAACTTTAACATGATTCAATACCACTGTAATTGGAACTCACTGGCTAGCTAAGATCCGTCCTCTTCCCTTATGCATGCTTTCCAATTAATAAGCTTTTCTTTCCCATGCTCTAAATACAAAAATCTTATGCTCATTTAGGCTTATATTATTTTATAAAAAACTGGGTGAAAACCAAAATACCATATCCCAAGGAAGTAACAACATATTAGGGTAGCAAATACTCTCCTGAAGCAGGCAGTTGTTTTGGTGTCAAATGTAAGGTTCCCAGTCGAAGCACTGATGACCATCAGTGAGCTTATAAGTTTGATATAAATGATCTAAAAGATGCCACAAGAATATACCATGGACAAGAGAATGGAATACACATCCCCAGGGCACTGAATGTTCCTGCCCAAATGGGAAATCTTTACCCCTCAAATGATATTGCTGCAAACCTAGGATAGTAAGCAGATTTGAAGAGATATTGAATGAATGACTCTGCGCATCCCAGCAATATTAAAGCAGATGGGAATTAGGAGTAAGATGAAATGTCTGCCTCACCTCGTCCTCCCAATTCCACAGAGAAAGAATTGAGCCTGGTAAGAATGAATGTCATGTTAGCTTTTATATTATGGACATAGTTGGTCATGGTGGTTAATGGAGTAGGACTGGGAAAGTCTTAAATCCCTGTTTGGAACAGAATTGAAAGGAAGAGTTATAAATAAACAAATCAGTATTATATTACATTGCAAAGGAAGGGGTTGGGAAGAACAGGATTATAAAATCTTGTGAGGCAATAAAGTTTATCTAACATTTCTTTATTAAATGCCTAATTTTTATGTCTTCCCATTAGCAAACTATGAATCACTTTATTCATTAATAAAAATTGCATAAAATCTTATAGTTTAGCAAACACTTTCACTCTTCTAGTCATCTCAACAATCCTGTGATTTCAGTATCACCATCTGCCAAAGAATACAAGCTTCTGGCAAACCAACGTCATGTCTTGTGGATTTCCATATCCTTGAGCCCACACGTAGTAAGGCGATCAAAAATGTTTGTTTCTTGAAGAACCCTGTTCTTCAAGAACAGGGGAACCCTGTTACAGGGGAACCCTGTTACAAATGAAAACATAAGTTCCAAACAGTTAACTTGTCCAAGCCCTGTGAGTGGTAGAGGTGGGAATTTGTCCTAGGCCTTTGACTCTAAATTCTGTGACATTTGCCCAAAATGGATGAACAAATATCTCTCAGCAAATGTAGATATATGCATTTGATTCCTAAATTTTTTAATTGTTCAAGATAATGTACATAGGGACATTTTCAGATTGACTTACCTGTTTTCTTTTTTTTAACCTTTTTTTAATTGAATAGTTATTTACTATTGTTATTTAAGAATGAACTTATACAAGTTGATGAACCTGTATATTTCTTCCCTTTCTATTTTCTTCTAATAGTTCTTCATGGGTATGAGGATCCTGATAACCTCTGTGTCATGTAACCTAGAAATGTGTTCATTCTCTTTTAAATTCCAACCTCTAAGGATTTGCACCTAAGTGACGCTTTCCAATGACACTTTCAAAGCCATTCATGTTACGGGATGTCAGGTAGAATTCTGCCCTTTCAATTCCCTTGTTTTTAGCAAGTTTGTATTTAATTTAATTGCATGGCATCTCTAACTAGTGAGTGATCTCATCACAAAATGGAGTGAATAAACTCATTTCAATCTATATTCATCAATGTCATATCAGCAATCACATGTGCTTTTTATAGAAAGTCTCTGGAAACAACTTCTTTCCTCCATTTTCCTAAATTTCAGAACCTATCGTAATTTTCTCCTTTACTTCTTTTTATCCAGAAAGCAAAATTGAATTCTTACTTCCAGTGGTGTCCCTTCCCAGCCAAGAATTCCTATTAAAACCTTGCTGTGTTATGTGAGGGATAATACTTTTCCCCCAGGTAGCTTCATAAGAATTACCACTTAGCAATTACAGTGATTCTGACTCACCAAACTTACAAATAAGTGTGAAGGCTTCAGACTGGATCAGATTTCTAAATTTGTTGAAAACAGGGTCTTTCAGAAGCAAATGCTCTCTAAGGCCTACGTCTTAAACCCCATGGAATTGTAAGGAAGTAAATGATTAACAGTGAGGCTTGGTGCAAATACTGGAAGAAAGCTAACTGCTAGCATTTTTATTAGTAGTAGTATTGCTTTTACTGGTGTTCTGGTTACAGGGTACCATAAATTTTTAGTGTTCTGCTTCAACCTTGTTGATCCCACATGCCTTATTATATTCAGCACAGCATGGACCATAAATACGGTGTTAGAGCATTTATATTTCATTTATATATACCCACACTCATTCTGAAAAAGATTCAGGACCATATAAAATTTACATAATAAGATGATGTGGGGGAACAGGGAGGGAAAGGAAGAAATAGAAACACAGGCATTAACATCAAAGGTTAATGTTAAAGCTAAAACAAAACGAATGTTGTAAAACACTGTGTTGTGGATATACTCTTTGGATTTTGTGTAAAATCAGGTGGCAATTCCATAACAAACCAGTTTATTAATATTACTATTCATACAACCCAAATGGATATGTTGGTTTGGATTGAAAAATAAGAATATAAACTTGGTAGAATTAAATATTTGTACCCATTTGGTTAACTAGGGATGTGGTATATTTTTAGATCCATAAGAACAGGGGTTTTGTCTATATTTCACTTTTGGGTCTCCAGGATCCTGGCATGTGATAGGTATTCCATCAATACCTGCCAAATGAAAGTGTTTTAGAAACAAAACATTTTATTTCCTTCGGTTCTGAATTATTTCTTAATTTATTTCAATTTTTATTTATTTACTGATATTTCAACTCAAGTTCATGTTTGCAATGTACGTATTCATTTAACATGATAGAAAAATTCAAACTGTACAAAGGACTATCTCCTTAGAGCATTTCCTCTTTCCACTCTGCTCTCCTGGTCACCTATATCCTCTCTTTGGAGGTAACAACTGATACCAATTTCCTGTGCATTCCTCCACAGATATTCTATGCAAATATAAGAATATATCTACATACATCTGTATTAGACACAGGGATGCAACACACAGATCCCTTTTCATGGAAGGGTTTGTGGCCCGGACTCCTAGAAGTGCTGTCAGCAGATAGCTTTAGCTGTCAGCCCCATTCAGAGACTGCCCACCCACGGCCATGCCCTTCCCAGGGCAGCCCACATTCAATGTCTGAGGCAACAGGAGTATAAATGCCTGGCCATTTTAGCCTGATGCTGGACATGTCTGAAGCGAAAATTTAATTCCAGAATTCTTTGTCTATGGGGTTAGCTGAGGCCATCAGGCCTGGATTACAGCTTGGCTTCTCCCTTCATTCAACCCTGCTTCTGCCCCCTCTCTACCACAGGTAGGGTTACCAACAGTCCCGGTTTTCCAAGGACTGAGGGAGTTCTCAGGATGCTGGATTTTCAGTGCTAAAATAAAAAATGTCCCAGGAAAACCAGGATGAATATGTCACCCTAACCACATGTGTTGATCCTGAGGACACCACCTAATAAATATCCTGTACATCAAACTCAGTCTCAGAGTCTGCTTCCCGTGGTACTCAGCCTGTGACAGTTAGTAGCAAGGGTGATCTGAGAAAGTAGGTATAAGATAGAGTTTTAGAGCTGAATCTCTTACCACCACGTTGGCATTGCTGACCCCATCGAGTGATAGTTGGAGCAAATAGCCCCTGACACAAGGGGACAGTCCAATTGTGAACTTTCACCAATGGTAAAGTAGGATTGCGTACCAAGGAAGAGAAAACACTAGCACACACGGTATATCAGACATTTGAAAATTATGGAGGAAATAGTCACCATAACAATGAGACTGGGTGGCTACTGTGATTATTGCTTCAGTGAAAGATAACAAAATGCTGACAGTGATTAATAGGCAACTGAAAGCCAACGGTGAAAGCCAGAGGGTTTCTTTGGTAGCCAGGAGACTCTCATCTCCTGCAGTAGCAAAACAAAGCAAGCTGAAGAACAGGTCCAGGTTTTAATTATCAGAGTATCTCAGATTCAAAGAATATTCAACTCGCAGTTAAGGCCAGTCTGCCATAACAAGGTCAAGGCTCTTGTTAGGGAAGAATGGGACCTCGACACATCCAGTGGAGAAATCAGTAGTGATGTCCCTGAAAATCTTTAATTCCCAGATACCCGGAACGTTCTGATCCTGAAGAAGTGAACTCTCCTCCCTTTTAGGAGCTGGCACTCCTCCCTTGCCTCTCCCCCCTCAAGACAGTATCCCCCAGGATTTGTCCCTACCTCGCCTCCTGGCCACGAGGTGCATAAGTAGGGTTAAGTCACAGAATAACCCAGCCAGGGTTTTTGCTGGGTCAGGTTAGACAGGAAATGGATGCCCAAGGAGTTGCAACACAGAGCTACAGAGACTAGCAGGAGCCAGCGGAGTTTTGTGGGAATGAATTCCAAGGGTGCTTGACAAAGAAAGCTGGGATGTGAGACTGATTATGGGAGAGTTGGTTTATTTTGCAGGAGAAGGGGGAATACTCAAGCACTCAACCACTGTTGGACACAGGGTCTGAGGTAACATTGGTAGCTAGAGACCCACAGTATCATGGTCTCTATTACAGTGGGTTCAGAAGAGCCGGCTACAAACAGACTGTTGACAGGCTCTGGCTGACTGTGGGCCCATTGTATATTCCAGATGCATAGTTGGAACAGACATAGTTGGGGGATGATACAACCCTCACACTGGATCCTTGGCCTGTGGGGTAAAAACCATCTATCAGAGTAGAGGAGACCAAGTAGAAGCCTTTGAAACTGCTACGTACTCCCATCCTGCTCCCGGCCAAGGTATTAAATAAAAACAAATTCATATCCTCAGAGGGATGACAGAAATTAATGCCACCCTTAAGGATCTAAAGGATATGGTAGAGATCCCCATTTCAACTCCACCTAATTCATCCATTGGGACCCCTACAGAAATCAGTCATATGTCCTGGAGGATGACAATAGACTATCACAAACCCAACTGCAGCTGCCATGACAGATATGGCATCTTTGCTAAAGAAGATGAACGTGGCCTCAGATATACGTTATGGAGCCATCAATTTCCATATCAGAAAAGAGGATCACAAACCCAGGGCTGTGTTAGCGCTCACTCAATATATAGTCCAAAGAGGGTTGGACTTGCTTTCTTTTTTTTTTTTTTTTGAGGTGTGTGGGCCTCTCGCTGTTGTGGCCTCTCCCGTTGCGGAGCACAGGCTCCGGACGTGCAGGCTCAGCGGCCATGGCTCACGGGCCCAGCCGCTCCGTGGCATGTGGGATCTTCCCGGACCGGGGCACGAACCCGTGTCCCCTGCATCAGCAGGCGGACTCCCAACCACTGCGCCACCAGGGAAGCCCTGGACTTTCTGTATATCTCACAGAACATCGTGTTGACCCACTACATTGATGACATTATGCTAAATGAGCCAGGTGAGCAAGAACTAGCTAACTAGCATCTGCTCCAGTGCAAGATAAATCTTATGAAGATTCAGGAGCTTACCACATGAGGAAAAATGCTAAAGGTCCAATGGTCAGAGGCATGCTAGCATATTCCATCCAAAGTGAAAGACAATTTTTTGCATCTTATACCTCCCACTACGACGAAAGAACCACAATACCTCATAGATCTCTTTGGGTTCTGGAGGCAACATATTCCACACTTGGGAATACTACTCCAGTACATACACTGGTTGCCTTAGAAGGCTTTGAGTGACACCCAGAGTAGGAAAGAATTCTGCAGCAACTCCAGCTTGTGGTGGAAGCAGCCCTGCTACTTGGGCCATAGGACCCACAGGACCCTATGATATTTGAGAATTCATGGTGGAAAAAGATATCATGTGTAGTTTATGGCAAGTCCCAGTGGGAGAATCACTATGCGGGTCCTGGGCTTCTGCAATGGAGGATTATTTGCCTTTTGAAAAACCACAGTGTGCTCCTGGGTGTGTCTCATAGAGACACCAAGGATGATGGTTAATTTTATGTGTCAACTTGGTTAGGGTATGGTGCTCAGAGGGCTGGGAAAACACCAGTCTAAATGTTGCTCTGAAGGTAATTTTTAGATGTGATGAACATTTAAATCAGTAGACTTTGAGTAAAGCAGATGACCCTCCACATAAGGGTGGGCCTCATCCAATCAGTTGAAGGCTTTAAGGGAAAAGACTGAAGTGCTTTAAAGAGAAATTCTGCCTCCAGAGACCTTTGGCCTCAAGATTGCAACATTGGCTTTAGCAGGTGTCTCCAGCTGGCTGGCCTGCATTGCAGATTTTGGACATGACAGCCCCACAATTGTGTGAGCCAGTTCCTTAAAATGAATCTCTCTCTCCATGTCCATATGTGTGTGTGTATATGTATAATGTGTATATACATATATGTGTGTTTATGTATGTGTGGGTGTGTGTGTATATACACACACACACACACACACACACACATTCTATTGGTTCTCTTTCTCTAGAGAACCCTGACTGATACATCAGGTGACCATGAATCCAGAACACCCATCATCATCATGAGCTGGGTTTCGTCAGACCCACCGAGTCGTCGCTTAGGCACATCCACAGTTCATAAGGTGGCAGTGGTACCCCTGGAGTCAAGCATGAGCTGGGCTAGAGGTCACGAGGCAGTTGCAATAGCAGAGAGCTCAGGCTTTTATACATTTGTTGTTGCACAAGCACTTCTCCCTTATCTCATACCTATGGTCACGTGGTGAGTTACATAACCAGCTGACAGAGGAGGAAAAAGCCTGGGCTTGACTTATGTATGGTTAAGTTAGCATGTGCGTACAAGTCAAAATTACCCATAGACTGCACTGTATCCTCACCCAGGGGTAACCTAGAAAAATAGTGGTGAGGCAAAGATTCTTCCCCTGGGGAGAGTGTCAGGTGATGAATGTGGTCACCCACTTTGCTTGGACAAAAGAAGTGGCTCAAGGTTAAAATATATACAGACTCACTGGCAGTGGCAAATGGCCTGGCTGGCTGCTCAGGTGCCTGAAGCAGAAAGACTGAAAAACTGGGATCAAATTGATCTGAGGTAGAAGCATAAGGAGAGACCTATGACAGCAGCATGAAGTGTAAAGATTTTTGAATCACATGGTAATGCCAACCACAGGGCACGTACTGTAGGACAGGTATGAGACAATTAAGTGGACAGGACAACTCAGGCAGTAGATGTCATCCAGCTTCTATGTGCTTCTCTGATAGCACCTCCCACAAGTCATTTGATTAATTATTTCACACTAAACAAATCTTCAGTTGATTGCACCCGTAATAACTAAGGACAGCCACCAACTTTGGCACTCTTGGCCAAGGTTTACAGGAACATTTGAGGACTTGTAGCAGGAAGAGGAACCAAGAGTCAGATCTGAAGGCCCTGATAGGATCATGACTCTTCGTGGCTATAAGCTCATGGTTCTTCCATGCCTAGACTTGACCTGGCATTTAGTCTCCCTGGGCGCTGAACACAAAGGTGCATTTACCCAATGAGTGTGGTGATACTGTCACCCTTAAATGAGCTACAAGTGGCTTCAGATACAGCAATCTTTCTCCATCCATGTCTACTTAGCAAGGACTCCACCCAGCAGCTGCACTGGGGCCTTCCCAAAGGAGCCCAAACCCACACCATTGGCAGGAACCAAGCTTCTATTCTCCCCCGTAGAAAGTGTATAACCCACTACAGTAATACGGCTGCCTCCAACAGTAAACCATGAGAGAGTCCAATTGGTGTGGCTGCCCCAGAAAATTGTTTAAACCCTCAACGGCTCCACCAAACTCTTACTGCCATTTCACAGCAATGGCAGGAAACTATGGTGAAAATATCCAGTAGGTAGCCGGAGATATGGGTCTAGACATTGGGAAAAAGAATATGGGAGAATTTTCAGCAGATCAGTGATTCTTCCATCCATTCATCCGTTCATTTATTCAACAATATTTATTGAACATCTACCGTGTGTCAAGCACTCTGCAGGATCCTCGAGATTTTCCGGTGAATAAGACAGATCTTGTCTTTGATATCCTGGTATTTAGACTCTGATGGTATCATGGAAGTGTTCATTGAAGACATGAGTATAGATGATCTTTCCAAGGGTGTGGAGAAACACTAAACTTTGGGCACATTCTAGAGTGTAAAAGAGAGAAGAGAAACCAGCAAAGGAAATAGAAAAAGAGGAAGTAAGTAGAAAACCAGAAGAGCATAACATTTAGTTTAAGATGTGAGAGTTTCAAAGGGAGAGAAAAGATAAAATATCTGCTGCTAAAAACAGTGTAGGTAATATTATTAAAAACATGAACTCTAGTCTCAGAGATACATAACTCTGAGTCTTACCTCCACCATTTATTGGTGATGTGCCTTTGGTGGGGATGGAAATGCCTCCTTTAAGGACTGCATAAATGAGATCACGTATGCAAAGTGTCAAGTATACTGCTTAATAAATAGTAGTTTCATTTTTTATTTTGCCTTTTGGGGGCACTTTTGAATTTGGCAAAAAGGAGAATTGGCGCATTCTAGGAAATTTGACTAAAGTCCTTAAGCTTCAAAATTCAATATGTTCTTCCCTTCCAGTGTCTATGTACTTCAGAGTGAGAATCTCCCACTATGCACCCGTCTGGTAAGAGGTAGGAAGAAGGGCAATAAAAGGGACATTTGTAATAATAATTTAGGTCCCCCATTCAGTGCCCAAATACCTCAACCTTTTAACTTTGGGGATGTGCTCAGTCGCAGCGCTGGGGAATTTAAGCAAAGTAGCCCTCACAACTCAGAACTTGGAGCTGAATGGGACTCTGTCTCTCATAACCAGGGCAGCATATGAATCAAACAAGCATCAGACTCACCTCAATTTAGAAGCTTACAAAATATTTTTCTCTTGCCCCTACTTAGACTTTGGAGGCAGGGATAGTAGCAGGGAACCATTAAGAGAAACAGCAGAGGCAAGTGTAGAAAGAACCAACAAGCCTGGATCCAAATGAGGAGATGGCCAAACCTGGGGAAGACTGAAAACTAGAAGGCTAACGTCACAGGGTCAAGGAGAAGGCCTTGAGAAGCAGGCATAGACCACTAATTGGAGAAGTTCAGTAGTAAAAAGACAGAGACAGAGAATTCTGGCTGTGCTGTTGTCAAATTCAACCTAATCTTAGACCAATCACTTAAAGCAAGTCCTGTTTGATGAGTTGGCGTCTCAAGCAAGCAGTCTGTCTCTGTTTCTCAGGGCCTGGCTTTCTCATGTTCCAGAAGCAGAGCGGGTCATAAGCCCTGATGAGATGTCAGCGGAAAGACATCTAGTACGCCCAGCCCGCAGATACTGATCGTAAGTAGAAGATTACAAGGTGGTTAAGAGTAGTTATGGTGCAAGGTCACACTGTCCTCGTTCCAGCTGGGGAAAGATCATTCTTTCTATGCCTTAGCTTAGGCAAATAAACAATCACTAAAAGTCTCTGCAGTGACACCAGGTTTCACGTCAGGTCCTACTCTGGAATGCAGGTATGGCAACATCTAGGTTATTTGTGCGGATCTGGCCTTCTAAATCACTGACATGCTTTGGATTAACTCTAGGGTAAGATCATTTTCTCAAAGAAAGTCTAGACAGTACTGGGCTCCCGTCCCAAATCTATTCCAGAGCATCTTCCACTGTGCCCCAGTTGGTCTAACTCCACTGGGGGAGACTGGACCTTCCATTTCTCCTCCTCTCACTTCCAACTCCTGCCCTTGTTTGCTGGACTGGCTCTACCAGCCCGTGTCTACATAGCTGGATTTACCACAGGGTCTGCCTTTTCCCTGCGGTGTGTGCATATGTGCCAGTCAGGGTGGTGAGGGAAGTTGCCGGAATATTCGCCCCAATGGTGAGAAAGCATCATGACCAAATGTTTGTGGTGATGTCTAGCTGATGGGTTTTAAAGCCCTCTGAAGCTTGAGATCCAAATTTTAAGTTAAATCTACATACAGGCTTCATGGCCATACAAAGAAATTTCAAGGGGTGTCTTTTCCAGGGCTGCCTTCTGCATACATTGATATCTGGTATAGGTCATTGGCTGGCATGGGACAGGTGAGCCTCTCAAAGTATTAAGATGGGATCTTCCTATAGATTTCCACTGTTGGATTTAAATTTAAATAAAACATTCTAACATTAGGTTGCTGGATGATGAGGACAGGAATAAAACAAAGTATTATGGTTTTATTTTTGTTTATTCATTCGTTCAACATGTATTTGTTGAGCAACTACTATGTGCTGCACACTGTGCTAAGTGCTAGAGGTACAGAATGAACAAAACCAACCTTTGGACAAAGAAGTAATTCAATAAGAGAATATGATTTCTTGATGTGCTAAGTTCAAGGCAGACGAGGCTAGTTGCTATTTTCTCAATGAAAACCCATCAAGTAGAATCTTAAGAAGCTGACTAAATTCAACCTTTTTGAATCATAAAAGCAGCAAATTCATGTGGACTGGGCTGCCTATATAGAGACTTCAGGTAAGGAACTGTAATGTGCAATGTTGAGGAACACACTGACCTTAAACCATACAGTGAGGAACCAGGCCCACACAGTATTTCTGTAGGACAAGAGTCAGGAAAACTCTGTGGAAGTGTAAAAGAAAGACCCCCTATGCTGGGTGTCAGGAGACTTTGGCTTTAAGCCCAGCAAGGCCACTAACATTTCCTCTGTGACTTTGTATAAGTTGCTTTCTGTCTCTGAAGCATTAGTTCCTCATCTGTGAAACTGTGGGGTTTGACTTATGATATTTAAGGTTCCATCCCTTAAGATTCTCCTTGCTCCTGTAACACAGCAAGACTTAAAATAAATTTCTGTAATCCCCAGCTCAGAATACAATTGTCTCCCATTTCCAATTCCCCCTCTGTGTGGACAGGTACAGACAAATAGCCATACGGCCCATTTCTGTCTGTCCATAGCAAGTGCTAGGTTCCACGTGGACCAAGACAAGAAGAGATTTGCCTTTCTTGGTCACATGATTTGTGTGTTAAGAGCTCAGATCTGGATCTCAGCTAGGTAGCATTAACCATTTACTACCTGTGTGACCTGGGTAACTTATTTAAGCTTTCTGAGACTCTATTTGCCCACTTGTAAAATGGGGATGAAAATCAACACCTCTCAGGGTTGTCATGTGCCTGGCATATAATAAATGATGGTAGATAGCTTTGCGGTGATGTGCTAAAATGCTAAACGCAGACTCTTGGGTTCGAATTCCACATCCAGCACTTACCAGCCCTGAGCTCTTGGTCAGGTTACTTAACTTTCCCTGTATTTCACTTTCCAATCTGTAAAGTAGACACGATAATTACAGTGGTGGGCATCAAAGCAATAATCCATGTACGCACATAGAACAGTACGTGACTCTTAGAACTCAATAAAATTTAGCTATTATTATTAATAAACGGTAGCTAATACTTTTTATATCAGGGTGCATATTACATATCAAAAATGCAAACATTCATCAGGAAATCATCATTGAGAGCATTACCCAAAGAATCAGAAAAATACTTGACTTCACTACTAGCTAGCACAAGCACAAATTAATTACTGAGCATTTTTTTTAACCCTTGATGAAAATAGAGGTAGTATCGCTCAGCCCTTAGACGCTGAATCCAAAGGCATCAGACAGGAAATGCTTTCTGAAGTCCAGCCCGGCTGCCGGCACACACCACCTCTGCCCCGTTGACCTGTGTGACCGCAAGCCAATCCGCTGAAGCCTCGCAGCGTTCAGCAGAGGGGCAAGTGGTAACCACACAGAATTCAGGCCTGTCGAGAGTGAGGTTGTGATTCAGGGGTTTGACTCTGTCAAACAGTGCTGACAAAGACACACTGTTTTCCCTGACAGTACAGAATCATATTACTGCACACACAAGTGTCTCACACCTGGGAAAGATGAAATTACACTGAACTTAATCCTCCGAAACCAGATCAACAAGAAGTCGCTTAAACATTTAGGAGAGGAGTTGTCTCCTGGCAAAGAAAATATTGCAAAGCAGTTGGGCAGTTTTCACCAATTAGAAGGGCCTGGCCTTGTCAGTTGAAAATCACCTTTGATCCTTTATTCTCTTTATTAATTTATACCTTGAGAGGTCTAAACACAGTCTCTGGGCACTTGGGTCTTCTGCACTCGTTCTTATTTGCTGAGGAAATCAGTCCTTTGGTGAGGTGACGTAAGCATATGAAAGCAAAGCAGATTGATACCAGATACTTCACTCAGACTGATACCAGATACTTCACTAAAAAATAGATATATAAATTCATTCCTTTCAGCAAAATTGAGCTTTGCTCCAATTAAGGTTAGTGAAGAGTATGTCCATGCCGGAAGGTGTCAGTGAACACATACCCAGGGTTGTAACCAAAACCGAAGCCAGACAGGAGATTCACAGTCTTTGTCTCTGGGTTTAAGTAACCAGAAAGCCAGGGTTTGGAAAAGTGTTTAAACCAAAGACTCCCAGCGAACTCTGGTGCACACCTTCCCCTCCCCCCAACGCCCCACACACGATCTTTCTCACTTGCCCCACCTGCAAGGGAGGCCGAGGATCTGGCCTCACACCAAGTGGACAGAAGCAGCCAACTCCCCGAGCCATCTTCAGCCTGCAGCTCCAGCTCACTGAGGCCAAGCTCTTCCCTCTCCTCCCTCCTGCAGGGAGATAACTTAGCTTGGAGTTTTATGGAAAATTAAACTATGAAACATATATCTCAATTGATCGTCCTACCAAATGCAAAACAATGTAATGGTGAAGGGTGGGAGTCGGTCAACCAAAATTTTAAAACTTCACTATTAAAAATCAGATAAGATATGCAAAAAAAAAACCCCTAAAAATAAGAAACACAGATATAGAGAACAAACATATGGATATCGAGGGGGAAGGGGGGTGGGAGGAATTGGGAGATTGGGACGGACATATATACACTATTGATACTATGTATAAAATAGATAACTAATGAGAATCTACTGTATAGCACAGGCAACTCTACTCATTGCTCTGTGGTGACCTAAATGAGAAGGAAATCCAAAAAAGAGATGATATATGTATACGTACAGCTGATTCACTTTGCTGTACAGTAGAAACTAACCCAACATTGTAAAGCAACTATACTCCAGTAAAAATTAAAAAAAAAAAAGAAACACACTGCAAACAAATGCCAAAGACACCACAATTGTACAAAAAAAAGTAGATCTTCATAATTCCTCTCTCCCCAGCTACCTATTTTCCTTCCCTAGAGGCAACTGGTGTTATAAATTTCTTTGGATTCCTCTAGAAGTGTTTAATGCACATTCAAGCCTACGTGCACATATATTTCCTTCAACACACATGTACATACAAATGGTAATAAATCTGACCCACTGCTCTGTACCTCACTTTTTTCACTACATGTTAAAGATTCTGCCACATCAGCACACACAGCGCAGACTTGCTCTTTTTAAAGACGTCAAAGAATTCTATGGTATGGATGCGTCATAATGGACTTAACCAGTTCCTTAGTGAAGGACACTTAGGTTTTTTCTCCCAACCTTTTGCCATTACAAAAAATGTTGTAATATATGTGTCCTTGTATGTACAACATCATATCCATGTGTGAATGTACCTGCAGAATAAATTTCTCAGAGTGGACTTGTTAGGTTAAAAAATACGCACTTAGGGGCTTCCCTGGTGGCGCAGTGGTTGAGAGTCCGCCTGCCGATGCGGGGGACGCGGGTTCGTGCCCCGGTCCGGGAAGATCCCACGTGCCGCGGAGCGGCTGGGCCCGTGAGCCATGGCCGCTGAGCCTGCGCGTCCGGAGCCTGTGCTCCGCAACGGGAGAGGCCACGACAGTGAGAGGCCCGCCTACCGCAAAAACAAAAACAAAAACAAAAAAAAAACGCACTTAAAAAAAAAACAACGCACTTGTGTAATTTGGATACATATTGCCTAATTATCCTCATGGAAGCTGTGCCAGTTTACCCTCCTACCAGCAGCGTATGAGAAGGGCTGCTTCCCCAAACCCTGGCAGGGCCAGTGTATGAGAGGGGCTGCTTCCCCAGACCCTGGCAGGGCCAGTGTATGAGAGGGGCTGCTTCCCCAGACCCTGGCAGGGCCAGTGTTTGCCAAACTTTTTGATTTTTGCCAAACCAACAATGACAATTATATCTTACTCTTGATTTCATTTGATCTTTTCTTATTGTAAGTAGGCAGAGCACCTTTACAAATGTTTAGATACCTTTTCTTTAAACCGTCTGTTCGGGTCTTTGTCTCGATGTGTTGGTCGTTTTTTTTTTTTTCCTTATTTTTTTTTCCATCGGGGTATAACTGACACATAACATTATATCAGTTTCAGGTGTACAAGATAATGACTCGATATTTGTATATATTGTGGAATAATCACCACGATAAATCTAGTTAACATCCATCACCACACGTAGTTCTCTTGCTGATTTGTAAACACACTTAGTATGTTAGAAAAATCGTTCTGTGCAGTGCAAATATTTTATCCTAGTTTGTTGTTTGACTTTTGACTTTGTGTCATTTTTTTCCAAGCATATTAAAAACATTTCTTCTGCATATCGAATTTACCAAGCTTTTCTTTCATGGTTTTGAATGGGTGGAAGCGGGGAGAGGCCATCAACATTTAACTGACCAAAGGCAGAACTGAACAAAAGCCAAGCTCCTCAGAATAACCACGTCTGTGTTTCCCTTGCTTCTTTTTAAAACTCCATCTCTGTAAACCCTCTCCAAGCACATAAAGTTCCAGCCAAATAAGCTATTTGCATTTCCCAAAACAAGTCTTCAGATCTGTCTGGGTTTTTTTTTTTATACAGATAGATGATGAATAGGCTCTTCTTTCTACTTGGAAAACATTTCTCAATCCCGTACTCCAAATTTATCTGATGGGCAAATTCCTGTTTCATACAAAGCGATCCAAATATCATCTCCTTTGTGAAGAATTCCCTGCCTGTTTCATCCTTCCTGTGCATGATTAGTTATGTAGCATTTTCTACGAACCCCTCTGGTACTGATCTCATGTGGTTCAGTTCATACCCTAGACAGTAGCGTGGGCTCTGGAGCCAGGCTGTCTGGGTTCACATCCTGGCTCGGCTGCTTATTTGCTGTGCAACTCACCTTGAGCAAATTACTTCACTTCTCTGTGCTTTAATGTCCTCATCTGTAAAGTGGGGATAATAATAATGCCTCATAGGATTGCTTTAAGAATTAAATAGGTTAATAGTTGAAAAACGGTTAACAGTACCTGTGTTGAGAACAGTACCTGACACACAGAAAATGTTTATTATATAAATAAAAACATATTGAACCCAGTTCCAGTCTCAGCAACAGAGAGAAAAACACCAGGAGGGAGCCGTGCTATCATTTATCTCCTTTCCTATCTTCTTTCCTAGACTGTGAGCGTGGAGAAGGAAGGGGCCAGATACTGCGCTTCATCAATTTTGTCTCCCAAGCACCCAACACATGGTGGCTTCTTTTTTTTTTTTTTTTTTTTTTTTGCGGTACGTGGACCTCTCACTGTTGTGGCCTCTCCCGTTGCGGAGCACAGGCTCCGGACGCGCAGGCTCAGCGGCCATGGCTCACGAGCCCAGCCGCTCCGTGACATGTGGGATCTTCACGGACCGGGGCACAAACCCATGTCCCCTGCATCGGCAGGCGGACTCTCAACCACTGCGCCACCAGGGAAGCCCTCATGGCTTCTTTGAATGAGTAAATGAATGAATAAATGCTTTCCATTCCAAGGCTCTCATTTTAGTTGAAATACAGTATCAATACATAAAATAAATTTAAGAAAGCCCTCAAAATAAAAATAAAGAAATATAAGTTGTCTGTAACAGAAGCAAGTACAAAGTCCTTCTATCTGTGATTGTTGAAAAAATAGTCAAGGAGACCAGTGGAGCCGAACAAAGAAAAGTTCTTGAGGGAATTTCCTTTAAAGATTTAAATCAGAGAAAGAACAAGGATTGTAGAGACAGTGGAAGAGTATCCCAGGCAGGGGAAATGACCCACGTACGGGGCCGCTTGAGGATCCTCTTAAGTCCTAGGCAGCTCCACATACATCTTATCAAACCTTCAAAGAGACTCACGTCTACCCTAATTTGGGGGCAAAATAAATTTGAAAGATAATTTCTACTTTGGCTTTTGAAATTCTTTTCTATGAGTAACTCCTTTGATTCACACTTGATTATGAATTCTCAGCCATCATTGGGTACCTATGAGAAATTTTAAGTAATAAAATCTAATCCACAAGTAAGTTTTAATTGTAATGAGATGCTTATGAATACTGAATTTAATTACCAAAGTTGACATATGCTGTAATTTGCAGTAATGTCACTAAACATTTTAAAATTCTGATTTCACAGTTGCCATATTTTGGAAGCAAAACATTTCTTTCTTTCTTTTCTGTTTTTTCCCCCCGGTCTCAGGTATTTTAATCAGCTCTTGAAATGTTCTTGGGCCCCAGCCTAGGCACTATGCCTCTGGTGCCTATGGGCAAAACAGCCTGGCTTGTTCAAAGGCCTGGAGGCAAGTGCAGTCAAGCTTTATGCTGAATATGACAAACTTATTTTCTCTGTTGAAGCCAAGTATTTATGTGGAGGATTAGTTGGATGCATACTTCCTAAGGGAACCAACTGCCTTTGTAAGTAAAGTCCTGTTGCAAAAATAACAAAAAACCTATTTCCGTTGGGAGGTGTGGGTGAGGAGGACACAGTGCTTTTCTCGTCACCTGCCAGGAACACCATGCCCGCATTTCATGTCAAAGTCTGTGAACACTCGGTAACAGATGCAGCATCTAAGATATTAGTTTCTATCACAGAGCCAATTCTTACACCTTTTCGAGAGCAAATTCTCATAACTTTTCCAGGTTCTTTGGAGCAACTCAGAACCTTTTCTCCTTTTCACCCCTCAACCTCCCTTGTGCTAGGTGTTGTGTATCGCATCTCTTGGTATGGAGGAAAGGTCCCATCTCTGAATGACGCACAGGAAAAAAAAAACAGACTGAGGCTAAAGACATCATTTTTTTTTTTTTTTTTTTTTTTTGCTGTACGCGGGCCTCTCAGTGCTGTGGCCTCTCCCGTTGCGGAGCACAGGCTCCGGACACGCAGGCTCAGCGGCCATGGCTCACTGGCGCAGCCGCTCCGCGGCATGTGGAATCTTCCCGGACCAGGGCTCGAACCCGCGTCCCCTGCATCGGCAGGCGGACTCCCAACCACTGCGCCTCCAGGGGAGCCCTAAAGACATCATTTAACCTGAACCAGGCCATGAGAAAAGAAGAGTGGAATGGAATATCCAGCAGGAATGAACACCATGTTTGCAGGTGGTAGTATGAATGGCTCCATTACAAAGGAATTGGGGTTGGCATTTTGCACAACTCTAGGGGGCAACATTCACATAAGGTCACAGTGCCCCCTGGAGTTGGGCAACCTTGTGTGTCTGAAAGCAATGGGTCACAGGCCTTTCATTTCCAGGGAAATGAGGAACAAAATGGTCCAGGAGAAGAGAGAATATTCTACCAAGTCGCGTGTATGTTACGAACATTCCAACACTGCAATTGATTTCATGCCCAACTCTTGCTACACCTAAGATTTGCATACAGTACTAGGGAGGTTTGGGGGGAAAACCATGATTCCACCCCTGAACCCAAGCCAAACCTTCAACGACTGGAACCTGGGAAAACTGCACTTTTCAATTTTAATCTAGTTTCTCTTTCCCAATAGCATTTAAAGGACAAACGTGTTCTGTTCTGCAGCCCTGGAACTCACTATTCATGGTTAAGTCATTACCTGTGAGGACTTTATAAGGGTTATTGGAAGTTTAGCTTTACAGTAAATGTACTATAATTTACACAATAAAATGCAGTCCCTTGCTTAATTACTTACCTCACCTGTCGGGAGTTTTTCTCATTTCTCGGGTCAAGGTTTTTACTTAGGGTCATAACTACAGAGTTGACATTGCTGTGAAACACTTTTGAATCTCTCAGAATAAGACTTCTTGACAAGAGCAGCTCGCCAAAAACAATGAATGGTGTTTCACAATCTGAGTGGGTGTACTTCATCTAACTAATATGTAAATAAAGGAGTGGTGAGTTAACAGCTCAATACTGGAGGGACCTCTCAAGAAAGCTCAGCTACTAGAAACCAAGGGCAGCTTCACTCAAATCCTGTGACACGGTGGAATTCAGGCTCAGCAAGGTCACTGGGCCCAGACCAAGTGGAGGACAAAGGGCTCGTTTCTCTCTCTGGAGCTCACTCATGTCAATAGCTATGGGACGCCAGGAGGTGCGCTCCAGAGCTGATTCTGAATCCTCCCATGTCATTTCTATTCCCCACACCTCTTTTTTCCTGTTTAAAAGCACCAGAGCATTACGAATTACAGATAGTTCCAGAGAGGACGAGATCAATGATGAACTTTTGTCGTGCCCTCTGGTTCACATCAGGGTGAAAGCCCAATAGGCCAGCATGACCTGAGGGAGTAGAACCCCCGAGGTCCAGCCAGACAAAGGAAAACAGGGACCTTAGAAGAGGAAAAATAGTATTTGTAGGTACTGATGGAATCACTGTAACAATAATAATTCAATCGTAGGTAGCTAGCACTTGCCCACACTTACTTAAACATGGGACCTCAGACCCTAGCAAATGCTGCCCACCTTCCAAGTTTTTCTGGGAGCCCCCAGGGGATGTTCCATAGGCATCTGCATACAGTTCTGTTGTTTTCCATCCAGTCTCTGTGTTGATGATGTCCAGTTCCCAAGATTCCCTCCATGGGCTCCATGCAATCTTGGCGTCTGGGCCAAGGCTTTGTCTCATGGTGCTGTCAGAGCTGCTAACCTGAAAGGGGCCAAATGGTTAGTACCTTTTTATCTGGGCAACAAAGCATCCCAGGTGTCACTGAGCCCCTGTGAAAACAGCTCCTTCTTTCAGCTCTCTGGGAGGGTTCAGACCATAGTCCCAAGGGGTCAGACTGGTCCATTCCGGAACTGATATCTGAGACAGATGTGCTTTTTTTTCTCTCCGCCTCCTCCCTTTTCCTACCTTTTATTCTCCTCCAGTCCTCCCTCACTCATTCTGTTTCAATGTATCACAGTGAACCCCAATTATCTACATTTTAATGAGTCACCAGGAGGCCAGATACCACCTTCTGAGAAGCAACATTGTATTCATTAAAAGGCTGTATAGCCTGGTGGCTGAAGCCATAAGTCACACCTAGATCTGAATACAGGCTCTACCACTTACTGTGTCCTTAAGCAAGTGGCTTAATGTCTTTGTGGCCCAGTCTCCTCAATTACTAAATGGAGATAATAATAGGACTTAGTTCACAGGGCTGTGGTTGGAATTCCACGAGATCATTCATTTATATCTTCCTTGTTTAAATACTTTATTGAGGGACTGTTCTAATGTTAGGGATACAGAACAGAACAAAATACCCAAAACCTTTGTCCTCATGGAGCTTAAATTCTAGCTGGGGAAATAAACAATAAGCAGAAAAATAACATAATGTTGGGGAGAGATACATTCTATAAAGCATAAAGCCTGATTAGGATATGGAGGGTGACAGGGAAACAATTTGATATAGGATAGTAAGGAAAGACTTCTTTGAGGAGATGGTCTATGAGCGAAGACCTGATTGTAAAATATTTAGCATAGTTCAAGCATAGAGTGTTCCATAAATGGAATCATTAATAATATTACTTTCCAGGTTCTCATCTTCGAGATGCTCTTAGGTTATATGCCTGAAAATGCAGTAGGTGCTTTGTTTTATTTTTAAAAAATACATCTATTAAATGACACACACAAAAAATCAACTCATTTCACAAACAAAACCACTGTTATTTTAATTATTGTATCTCATTCATTCTTAGTCTCTAGTCCCTGGTCACCTTTCTACTGGGTGCCAGAGCTAGGTCCAGAACTGGGTATTTTAACCACTGGTATATTACCCCACAAATATCTGTCAGAGGGGTAGCAATACACTTTGTAGAGTGGATCCACTATTTGCTTTCATGGAATCTGGACTACACATGTGGAAGGAGGTAGCGGGAAGGGCGGTGAAGCACATTTAGTAGACGGCACTGTATATCACTCAGGAGCAACATTCTTTTGGTGGTGGGTAAGCCAGCGCAGATGGTATCACTGCAGAAGTATCTCAGACTACTTTGGAGCCATTGAAACCTGGTATGGCTGTAGAACAGACTTTTCCAAAGTGTGTTCCTGGAAACATCTGTTCTATGAAGTTCCATGTTCAAAATCTTTGGGAAACACTGCAAACTAAATTTCTCTCCTGGAGATTCTCAAGACATATTAACAAATTAGATGAAAGGACTTGAGAAGTTCTGCAGTAAAGAAATCTTATTATCCCTAATTGACCCAAAATTCTCTGATCATAGAACCGTTTTCTCTCTTAACACTTATTAATTTGCACTTTTTAACACTTAACATTGTACTTTTTGCAATGTTACTATAAAGACACTAAATTTTAATCAACTCATCACAATGTAGACTTCTACAGTCTAGAAATAGCACAAGAGTAGGCAATTAGTAAATATGGGGTGAATGACTCCACATAAGGGTCACAATAGGTGAAGCTCCCATTAAATGTCCATTCAACTTATATTCAAATTTTTATATACAAATGAGTGCTCTTGCTTCAAGTATCAGAGAGGCACTGACATAGAAACATAGTTTTGGAACTCTGCTTTTTGGGACTCATTTTCAGAATCCAAAAGTTTGGAGGTGGAAAGTAATCTTAAAGAGCATTTTTAACCACCAGTTCTGAACCATGTTGTCAAGACATTGTGAAATTCTTTGAAAATATTTCAAAAAACACATTAAAGTACTATAGATTGTGATAACATTTAAAGGACAAACGTGTTCTGTTTGTCCTTTAAAAACCAATTAGAACAGGGCTTCCCTGGTGGTGCAGTGGTTGAGAGTCCGCCTGACGATGCAGGGGACACGAGTTCATGCCCCGGTCCAGGAAGATCCCACATGCCGTGGAGCGGCTGGGCCCGTGAGCCATGGCCGCTGGGCCTGCGCGTCCGGAGCCTGTGCTCCGCAAAGGGAGAGGCCACAACAGTGAGAGGCCCGCGTACCGCTAAAAACAAAAACAAACCAAAAAAACCCAATTAGAACAACATCAAGCTTACCCCTACCACATTATCCCGTATCTACCCTACTGCATTCCAATATGGATTCTTGAGTGGGAGGGAGGGAGGGACGGAGTTACAGCCAGCCTGCTGGGAATTGCACATAACTTGCAGCTTCTCTTATGCGTGCTGAGGGGCACGCCCTTGGGAGTATGTCATACATGTAAATCTTTTCTGTCATGTCTGTTATCTGATGAAATAAGGTTAAGAAATGCTGAACCAACACTAATACCATATTTTACATATGAGAACATGGAGGCCTGGAGGGGCAAAATAACATGCCTGGATCACTTGGCCAGAAGAAAACTCAGTAGAACTAAGAGCCAAGTGCCCCGTTTTCTGGCTCTGAACAACTTGGCCTCATTTGAAGCACCTGTCTCAGGTCACATTCCCTGGATGCAGAGCCTGAGATGGGAATTCTAGTATAAGAGATTTATTGGAAGAGTGTTATGGACCCCACACATTGGAGGATCCTTCTGTGTCGCCCAATAAACGGATCAGTTTTTGGGTGGAATATGCTTTCTCCTAAACCCAAAAAGGCCTATTTTTAACTGTATAAGTTACAGAGTGCAAAAACTTGACCTTGATTTTAGATAGGATAACCCAGCATGCCCAGATCACTGGACCCCTGAAAACTTCACCATTGTGGTAAGTCGCTGAATCTTTATAGTTTTTATCTCCTACTCCTTGAAGCACACGAATGTTGCCAAGGCATCCGGAGAATTTGCCACCTCTCAGCATTGATAACACGATGTCATCAATATAATTCTGCATAATTGGCAGATGGTTTAGGTCCCTTTGGACTACACTGTGACAGAGGCACAAACTGTGAATGTATATTATTTTTCAATGCATATACATGTCAGCTGCTTCTGATCCTTCTTTCTGATGGGTATTTAAAACCACGTATTTGCCGGGTAATAACTGAATACCATACACATGAAGATGTATTAATCTACTCTAGTGAGAAATAACTGCAGTTGGGAGGTCTTACTTGGCTAAGTTTGCAGCAGTACACTGTCCTCCCAATGACCCACTTCTTCAGGGGTCAGACTGATAAATTAAATAAGCATACAATGGGGGCCACCCCCCTACATCTTTTATGTCTTCTAGGTCGGTACCAGTCTGCCATTCCCCCTAGGGAATGCACAGGGCTTTGATATACTATCTTGAACAAATGGTGCAGTTTTGGGGACTTACACATATTTGACATATGAGAACATGGAGGTCTGGAGGCCTTTTGTACTATAATTACTTTTATTCTACAGGTCAAAGATCCAATGTAATTATTCTGCAAATTGCTAAGAATGTCTATTCTATTTATACATTTGGGAGTTGGGGGAGTGATCGCTGGGTTGATCCGTGGTCTCAGTTTACTAATGGTGAGACAAGCCTGGGTCAGGATTCAACTTATTACCTGACTTACATATGCCCCTATTTTAAAAGGGGTCATGATAGCACTTTGGATTCTCAGTATTAGGCTCACCTCTGACCTTATATCCAATAGCACTTGAAAGAACTGGGTATTTCCCTTTCCCCATATGTAGTTACCTGGGTAAATAGCCATACGTCTTGAGGAATCTCTACAGTATACATACTTATTATGATGCTGCAGTATCTTCTCACATGGGAACCCAGCCCCTTTTGCTGTCAATGGGTTCTGGATCTCAGAATTGACTCATGTCTGGAAACTGAGCAGGAAATCCTGATTTTCTACCGGGATGGCTGACCTCAGTCTTCTTTTCATCCATTCTTGATCTCTTTTGATTTTATGTGTTAAGCAAATATTCTTATTGACTACAGTCTATCTTGGCCCTAGAAACAACATGACCTATTAGCTACCTTCATAGGTAGCTTCAGGTCAGACCTCCCTGGGTGACATTCCAAAACATGGCTTGCTTCTGATGGTTAAGAGTTACCACCTGGCCTCTGCTCTTCTGCGACCCTATTATTCTCATCAATACTAGGGAGTCTAGTTCTGGAATAGCATCTTTTATTATCAGCTGCAGCCTAAAGAAAACAGCCTCTCTAGAGCTTCTCGGTGATTCTGGTACAGCCCCTCCCAGTGCATTCCTTTTCACCTCAGTAAATGGAGGAACAGAGTCAGCTCCTGGTTTTGCAGTCTTATGTAGCCGACCCATTCTAGCAAGTTCAGTTCTCTGAGACTTTTTTTTTTTTTTTTGTGGTACGTGGGTCTCTCACTGTTGTGGCCTCTCCCGTTGTGGAGCACAGGCTCCGGACACGCAGGCTCAGCAGCCATGGCTCACGGGCCCAGTCGCTCCATGGCACGTGGGATCTCCCCGGACCGGGACACGAACCCATGTCCCCTGCATCGACAGGCGGACTCCCAACCACTGTGCCACCAGGGAAGCCCCTCTCTGAGACTTTTGATCCCTTCCCCGCAGTTACCAGGCAGTCTGGCATCTCTATCTCATTAATTCAACCTATCACTTTTTCTAAGCTATGAACAACTACCACAGCAGTATATTAAACATGTCTACTGAGGCCCTTCACCCTGTATTGACAAGTGTTCCCTTAACCTCCCACCTTCATCCAGCATCCTCATGACCCCCTCTTAAGCATATTCGCCCAGTTCCACTGGCACATATTAACCAGTTTCTGTACCTTCTTTAACATGTAATTCCTCTCCTCCCTTTGCAGGCTTGTCACTTCCCCAGTGGTGTTATGCTGAGATTTGACCTTAATGATGGGTATGGTGACCTGGAGGAAGAAGATGATAGCCGATCCTGAAAAGAGCAAGCGCTCTCTCTTAAGGCACCAGCCTCATTTAAGACTCAGTAGTATCTTCAAGAAGAGGGAGGGGGACTCCATCTTCTAACAATGAGGAGTGGGCCATTTATGCATGCCCAGGGGGTTCAGGGAAATCCAAAATCTGAGGGTTCAAGGTCCTCAAGTGCATCTCCCCAGATGTCTGTATTTCAAGCCTTAGAGTTCTTTTTAGGGTTCTTTTCCTACCAGGGTCCGGTCTTTGGCATAGGATGTTTTCCTAAGCTGAGAATTCAGCCCACGTGGAAGTCCTGCTTATCCTTGTAATTAGGTTCTGTGCTTGCCCTTCAGCTCTGTCTGCCCTCTGGTTGCAGAAGAGGACTGTCTCTAAGTGCCACCAAAGAGGCCCTCAGCTTTAAGTTGCTGACTGACACATCTGAGCCTTGCTTTTCTCTCTTCAGTGAATCAACAGCACTTAGCAGCAGCCTCCCAATTTCACAGTCTTCGGTTTTGCTCCGTGCCTCTCAGATGCCAGGGACATTTTCTCCTGCATCCTCATGCTCACCGAAGGTGGAATTCTTAGCCATTGCACTGCTATAGCAAGCCAGAGACCACGGCCACTGTTGCTACCAACTGTCTTAGGTAGGATTCCCTAAAAGCAGAGCCTAAGGTGGGGATTCTCTATTGAAAAAGTGCTCTCAGGAGAAGAGAAGTGAGGGAAACAGAATAGGGCAAGAGAAAAAAGCGAAGTAAGGATATGGTCTTAGCTGAAGACTAGCATCAGTCTGGCCCCTCAGAAAGCTCTGGAGCAGGCATTTCACCCCATAATTGGGTTTCCCTTGAGGCAAGGACGTCAGCCTTTTATATCTCTATGTTTGTCATTGGCTACTGGCTGCCCTCAGGGTATGAAGGGGCGTCTAACCTATGGGGTTGGCCACTCTTTGTCAGCAGAGAATGCTCTGAAGAAGGGGCAGCTTTACCCACAGAACCTGGGGGGTGGGCGCACCAGCCAGGTGAAGGGGAAATAGGCAGGGCACTGACGGTGTCCACTCCAGATAACTTCTGTAATCACTCCTACTCCCGTGGGAGAAGAGCTGATATTAGCAGATAGCCAAAAAGTTATTTGGATCCAACCCGGTAAATTAGCTTAGTGAACAATATAGTATTGTGGGGTTTTTTTAAAATGCAAATAACATTTTTAAAGGTGATAATAATGCTCTACACAAAGAATTTCCTCTTTTCCTTTGTGGCTTATAAACTGCTCTGCATGCAAATCCCATAAAGGAGTCCCAAATACTTTTTATCAAGTGATATTATCATTAGACTAAGTGTCTATGTGATCACTCTGATGTTGGTAACACTTACTTTGAGCCATAAACACAAGAATGTGTGAATGAAAATCAGGTTACTCTCATTAGATAAAAATAGATCATAATATGGATAATTTACACTAGAAGAAATACACATGGCCAAAAAAAGATTTTAAATGCCATGCGGCTTCCCTAGAGGGGAAAGAGACGTCTATCACGTTTGCCAAAGTATCAGTGAGGATGAAGTGAGATAAATGCTCTTCAGGTATCTAGGGTGCAAGTGTGAATGAGCACAGACTTTTTTGGAAGATAATTTGGCAATATGTATCAAAATTTTGAAAATATTGACACACATCCCTCCCCCGACCCAATAATTCTACTTCTAAGAACTGATCACAGGGGAATAATCAGTGATCCCAGAAAAGCTGTATGTTCAAGGATATTCACGTGGTATTATTTTATGTTAGTGGAAAATTGAAAACAGTTGAAAACTTAAATGTCCAAAAATTATGGAATGAGTACATAAATTCTGCAACATTCGGATGATGAACTACTGTACATGAGGATGGCCTAAGTTTGAATTCCAATTTTGTCTTTCCCTAGCTCTATAACCCTGGGAGAGTTAATTAACATGAATTATTTTTCTTAAAATGGAGATTATAACTGTTCCTATCTCAGAGGGTTGCTATGTAAAGAACTTAGAACAGCGCCCAGCTCACAGAAGTGCTATTATTATTGTTTAGGAGATACAACATAAAGGTATATTAATGTCTTATGTAAATCTATACTATATTAGCTAAGTGAAAAAGCAGGATACAAAGTACATATAATATGATGCCAATTTTTTTTATGATTAGACATATTCATAGGCCAAAGACTAGAAAAAAAATCACTAAACCACAAACATTTTGCTCTCAGGATCCCTTTGTTCTCTTGAAAATTATCACAAAGAACTTTTGTTTTTGTGAATTATATCTATGGATGGTTATTATATTCAAAGTTAAAATTAGAAAGTTTAAAAACATAGGTATGCACCAGCACATAAGCTTTTAGAGTGATGATGTCATGACATGTCCTGTAGTTTCGGGAAAGCTCCACTGTACGCTCAAGAGAGAATAAGAGTAAAACAAACAAATAATGGTTTGGTGTTATTATTATTAAAAGAATTCTGCCTCTGTGGACCTCCTAAAAGAATCTCAGGGGCCCCCAGAGGGTCTTTGGACCACACTTTGAGAATATTGCACTAAACCACTAACTGTTAGTATAAATCATTTATACATTTTTTTGTATTCTGTATTTTTCAACCATTCTACCATGAGCATGTATGGTTTTATAATCACAAAATGTAAGAATAATTTTTAAATGTATTTATTATAATTATGCCAGGTGAACACGCATTCAGTTAGATCAGAGATTCTTCTACCTAAATGACAGTCCTGCATTTTCCTGAGCTCTGAGGAGTGTGTTTCTCAATTTTGTGAGACATCTAAGAACACAGGAACCAATGGTTCTATGTAATTGAACTTACTTAGGATGCTTTTCATGTATCCAAGAATCTATTAAAGAAAAGGCTGTAGAAACTCTCAGGAGGAAGCCAGGTGAGACTGGGAGAGTCACTGATGGGCAGACTTTCTCTTATGTGCTTATGCACAGAGTAGGGGCATTCACTCTTATAAGCAATTTAGCCACAGAAGCACAGAAGCCCGTTCCCAGTGTCTTCATCCATTGTGATCATATGGTCACAATCAATGGTCATTTTATTGTGTTCACGCCTATGTTCTCAGGGCCTAGTATAGCACCTGATGCACAGTAGGCATTCAGCATTTGCTAAATGAATCAATATATGAGTGCGAGCCATCTACAAGCTGGCAAGAGGTGCTATAATAATAGTTTCCACGTCAAGTGCTTTACATACATGGTCTCACCTCATCCACCTGTAAGTCACTGAAGTGGAACTCTTATCACCCCCACTTTCCAGACAAGAATACAGAAGCTTAGAGAGCTTCAGTCACTTGCTCGAGGATACCCAGCTATGATACAGCAGAGCACAGGTTTGAACTCAGGTTTGTGCAGGGCAGAGCCCATGTTCCTGACTTTATATACATTCTCGACAGGCTTCTATGATTTCAGGGGTGTCTGAAGAGGCCACCAGCACAGAAAATGCCTGGAAAGATCACCTGGAACTCTGGCAGTAAAATCCCACCCTTGGAAATTCCTACTTCTGACTGAAGCCTATAAGATATAATTTTCTGAATATAGGTTACAACGTGTGTGGGGATGGCACAGGTGGGAAGAGGTAAGAAGGAACCTGGAGTAAGTTGAGAAGGGGATGTAGAGAGGTTAGGACCCACCATGGAGGTGCGGAGAAGCCATAGCAACATGAAGCTGGAGGAACTGAAGACCCAGACAACCACCTCTCCCTCAGGTGTCCTGGCAACTGAAATCTGGGAACCAATAGAAGGCAAAGCTCTCTTAATGAGGTGAGTGGACACGAGAGCTCCCTGGAAACCACGTCTGAGAAGAATGGAGGAAGCAGATGGGCTCCGTCTTTCTCAAGTCAGTCGAAGTCCCTGTGAAAACCTTGCTCACCCAAGGTGGAAGCTTTCATTCACCCAACATCTCGGCAGAACCCCAAGCAGTACACTATCTATTCGGCTTCCAGCGAACGCAAGCAAGACGGCGTCCCAGGAACCAGACAAAAAATGTCTGCTGGTGAAAAAGAACACTTTCCATAAGGAACTAGGGAGTAGGGGGAGGAGGTGGAAGTAGGAGCCTGGCCAACAGGTGAAAAACTCAAGAAGAACGTGACCGACAAATCAACTGAGCGATTGGAAAGGTTTTCTTCAGGCACTGTAGGAGGAAAATGGATTCATCTGGTGAACGATGTTCACTGAGTGTGTGGTAGAATGCTACACAGGAGCCAATACCTATGGGGCATGTGCCTGGAATGTTATGTTGGCCCTACCTCCTGACCTTTGCATGTGTTGTGCCCTCTGCCTGACCTTTCCACTCTTAACCTGGCTACATCAAATTCACCGTTTAAGACTCAACTCAGAGATTACGCCCTCCAGGCAGCCTTCCATGGTTCCTACCACCCCCTACCCCTTAAATACCCAGCCAGGTATGGATCATGTGGTGAGGTAGCCATAATAGCCTGTGCTATAGTTTTGCCCTTAATAAACTGACTCCAAAGAATCTGTATCTATGACTGTCTCCCTGGCTAAGCTGACATTCCTTGAGGGGCTGTGTCTATTTTTTTTTTTTTTTTTGGCCGTGCCACGTCTTAGTTCCCAGACCAGGGATCGAACCTGGGCCCTCGGCAGTGAAAGCGTGGAGTCCTAATCACTGAACTGCCAGGGAATTCCCGCCGTGTCTTATTCTTCTTTGTCTCCCCAATGCCTGACACTTAGGAGTAGCTCAGTAAATATAAGTTGCGTTAATTTAGTTGATTCTCCACCCCCCACACCACTGACTAATCAAATGCATTTAAGTAACAGGCAACTCTTACTGGACTGGAGAACATAGTCTGGAATCAGACCAGAGCTCTAGTCCTGACCCCACCACTCTCAAGACCTATATATAGCCTTAGGTGAGTTACTCAACCTCTCTGAGCTTTGGTTTCCTCATCTGTGAGTGGAGTTAAAACCCTCCATCTCAAAAAACTGTTGTAAGGATTCAATGAACTGATTTAAGTCCCTGGCACAGTTCCTGGCACATAGTGGATACCAAGTAACAATTAGTTCCCTGTAGTAATACATTATTGGAAAAGGTCATGCAAAGGTTGGCAGGACCAGGGACTTCCCTGGGCCTTGATAAGGAATAAAGTTTACTGCCCTCTGGGGGTTTCTTGGGTAACTTGGGCCATGCTAGCTCCATATGCTCAGCTCTCAGCTGGAGTCCTCAGTCGTCCCTGAAAGGGGGTGTGTGGAACCTGTTCCAGGACACAGCTGAGAACAGCCCACCACCTCCTCCTGGGGCAGGTGCACATCAAGGCACGCCAACGAGAGGGGACTTTTGTCAAAAGCACCTCAAGGTAGAGAAGAGACTGAGACCACCCTGAATGACAACAGGAGGGGCTGTAGGAGACACAGCCCCCATGGTCAGGTTTGCCTCATCCCCGTCCTAAGGCCTCTCCAGCCCCAGCCTGGGAGAACAACCACAACACTGAAAACCAGCTTACAGGCCAAAGAAGGGAAAAGGAGGGATGAGGAAGAGAGCAGACGTATTTAGGGGTCCAGGGCCCTTGGGTGGGGGGTGATATGTGACTAGAGAGGTCCCCAAAAGAGTGAGTTTCCCTGCAGGGCAAGGAGAGGAGATGCCCTTCAACTGGTGGCTCAGGCAGAATCCATTCCTGGGCTCTGAGGGAGCACAGCTGTCAGCTTCAGACCAAAGGGAAGAACAGCTCTATGTGTCCTGGACTCACTGTTAGTCATCAGTGAAATATCACGGGTAATGGGCTGTGCCTTCTGCCCTTCAAATGTTAAGAGCAAAGTCGGGACATTTGGCAGAGACTGCTAGTTGTTCTCTGATATCCATTCTTTCCTTCTTCCTAAGCAGAAGACCACTCTCCACATTTTACCTGAGCATGCAGCTACCCAGAACAAAGACTACATTTCCCAGCCTCCCTTGCATCTAAGGCTGGCCGTGAGACTAAGTTCTGGCCCACAGGATAGGTGCAGAAGCCAGTGTGCAACTTCCACGAAATGTTCTTAAAGGTAGGGGATGTGCCCTCCTCCTTCCAATTGGCTTGGAATGTAGATGTGATGGTTGGGGCTCGAGCAGCTATACCAGACTATGAGGTAGGATCTTCAGGCTGAAGGTAAAGGAGCAACAAGCTAGAAAAATTCTTGGTCTCTGAAAACCATGGAGGTGCCATACTAGGTGGCAGTGCATACCATGAAAGGGAAATAAACTTCTACCTCTTACTTTGCGTTCTTTGTCACTCACTGTCGAGCCTAATCTTAACTGATACAAGGGCCTCCTCAATAGTTTCAAAAGGCAAAAGCCTCCACTTCCCTGGGAAAAAAAAAAACAACTGCAGGTTCATGATATTAACATCTGTTGAGGGTTTACTATGTCTCAGACTTTGTCTTAAGCACTTTGAATGCATTAGTTCATGTAATCCTCACAATAATCCCATGAAGTAAGTTGTTATGTTATTCTTGTTTTGTAGATAAAGAAGCAGGAATGAGGCAATTTAACTCACTCAAGTTCACAGGGTAAGTAGTAGAACTGGTATGTGAACCCAGATAGCCAGGCTCCAAACCCAGACTCTTAACCACTGTAGTAGCTAAAATTTAATCAGATCAGAGTCCAAATCAGGTAGCTTTTGGTGTTGCTTCTCTTGGTTTCTATCACCCAGCGTTGTTTCCATTTATCATTAATTTCAAAATGGAGAAGTAAACGCATTACTTAGCACGGCAGTTTGGGAGGAGATTTTCTGAAACATAGGCCCCACGATAGAAATGGAAGTGCAGGGGTAAACGGATCAAAAGGGGGCATTTTATCAATTGGGTACCCCCTACTCTAAATTGGCGGTCTTCAAACTTTCTGAGTGGCACGAACCTATCAGCATAACACACAATTTGGGGGCACACAATCCCCAAAGCATGAGTGTATGTGTGTGTCTCTGTGTGTGTGTCTGTCTGTGTGAAATTCACATGTATGGCTCTGTGATTAGATTCTCGTGGTGGGCACTGTGGTGATCTGTCCAGATCCCCTCTTTAGAGCTGATGCCTCCATCTCCTAGAAGTGGGAAGGTCGGTTGCTAAAGCCTCACGGTTGCAGTCCTCACTGGAAACCGCCCTCTGCTGAAGGAAACTGCTCATCCAAGGTCATGATCTCCCAGGGTGTGGCCTGCAGCCAGTGATTGATGGGGGTGCAAAAGCCCAACTCCTTTGCCTTAATTCAGGACTGCTCTGAGGGCCGTCCCAGCTCCAGAGCTCTCTGTACGATGGCCGAGGCCTCTGTCACACGTGCATTCAGGTCAGCTTCCCCCACCGCCCAATCCTGCCGTCCTCACATCATCACAGGTGTATCACCTGAGACCACTCCCACTCACCTTCACGCAGCTTTACATTTCAGAGTCTGTTTCCAGAGACCCAATCAAATAGACCTCCAAATTAAAACTCAAACAAGGGTGAGGTGAAAATAAATATAAAAAGCTGTAACATTTTCCATTTACACCCAGCAGTTGTCTTGTGCACCCTTGGGCTGTGCCTACAAGCTTTAGAGATGATTCCTGAGGCTTATAACTTAACACATTATTCACATTAATCCCAGCCCAGGGATAGAAACAGAGGTCTGGGAGGAGGAGGAAGAAAAAAAGGGAGTCCTTGCCTGATCCTTCCACCCAGTTCAGATTCTCCTGGCATGGACACTCACGGCCCTATTTCCTTCTCCTCTGGGACATTCATCACACTTGTGTAAACTTGTTTAACGACTGTCTTCTCAAAAGCCTAGCGATCAATGAAGTCAAGTTCTGTGTCTGTCTTGTTCATCGTTGTATACTTAATACCTAATAGTTCCTGATATTCAGTAGATGCTCAATAAATATTTGCCTATTGGGAGGGAAAGTGGGAGAGGAAGAAGAGGGAGAAGGAGGGAGAAGGAGAGGATGGAAGGGTCAGGAAGGGGGAGACGCTTAATCAGGATCTGTTCACCCCTCATTGTCAGCAACCAGTGTTACACAGAGGCTGAGCCCTTTCCCAGCTATTTCAGTCCAGCGGGTCCTAAGGACTGCCTTGAACCTGGAGGGTCCTTCACAGGGAATACAGAAGGAGTATGTATCCATTGGTTCATCCAGTAAAGCCCATAGAACCTACCATGTATTAAGCAACCTGCTCTGCTCTGGGGATGCAGAGGTGTGTGAACATAGACAAGGGCCCTGAGCTTGTGCAGCCTGGGCCTGGGAATAGACATTAATCAAACAAAAGCACAAAAATATATCGGCAAATTATGGTAAGTACTCTAAAGGGAAGTAGGGGCATGTCCTGAAAATGGCCGAGTCTGCTGTGCATTTGGGGCGGGGGTGGGTTGAGGATGGCAGGGAAGTCTGCTCAGACATGGCTTCCCTGTCAGAGGAGATGATGCTTGAGCTGCGATTGACGGATCTGGTTAGTTGGGCCAGTGTTTCTTGACCTCGGGACTATTGACATTGGGGGCCAGATAATTCTTGCTGGGGGGCGGGGGTGTCCTGGGAACTGTACAACCTTTAGCAGCAGCCTAGACCTCTACTCACCAGACGTTAGTAGCACCGCCCCCAACGCCCCATCTATGACAGTCGCAGTGTCTCTGGACGTTGCCAGATGTCCCTGGGAAGGCAAGATGGCTCCCAGTTGAGAACCGCTGAAGAACAGGAATAGTTGAGGTGTTCGCGGAAGGGAGAAAGGCAGGAAGGGGAAAGGTATGGGAGGAGTCACATCTGCAGGGACCCCAGGGTGAGAAAGCAGTGTGGCTGGAGGTGCTGGCCGACAGGGCCAGGCCCTGCAGGCTGAGAAAGAAAGAAATGAGTTGTCTGCTCCCTGGTAAAGAAAACAGAAAATCACACAGAGAGAGAGAGGGTGCGGTCCTACAAGGCTACTGACAGGATCTCATGACTAATCACCGGTATCCAAATAAGCCTGGGGCTTCCCTGGTGGCTCAGTGGTTAGGAATCCGCCTGCCAATGCAGGGGACTCAGGTTCAAGCCCTGGTCCGGGAAGATCCCACATGCCGCGGAGCAACTAAGCCCGTGTGCCACAACCACTGAGCCCACACACCACAATTACTGAAGCCCGTGGACCCAGAGCCCGTGCTCCGCAACAAGAGAAGCCACCGCAATGAGAAGCCCGCGCACCGCAACGAAGAGTAGCCCCCGCTCGCCCCAACTGGAGAAAGCCCACGCGCAGCAACAAAGACCCAACGCTGCCAAAAATAAATAAATAAATTTCAAAAAAAGAAAAGAAATAAGCCTCCAGAAATCCGGAGCACTGAGACAATATTAATTGAGCTGGGTTAGCACATGTAGCGCATGCACCCGGCTCCCGGGGCTGATGAGGGGATGACAGATGAACCCAAGTGGGGCAAGAGGACGCGCCAAGGGCTCCATTTAATAAATCAGCTGACACTCCCCTGCATTTGCATTGCTAATGGCGGTACCTAAACCCCAGGTGTTGCTGCAGAAACTTGTCCTGCTGCTGCCTCCCCATCTGTAACTCCCAAGGGAGTTGGCAAAGGGTAGCAGGGTGCTGGGTGGTGAGGTCTGAAACACATTTTAAAATCAGCCTGGAGCTGGCGGATAACGACATGTCCAAAAGATCTGGCCACACATGTGTAGGTTTGGTGTCCTAACGAGCACCTCAAAGCCTGGGTCACAGGGTCCCCAAGGCAGAGCTGTGCTGGAATGGGGCACCAGGGCATCCAGCCCCCAGATGCCTCCTTCTCAGGCTACTGAGCTCCCAGACATTCCACCATGAGTTCATTTGCTCACCAGAGAGGACCTCCAGTAAGTGAAAGTTAACCACTTTGGATCTCTGTTTCTTCCAGTCCATGCTGAAATTTTTCTTTCTTTTTTCCTGTGGCGGCAGGGGGTGGGGGGTGGAGGGGGGCGGCAGGGAATACTGAATATCAGAATCATGTGGGGAGCCTTTTCAATATATACCCCATGCCCCATCAGCCCTAAAATTCCCATATGCTCTCAAGGGGGTGTGTCCTTCAGGATCAGTGTTGCCATTTTTCCTCTTGCCTCGGACTCCAATATAATTTGATACGACACTGTCCGTGATCCTGTCTTTATTTAAAATTTTGGTATTTTTTTCCTTGTGGATTTTTTTCCCATTAATTTGGATTTTTAAAAAATATTGCATTAGAATATTATTTATCTTGATGACTGAAAATTTTAGGGCCCCTTAAATTTTTATTTTATTTTAATTTATTTTATATTTAATTGTGGTGAAACACACCTAACATAAAATTTACCATCCTAACTATTTTTAAGTGTGCAGTACAGTGGTATTAAGTACATTCACATTGTTGTGAAACTATCACCACCATTCATCTTCCCAAACTGAAACACTATAGCCATTAAACAGTAACTCCCCCTTCCCTCCTCCCCCAGCCCCTGGCAACCACCATTCTACTTTCCATCTCTATACATTTGCAACTCTAGGTGCTTCATATAAGTGGAATCACTTGCCTTTTTGTGACTGGATTATTTCACTTAACATAATGTCCTCAAGCTTCATCCATATTGTAGCATGTATAAGAATTTCCAATCCTTTTTAAGACTGAGCAATATTCCATTGCATGTATGTACCACATTTTGCTTATCCATTCATCCATTCATGGACACTTGGGTTGCTTCCACCTTTTAGCAGCTGCACCATTTTCCCTTCCCATCAACAGTGCACAAGGGTTCCAACTTCTCCTCATCCTTGCCAACGATTTTTCCCTTCCCTTCCCTTCCCTTGCCTTCCTTTCCCTTCCTTTTCTCTTGATAGCACCCATCCTAATGATGTGAGGTGTTGTGAGGTGGTAGTGCCTCTTAAATTTTGTGCCCAAGGAGGTGTCTCACTCATCTCACTGCAGTCCCCACCCTGCCTCCTAGTTACAGGTTGACTTCCTGATAAATATGTGTTACATCCCACAAGTGCGCTGGTGTAGGAATAAATACTGTGCATTTGGATTAGAAGCCTGGTTTCTAACTGTGTGACCTTGGGCAAGATACTTAACTTGTCTGTGCCTTAGTTTCCCCATTGAGAAAAGGAGGCAAGTACTTCTATTTACCTGATAGAATGGTCATGAGGATTAAGTGGATTAGTATATATAAAGCTCATAGACATAGTAACCCTTATACCTTCTGTTATCAAAAATCTCACCCAATGGATGTAGCTATTTGTTTTTAATAAACATCACTTTGGAATAATTTTAGGTTTATAAAAATGTTGCAAAGACAATACAGAGAATTCCCGTGTATACAACTCCCTCTAACATTAACATCTTACACAATCATGGTACATTTAAGAAATTAACATTGATACATTATTATCTAAACTACAGAATTTATTTGCATGTAACTGGTTTTTCCACTAGCTGTCCCAGGATCTAAGCAAGAATACCACGTTGCATTTAGTGTATAGCTGTTTTTGTTTTGCTTTGTTTGTATTTCTGTATTTTGCCTGAAGAATGTTTTTAAGAGCTGGAATTTGAAAGCCCTTAGATAGGACATGGTTCTCCATTCTGCCACAATCTTCCACCACTCCCTACTGTTCTGTGCCTGCTTCCGACATCTGCATTTACTGCCTGCCCCTGGAGACATGAGAATCTGTAACCCTGGATTAGCTGATGGCTCAATCCCTTCCCCTCTTAGAGACTGTAATTCGGTGATTAATTCTTCGGGGTCTGCAGAAATCCTCTATTAAAATTCAAATACTGTCAGGGAGCTAGTTCAATTGAACCAATTCACAGATAAACATCTTAGCAGAAATTAGTTGATAGGGAGGATGGCCTTACGGGCTAGTTAGTAAAAGTGCCTGGAGGTGAGAAGCGTGCCTGGTAGGGAGATGGACAAGCACCTCCAAGGAAAGGCTGGCCAGGCTGTGATGCTAGATTTATCCATCTTGTATCTTGGGCTGGGCCCTGCCTGTGATAGGCCCTGATTCTTACTGCTCAGTTATGTAACAGATCTCCCACCCACCACCCCAGGGCTCCCTGGCGTCATGGATCTGTGAGCCCAGCAGAGCCCAGCACGTTGCTAACTTGGGCCTCTCTGCTGGCTCTGCCTCATTCCTTTCCAGAATGTGGGTAACTCAGGTCCTTGGTGGTGGTTGGGAAAGAGGCTGGAAGAAACTCTGCCACCAATTTATTAAGGAGTTTCTCTTTACCCGGGGCAATGTAAAGTGCTAAATCAGGGTTTGAAAGTGAAGAGCTAAACACAGCAGGGGCAGTATTTTCAAACTTATTTTTTACTCAAAAATAGACCACCGGTTATGAGCGATCAACTAGCTTATTTTATTCTCCATATTTTTACATACTTGGGTGTGCGTATACAAAAGTTCACGTAAGAGTTACTTGTCTTGTATCTGCATATTTAGAGAATTGCACTTATTGACTAATAGCATAAATACTCAGAAAAAAGAAGAGAAAGTTGATTATTTAAAAAAAAAAAATTGGGCTTCCCTGGTGGGGCAGTGGTTGAGAGTCTGCCTGCCGATGCAGGGGACACGGGTTCGTGCCCCGGTCTGGGAAGATCCCACATGCCGTGGAGCGGCTGGGCCCGTGAGCCATGGCCGCTGAGCCTGCGCGTCTGCAGCCTGTGCTCCGCAATGGGAGAGGCCGCAACAGTGAGAGGTCCGCGTAACGCAAGAAAAAAAAAAAAAAAAATTGAGAATGTTCCCCTACCTTAGTTTCTTGCTTTTGCTGTGGGTAAAGTTTACAAGATGCCTCTAATATCAGCCACACGATTTCCCCCTGTCCTCACCCTAGTGCTTTTTTTGGTGCTACAGCATAGTTGGGAAATAGGATGGACCAGACAGACCTCTTCTGAGTACTGGCTCCACCACTAACTGGTCATGGGAAATTAGGCAAGTTACTCAACCTATTTGTGCCTCAGCTTCACCTGTGAAATGGGGATAATTGTAGCACCTGCCTCCCAGGGTGGTTGTGAGATTAAAGAAAAGATGGGGGAAGCAAAATGTAGGGGAAAAAAATAATTTTCTCTTTACCCTTCTAGGTTCATGGCTGAGACATCCCTGTAATAAAAAGATTAACAGGAGAAAAACAAGCACAAGTACAATAACGTGTATACCTTCTGTATACGTAAGCGGTACCCAGGAAAACTGAGTAACTCTCCCGAATGGCCAAAGCCATCACCTTAAATACCATCTTCAGCTAAAGACAAAAGAAGATGTTTGGGGCGGCAGAGTCAATTACGGGAGGTGACCAGGAAAAGCAAAGTAAACAAGAGTAAGGTTGTTATTCAGAGTTCTTAAAGTCGTTGCCTTCTCCAATGATAAGAGTTTCTAGGGATTTAGAGTCATCCTCCTCTTCCTGGTGCAGAGAGGGATGGATACACCCTTACAAATGGAGAGTTCACTTGGAAATGTCTTTTACAAAAGGGTAACTTCTATTTGGTTTTCAGAGCTTCTCCTGTGTCTGCAATTTCTTAAAACTAACCAGCTCAAGGTAATCCTTTGCCAAAGAGACGTTTTTTCAGCTGATTTCCTTTCTTTCTTTCCTGTTCTTTTTTTTGTGTGTGGTACGCGGGCCTCTCACTGTTGTGGCCTCTCCCGTTGCGGAGCACAGGCTCCGGACACGCAGGCTCAGCGGCCATGGCTCACGGGCCCAGCCGCTCCGCGGCATGTGGGATCTTCCCGGACCAGGGCACGAGCCCATGTCCCCTGCATCGGCAGGCGGACTCTCAACCACTGCGCTACCAGGGAAGCCCTCTTTCCTGTTTTTTTTAACATCTTTATTGGAGTATAATTGCTTTACAATGTTGTGTTAGTTTCTTGTAGTCTTTATAAATGTGTGGGAGATAAAACCTTGGAAATCCAGACCTACTGAGCCCAAATCTCCTGCTCTTTGGACACAGAACTGACCCTTCAGAAGGACCCTTCCTCTAGCCCCATTTTACAGACAGGAAAACTAAGGCCATGGAAATGGAAGGCTTTTTGGTATCAGTTTAGGAAATAAAATTAGGAAAAATAAAATTTAGGAGATTGAAAAAAAGTACCTGAAATAAAAACACAAAGAGATGAAACAGCAGGGCCAGACTAGATAGAAGCTAGACAGAGCGTCCACAAAAATGTGAAGGCTGAGAAGGTTAACAAAACAGTGAGCTCACTTCTGACAGGTAACTGGAAAGAACAAGCCGTGTTGTCATACTCCTCAGAGGCTGGCCCGGCAGCTGCCAACATGCCAACAGCAGTCCCCCGTGCCCCCCACCTCCCCATGCACTGCGTGAGGCTCCACGCTCCTTACCTGTACTGAGCCGTGTCTGGGGGATGCTCCCATCAAGCCCCTGGAGAGGATTTGCTCTGAGCTCCCTTTTTTCCCTTTGGCTCCTTGTTGGCTGCAGTCGGCCTCTGCCACACCCTCCCCTGCAGACGGATGAAGTGGGAATGTTCAGAAGGTACTGTCTACAAAGAAAGCACCTTTCCTGAAAGCTGGGGGCTGGGGAATCAGCATATGCTGTAGCACATTCTGGATCCTTCCAGAAACATGGTTCCTCTTCTCCAGTCACCCCTGTATACCTTGACTTAGGTTATACGCACACACACACACACACACACACACACAGGGAAAAAGAGGAAGGAACAAAGACTTCCTGCTTCCACTACTGGTCAAGCAATTCCATTTGGCCTGAGCAGGTACGGTCAGTGACCTGCAGGATGGCTCAAAGTCAGATGGTGGCAGAATAAGACAGATAAGAAAGCAGAGGGACAGGAGAAGTTGCCAGGGACGGGGTGGGGGAGGGCTCCAAGGTTTGCTATCTCTGGCCCCTTTGAACATTTTTCCTCTGTTGTGAAGCAACGTCTGTACATATCTAACCCGCCTGCCCGCCCCAGCTCAAATGAAGTGTGTGAGCAGGTCCACGCACCCATTCCCCTCCTGTGAAGATGAGGTCACCTCCTGAGTTCTTTCCTGTGCATCTGAGTGTAGCTGGCAGGCTCTTTGATCTCCTGTCTCCCTCTGAGTGGCCTCTGAGTGGCCTCAGGTGAGACACCAGAGACTTGTGGGCAAAATGTGGAACTTCTACCTGTTGGGAGTGGAGCCCAGCTCCAGCTAACCTCGGCAGGTCCCAGACCAGATTGTCCCAGCTGGCACTCCGTTTGCATTACTTCATCCCCCTCAAGAAGGGCAATTCATTAAACGTGCCATTTGATGAGATGGAATCTTCATGCTTTGGTGGAATGTTACTTTAGATTAATTCACACAGTGGAAAAATAGCTTTTTCTGTGAAACTGTGAGCTACTTGGGGTTCTGAGAAACAATCCTTTACCTTCACAGATGGCTGGAACACACGGTATAGTCAGGACAGCACAGTAGATTGGGAAGATTAATGATCTTTTGATGAAAAATTTAGGAGACGTGCTATATTTTTTAGTGTTTAAAAATGATGTTACATGCGGTAAAATGCACCCTTCTTAGCGTATAGTTTTTTGAGTTTTGGCAAATGCATACATACATGGGCCTACCACCACAGTTAGGGTGTAGAACAGTTCTGTAGCCCCAAGAAGTTTCCTTGTGCCCCCTTTTTTGGGTTGAATTGTGTGCCTCCAAAATTCCTGTGGTGAACTCCTAACCCTCAGTACCTCAGAATATGGCCTTATTTGGAGATAGAGTCTTTACAGAGGAAATCAAATCAAAATGAGGTCCATTAGAGTGGGCCCTAATCCAATATTACCGGTGTCCTTGTAAAAAGGGGAAATTTGGACACACACACACACACACAGGACAGAATGTGAACATGAAGGTGACCACCTACAAGTCAAGGAGAGGGGCCTGGAGCAGATCCTTCCCTCACAGCCCTCAGCAGGAACCAACACTGCCAACACTTTGATTTCAGAATCTGAGAACCGTAAGATAATAAATCTCTATCGTTTAAGCCACCCAGTTTGTGGCCCTTTATTAGAGCAGCCCTAGCAAACTAATACAGCCCCTTTATGGTCTACTACCTCCCCCTACCTCAGCCCCTGGCAGGTACTGATCCGATTTTTGTGCCTATAGTTTTGCTTTTTTTCAGGATGTTATGTGAGATCGTACAGTATGTACCCTTTTGAGTCGAGCTTCATTCAGTGCAGTGCTTTTGCGATTCATCCATATTCCTTTTTTTTCATTCTTTTTTTATTGCCGAGGAGGATTCGTTTTATGGATGTACCACGATTTTATTTATCCATTCACCAGTGGAAGGATATTTAGGTTATCTCCAGGTTTTAGGTATTGTGGCTAAAGCCTCCATAAATAGTCACATATAACACTTCTTGCATTTCTCTTGGGTAAATACCGAAGGGTGGTGTTCCTGGGTCACATGGTAAGTAGATGTTTACATTTGTATGAAACCACCAAATTGTTTCCAAAGTGACTGTTCCATTTTTGTGTTCTTGCCAGAAATATATGAACATTTTAGATGTTTCACATCCTGCTCACTGCACTTGGTCTGTTTTTTGTTTTTGCCAATAGTAACTATGTACAGGTATCTCATTGTGGTTTTATTTACATTTTCCTAATAACTAAAGGTGTTGAACATCTTTTTGTGTGGTCATTTGCCATCTGTATAACTTTTTTGTGAACTATCTGCAAATATTTTCCCCATTTTAATTGGGTTGTTTGTTTTTTTATTTTTGAGTTTGAGAGGATAAAAGTCCTTTATCAAATATGTGTTTTGCAAACATTTTCTACCAGGCTATGGCTTGTCTTTTTATTTTTTTAACAGTATCTTTTGAAGAGCAGAAGTTTTAAATTTGGACATAGTCCAATTTATTAAAACATTTTAATGGATCATGCTTTTGGTATCATATCTAAGAAACCTTTACCTAAGGTCACAAAGTTCAGAATACCTACTTTTCATCCTGACTGAGCAGCTAATTCTCATCCTAGATAGGTCATTCATCCTTTCTCAGCCTTAGTTTACCCCCCTGTGAAATGTGGAGATTGAAGTGATAAGTATTTGCAAGCTACTTGACAGCAAGGGAACCTACTTTTTTTTTGTTTTTTTGCGGTACGCAGGCCTCTCACTGTTGTGGCCTCTCCCGCTGTGGAGCACAGGCTCCGGACGCGCAGGCTCAGCGGCCACGGCTCACGGGCCCAGCCGCTCCGCGGCATGTGGGATCTTCCCGGACTGGGGCACGAACCCCTGTCCCCTGCATCAGTAGGGGGACTCTCAACCACTGCGCCACCAGGGAAGCCCAAGGGAACCTACTTTTAACTGAGATCATGCATGGTACCCCAGCATATAAAATAGAAGTGTTCTTGGGGCCCTATCCTCCTGGGGTCTTGTGAACAGTGTCTCCCTATCTTTCATGTGTACGCAAATCACTTGAGGCCCTTATAAAAATGCAGACGCTGATTTGTAGCTCTGGAATAAAGATGAGGTTCTGCAGTTCTAACAAGTTCCAGGTGACGCCCGCTGCTGGTCCAGGGACCTCACTTTGAGTGGCAAAGCTCCAGACTTCTACGGCCAAAATGTGAGGTCTACCTTTGTCAACTTAAGACTTTGGATTTCTATAGTATATTACTTCCAAGGAGAGCAAAGTTCTTCCATATCAGTAATTCTATTTTCCTCCTTTCTATCTGCCCCATCATTATCCCCAGTTAGCTGATGGGTACACTGAGGCCCAGTTTGAGCCAAGTTCCCTGGAATGTGGCAGAATCAGGTAGAGAAGAAGGCTGCCAGCTGCTGGTGACATGCGCCAGTGTGAACTGTATTATAGAGTCAGTATAATACTGAGAACTTGTTCTGTTGTATCAGAGACTCAAACTGGCTTAAGGAAGAGGGGAACATTTTCTGGCTCATGTAAGTAAAAATTCTGAGGTTATGCTGCCTGCAAGTGTAGTTGGATCTAAGGATTTGAATGCTATCTTAAAGAATATGGCTCTCTGAAAGTTTTAATTCTGTACTCCTCTGAATTGGTTTCACTCCCAGGCAGGCTCTTTACATGCCATGATCAGAAGACCACTAGCTGGTCTAGGCCCACATTAGATCAGCTTAGCCCCACCAGCAAAAAGGCAGGTCCCCTTTTCCAATAGTTTCATCCAAAGCCCTACATTTGAGCTTCACTGGCTTAGCTCAGGCTACATGCCTACCTATCCATGTAACAGTGACTGTGGCCAGTGGGCCTGTGGAATGCAGTGATCTGATGGACCAGGCCTAGATGATGCTTATAGCCTGGTGGTGAAATCAGCTTCACCTGAACCACATGGACTTAAAGTACAGAAGGAAATGTTCCCAAAAGAAAGGGGAATGTTTTTTGTTGAATGGGCAAACAACAGTGTCCACTACAGTCACTATAAATTCATATGCATGAAAGCTTATGTTTTTGTTTTTGTTTCAGGTTTTTAAGGGGGAAGGAGAAACAAGAATCTATAACTCTGACCACTCAGGAAATATTCTCATTGTGCCTTATATGCCTCAGTTCCTCCTTAGCACTCGACCTGTTTCAAAGCTCCTTGGATTCCCTTCCTGTGTTTCCAGTACAGCTCCCACCTCCTCCAACACCCAAGATTTTCACACTACCTTTCCCAGTCTGACAAATGTACTTCAATGCTAAACATTTCTATTCCTATTCTCCCAGAGGGCCTTGGATTTGAAGTGAGAATTGCAACAGAGAACAATGTTTGACACAAAGTAATTGTGCACTGAAGATGGAATTTTAGGCACTGGGGAATTGTTTTTTTTCCTAGGAGAGGAGCATCTCCTTGGTCTTGCCAAATCATCCATCTGGTTTTGCTGACCTACAAAGTTGGCCAAGGTTATAGCCTTCCAGCCCCAGAAGGCTGGAAGCGGCAGTGGAAACAGGTGGAGTCACAGCTGGGCTGACTCAAGGTGATGTCAGGACTCTCTTGGGAGGGACCTTGAACTAGGAGTGCAGGTGGCAAACCTTGCCTAATTGTCAGAGTGAAAAGCCTGTAAATTGAGACCTCAGGAGGGGAACATTCTTGCTTTCTCTCTGGCAGACAGCAGAGGCTGGTTGGGGCCTGAGAGCCATCAACTTCAGTCATTCAGTTGGTAAGAAACACCCCCCAGCTGTCAGTCTACAGGCAGGTCCACACGGCGGAGGATGGCTCTGGCTACAGCAGGCAGAGGATGGCTCTGGCTACAAAAAAGCCAGTTCTGGCCAAAGATGGGAACTTTGTGTGTGTGTGTGACATCTCGTTGAGGTACTGTCAGGTTAGTCTGATAGGGTATTTTATTGAATGACACAACTTCCAACTTCAGTAAGAGCACCCCAGTGTCAATAGTGGATGTAAATAGATTGTCTTATAAAATGAGAACATACACTCACAGTGTTCCAACCTCCCCCTCCCGAGTGTATGAGCTATGAGACCATACTTGGCACGGGTAGATGCCTCGCCCTCCCTCGCCCGGCGCACACAATGACCCCCTTTATACACTGCCCGCTGGCCTCCCTGGGAAGGGCGCTCACTGTGTGCAGTCTGACTACAGTACTACTGTACGTGGTAATCTTTAACCCAAAATGGCATTTATGATGGTGAGAGGTGGTATGTGCTGCGCTCCCTTCATCCCTCCAGCAAACAGAATGTACTGACTCTAAACAGGTAGGACCAGTTGCTGCCAGGCCCTCAGAGACACAGTGTTCTGCTGTGGAATTAGCTGTGCATAATGGGCCCATTCAAGCCGGCGGCAGGCGTTTTCCCCTCCCGGCTGCACAAATCCAGGAGCTGGGCCTGGACCCCAAGGGCTGGCAGGGGGTAGGTTTGGGTTTCTGAATGGGCTTTGTTCACTCACTGGAAGAGAAAGCTCCAAAGCTGGTTGGGGCCTGAGAGCCATCAACTTCAGTCATTCAGCTGGTAAGAAACACTGAGCACGATATCCTGGGAACGGGGCTTAAAGCTTCAAATGGATTCCCTCAGGGGTCAGGGGCTGAATAACCCCTTTGAGCAACTTCATATCTGAAACAAGTTCGATCCCCTTAGGGCCTTTTCGTATAATGATTGGTTAGGTAGGGGAAAGCCATGCTTGACGAGCAACTGGAGTTGACATGAGCAAAAAGACGCAGAAGAATTAGGTAGTTGACTCAAAATACGCATCCAGCTTGGCCCGTCCAGTTCGAGGCAAGACAGCCCTCCCGATTCTTGTGCTTTGGCCTCTTCGGAGGTTATTGCATTCCCAGCAAGTCTCCTCACACGAGGGGCCAGGCGTCACTCCTTCCTCGTGGCCCTGTTACGCACTTGGGTGGAAGATGAGAAGCAGGGGGAGTGGCAAATGTAGAGCGGGTTCCAGTCCGGGCTCTGGGCCCCGTAGTTGTATGATGGTGGGTCCATCCCTTCATGGCTTTGGACCTCGGTTTCCTCACCTGCGAAGAGAAAGCCAGGACAGATGGTCTCCAGAGCCACCCGTAGCACTAATGTTCAGCACAGAACATTCTGCCACGGGCAGGTGGGCTCCTCCTACCAGGAGCACCTGGGGAAGCATGGGGAAGTGGGAATGTCCTGTGGGATAAAGATGCTGAAAGGGAAAAGGAAGCCCTAAAAAAATCACGCTGCTAATTTGGTACTTTTATCTTCTTCTGATTGACCGATGTGAGCCCTCTTAAAGAATGATAAAGTGCTAATTAGGATCTTTGAGTCCTTTTCCTTTCATTCTTTTCCTCTTCAGATGTGGTGTCTTGGCCAAGGTCAGCGGGAGAATTGGTGACAGATCTCCTGCTTCCCATCTGTAAACCTTTCCGATGACTATGTGGCCACCTGTGCTCAGTAGCTAGCAACTAGACCATCCCCCAGCGGCTGACAGCAATGACAGGAAACATGACATTAGTGATAGAACTCAGACCCTGCGCATACACATTACCTACATCGGTTCATTTATTTCTTCAAATTAAAAACGTGTGATAGGTATACTTGAAACTAATATAAGAAGTCAATTTTATCTCAATTAAAAAACCAACAACCTATGATAGGTGTACTTTTACAAGTTCCATATAAACATATGGAAAGTAAAGCTTAGAGGATGATTTGTCTGAAGTCACAAGGTTTAAAATTTGAACCCAAGCAACCTGGCCGCAGAATCTGTTCACCTAGTCATTGTACCGCATTGCCTTGCTATGGGCTCTTAGTCAGGGTTATGGAAATATTCCATAAAGATGGATTTTTAAAGTGCTCTCAGCATTCCTGATTAGAAAACCAGTTGGTGAACAGGGCACCCTCTTTATGGGCTGTGGGCTATTCTTGGTACACTGGGACAGGGCCCTGGAGACAGAGCCACAGATGTCCTCCTCTTAGGCTCTCCAGCCTCTGAAAAGGGGTTTCTTCTCCATCTGCAGTGTCGCCAGGCTTGCTAATACCCTGGAGCCGGCCAGTGGGTGATCTCACATAGAGTGAGAGTTTGCCTAGAATTCTCCAAAGAGGAAGAAAACAATGTAATCATTCTCTGACTCCTGCTGCTGAAGGATCAGTCCCAAGATCCTGGAAACTCTTGCCCAGGGAGTGTTCTGTTTCAGTGTCTTCGTGTGATGGTTGGGTGGGGAGAAGGGCTTGGATGGGGCACTAGAGTAATCAGTCACTCTCAGAAAGACCAGGGCAACATGAAACACTTTTCTCTATCTTGTACTGGAGAAACTCATTCTTGATAGGATCCTCAAAATTGAAAATGGGGAGTGTGCCTGTTTTCCAAATGGACAGGCCAAATCTGGCCCCAAGAGGCTCAGCAATTGGCGTTCTGTCCCAGAGCCCTCTATAGAGGCAGAGAAAGAGACCGAGGTACCTGGTGTGTTGACAAATGCCTCCTTCACTCAGGGGTATCATGACATCAGGTCACAGAATATGCCTCCCGATGACATTCAATTCTAGGAAAAATGTTTGGCTTTATCAAACTAGAACTGGCTGACCTCAGGAGAGAATGTGCCCAGGACCACGTGGTCCCCTTGCAGCAGGCCTGGGCTGGAGTCACTTCGGTCCACAAGTAGCTGACTCTAAAGGTGGCTGGGCTTGCAGGGTCAAAGTTCACAAAACACAGCCTATGAGGGTTTTGATTTGTCTTAAACAGACCATGTCCTCACCAGGCACCACAGCCGAAACACCCCTTCTTCAGGGAAGCTTTTCCATAACCTCCAGTCAGGCCTATATCCCCTGTGATTCTCCATAGTAGCTCTTATCACAGTAGCTATTTAAATAATCCCTTGTACAGTTATATATTTAATATCAATCGCTTCTCCGAAGCTGTCAGCTCCACGGAGGAGATGAGTGTCTGATGGATCCATCAATACGCAGTATAGGAATACTCAGGGATATTGCAGGTTGAGGTCCAGACCACCACAATAAAACGAGTATCACAACAAAGTGAGCCACATGAAATTTTTGGTTTCCCAGTGCATGTAAAAGTTCTGTTTATACTATACTGCGGTCTATTAAGTGTGCAATATAACATTATGTCTAAGAAAAGCGATGTACATACCTTAATTTAAAAATACTTCATTGCCAAAAAATGCGAACCATCATCTGAGCCTCCAGCACGTTGTAGTAATAACATTAAAAATCACTGATCACAGACCACCATAACAAATACGATAATAACTAAAAAGTTTGAAATACCGTGAGAATTACCAAAATGGGACACAGGGACACAAAGTGAGCAAATGCTGTTAGAAAAATGGTGCTGATAGACTTGCTTGACAGAGTTGCCGCAAACCTTCAGTTGGTAGAAAAGCACAATATCTGTGAAGTGCAATAAGTGAAGCCCGATAAAACAAGGTATGCCTGTACAGGGTTGGCACTTAGTGAGCATTTGCTAAATATTTGTCGGGTAAAGTAGGAAGAGGATATGACATCAAAAAATCGATAAGAATATGTTGGGACTAGAAATTGTCTTACATGTTTATTTCGACCCTGGAAAGGGAGGCTAGGAGTGATAAAGTGACTAGTTCAAGGTCACAAGGTGGGCTGATGAGAGCGCTAGAATAGAATCCAAGACCCTCTACTTCAGTTCGTTCCTTGAGGGGTTACCTTCACTGTTTGCTCTTAACTAAGCTCTTTGGTGGGGTGTTCCCATCCCTCCACCTCCAAATACAGCTGTCATCTGTTCACTTCTCTGCATCTCTATTACCATTACTCTAGGCCAACCTGCCATCATCTCTTGCCGGGAATTGCAGGAGCTTCCTAACAAGTCTCTCAGTTGCTCCCCTGGCCCTCTCCACTCCCTCTACACACAGGAACTGGAGTGATTTTTTTAAAGCATGTGCATCACAGCATGTCATTCCCCTGCTTCAACCCTCCCAGTGATGTCCCAAATGTAACCACAGTCATTCCTTACCAAGGCCTCCCAGCCCTGCGTCATCTGGTCCTTGCCTCCCTCTCCTCTCCTCTCCACTCTTCCTCTCACCAGCCACATTCCACCCCTGCTGGCTTCTTTCTTCTGCTGCTCAAACATTCCAAGTTTGCAGTTTCTTCTGCTTGGAATACTTTCTGGCAGATCTACTTACTCATCCTTCTTTTCACAGTGTCACCTCTGACCATCCTGTGTAAAGTGACCCCTCCTGCACCTCTACAGCACTCCCTATCACAGGATTCCATTTTGGTACTTTCACAACATAAATCACTCTCTGAAATCATCTTTTATTTTTTTTTAAACTTATTTGTTTTCTTATATACTGTCTGCCAAATCATACTCTAACGTAATCCCCAGGAAAGTGAGAACTTTGTCTTGTATATTACTGTATGTCTGGGCACCTCAATCAACATCCATATATGTTTGTTGAATTTGTTGAATGAATTAATGTTTGCAACCACTTCTATTTAATTGGAGGTACTATCATGGATTTGTTCCTGAAGGTGGTGGCAAAGAGTTAACTCATCCAAAATCCTAGAAGGTTTGCATGGAAAAGGAAGACACTTGGATAAGTCAAACATTTCCAAAATTGAACAACATCAGAATCACCAGGAGGGTTGGTAAAAATAGAGATTCCTGAGAACCATCCAGCTCACAGTGGATTAGAACATCCAGGGCTGAGTCAGGAAGTTGCTGGCTACTGACATATAGTGGACCAGTTTGGAAAACCACTGGGTAATGGGATCCAAAACCAAGTACATGTTCTTATTACCTTTGACCTTTATCTACACTTCTGGGAAATAATCCTAACTGCAGAAAGACTTTGTGTACAAAGATATTTATCTCACCTTGCTTATAAATGTGCAAATTTAAAAACAACATAAATCTTCCAAATAGGAAAATTGATTAAGGAAACTATGATATGGTCACTTGATGAACATTAAAATGAATATTTATGAATATGTTTCTACATGAAAAGTGTTTTGACTTTGCTATAGTCTATTTGTGATTGTTGGTTCACAACCTCAGGAGTTTCTTGAGTGAAATTTGAAACTGGCCTCCATAAATGAAGGGCAAGAAGAGATGGAAGAAAGAGGCAGACCACTTCAGATGGGTAGGTGGCAGGTTTAATAAGCAAGGGGACTTACATACACAGCTTGGCTTGGGTGGCTGCAAGACACCTGTTCATACCCACCTGTCAGAATCTTAAAAGTTTATATGGAGGCCTTAATGGGGTTCAGTCACCATACCCTCCAGAAGGTATCAGCACCACATTGCTCTCTCAAGGCTGTGTCCTTGAAAACAGCTCTTAGTGTAGGAACAGTGGGCAAAATGTACATTCCAAGGACAGGGAAGAGATGAGGAGCTTCTTATTGCCCAGGTCAACTAGCAGTCACGTCCTCTAGATGACCTCCTTCAAGAGTGTCCCCTCTCCAAGTTTGTATGTAACAATCCTTACCCCCATGGTGATGGTATTAGGAGGTGGGGACTTGGGGAGGTGCTTAGGTCATGAGGGTGGAATCCTCAGGAATGGAATTAGTGCCCTTATAAAAGAGACTCCAGAAACCTAACTTGTCTTCTTCTGCCATGTGAGGATACAATGAGAAGTTGGCAGTCTACAACCAGAAGAGGGTCCTCACCAGAACCCAACCATGCTGGCACCTTGATCTTGGACATGCAGCCACCAGAACTGTGAGCAATAAATTTCTGCTGATTATAAGCCTTCCAGTGTGTGGCATTTTGTTATAACAGCCCGAACTAAGACAGCCTTCATGCTAGAATGTAAAATTGTTCATTTGGTATAGAAGTGGTTAAATGCACAACACATACTGGGAGCTGACTACATAGGTTCAAATTCCAGCTCTGACTTTGTATGTGATCTTGGTCAAACTACTAAACCTCTCTGTACTTCTGTTTCCTCATTTTTTAAAAGGAGGTAATGATAGTACTTATCTGAAAGGGTTATCGTAAGGATTAATGAGTTAATATATGTCATGTATTAGGCCATCAAGGAATATTATTTATATATATATATTATTTAATGTATATATAGAGAGGTGGAGGGAAGACTGGAAGGAATTATATTAAAATGCTCACAGCAACTATGCTGAGCTTGTTAGGTAAGCGTGATTTTCCTTTTCTTTTCTCCATTCTCCATGAGGTGGTTCTATTATCTCTATAACTTACCAAGCATAATAACAGTCAAGTCTCCAGTGCAATGCAAAACCAAGCATTTTCATCAAGGGATATGAGAAACCATCATGAGCATTGGGGTAGGAGGTGGGGATGGAAAGAAGGCAAATGTACCAAGGAATCTTTGCAAATGTAAAATCTTATATTCAAATATAAAATATGAATATAAGATTCATAACATTCACTTATATAACACCTGTATGCCCAAGCTTATCAGCTGCTCCCGGACCACAAGAGCATATGAAGGTTGGGAAGAGCTGCTCCGAGGCCATCTCCCTTCACCTTTCTATCTCCCATGGGAGGCTATCGTGAGACCATTTCTCATCACTTCTGATGAGGTACGGGGCTTTCTGCCATGCCCTCCTCAGACTAGAGCTGCAGAATATAAAACTGCTTGGCTACAGTCTAGAATCAGTTTCTCAGGGACAGGGTACCCCACAACTCACACTGTATCCATCAAGCCCCTTTATTTTCAGGGTTATCCATTTTGGAGTGTGGGACAAGGATCACGGGGAGCTGGCACCTTTGCACTATTCTTCTTTGCAGCATGTATGCACTGTCTAAATCGAAAAGAGGCTCATTGTAGCTTTACCAGTCAGGTCACTCAGGTTTTGGCCTTAGCCTTGCCCTATCTTGTAATAAGACAGATAAAGTTGTGAATAAGACAGATAAAGTTCCTGCTCTCATGAAGTTTACATTCTATTGGGGTGACAGACCACGAATTAACTGAACAGGCACAATAATTAAGAGAACTCTATATTATACAATAGAAGATGATGTAGATTATGGAAAGCAGAAAAAAGTAAAAGGTTCAAGGGATCAGCATTTTAAGGTAGGGAGGGAGATAGCCATACTGAATCGTCAACAAGGTACCCCTAATTGAGAACATTAGATGTGAGCAAAGACTTGGAAGGGTCAAGGGTGTTAATCAAAAATCCTGTTTTAAGACTTGGCTTTTCATCAAGGGATATGGGGAACCATTGCAGAGTTTGTGTTTTTAACCTATCTGTTGTAAAATAAAAGATACAGAAAATAAATGTACACCTTATTATTACAAATTATTATGAGACCTGTACACTTTTAACCACCTTCCAAGTCAACAAGGAAATATGTCAGTCTCCTCAGAAGCCCTTTCATGGGCTCTGTCCCAATCAGAGTCCCCTGCCTCTGTCCAAATGTAACCACCTCCTGACTTTTCTATTAATCACTCATTTGGTTTCTCTGTGTTTTATCACCCAAGTTTGCATCTTATCTCTAGTCACTAATAGTTTAATCTTAATACTTCCTTTAAGTCTCTGTTAACCCGCAAGTCTCCTCCATCCCTTTATTTCCCTTATAGTTTGTCTGTTGACGTACTTGGTCAGCTTGACCTACAGTTTTTCTTGTGCTGGATTTTATTAATCATTACGTGACTTTGAGCAGAGAAGTGACATGATCTGACTTAAATTTTGTAAGGATCACACTGCCTATTGTTTGAGATTGTAGGAGGGCAAGGATAAAAGCAACGAGAACTCTTGGAAGCTACAGCAGAAGTTCATGAGACATGATGTGGTTTAAACCATCATGAGAGAGGTGAGAGAGTCAAGAGGTAGTTGGATTCAGGCTATATTTTGAAGGTACAGTAGCCAACAGGATTTCCTTATAATGGAGTGTGAAAGAAAGAGAGGAATCAAGAATGACTCAAAATACTTTTTTAACTGCTTTAGTAAGATATAATTTACATACTATGCTAAATAATTTACCCATCTGTAGTGTAAAGTTCAGTGCTTGTTAGCATATTTCAAGAGCTGTGCAACCATCACCGCAATCTAATTTTAGAACATTTCCATCAAAGAGAAACCCTGAACGCATTAGTATCATCCCCTGTTCCTGCCGAACCCTCATCCTTCCAGATCCTGGCAACCAATGTTTTTTTTGGTTTGTTTTTTAATGCCTCTATCGTTTGCCTATTCTAGATATTTCATATGAACAGAATCATACAAAATGTGGTTTTTGTGAATGGCTTCTTTCACTTAGCATAATGTTTTCCAGGGTCACCCAAGTTGTAGCATGTATCAGTACTTCATTCCTTTTTATTGTCAAATCATATTTTATTGTATGGATATGCCATATATTGCATATCCATTCATCAGTTGATTGACTTTCAGGTTGTTTTCATTTATGGCTATGAAAAATGCTGATATGAGCATTTGTGCACAAGTTTTTGTACAAACATATGTTTTTGATTCTCCTGGGTATACATCTAGGAGTTTCATATGGTAGCCTCATATGGAAACTCTATGTTTAACCTATTGAGGAACCACTGGGCGGTTTTCCAAAGTGGTTGCAACACTTTACATTCCCACCAGCAATGTATGAAGGTTCCAATTTCTCTACATCCTCACCAACACTTGTTACAATTATAGCTATCCTGTGGATGTGAGCCACATCTCATTGCAGTTTTTATTTGAATTTCCCTAATGACTAATCATGTTGAAAATCTTTTCGTGTGCTTATTGGCGTTTGTGTGTCTTCTTTGGAAAAATGTCTATTCACACTCTGTTCATTTCTTAATTGGGTTGTCTTTTTATTGTTGAGTTGTAAGAGTTATTTATATATTCAGATGCATGTCCCTTGGTAGCTTTATGTTTTGTAAATATTTTCTCTCCATCTACAGGTTGTCTTTTTTTTTTTTTTTGCAGTATGCGGGCCTCTCACTGTTGTGGCCTCTCCCGTTGCGTAGCACAGGCTCCGGACGCTCAGGCCCAGCGGCCATGGCTCATGGGCCCAGCCGCTCCGTGGCATGTGGGATCCCCCCAGACCGGGACATGAACCCATGTCCCCTGCATCAGCAGGCGGACTCTCAACCACTGAGCCACCGGGGAAGCCCTACAGGTTGTCTTTTCACTTTCTTGGCAGTGTCCTTTGAAGTACAACCGTTTTTATTCTGATGAAGTCCAATTTATCTGTTTTTTTCTTTTGTGGCTTGTACTTTTGGTGGTATTTCTACGAAACTATCATCTAACCCAAGGTCATGAAGATTTACTCTTATATTTTATCTAGTTTTATAGTTTTAAAGGTGTATAGTTTACACCTCTTATATTTAGGTCTATCATCCATTTTGAGTTGATTTTTGTGTATGGTGGAAAGTAGGAATCCATTTGGACCATTCAATTTTCTATCTTTTGCAGGTGGATATCCAGTTGTTCTAGGACTATTTGTTGAAAAGCCTATTCTTTCTTCATTGATTTTTTTGCCCTTGTTGAAAATCAATTGACCATAAATGTGAGCCTATCTCTCGACTCTAAGTTGTATTCCATTGATTTCTATGTCTATCTTTATGCCAGTACCACACTATCTTGACTACTGTAGCTTTGTAGTAAGTTTGGAAATTGGACAGTGTGAGTTCTTCAACTTTGTTCTTTTTTGGCTTTTTTTGTTTGTTTGCTTTGTTTTGTTTTGTTTTGCCACACTGTGTGGCAAGTGGGATCTTACTTCCCTGACGAGGGATTGAACCCATGCCCCCTGCAATGGAAGTGCAGAGTCTTAACCACTGGACCACCAGGGAAGTCCCAAATTTGTTCTTCTTTTTGAAGATTGTCCTAGCTATCCTGGATCTCTTGTGCTTCCATACGGATTCTAAGACCAGCTTGTCTACTTCTGCAAAGAAGATAGCTGAAATTTTGATAGGGATCGCATTGAATCTGTAGATCAATGTGAGTAGTATTGCCATCTTAGCATATTAAATTTTAAAGTTCATCAATACAGAATGTCTTTTCATTTTAAAAAATTTCTTTCCGGGCTTCCCTGGTGGTGCAGTAGTTGAGAGTCCGCCTGCCGATGCAGGGGACACGGGTTCGTGCCCCGGTCTGGGAGGATCCCACGTGCCACGGAGCGGCTGGGCCCCTGAGCCATCGCCGCTGAGCCTGCGCGTCCGGAGCCTGTGCTCCGCAACGGGAGAGGCCACAACAGTGAGAGGCCCGCGTAAAAAAAAAAAAAAAAGGTGAACTCTATAGTGTGTGAATCATATCTCAATAAAGCTGTTACTTTAAAAAAATTGTTTAAAAAAAAAAATTTCTTTCCACAATGTTTTATAGTTTTCAGAATAAAGTCTTGAACTTCTTTTGTTAAATTTATTTCTAGGTATTTTCTTCTTTTTGATGCTATTGTAAATGGAATTTCTTTTCCTTCTACTTTTTTAAAATGAAATACATGTGCATAGACTGTCAAAGGCCTGATGATTCAGAGTTGCAGTTGTAAATGGGATTATTAATTTCATTTTTGGATTTTTCATTGCTAGTGTATAACAATGCAAATGAATTTCGTATATTGAGCTTGTATATCCTGCCACATTGTTAAATCTGTTTATTAATTCTAATAGTTTTTAGTGTATTCTTGAGGATTTTTTAAGTACTGGATCATGTAATCTGCAAATAGAAATATTTTTACTTCTTCCTTTCCAATACGGGTACCTTTAATTTCTTTTTCTTGACTAACTGCCTTGGCTAGAACCTCCAGTACAATGTTGAATAGAAGTCACAAGAGCAGATATCCTTGTCTTGTTCTTGATCTTAGGGAGAAAGCATCAGTCATTTTCTATTAAGTATGATGTTAGCTGTGGGTTTTTCATAGGTATTCTTTGTCTAGTTGAGGAAAATTCCTAGTTTTTTGAGTGTTTTTAATCATGAAGCAGTGTTGGATCTTGTCAAATGCTTTTTCTGAATTTATTGAAATGGTAGGTATTTTTGTCCTTTATTCTATTAATACATTGACATTTGGATGTTAAACAAACCTGTGGTCCTGAGATAAATGCCATTTGAGCGTGGTTTTATATGTTGCTGGGTTCAGTTCTATTATTAACCTGGGGATTTTTGTGCCAAGTTTTTTGGTTTTTTTCCTTTTGAAGTTTTGTCTGGTTTTGTTATCAGGGTGATACTGTCCTCATGGAATGTTGGAAAGTGTTCCCTCCTCTTCTATTTTTTGAAAGAGTTTAAATGTTTGGTAGAATTCACTTATGAAGCAAAGTGAATAGGCTTATTCAAATTTTCTATTTCTTCTCCACTCAGTTTCATTAGCTTATGTCTTTCTAGGATTTTTTTTCCATTTTACCTAAGTGATCTAATTGGTTGACATATGGTTGCTTACTGTAACCTCTTATAATCCTTTTTCCCTTATAAGTTCAGTAGTAGTATCTCCTCTTTCATTCCTGATTTTAATAATTTGAGTCTTATCTCATTCTTTTTCCTGGTCAGTGAAGTTAGAGGTTTATCAATTTTGTTGATCTTTTCAAAGAAAAAACTTTTGGTTTTGTTGATTTCTCTATCACTTTTCTATTCTCCATTTTATTTGCTTACACTTTAATCTTTATTGTTTCTTTTCTTCTGTTTGTTTAAATTTAGTTTTCTCTTCCTAGTTTCTTTCAGGTAGAGTTTATTGGTTTGAGATTTTTCTTTTTCTTTTTAATATTGACATTTGCAACTATACATTTCCCTCTAAGTGTTTCTTTAGTTGAATCCCATGAGTTTTATGATGTGTTTCATTTCCATTCCTCTCAAAGTACGTTCTAATTTTCTTTGTAAGTTTTCTTTGATCTATTGTTTATTTAAGAGAATGCTGCTTTATGGCCACATGTTTGTGAATTTCCCAAATTCCCTCTGGTTGTTTATTTCTAAAGTCATTGCAGTGTGGATAGAGAACATACATTGTATAATTTTAATTCTTTTGAAGTTATTGAGACTTGTTTTATGGTCTCAGACATGGTCTATCCTGGAGAATGCTTCATGTACACTTGAGGAGTATGTGTTTTCTGCTGTCATTGGATGAAGTATTCTATATATGTCTGTTAGAACTAGTTGGTTTTATTGTTTTTCAACTCTTCTATTTCTTCGTTGATCTTCTGTCTACTTGTTCTGTTACTGAAGTGGGGCATTAGATTTTTTTCAACTGTTATTGTTGAATTGTTTATTTCTCCTTTCAGTTTTGTCTGGTTTTGCTTCCTGTATTTTGGGACTCTGTTGTTAGGTACACACATGATTACAATAGATTCTTACATAACACAATCTATCTTCTTGATAGACTGACAATTTTATTATTATTGACAATTTTATCATTATAAGATGTCCTTTTCCTCCCCTCTAGTAGCAATTCTTGTCTTAATGTCCATTTTGTCTGATATTAGTATAGCCACTCCAGCTCTCTTTTGTTTACTGTTTGCATGGTGCGTCTTTTTAATCTTTTTTTTTTTGCGGTATGTGGGCCTCTCACTTTTGTGGCCTCTCCCATTGTGGAGCACAGGCTCCGGACGTGCAGGCTCAGTGACGATGGCTCATGGGCCTAGCCACTCTGTGGCATGTGGGATCATCCCAGACCGGGGCACGAACCCATGTCCCATGCATCAGCAGGCGGACTCTCAACGAATGCACCACCAAGGAAGCCCTTTAATCTTTTTACTTTTAATCTATTTGTGTCTTTGTATCTGAAGTGGATCTTTTACAGACAGCATACAGTCATATCATTTTAAATGTATTCTGCAATATCTGCCTATTGATTGGAGTGTTTAATCCATTTACATTTAGTGCAATTTTGCTATTTTTGTGTTATTTGTGCCATTTTGCTATTTTTTAAATATTTCATATGCCTTTTTGTTCTTCTGTTCTCAATTACCACCTTCTTTTGTGTTAAATAAATTTTTACTAGTGTATTATTTTAATTCCCTTGGTTTCTTTTGTTTTATTTTTGCAGTACGTGGGCCTCTCACTGTTGTGGCCTCTCCCATTGCGGAGCGCAGGCTCCGGACGCACAGGCTCAGCAGCCATGGCTCACGGGCCTAGCCGTTCCGCAGTATGTGGGATCTTCCCGGACTGGGGCACGAACCCATGTCCCCTGCATCGGCAGGCGGACTCTCAACCACTGCGCCACCACGGAAGCTCCCCTTGTTATTTTTTTACTACATATATTTTTTCAGTTATTTTCTTAGTGGTTGCCCTGAGAATTAAAATTAGAATCTTAATATAATTCAGTAGTAGAGTTTCAAATATATACAGAAAAAAAAAATGATAGAATTAAGAGGATAAATAGACAAATATACAATCATATTTGGGGACTTTAACACCCTCTCATAGCAATTAATTGAATAAGTAGACAAGAACCAGCAAAGATATTGAAGAGTTGGACAACAAATTGACATGATGAACATTTCTAGAACATTCCTCCAAATAGTAGCAGAATATACATATTTTTCAAGTGTACCTAGGATATTCACCAAGACAGTCCATATTCTAGATTATAAAACAAATCTCAGCAAATGTAAAGGGATTGAAATTACTAAAATATGTTCTCCACCATAGAGAATTATATTAGAAATAAATAACATGATATTTGGAAAATACCCTAATATTTAGAAATTAAATTACATACTTCTTTAAAAACTCATGGGTTAAATTAAAATAATCATAAGAGAAATCAGAATATATTTTGAATGGAACAAAAATTTTTAAATAATATATCAAAATCTGTGATATGCAGCTATCAGTGCAAATTTCAGTGGGATATTTATAGCATCAAATGCCCTTTCTAGGGGGAAAAAACGGTTTCAAAACAATATTCCAGGCTATACATTAAGTAACTAGAAAAAGAGTAAATCAACCCAAAGCATGTAGAAGGAAAGAAAGAATAAAGATAAAAGCATAAATCAATGAAATAGAAAACAGGAAAACAATAGGGAAAATCAAAGAAACCAAAAACTTGTTCTTTCAAAATATCAGCAAAATAAATAACCCTCCAGTCTGACTGACAGAGAACATATTAAGGATGAAAGAGAGGCTATCACAACATATCCTATAACATTAAGAGGATAATAATATTATGACCTTGATGCCAATAAATTTGATAAGTTAGATGAAATGCATAAATTACTCAAAAGATACAAACTTCCATAGATTACTTAAGAAGAAATATATAATCTGTATAAGGGTATATCTATTAAGGAATCAGAATTCATTGTTAAAAACCTTTCCCAAAGAAACTCTAAGATCAGATGGTTTTATTGGTAAAATCTCCTAAACTCCTAAGGAAGAAATAAAACCAATTATTCATAAACACCTTCAAAAAATAGAAGAGAAATGATCATGTCTGAAGTCATTTATTAAGGTCAGAATTACCCTGATAGCCAAAACCAGAAAAATATTATAAGAATATTACAGACCAAGGCAACATAAAATCCTCAGGAAAATTTTAGCAAAGCAAATCCAGAATATATAAAAAGATAATATATTATGATCAAATTGGGTTTATCCCAGGTATGTAAGTTTGGCTCAACATTCTTCTTTAAAAATCAATGAATCAATCAATTAATAAGCTGAAAATGAAAAACCATGTGATCATACCAATAGACATAGAAAAATGATTTAATAAAATTATTTTTAAAAAGCTCAGCAAACTAACAGAAGGAAATTTCTTCAGCTTGATGAAAGGTATCTACTAAATACTCTCAGACAACTTAATTTTGAATGACTAAGAGTTTCTGTAAAATTGGTTTCATTTCTTCCTTAAATGTTAGGTAAATTTCAACAGCAAAACCAAGTAAGCATGGAGGGTTTTTGTGTGTGTAGAAAGATTTTTAATAATTATTTCAAAAAATTTAATAGATATAGGAATATGGCAAAAATATTTACTCTCACTTCTTCTAGCTAACATTTTACTGGAGATACAAAACAGTGAAAAAGATATAAATGATATGCAGATTGGAAAGAAAGAAAGCTATCTTTATTTGCAGACAACATAATTATGTGTGTAAAAAATCCCAAAGAATCTACAAAAAAGCCAGTAAGACTAACAACTGAGTTTAACAAGGTCATAAGATGCAAGGTCAACATATAAAAATCAATTTTATTTTTATGTACTAGCAAAAACAAATGAAAATTGAAATTAAAGCATGATACAATTTATGGTAACATCGAAAAGCATGAAATATTTAGAGATATATCAAACAAAATACATGCAAAATTTGTATGCTGCAAATTACAAAACATTTCTGAGAAAAATTAAACACAATCTCAAATAAAGGCAGAGCTGTACCATGTTCATGGATCAGAAGATTTATTATTATTACAATATCAGTTCCTTTTAATTTGACCTATAGATTCAATGCAATCCCAATCAGAATCCCAGGAGGCTATTTTTTATACAAAATGACAATCTGATTCTAAATTGTATAAGTAGTAAAGGATCTAGAATTACTGAAACAATTTTAGAATAAAGAACCAAATTGGAGGACTCACAATACCTAATTTCAAGACTTACTATTAAGCTATAGTAATTAAAATAATTTCTTCTGGGCATAAAGATAAACATATGAAAAAAAAAAGAACAGAAACAGACATATATCTATGGAAAATTAATTTTTGACAAAGATGCCAAAGTAATTTGTAAGGAAAGAATAGCCTTTTCAGTCAACGGTGCAGAAACTATTGGACCTCCATATGCAAAATCATTGAATTTCTACTCTTATTTTATCATTTACAAAAAATTAATTTTGAGTGGATCAGAGACATAAATATCAGAGTTATAATAATAAAAATTTTAGAGGAAAATGTAAGAGATTTTTGTGATGCTGAGTTACACAAAGATTTCTTAGATATGACACAAAAAACAAAAATTATTAAAAAATTGATAAATTTTTTATAATCAAAATTAAAAGCTTCGGGCTTACCTGGTGGTGCAGTGGTTAAGAATCCACCTGCCAATGCAAGGGACATGGGTTCGAGCCCTGGTCCGGGGAGATCCCACATGCCACAGAGCAACAAAGCCCGTGTGCCACAACTACTGAGCCTGAACTCTAGAAACCCGAGCCACAGCTACTGAGCCCATGCATCTAGAGCCTGTACTCCGGAACAAGGGAAGCCACTGAAATGAGAAGCCCATGCACCACAGCGAAGAGTAATCCCTGCTCACCGCAACTAGAGAAAGCCCGCGTACAGCAACAAAGACCCAACGCAGCCAAAAATAAATAAATAAAATAAATAAATTTATAAAAAGAAAAAATTAAAAGTTTTTCTCTTTGAAAGAGAATGCTAGTAAAAATGCAAGCCATCGACTGGAAGGAATATTTGCAAAGAACTGCAAATGTAAATGTTTGTGTAGGCTTTCTTCATAATTGCCCCAAACAGGAAACAATCCAAATGTCCATTTACTGGTTAATGGATAAACAAATTTTGGTACATCCGCACACTTAAACCCTACTCAGCAATGTAAAGGAACAAGCTAATGATACATGCAGCAAAACAGATAAATCTCAAAAGCATTGTGCAAAGAGAAACACTGTACACATAAGGTTGTAGGACTGCAGGAATCCATTTATATGACGTTCTGGAAAAGGCAAAAATATAGGGACAAATATCAGAACAGTGGTCACTAAGGGTGAGGATGGGGAAAAGGGGTTGAATGTGAAGGGACACAAAAGACCTTTTGAAGTAATGGATATGTTATATATTTTAGATTGTGATGGTGGCTATGTGACTATTTACGTTTGTCAAAACTCATGGAAATGTGTACTTTAAAGGGTGAATTTTACAGTATGTAAATTATATTTCAATATACCTGAGCAAAAGAAAAATAAAGAGAATGGTAAGAGAGGAACTGTAGACATCACAAAAAGAGACAAGTCTCTCAAGGAGTTTTGCTGAAAATGAGAGCATGAAATGGGACATTTGCTGGCAGGGGAAGTAAAATCACAGTGAAGTGAAGCTTTTAAATTTTATCTTACAACTTTTTTTTTTTTTTTTTTGCGGTACGCGGGCCTCTCACTGTTGTGGCCTCTCCCATTGCGGAGCACAGGCTCCGGACGCGCAGGCTCAGCGGCCATGGCTCACGGGCCCAGCCGCTCCGCGGCATGTGGGATCTTCCCGGACCAGGGCACGAACCCGTGTCCCCTGCATCGGCAGGCGGACTCTCAACCACTGCGCTACCAGGGAAGCCCCTTGCAACTATTTTTGGATGATGGAAGCAAGAGCAGTGAGTTTGTTCATTGATGAGAATAGTCCAATAATGAGGGAAAGGAATTAATGGAACAGTGTCCCTGAATTTGTGCACACAGTTGGAGCCATGGCCGCTGAGCCTGCGCGTCCGGAGCCTGTGCTCCGCAACGGGAGAGGCCACAACAGTGAGAGGCCCGCGTACCACAAAAAAAAAAAAAAAAAAATGAGGCATGGATTATCAACAGAAGTTCAGCCCATGGCTTTTGAACCTACCTATCCTGCATCCTGTCTCTCTAGACGGCATTTATCACACTAATGCCTTTCCCTCTCCCCTAAAAACCTGTTTTTTCTCTTTATCCAGTATCCCCACCTCAGTAAGTGCCACGATCATTGGAATTTTCTTTGTTTCCTCCCTTTATCTCCACCCCCTGTTGCTTCCATCTTCAGGTTATCAGGAAGTCCTCTTTGTCCTTTCTTCAAGACATCTCAGGGGACTGACTCCTTTTCATCTCTATTTCCCATTACCTTAATCAAGACCATGACCACCATCTTTTACTTGGATTACTGCAATGGCTTCCGTAATTATCTCTCTGCTTAAGCTCCCTGCATGCGTGGAATCTATTATTCATCATAGCATACAAAATTCTATCTGACCTGAATCTTGCCTATTTCTCAAACCTCATGTCATACACTCTCCCCTTGCTTACTCTTGTCTGGCTGCACTGATCTCCTTTCATTTCTTTGAACATCACACACACTTTCTGCTCTTTCTGGCTCCAAGTATTTTCTCTGGCCCTTTGTGTAGAATGCTCCTCCATCTGCTCCTTAAATGGCTGGCTCTTTCTCATCTTTTAAGATCCCTGCATAGTTGCCACCTCCACAGAAACGTCTTCCCTGGCTACTTTATTTAAAGGGCATTCCCTAACCCAATTCTCATTGTGTTTATAATAGTCTAATCTCTTGTGTTTTGCTCCTGTTCCTACAATTTTTTTAGTTTATTTCTCCACTAGACTGAATATACAAATGGACAATAGCCACACCATCATAAAAATAGAACTTTGACTCACAAGCTGCAGCAACCTGCCCAGTAAACCAGCCCCCTTATCTACAATAAACAATCCAGGAAACCAGCCTGCTTTAAGTCAGACTTGCGGGAAGCCAGATTGCTACTTCCAATGACAATCCAGGGAGCTAAACAATATTTCTGTGACAATGGGCCCCAAATGCTGATTGATTAATAACTGACAGCTTCTCTAATTTTTTTTTTTTTTTTGGCTGTATTGGGTCTTCGTTGTTGCACGCAGGCTTTCTCTAGTTGCAGCGAGCAGGGGCTACTCTTCGTTGCAGAGTGCGGGCTTCTTATTGTGGTGGCTTCTCTTGTTGCGGAGCACAGGCGCTAGGAGCATGGGCTTCCGTAGCTGCAGCACGCGGGCTCAGTAGCTGTGGCTCGCAGGCTCTAGAGTGCAGTCTCATTAGTGGTGCACAGCCTTAGTTGCTCTGCGACATGTGGGATCTTCCAGGACCAGGGCTTGAACCTGTGTCTCCTGCATTGGCAGGCAGATTCTTAACCACTGTGCCACCAGGGAAGTCCCAGCTTCTCTAATTTTTAAGTCCCTTCTAACATAGGACTAATCAAAGGAAGCCAAATATGCACCCCTAACCAATTATATAGGATGCCCTGCTTCTAGTTTGTGTGCCTATAGCTTCCCCATGCTAACAGCCTCCAATCAGGCCATACATGAAGTCTTCCTTTCTTTCCACTCTAAAGCTTTCCCACTTCCCTACCAGCCTTTGAGTTTCTGCCAAAATGCAGCTACTCCCTTGCTCTAGCAAGCTCAGGATAAATAGCCTTCACTTTTTTCATTTGATCTTTGTTTATTTCCATAAGACTATAAAGAGAAATGGACCATGCCTTGCTTACAATTGTATCACCAAGGCAACAAATAAGTGAATGAATGAATGGAAGACTAAAATCATTAGTTGGGTAGTCAATCGTTCCCCATTCTGGCTTCAAACTTATTCCTTGCTATAGCCACTCTTACATCATCCAAGCTCACTTTCTCAACCAAATCACATACTTTCTTTTCTATAATACAACTGAAGTTTCTTCTTCTCCATGAAACCTTATTTTGATTACCTGAGCCCTTACTTACGCTCCCTTCCCTTCATATAGCACACACCACCCCATTTGGTTTTTAATTTCTCTCAGTTCATAAGGGGTCTACTCTTCTGGGATTGATGGCTGAATATTTTGGTACCATTCGTGATGTCTAGCACAAGCTATGATACAAAAAATAATGATAATAACAACAGACTCTTGTAACAATGCTGAGGAAGATAGACTGCTACTATTCTCATTTTACATATGAGGAAACTGAGGCACAGAGAGACCAATTCTCTTGCCTAAAGTAATAAATTAGTAAAAAGTAGAGCTGAGGTTTGAATTCAGTTCTGCCCAACTTATATTGTGTATATGTCAAGCTACAGACTGTATGAACTACTTTTCATATACTGTGCACATATTAGGTCCTCAATAAATGTTGCTGAAATTAATGAAATAACCAAGTTCAAAAGTTTCATAAACAAAATGGAAAAACGAACAGAACTCTTCAGGATGGTTCCAAAAAGTTCAATGGAGCAAGGGACATGGTGACTAGATGAGATCAAGTACTGACTCCAAATTCTGCATTCTAACTGTAAGCCTCCTGCTGTGATTCTAAGGCAAGTCCTTTCTTCTCCAGGTTTCTTCACCCATCTCATGCTGTGTTGGTACTTCCACCTGCCTTGAGGCTGTTTCCCAAGGCAGAATCAAACAGTGGCTGTAGGATATTTGGTGATAGCATTAACAGTTCTCTCCTTGGTGAGCATATTAAAATCAATTCAACTATCCTTTCTGAAGAATAGAGCTGGGTGCTAAGGAGAATGCCATCACCAGGCAGGCTCTGTGCATGCCCTGTAACAGTTCGTGATAAGGAAACATGGAATTCAATTCAATGAAGACACAGAAAGGAAACACGGAATTCAATTCAATGAAGACACAGACCTTCCCCCACCTGCTGCATCAAAGTTGGAATTAATCACTATTTCATGTGATATAGATTCCTATATAATTTTGAATGTACATTGAGTAAAAGGATTGGAAAGATCTTTTTGGCTGGCTAAACATGAGGTGTTCTAATACTATTGTACCTGCAAAGTTGTCAAGAATTTATTTCAGAGAAGATTTGAAAGCGTTTGCAAAGTCGTGTTGTATTAAACAGATATAAATGTAGTCTTTGTTTAGGAACGTTTCTTTGAAGGGGTCTGGGTAACATCCTACCTGTCCTGGAAGCATGGAAAATTGTGATATGTGCTAACTATAATCAATGGAATCTGTGAGATTACCAAAGCACCTGGTACAAGGAAATTCTCCAGGGACAACCAACTCTGGACAATGCCCCTCACTCTCTCAGCCTTAATGTGTCAGCAGCAAGCCTTGCTTTATATGACATTCTGAAGGAAACGGACGGATGTGTCATCATTGAATCACTGAGAACTATAGCCCCAGCATGATCTCAACTATGAAAATACAGGTAAATATATAACATACATAACCTATACAGGTATTTGCATGCATTCACACCAAATTGTTAAGGAAAAAAACCCCAGAATTCTGCCACATGTAATTCATATATATATATATATATATATATATATATATAAAGAATATATTCTTTTCCAGATTCTTTTCCATTATAAGCCATTATAATATACTGAATATAGTTCCCTGTTCTATACAGTAAATCCTTATTGTTTATCTATTGTATATATAGTGGTGGATATCTATTAATCCCATACTGGGTACATGTAGCTTTAGTTTTCCTTATTCAGACTTTTCTGTATTTTTTGAATTTTCTATAATGAGCACGAATTACTTTTAACATTAGAAAAAAAATTGTTTACCATATTTAAATGTATTGTCACAGAAAGGGCAATTTCCTTCTAGGAGTAGCTTCTGAGAAATAGTCTCTTACTCATAAAGTTTTTAAAACTGGTAGATTAAATATACTGGGTGTGTAAGAGACACCTAGTATATTTGTTTCATTTAATACCTGACCAACAGCTCCTAGTTTAAGGCATATTGAAAAGCTGACAGTAATTATTTATTAAAAAGGAGCAGCAAGTTACCACTTATGATTGGAAAATGTTGTCACAGAGTTTTGCAGTGCAGAACAATCCCTCCTATGTGTCTATTGCTTTCTCTGTACCCGTGTACGGTTGACAGTCTCAGTCTCTGTCTCTGTCTCTCTTTCTGTCTCTGTCCCTGTTTCTCTCTCTCTCTCTCTCTGTCTCTCTTGCAGCCCTGCAGTTGGAGGTAAGGAGGAGCCAAGAAGGACCTGAAACTCCTCTGCACACATTTCAGTAACAGCCCATGTGGGAGAGCAGATACAGGGCTGATTGCTTAAATAAAAGTACCCTACCCAGAAGCTGTTAGAAACTGTCAGATCTTGAGGGGATATCATTGAGAAGGGCTTTTGATACTAAGCTGGGCTAAGTCCCAAAGCTTTATCTCATTGTTATTACATACCAAAAGATGTGTTAGCAAAAAGAATTTTAATCAATGTCTGGTATAAGGTCAGGATTAGCCTAAGTGACAGTTACTGATGGTAAAAGGCAGCAAGAAAAACACCAATTATAATTAAAATAGTCATTGAAACTTAGATTTTTTAAATAAACTTAGAAACTATCCAGCCCCCAAATTTTATTTACAGATGAATAAAGGTCAAAGAAAGCCCAAACAAGTTATATTTTAACTGAAGTTACACAACTTATTTTGGCAGAGCTGGCTCTGTACTGAGATTTTGAATATTCTGGTCTTTAGCCATTTAGCTTCCTATCTTCAAGTTAATATTTCTTATAAAAAGGTTGGCATCACAAGGATAATTTTTAATGATTTTTCTGTTGACATTTATTTAGAGCCAATAATTGCTGTTTTAATTTAAAAAATTTATAATCTGTGGGGGAAAAAACACAATGGAAAATAAATGGTTATAATCTGAATTTCACTTAATGAATATTCCCTGTATTGTTTAGATCATAAGACCCCCAAAGGACCAAGGTACTCAATGTCATCTAAGAGCAGAACAATCAATTTATCAAGTTTTGTTTCTATTGATTCATGAATAACCCACTTGAAATTCAAATTTACAAACTGTTAACCTCATCTTCACAAACACGTTTGACACTGGAGTTTAGAGTTTGGGAAAAAGAGTGACTGTTTTATTTGGCAGATTAAGAGAGTTGCAGAGAAGAGATTTGTTGTTTTCTTTGGCGGAAATTAAGAGAGTCCTCTTCCAGAGTTCAATGGCAATGCATGGAATTATTTCCTAAGCTTTAGGGCCTCATCTGAGGGAAATTCTGAGTTCTCAAAATTTTACTTTGCTGAGCTTAATACTGATATAACTGTCCATTGGGCAAACTGGGGAAAGAAATGGAGCAGCAGAGTGTGTGTGTGTGTGTGTGTGTGTATTGTAGGGGTAGGGGTAGGGGTAGTGGCTTCAGTTTCATTGCCTTCTCCTTTCAGCCACACCTCTTTTCTTTGGCATTACGTGGTCACATGCCAAACCAGGTTTGGCCATTTTTCATTTTTTTTTGGTGGAGTGGGAACAGAAAGAGTCATTTCCTGTTGGTTTGGCTCTGAAAACAGTCCTGGTAGAAGCTTGGTACAGTTCTTAGAATCCTGGGCTCCAAAATACCTACTTAACACCTTTGCCATGTTCTTGTGGTCACTGATTACGTTTGGAAGAGTGAAGCAGGGGAGAAAGAAGAACCTGGCGGGAGTAGCCTTGGCTACCTGGCTAGTCTCACACCTCTCGGTCAGAGAAAGTGCCCCTGTTCTCTGGCACCCAGTGGTATGTTGGGTTGCCAATGTTAAAAAATGCCTTCACCTTTCTAGTTGTTTGGACTCAAGGGTATTCCCAGAACATCTTATGATGAGGAAAATAAAAATAGTCACCATTGTAACCAGTATAGGAAAAAAACAACACCTCCTTCCTTACCAACGGATGAGAAGTTTATGTGTAGTTTTCCTAGCTTTAGAATACTTTCCATATTTCTCTTCCTAGCTACTGGAGCACAGAAGTCTAATTCTGTCAGTAATGTATGAAGTTAAACCCCATAGTGGGGGTTTCCAGGGGACTAGGACATTCTTAGAAATCAAATCCAAGAATCATAGAATATTAGTCTTGAGAGGGACCCAGCAGCTGATTAACTCTAATGGGAAGAAACCAAACTGAGGCTGCTGGAGGTCAATGGCCCACTTAAGGTCACGTGACTTTTTAAGGCAAACCAAGACTTCAGCTGAACTCTCCACACTTCTGGTTTGGTGCTCTAGTAACCACAACGTATAATTTTGGGGAAAATACTAATACCATTTATGTAAAAACTCATATTTTTCTGACACTTCCAGGTTGACCAGAACCCTGTACTGCTGCCCTGACTTGTTTGTTAGTCAATAAACTGGAAGCATAGATGCAGATCAGGGCATGTCAGGTGAACCAGTTTAACCTGAAGACATTAAAAAATCATTCTGCAGAAGTAGAGAAAAATCAAATGATTAAGCCTTCACCACAAGTTCTAACACATCATGCTTATCTGTGTTTTCCCTTGTTGAAATGTTCTATCATCTAAGACAGGTCTGTCTTGGCTGGAGAGCTAATCAGAGCCCGTTGAGCAGTTAGCTGTTAGGAGGAGCTCATGTGGTCAGCGTCTTAGGGGCTGGGTAATGAATACCACGGAAACCTCTCCCAGCAGGCATCTCAAGAGATTATGTGTGGATAAATGCTTTGTGGGAAATTATTATTCTCTCTCAGTCTCCTAATGGGCTGGTGCAAGTGTAGACAGGGAGCAGATCTTTGGTGGCAGTGTCCCTAGCAGCTGGCATAGCAGGCTTGCAATAAACTTGTTGAAGGAGTGAATAAACCACTGATTTCACCACAGTATACACATATAACAGTCAGGCAAAGAACAAAAGAGGTGAGAGGACAGAGCGATTTTAAAGGAAGATGATCTCTTTTGATCCAGAATGAAGATATACTGAAAATGGCTACTTATGGAATAAGCACTGGTTCTAGCTCCTCGTTTAGAAATTCAAGTGGGCATTTCTCCAAATAATTCCTTAGGTTTCACTGATGATCCCTCTGAGCCTTGGTATCTTCATCTGAAAAGTGAGATTGATACAGCACCTACATCCTGGGGGTGCTGTAAGTGAGGGAACCTATATAAACCACTAAGAATGTCTTGGGTTTGTAGTAAATACTAACTAAACATTATTATATAAACTTTCTGTCTTAGCAGCCTTGCATATAAAATAGTGAAAGGAATAGTTCCTACCTCATAGTTTTAAGGTACAGATGAAGTACTGATAACAGAAGCTAATATTTGAGTGCTTCCTATAGACTAAACATTATTCAAGGCATTTTGCATTCATTATTAATCCATTATAAACAACCTGACGAATCAGATACCTTATTATCTCCATACTGTAGATTAGAAAATTGAGGTTCAGATCGGATAAGCACCTGCTCACACGCAGCTAGTAAATAGTGGAGCCAGGATTGGAACCCAAGTAATTAATTCAAGAGCATCAACCAGAAGGCTATGCTGCTTCTCACAAATACAGGTAAAGGATTTAGCACAGTGTCTGGCACGTATTACGTGCTGATTTATTATATATCAATAAATGTTGCTGAATAAACACTGATGGATATAGCTTTTTATCATACTTAGTTAGCTGAATGAATTATGTGCTTATTTACATTTTTAATTGTGACTATGGTAGCGTTAGGAAATACTACAGCTATTGTCTCTAGTTTTGGAGAGAAAAGCACTAGCTTTGCAAAAACTCTTATTCGTGATGATCACAATGGAATCACATCACACATGATTTAACCCATAGGAATTCGACTACTGATGGTGGGCAAAAATATTAAAATACTGTGTGACATTGTAAAAGCAAATTTTGCATACATAATTTTTATTATGTACTGTAAGTTGCTGAATGCATTATACATTTATACATACATATTAAGATATAGAGTTGTAAGCACAAAACCAAGTACACGGTACTTTGGGGAGACCTGAAAGTATTTTCGAGGGGAATTTTGAATACCTGTGAGTTTCACCTTACATACTACCTTTGGAACCTGACTTCTGTGCAAGGTGAGGGTGCCCTTGCTCCACACAGCATGATATTGGTCATGAGTAGACGTGAATGGAGAGTGAGGAGACCAGTAGCAACTCTTCCCACTATTAATAATAGCAAGTCATTGATAATATTTAGTTCTCTCAGTGTACCAGGAGCCATGTTAAGCACTCAACATGGATAATCTCATTTAATGCTCATAAAAATCCTATAAAGTAGATATAAGAGAGATCATCCTTCTTTTACAGATGAGGGGAGTGAGGCACAGAGGTAATGGAAGGTGCCATTATGGAAAGCCTATTACACAGCAGGTACGGACCTTATCTCTAATTTTCATCATAACCCTGCAAGGTAGGTAATTATTCTCCTTTTATAGGCAAGAAAATAGAGGCTCACGGGGTTAGGTAACTTGCCCAAGGTCACACAGCTGGTAAGTGACTGAGGGAGGATTGGAGCCCAAATTTTGTGCTCATTGCACCACACAGCCCTCTTTAGGGAGGAAGCAGCTCTCTGCAAGAAGATGCATTTTCAACTGCTTTCAGTTATCCAGTGAGCATAGCGAGACACTGGCTTTACCAGCGATAATGATGATAGTTTGATCTCCCTCTGTTTGTCTCCTTGCCTATATTTTAGTTGGTGCCGCATGGGATTTTATGAAGATTGTCATAAAAGTTTGTAAACTGCTTTGACCTCTTTGAAAACAAGACACAAAGTAAACTCCTAGCTGACCATGGCTTTGACCCTAATGCAAGACATAATTTATTTGCCTGAAGTTTTGGAAATTACTACACAATGAGGAGGTGGCTTCTTTCATGCTATTCTTCTCGGTAAACTTGCTTTCTGCTCAAAAAGCCCTGAGGTAGACAGAGAAATGGGAAATAGTCTTTTCTTTCTCAATAGGAGGCTCTACCAACTGGTTGCAAAAGCCAGAACGTGAATCCTTCTTTTTTCTATCCCTTTTGTCCTGTTCATCAATAAAAGGCCTCTACCTCTAGAACATTCACATCCTTCCACTTAGTGTCATCCTGTAATTCAAGACATCGTCATGTCTTACCTGGAGGGTGACTTAAATTTTCCTGGTTTGTCTGAGACTTTTCAGGTTTTAGTGCTGCAAGTTCCACCCCCAGGGAATCCCTCAGCTGCAGGCAAACCAGGATGTTTGACTTCTCAACTGACCTGGTCTTCTCTAGTCGTGTCCTAACAGGTCTCCCACTTCCCCTGTGTGCTTGTCTTTAATTCTCTCTCCACCCAGTAGCCCACAGAAAGCCCTTGACATCATGTGTTACTGTGTCATCCTTTCTACTTAAAATCCTACCTTCTGAAGAAAATTCAAACTCCTTACCTTGGATTACAAGGCACTGCATGACTTGGGCCTTTGCTATTTCTCCAACCTCCTCCTCCTTCACTGTGATGTCATTGTCATTTCCTGCCAAGCTCTTCTCCTCCCCAGCACCTTTGCCGCTGCTGTTCCCTTTGCCTGGAATGTCCTTTCTCTGACTCTTTGTGTGTCCACAATTTGTCATCATGTAGATGTGTGATGATTTGATTAACGTCTTCCTCTGAGAATGAAAGCTCCTTGACTTCCCGGTTCATCGTTTAATCCCCAGTACCTAGCACTGGGGCTGACACCTAATAAAGTCATGTGAAATATTCACAGAATGAATTAATGAATGAGCAAAAGAATAGATGAATGAATAAGAATAATCTGAAAGGCCAGGGTTGCCAGGGAACAGTGAGGCTGGAGACAGAGGCCAGAGCATGAAGAGCTTCATGGTCATGTCAAGGAGTTGGGACGTTGTCCCAAGTACAGTGGGGGAACTTCTGAGAGGTTTTGAGCCAGGGAGTGACATAACTCCATATACATATTGAAAAACTGAGGGTTGGAGAGGTGAGTAGGGGGCCACTCAACAAAAAAGCCCTTTAACCCTGGGCAGCTGCAGGAATTAGGGTGTGTGTTTTCGATGGGGCTTGTAGCGCCAACTCAGTATTATTGTTCCCTTGTTTAATTTTCTGGAAACAATCGGCCAATTATGAATCAAAGGCTTCCATAGCTCTGGCCCATAACTAATTGTGTTTTTAAAATGTGTGCAATCACGAATCAGAGATAATGTAAAGGGCCTAATTAATGTCAAGATTGGCTTCCAATAGGAGCAAGTCACTTGTGCCATTTTTCCAAGGTTGAATTTCATAGTGTATTGCATTGGGCTCACATTCAGGGGAGCCGTGGCCTCTGTCCACTCTGAGTACCTTGTAGCCAGAGTTCATTACATGGATGTGGGTGGATAAGCAGGCACAGGGGACAAGCAAGTGTTTCCATCCACAGTAAATATGGAAGAGTTGGAGAGCTGCCACAGAAATAGCACTGGACTAGAGATAAAGAAGCATAGCTCATGACACCTGAGTTGGGATCAAATAGCTCAGAATTCTAAGAAATCAATTGAAATTGTTGAAGAGCTGTGCAATCTTGAACAGGTGACACAAGTTCTCTGAAACTTGCTTTCCTTATCTGTAAAATTGAATGGACTGTTCTATAATCTCCTAGTTGTAAGTTATTTTTCCCTCCTTCGCATTATTTTTTTTAATGTGTATAGTAAATTACCACTCTTTTTACATAATAACCAGGACACTCAAGGCAGGACACCACCTTCCTTCCTTTCCGTTATACATCTTCATCTGCTCATCCCACCAGCATTTCAGAATCACTACATCTCACACTGAACCTACCTACCACTCTCCCTCTGAACCCTGTTCCTCACTTCATTAAAGGTACTGCCACTGAAATATCATTTTCAACATTCGCCTTTGAAAACTGCCCCCTGCATCCAAGTAGTTTCCAAGATGCTCTGAGTTCACCCCTACGATGTCTCTCATCCTCCTGGCTTCTCTCTTTCCACTGCCTTGATCTTTGCCCATTATTTACTTTTAACACTTTATTATGGAAAATCTCAAACACCTACAAAATAAACAGGATAATGTAATGAATATCTATGTAACTGTCACTCAGCTCCTACAATTACCAATATTATGCCATCTTCCATCCCCTAATCAATTATTATTATTATGCTACAATTAGTTTTAAGCAAAATTTTTTTTCTAAAGCAAAATTTGCACAGCACAAATCTTCGCTGTACAAATTTGTCAAGTGGAGACATCCACTTAACCCAGGCTTCCATTATGATGCAGAACATTTTCTACCCCCCAGTTTCTCTGTGTCCCTGCCCAATCTCTCCCCTCCCCCAAAGCAACCTCGGTTCCGATTTTCTGATCTTAGATTAGTTTGGCTGTTCTAGAAATTCTTAAAAATGGAATCATACACTCTATCCTCATTTGTGTCCGGCTTTTTTCCACTGAAGATAACGTCTGTGAGATTCCTGCATGTTGTTTTGTTCACTTTTTTTTTCATGTTTAAATATTGATGTCCATTGGATGTATAAGTTTGTTTATCCATTCTACTATCATGGACATTTATTTGGGTTATTTCTATTTTGGGCCATTGTGAATAAAATTACTATGAATGTTTCTGTACAGTTTTTTAATGAACCTATGTTTTCATTTCTATCTGATACATCCTAGGTGTAAAATTTCTGAGTCTCTACGTTAGATTTTGTCTGGATGGCTGCAAACTTCTCCTTGCTTCCATGCCTGCCACCTGCTGTCAGCTCTCAAATTCAGACATTAAGCCATATATGCCTTTTCCTAAAGCAGAGCTCTGTCCATGTCAAAAATCTACCCAGGAAGCTCCAGTGGTCCCCATTGTTTTCAGAGTGAAGTCAAACCTGCCTCGCCAGGCATTCAAGACTCCCCACAACTCAGTCTCAACTTTCTTTCCCAATAGTTATTTCCTGTGTCTTCCTGATGCTCTCTGGGGGCTGACAACCTAGTCGCCTTGATATTAGGCTCCTGTAGGATGGTTGCCTAGACAGCACCATCTTACTTAACCTACGGCAATCCTGGCTCTCAGTGGACGGGAACACACTTGCTGGATGGGTTAGTCAATGCTGCCTTGTGTGGCACTCATACCTCTAACCACAGACCCAAGAACATGCCTACGATGTCACTACTGCTTTCTCTCTAGCTTCATAGAAGGTAAGAGATTAAACCAGGTGAAATTTCTCTGGATGCTAAGATTCTGTGATTCTGTGAATTTTACCAAACCCACTGGGTCCAGAAATTCCACATGGTTCATCTCACTGATCTACCAACGGTAGGGGGCTGAGTGGTATAATGGAAGGAGCTCAGGAATCAGAGTCAGTTGTCCCAAGTTCTCGTCCTCCTTCTACCATTCACTGTGTATTCTTGGGTAGGTTCATCACCTGAGCCTCTGTTGCCCCTTTGGAGACACTGGGATGAGGGGTGAGGGGTGACCTTGTTGATCACTAAAATCAAACCTAAAGTCACTAGGTTTGATTTTAACTAGTAAACTAGGTCTGCTGTTTCTTTTTGGTTGGCAGGCCCTTTTGCCCTTTTGTGTTCTCTTCCCTGTGCATTCAGTGCACCCTAAGTACAACCCAACTCCTTGCCCTAAACGATCAATTTACTCCTTGCCCTAAACAATCAATGCCAGCAGCCAGAGCACAGTTGGAACACCTAGGTCCTGCCAGCAAGACATCACCTGATGGTGCTAGGAGTTGGTGTCCAGCAACATATTTGCCTGGAGCAGAGATATCTGCTTGAGAGTGCACTGTTGCTACGGGGCCCTCCAAGGAGCATGGAATATCCACCCAGCACACGTAGTTACAAAACTGGCAAGAGTCAGACTTCAGTTTTCCACAAGGGAAATAAAATCTTTATCCCCATCTCGGAGACACTAATCACTTTCTAGCTCTATGGCTTAATTTTTCTTTGTCTCTATTTGCTCATCTGTAAAATGGGAATAATAAAATGTCTATCTTGAAGGTTTTTCAAAAAATAAATGAAACAGATATAGAACACTTAGAATTATGTCTGGCACACAACAAAAGCTCAATAAATATTAGATAATGTCATTATCATCATTAATGTCATTAACAGCATCTTACAGGATGCAGATAACCTTAAGGGATGTGGACCCCACACTACATTCTTCAAGGCTTTAAGGTGTTTACCAAGTTCATTGAATGATTTCATTTCCTCACCTTTAAACACAGATTCAAAACGGAAACAGTGTTTCTAAGTGAGAGCAGCCTTCATTTTCTGTTTTCTTGGAAATGGTGTTTTTAAACTAGAAAGCTCATTTCTTTGAGTCTCCTATCCCTTAGGTCCCATCCGTGGGTGTCTTCCATGGTGACAGCAGTGGTGAGCAGTGGACTCCTGGTACCATCTTGGGAAGAAAGGAAGTGAACTGGCAAACTCTTGGGAGGGCAGAAGCCTAACTCTCATGTTTGTGCCCTTCACGATAAGTGAAGAAAGGAGCGAAGAGAAGAACAGGGTGGCCACAAACAAAAGCTGGAATTGTTTGAGAAATGGACCCTTTTCAGAAGCCTTCAAAGCCACCCTTTCACAAAGCCTGGCAGGCATACAGTATTGAGCCTGGGTGTCCGCCAAGCATGGCCTTAATTTATTATTGCCAAACTGTTTGTTGTCTTTATTTGCCAAGACTTACTAATCGAACGTTTTTTTGGTCTGGCTGCCCTTCCAGAGAACTGGAGCTATTGTTATCTGCTCCTCGAGTCCTTCCACAGAATGTGCCAAAAACTTGACCCGAGTTGTGGCTGATTTCCCTCCTCTGTTCAGGTAGCTCTTTTTCTTTCAGGAATGTTGCTGTTGTTGTTTGTTTATTTTTGCTGTGTTACGTATTGTTTGTTCAGTTCCAACCCAAAGTAGGTGTTTGGACTGAGCTAGTAGGGAGTTCACTGACCCAAGGTGAGGTCAGAGAGGTCCCCCGCATGGAGGCTTCCTTTTTGGATTTTCCCATTGTGCACCCCCTCTGAGCTCCTGCCACACAGGGAAGAGAAGTTTTGGGCCAATGATTCTTAAAGTGTGGTCCCAAAAGCAGCATCAGTCTCCCCTAGGAATTCGTTAGAAATGGAAATTCTCAGGCCCTACTTCAGAGCTACCAAATCAGCAACCTGTATTTTAACAAGCTTTCTGGGTGATTCTGGTGTACCCTAAAGTGTGAAACTAGTGCTAGCATTTCTCAGCCTCAGCACTGCTGACAATTAGGGCTCGATGATTTTATAGAGGGGGCTGTCCAGTACATGATAGGATGTTTAGTAGCATCCCTGGCCTCCAACCACTAGATTCCAGTAGCCCCCATCCTCATCCAATGGGACAACCAAAAATGTCTCCAGTCCTTGCCAAACGTCCTGGGGTGAAGAAGGTAAAATCATCCCTGGTTGAGATAATGGGCAAACTGCTTGTCGTTCCTCTGCACCGTATTGACAAACAGCTGCCACCCTATCTGGGAGGCTCTTCAGCACACAACAGTGACGAGCACAAAAAGACAGAACCACAGAACAGCAGATCTTGTTTTTCAATCCTGATAAATACTTCCTTTGAATCCACCCTCAGGCGAGAGCACGTGACTTTGACTTTCAGAGCTAGTTCTCCTGCTCAGCTGCTTGGGGTATTCAAGAGCAAACAAAACAGAAAACCTTTCAGAGTTTAGGCTCTTCCCATCCTCCTATTTGTTTGTTACCCTAGGGCAGAGGAGACAGAGGGGCTGGGTTCAGAGGTTCGGTGATATACCTCCCAAGCAGAGTGACAGGAATGGTACTAGTCTTCCGAATCTTCCCTCTCTCACCTTCAGGATAGATTTCCTTGTGCATTTCTGGGCAAGTATTTCTCAATGCTCATTCTATAGAGTTTCTATCATTGGGTTCTTAATGTTGTTGCATTTGTGGCTTGCATTTGAAGGATACCCATATCAGGAAATTTGCTACTAGCCTTTATTCCCACCACTGTCATTTCAGCGTTTTGATAATGTTTCCACTCGAGGAAGCTGGACTTGGCAAAAATCAGCTTGAACTGACTCAGCCGAACCTAAAGTCAATAGCTCATACAAATGCCAACTAAAGATCACAATTCATTTGCTCGTTTGGTCGGGATCTATTGAGCACCTGCTATATGCCGGCTCTGTGCTAGATCCTCAGAATGTGGAGAGAGAAACATCGTGCCTCTGCCTGGAGGGAGCTCACTGTCAGACAAAGGTACAAGCCATCTCAAACAGAACGCGGAGTTCTTGACATAAGAGGGAAGCACAGAGCATCCTGACATCCTGCTTCACTGTTGAATCCTCAGTGTCCGGCACATAGGAGGAGCTTAATAAACATTTGTTGAATGGTCTTAGAGGGAAATGATTTTACACAGACTAGGAAGGTTTAAAAAAAGTCTAGTCAAATAAAGTGCTACTTGGGTTTTCAAGGAAAAAGCAAGAGTGAGCCATGCAGAGAGGAGAGGGAAGGGTATTTCAGACAGAGAAAATAGCAGGTTCAAGGACAGTGAATAGGAATATGAATCAAAGCCTTGCATGGACTTCACAAAGGTCTAAATGAGATGTCTGAAGAAGTAATTTTCTGGTTGTCCATTGCTATATAACAAATTACCCCCAAACTTAGTGGCATAAGCCAATCATTTTGTTTCCACTGTAATTTTGTCAGTAAGGGATGTGGAAGGGCTTGGCTGGATGGTTCATCTCTTGTTCATTTGGCATCAGCTGGGGCATCTGGGGCTGACGGTCCACCTCCAAGATGGCATCTTCGGGCTTCCCTGGTGGCGCAGTGGTTGAGAGTCCGCCTGCCAATGCAGGGGACACGGGTTCGTGCCCCGGTCTGGGAGGATCCCACATGCCGCGGAGCGGCTGGGCCCGTGAGCCACAGCCGCTGAGCCTGCGCGTCCGGAGCCTGTGCTCCGCAACGAGAGAGGCCACAACAGTGAGAGGCCAGCGTACCGCAAAAAAAAAAAAAAAAAAAAGAGCAAAAGTGATTTGGGGGTGGGAGGGCTAAAGGCTGGGTGTTTGGGCATGGGTGTCATACAGTGAGACTATGACGAAAATTCAACTTATCTGAGGGCTTCTGACATCCTTCCCCACACAACTAAAAATAGCTCCCTTCAAAATGAGAGAAGAAAGACATAGTTTTCCATTCCAGGAACTGAATGGGGCGTAAATGGCAGCTGGCAACTGAGCTTGCCCTTAGAGGCTTAATGGCCACACATTTTTCAGGTTGGGTAGGAGCTGCCACTGAGGAAAACAAATAGGATTGGTGTGAAAACTATTAGAAAAGGGCCTCAGAACAAAGGCTCCATCTGGCAGCTGTTGCTCAGAGCTGAGTGAAATAAACAAAAGAGTTTGTTGAGCAAACATGAAAGCAGCCTAACTGATGCAATTAAGGTGAAATTAAATAAAGGAAGGTTTTAGCCCAAAGCTCATGGAAAATTTTTCACAAGGTTGTCACTGGTATAGTCATTTTGGGCTTTTAAATAAAGAGAAGCACAGGATGTGGGAAATTGACCCATTTGACCCTTAGGAGTAGACTAAATCCAGTGTGCTGATGTGGACTCCACGTGTCAGTTGTTTGGCCCTGGCTGTCCAAACTTGGGATGGGTGGGGTAGGAGGCTGGGGTAAGGTAGGACCAGGGAAGGATGGGACAGCGGCAGTCACAAGGGAACAACTCAGCAAGACCAGAATTATCCTGGTCATCATATTACTCCGTTTTGTTTGCTTCTTAACACCACTGTCTGAGAGGTGGTGTTCATTGCACCTTACATGTTTACTATCTGTCCTCCCCGTCCAAACACACACATGCACACACACGTGTACACACACTATGGAATTCTGGATCTCCTTGGAACGTATCTTTGAGACTCCTATTTGGCTGGGTTAAGACCCCCAAATACTGAAACCCAAAAGCAAATACCTGTACCTGACACCTCAGAACTGTCCCATGGGAAATTTATGTCTGAAACCAATTCAAACTAGCATGTTTATTTAACAAACAATTACATAGTCCTTCCTGTATGCCAGGTACAATTCTAAGTGTTTTATAAGTATTAATCCAATCCTATGAGGTAAGGATACTCTTATCTCCATTTCTGAGATGAGGAACATCAATAGAAAAGTCAAGGAGCTTGTCTGAGCCAGTACTTGGGGAGCCAGGATTTGAACCCGGGCTCGGCACCCTAGCAAACACAGTCTTTACCCCTACACTGGGCCCCCTTGAATTGCCGTCAAGTGGTGGCTGAGGGAGCTGGATGGTGAAGTACCGATTGCTAAGTACAAAGCTCATCCTTCCGCCCAAATGGTGGATAAGAGGAGAGACATCTAGAAAGGTTGAAAGCACATACTGATTGACTGATGCATTGACAATGATTAGAAAATGGGCTTCTCAGAATAAAGGATGAATGCATTGTGAGGAACTTATAGTCCTTTACAAGTAAATGTATGAAACTTAAAAAATCTGATTAGAGGAAAATTAGGAGCTTAAGAAAAAAAAAACAGGTAAAAGATATGGGTAAAAGGAAAAGACGCAAATTCATAGAGTTAAAGACAATTTCAGAAATAATTCTAGTTTAATTCCCTCATTTCACAAATGATGAAAGTAAGACCTAGGTCAAGAGTTGTTAAAATTTAATGTTCATTAAAAATATCCCAAGGGGCTTGTTACAAATGCAGATGCTGGATATTACTCCTAAACCCCTAACAGAGATGACAAATCAGTTAATAGCTGACTCATGACTTCTGGCATGAAGCTCTGGAATCTGTCTTGTATTGACAGATTTAAAGACTGGAGTTGGTCTTCAGGTGACTCTGATGCAGGTGGTCCAGGGATCACACTTTGAAATACACCTAGAAATAGACCAACCTAGAGATGAAGGCCTTTGTTCAAGCCTCGTACCTGCTCAGTGGCAGGTCCCTGCAACCTCGCACCAGAGTCTGTTTGCATTAGAGGTTACATTTTAAACACTTTTTTACAGGTCCAAAGCCACTTCGGTAGTCTTGGAACATCACCTATATTATGTATAATTTGGTTAGCATATCATTATTTAATTAGTTTTTCCATGTTTATGATTTAAAAGTAAACTCAGAACACAAGCTATTGAACTTCAAGGAAACGTCCCTTAGTTTTTGCCACTTAATGATAAGCAGTAAAAAGGTGAGACAGAAATCATGAACACACATGTCAAAGACTTGTTCTCTGACCTATCTGTTCTCTCATAGAATTAGTGTAATAGGGAAAACATTTATTTTCAGAAGGGGGGCAAAGAGAAAATAATAACCCCGAACTCAAATATTATAATTTGTTTAATTTAGAACTTATTTGAATCATTTTTACACCTTTACCGAGATAGAATTTACATACTGTAAAATGTATTTTTTGTAAGTGGATGTTCCAATGAATTTTAGTAAATTTATAGAATTGTCTACCAACATCCAGTTTAAAATATTTCAATTGACCAAAAGTTCTCTTGTACTTACTTGCATTTAATCCCTGCTCCCAACCCCAGCTCCAGGCAACCACTGACTTTCTGTCTCTATAACTTTTCCTTTTCTAGAAATTTCCTATTAGTGGACTCATAATATGTAGTCTTTGTATCTGGCTTCTTTCACTTAGCATAATATTTTTGAGATATATCCATGTTGTTGCATGTATCACGCTTTTTTTTATTGCTGAGTAGGATTCCACTGTATGAAGACAACACAATTTGTTTATCAATGCACCAGTTGATGAGCACTGAAATGTTTCCAGTTTTTTGCTCTTACAGTAAAATGCTGCTTGATCTCACTTATATGTGGAATCTAAAAAAGCCAAAAACATAGAAGCAGAGAGTAGAGCAGTGGTTACCAGGAGTGGAGAGGTGGGGGAAACGAGGAGATGTGGTCAAAGGGTGCAAAATTGCAGTTGTGTTGAATGAATCACTCTAGAGATCTAACGTACATGATGACTACAGTTAAGAATACTGTTTAAATACTGGAAATTTTATAAGAGAGTAGATTTCAAGCTCTCTCATCACACACACATGAGGATTAACTGTACAAAAAGATTAACTCTGAGGAGATGATACATTAATTAGCTTGACTGTAGTAAACATTTCACTATGCACGTCTATCAAATCATCATGTTGTACACCTTAAATGTATATAATTTTTGTTAAGAAAAGAAAAATACTGCTATAAACATCTGTGTGCAAGTCATTGTGTGAACATTCTTTTTTCATTTCTCTTGGGTCAATTCCTAGGAGTGTAATTGCTGGGTCGTATGTTTAATTTTTCTTTTTTTTTTTAACAACTTTATTGGGGTACAATTGCTTTACAATGGTGTGTTAGTTTCTGCTTTATAACAAAGTGAATCAGTTATACATATACATACGTTCCCATATCTCTTCCCTCTTGCGTCTCCCTCCCTCCCACCCTCCCCAGTATGTTTAATTTTTTAAGAAATTGTTAAACTGCTTTCCAAAGTGACTACACCATTTTGCATTGTCACCAGTGACGTATGAGAGTTTCAGTTGATCCATTTCCTCATCAGGTCTTGGTATTGTTGGTCTTTTAAATTTTTTATCATTCCAGTCTATAAGTAATAATATCTTCTTGTGGTATTGTTTTTCCCTAATGATATATGATGTTCAGCACCTTTTCCTGTGCTTATTGTAGTCCATATATCTTCTTCGATGAAGTGTCTCTTTCAAGTACATCGGCCATTTTTAATTGGGTTGTTTGTCATCTTATTATTGAGTGTAAAAGTTCTTTATATATTTTGATCATATCTGCATTATAAGATACATCATTTGCAAAATTTTATTCCAGTCTGTGGATTGTCTTTTTATTTTCTTAATGGTGCTTTCTGAAATGCAAAAGTTTTTTATTTTGATGTAGTTCAGTTAGTAAATGTTTTTACTTTTTATAGATTGTGGTTTTGATGTCACATCTAAGAACTATTTGCCTAACCCAAGGTCAGAAAGATCTTTTCCTATGTTTTCTTCTAGAAATTTTATGCTTTTAGCTCTAAAGTTTAGGTCTACGATCTATTTTTAATTAATATTTTATGTGTAAAGTGAGGCAGAATCTAAGTTCATTTTTTTCATATGGATATCCAATTATTTCAGCTTCATTTTTTTTGAAAAGACTATATTTTCCCCCATTGAATTACTTTGGAATCTTTGTTGAAAATCAATGGAACAAAAATATATGAATTTATTTCTAGATTCTCTATTCTGTTCCACGGTTTTATATGTCTGCTCTTATGCCAATACTGCAATGTCTTGATTGTTGTAGGTTTATAGTAAGTCTTCAAGTCAAGTAATATAAATCCCCTAACGTAGTCCTTTTTTTTCAAAATTCTTTTGGCTATGCTATGTTCTTTGCATTTTCATATTAATTTTGGATGTGTTTCTCAATTTATACATACAAGCCTGCTGGGATTTTTGTAGGATTTGTTTTGAATCAATAAATTAATTTGAGAAGAATTACTATTCTAACAATACTGAATCCTCCAATCTATGAAAAGTGTATGGCTTTTCGTTTATTTAGATCTCTAATTTCTCTCAGAAATATTTTTTGGCTTGAGTATCTTTCACTGCTTATGTTAAATTATTCCTAAGTATTTTACCCCTTTTGAAGCTATATGTATTGAATTATTTTCTTAATCTCATTTCTGGATTGTTCATTGCTAGTATTTCACTTTAGTATTGCTTCTTGAGGCAGTTTTGATAATATATGTCTAAGAATTTGTCCACTTCTTCTAAGTTATTCAATTTATTGGCATAAAGTTCTTCATAATCTTCCTTATAATATTTTAATTTCTGTAGGTTTAATAGTGATTGTAGTATAGTGATTTTATTCGTGATTTTATTCCTTTCTGTTGTCCCTTTTTTCTTGATTAACCTAGCTTAAGGTTTATTAATTTTGTTGATCTTTACAAATTATTAACTTTTGGTGTGATTAAATTCTTTTGTTTTTTGTTTTGATTTCCAATCTGATCTCTGTTTTTTCTTCCTTCTATTTATTGTAAATTTTATTTACTCTCCTTCCTTTGTTTCTTGGGATAGAAGGTCAGGTTATTGATTTTTAATTTTTTTTTCTTTAGAATATAAGCATTTAAGTTTACAAACTTTCCTTTCAGCACTGCTTTAGCTGCATACTACAAATTTTGATATGTTGTTTACATTTTCTTTCAGTTCAAGAAATTTCCTAATTTCCTTTGTGATTTCTTCTTGTACCATGGGATATTTATGAATGTGTTAATTTTCAGATAGTTGAAAATTTCCAATATTTCTTTCTGTTGTTGATTTTTAATTTAGTTCCATTGTGGTCAGAAAACATACATGTGGTTATTTCAAATTTTTTACATTTACTGAGACTTCTTTTAATAGTTTAGAATATGGTCTATCCTACAGAATGTCCCATGGGTGCTTTAAAAGAATGTGTACTCCACTGCTATTGGGTGGAGTGTTCTATAAATGTGTATATGTTGGGGTGAAATAAAAGGATGAATAAGACATAATATTGCCCTCTAAAAGTTTAAATCTGACTGAGCAGTCATTCTCAGCTTTGGGCAATTTTGTCCCCCAGGGACATTTGGCAATGTTTGGAGACATTTTTGGTTGTCACAACTGGGGGCATGTGCTACTGGCATCTAGTGGGTCGAAGCCAGGGATTCTGCTAAACACCTTACAGTGTACAGGACACTCCCCTACAACAAAGAATTATCTGGCCCCAAATGTCAATAGTGCTGAGGTTTAGAACCTCTGTTATAGAGGGCATAAAGGGTATTTAGTTATAATGCAAAGCTTCAGATAGTAATTTCTGTGCTATGGGAATTACTGCATTGTGGCTGAAATTGATCAACACTTTAGCAGTTACCACATCTCTCACATGTGTATTTGTCTGTCTTTCTCCCTAGGCTGTGAACCACATGAGTGTTGAGATCCACCCAAGTCCTTATGGTGGTTAAAGCAGAGCATCTGAAGTCAGACAGACTTGGATTTCAATCCTCTTTCTACCTTCACTAGACACGTGTCTTTGGGCTAGTTACTTTACCTCTCCTCGCCTCAATTTTCTCTATTGTGTAATATGAACAATGTACCTACCTTGTAGGATTGTTGTGACAATTAAATAACGAATCAAGGAAGGCACTTTATATAGTCCTAACACATATACTCATTATTTTGTTGTCGTTGTTATCTCCAGCACTTAGCCCAGTGCCCTGCAAATATATGCAAATAGATGAATGAGTAATTGAGTCATCTTCTCTCACCTTCCTTACCTCCACAATGGGACACTGGCTCTACAAAGTAATCCTCACTAGGATGAAAACAGTCTCTTCTTATTCCTGGACGAAGCCTTAGTTTCCACAGAGGAGGTCTTCTATGCCTACAGGAAATTGACAGGGGTCCAAACAGGACAAATAAGTGCAAGACAAATAGAGGCTGACCTCATTTCCACCCTTGAGACTCCTATTAGCCTGATATGAAATGACCATGTGGGGAGGCAGCAAGGTTCCTGTCCCAAGGAGACCCATGATGCTGTTCATCAGCTCCATTCTGGACCATCTTCCCCAGTTCTGCTTCAGAGAAGTAGTTCTTTCTTCTTAATGGCTGTCACCTGCCAAAATACTCTCCACCCCATTCCTGAGTCTTGGGCACTTCCTCCACACTAGGAACCTCTCCCAGATAGTCCCGTTGCCTGTTAGGCAACTTCTTTCGATCAATGTTAAAAGCCTTTGGACTCCTCCCTAAGTACCTCACCTCCTGTCCCCACCTACTTCTGAGCGACCTGGCAAAGACCACATCTGTGAATCAGTTTGCTAACTCTTAAAAGGGGTGGGTGAGGGCGAAGCTTTGACAACCTGATTTCTCACTGTGTTTGCTTTTGAGGGAGGAGTTCACAGTGAAAGAAAGCATCACTTTAAGCCTCTAAAGAGCCCCTTGGTATATGAAGCAGGATTCACATAGAGCCTGAGAACCGCTAAGCAACCAGGAAGACACTGAGTGAAGAGAAAGCTTAGAAGCAGGAAGGGGTCAAGTTCATTTAGCATAGAGTTCATGGCTCCATTTTAACAACTGGTTCCTAATATGCCTAAGGTTAGCAAGCATCTCAGGGCTTGCTTCAAACAAAATCTGAAGCCATTCCCCTTATTGAAATCTATTATTGCTTCATTGATTGACGTTCTTAATCCTCATAACCAAAAAAAGCAATTATTGCCTTTATGGAGTTTCTTTGTTCAGTTATGTACATAGAAACGTGCCTTCCCTGATGACAATATACAGCACAGATCAAGGCAATGTAAGATTAAAGTGATCTGGACCCAGAAGAACTAAAGCTATAAGCATCAGAGAGCATGAGGGACAGAGCATTGACCTTATTTTTTTTTAATCATGAAAAAGACTCCCCATTTTCTGTTTTTTTGTTTTTTGTGGTACGCGGGCCTCTCACTGTTGTGGCCTCTCCCGTTGCGGAGCACAGGCTCCGGACGCATAGGCTCAGCGGCCATGGCTCACGGGTCCAGCCGCTCTGCGGCACGTGGGATCTTTCCGGACCGGGACACGAACCCGTGTCCCCTGCATCGGCAGGCGGACTCTCAACCACTGCGCCACCGGGGAAGCCCCCATTTTCTGTTATTTTAATATTAGGGACTTATAACAACTATTTCTACTTTGTTGAAATTTAAACATTATAAAGAAAATAGTAAACGCTAACATTCTTGAGCGCTGACTGTGTGCTGGATATTTTTCTAAATCCGTTATATGAATAAATTAATTTCATTCACTCATTAAATACTTCTTGACCATGGATCAGGGGCCAGGCACTGTTCTAGGTTCTGGGCATATAGCAACAAACAAAGCCTTCAAAACTCCATGCCTTCATGGACCTTACACTCCCTGGGGAAGTCAATATGCAAATAAATATGCAGATTATATAGTATGATACAAGGCAGAAATCACTGCTACTGAAAAAAATAAAGCTAGGCAGAGGGGTAGAGAGTTGGGTATGGGGTACTGCAATTTTCAATCAGGCATTTAGTGAATGCCTCACTGAGAAGCTGTCATTTGGCCAAAGACTGGAAGGAAATCTCAGATTTAATAATCTCACATTTAACAGTGTTGCTGTTGGGTGTTTTTGTTTGTTTGTTTACTAAACCTTGGACCAACACTCTAAGCCCCCAGTAAATCTGTATGAAACTCTACATTTTGTAAATGACTGAGCCAAGGTCAGGTACCAAGCGAGCCAAGCATGAAGTCACCCACATAGTCCCTGGTCTCATTTTGTGGTGGATCTAAGTGCTGTTGATTTTCCATGTTACTCGGAGGAACTAGAGGTGTGCTTCTGAGGGCACGTTGGTATCATAGGCATCTGGAGGGGTCTTCTCTAGACCATTCTTCCCCAGATGGATCATAATATGCTTTTCCTTTTTTTTTTCAATAAATGTATTTATTTATTTGGCTGCATTGGGTCTTCGTTGTTGCAGGCAAGCTTTTTCTAGTTGCGGCAAGCAGGGGCTACTTTTCATTGCAGTGTGCAGGCTTCTCATTGTGGTGTCTTCTCTTGTTGCGGAGCATGGGCTCTAGGTGAGAGGGCTTCAGTAGCTGTGGCACACAGGCTCAGTAGTTGCGGCTCATGGGCTCTAGAGCGCAGGCTCAGTAGTTGTGGTGCACGGGCTTAGTTGCTCCGTGGCATGTGGGGTCTTCCTGGACCAGGGCTTGAACCTGTGTCCCCTGCACTGGCAGGCAGATTCTTAACCACTGCACCACCAGGGAAATCCTTTCCCTTTTCTTTTTCATTGCCCGATTCCCCAGTAATGGAATTTCTTATGGACAGAATTGAGCTGGATGCTAATACTCAGACCCTCCATGTGTGAACAAAGAACAAATGGACCAGGCCTTCCAAGGATTCTGGGGAGTCTCAGCCCCTGAATCTGTGACCCACTCATGACTTTGCTTCTACCATTCTGTCCAGCTTAAACCTAGGCTGTTGTTTTCCAAGTTCTTCCAGATGCCTTCCCCAAGCCTCTCAGCTACCCACCCCTCCAAAACCACCTCACTGCCCTGCCCAAGCCAAGTCAGCTTTGGAAGGTGTAATATCGAAGGCTCCCCTTTCCCTTAAAGATAATTGTATTTTAAGACTTATTTCTAACTCTATGAGTGGAATTTTAAATATCAAGAAGGTAAGAAGTTGTGGCGCACAGGCTTAGTTGCTCCACGGCATGTGGGAATCTTCCCAGACCAGGGCTCGAACCCGTGTCTCCTGCATTGTCAGGCGGATTCTTAACCACTGCGCCACCAGGGAAGCTCTCTTCTGTCTTTCTTATTACTGCTGATCACTGCTATTTATCTGGCTATTTTCCCAGGTAGGGCAAATATTTCAACAGATAGGAGCCATGATAATCCTCACCCACAAGGAGGAAAATTACAGGAAAAAGAACATCTAAGAGAAGCTAGAAAAAACAAACAAGCCAACAAAATGGATGTTAGAAAGTAGAGAGCCATAGGGAACTCATTTGTTTGTTATCAGTAGATCAACTGACATTCTTGCGGTGTCAGAAACTTCCCTTGCACTAATGTGTCTGCCCATTTCCTGGACTCCACATGAGTGCAAAGTAGCATGTTAATCATTGTGGGAAAATCCAAAAGGAATAGAATATGTTTGCATATCACCTGAATAGCCCTGTGTTGGCTACTGACCCTTCCCTTTATCACCACCCCCTCTCTCTACCCATGTTCCCTGCATTTCCTAAATGAACTACTTGCATTCAAATTCATGTCTCAGTGTCTGCTTCTGGGAGAACCCAAAGACCCTTAGTAAGTGGTGGAGCGGGGTTTGAACCCAGACCACAAACCCAGTTCCTTCACTTACCAGCTGTGCAAACTTGGGCAGACCACTTAAACTCTGAGTCATATTTCCTCCTCTATTAAATAGGGATACTAATAGTAACTCCCTCATAGTATTGTTGTGGATATGATATTTTAAAATATTTTTTTCTTAGACTTGGTTCAAGATTACAACTTCGGAAGATCCTGAACTCACCCCCTCCCATGGATACAACAAATCTACACCTACATATAGAATAATTCCCTTGGAAAGGGACCTGAAAACTGGATAAATAGAACCTCCACAACAAAGGGTAAAAGGACAGCATCGAGATGGGTAGGAGAGGCAGAGATATAATTTCACCAAAGAAAAAGAACACACCCAGCTGCAGTGATCCACAACCAGGAGTTATCACAAAGGTATGGATCTTTTCCCTAAGGAGTGAGGAATTTAAGCTCCCTGTCAGGCACTTCAACCCCTAGATCCTGTACAGGAGAGACAAGTCCCCCATACACCTGCCTTTGAAAACGAACAAGGGAGACACCCAAGGAAAATTATAGAACTGCAGGGAGTGGAAAACCCGCTCTTACAGTGCTTGTGCGCAGACTCACTTGCCACAAAATCTGGCTCAAAACAGCAGATTGAAAAAAGTGCCTGGACCATAGGTGAAGAGGATCCATTTACTAATCTCGAAGCATCTGCCAGAGAGACAGGGACCAGCTGGGACGCTGGGAGGACTGACACAGTCAGTGTCAATTCCAAATGGCAGGAGCCATTTTTGCAGACTCAGGCTACCTTCATAAGACAGGGGATAGCAGGCGCCATTTTGGAATTCTCTACAGGTTAGCACCAGTGCGCATGCCCTGCTGAAAGCCCTGCGCACTCCAGCACCTCCGCTGAGCCTCAGCCTGCTAAGCGACAACGCTGCCCACCAGCATTATGCAGCAGCCACTGAGAAGCAGCCTGGGGGCTAGCCCCGCCCACCAGAGCAGGACAGCTGTAGCCAGTGGACCCTCTACAAAATGGGCTCACGCAGCCCACACAGGGGACACTCCTTGAACACCTGGTTCTGGTGGCCTGGAGCGATTGGACTTCTGAGCAACATAGGACATCTCCTATATAAGGTAGGGGTAGAGGGGGCGGGGGAATTGGATGAAGATGGACAAAAGGTACAAACTGCCAATTATAAGATAAATAAGTACAAGGGCTGCAAGGTACAACATGATGAATATAATTAACACTGCTTTATGTTATATATGAAAATTGTTGCGAGTAAATCCTAAGGGTTGTCATCACAAGAAAAAATTTTCTTTTATTTTGTATCTATATGAAATGACAGGTGTTCACTAAACTTATGTTGGTGATTGTTTCATGATGTATGTAAGTTAAATAATTTTGCTGTACACCTTAAACTTTTATTTTATTTTTTTGGCAGTGCCAGGAGGCCTGTGGGATCTTAGTTCCCCCACCAGGAATCAAACTGGGCCCCAGCAGTGAAAGCACCAAGTCCTAGCCACTGGACCACCAGGGAGTTCCCTGAACACCTTAAATTCATACAGAGCTGTATGTCAATTATATCTTAATAACACTGGAAGAAAAAAATAAAATTACCACTTAAATAGCATAAAAAATTAAGTACCTTCAAGTAAATCAAATGGCAGATGTACTAAGACTTCTACACTAAAACTTATAAAACATTATTGAGAGAAATCACAGAAAACATAAGTAAATGAAGGAATACAACTTATTCATGAACTGAAAAGGCAATATTATAGAGATGTCAGTTCTCCTCAAATTGATCTATAGATTGAATATAATTCCAAATCAAACACCAAACTGCTTCTGAAATTTATGTAGAAATACAATGAGCCAAGAATAGACAAGGCAGTCTTAAAGCAGAATAAAGATGGAAGATTTACCCTACCAAATATTAAGAACTGTTGTTAAGATAGATTAACATTAGTAGGATAGCAAAGAGACCAAGGCAAGAGAGTAGAGACTCTAGAAATAGACCCACTTATTGCCCACTCAGTGCCCAAATACGACAGAGGTGATACTACTCTGCAGAGAGGGAGAAGATGGTCTTTTAAAAAAATATTGTCCTGGGTCAATTAGACGCCAGGTATATGGATAAAAATAAATCTTGATCCTCCTTCCTCAACCATACACAAGAATCAGTTCCAGATGAATTTTTAGATCAAAATGTGTAAAGGTAAAACAATAAAGCTTTCAGAAGAAAACAGAAGATAATATTTTCGTGGTTTTGGGGTGAGCGAAGATTTCTCAAGTAAGATACAAAACCGCTAATCATAAAAATTTCACAAGTTAAAATATCTTAAAACTAATAACTTGTTCAAAAAAAGACACCACGGAGAGACTGGGAGCCGCAGAGTGGCAGAAGGGATTTAATACACACACATACACAAATGCATATGTTTATGTATACAACAAGACCTCATATCTGGGAAATTGCCAAGTCCTTACACCTGGGTCTAATGAAGACCTGATATCCAGAAATAAGATAGATTTCTACAAATTAATTTTCAAAAGGCAAATTTTAAAAAATCAAATAGGTAAGTGAATAGGTTTTTGGGTATTTTTTGCGGTACGCAGGCCCCTCACCATTGTGGCCTCTCCCGTTGCGGAGCACAGGCTACGGACGCGCAGGCCCAGTGGCCATGGCTCACAGGCCCAGCCGCTCCGTGGCATGTGGGATCTTCCCAGACCGGGGCACGAACCTGTGTCCCCTGCATCGGCAGGCGGACTCTCAACCACTGCGCCACCAGGGAAGCCCCAATAGGTTATTTTTTAAAAGAAGATATCAAGATGGCTAATAAACACAAAAATATATTCAATTTTATTAAAGAAACGTAACTAAAATCACAATGTGACAAGACTACATCCTCACCTCTGGGGATGTCTTCATGAGCATGTGGACTGTGCAGTCACACAGGGCTCACTCTTGAAAGGACCTTGCACTTGGCTTAAAGCTTTGCTGTCACTGTCTTGAAATTCTTAATAATTTTAAATAAGGAGCTCCACGTTTCCATTTCTCACTGGTTTCTACAAATTATATAGCCAGTCTTGCCCTCTCTAATGGCTAAAATGAAGACAGACAACAGAAAATGGGGAGAATGTAGAGTAACTAGAAAGCTCATATACTCCTAATAGGTGTATAAAGTGCTTCAACGACTTTGGAAAACAGTTGAGCAATATCTATAAAAGTGAATGCAGACATAAATCACAGCAAGATCCTTTTTTACCCACCTCCTAGAGAAATGGAAATAAAAACAAAAATAAACAAATGAGACCTAATGAAACTTAAAAGCTTTTGCACAGCAAGGGAAACCATAAACAAGACCAAAAGACAACCCTCAGAATGGGTAAAAATATTTGCAAATGAAGCAACTGACAAAGGATTAATCACCAAAATTTACAAGCAGCTCATGCAGCTCAATAACAATAAAACAAACAACCCAATCCAAAAATGGGCAGAAGACATAAATAGACATTTCTCCAAAGAAGATATACAGACTGCCAACAAACACATGAAAGAATGCTCAACATCATTAATCATTAGAGAAATGCAACTCAAAACTACAATGAGATATCATCTCACACTAGTCAGAATGGCCATCATCAAAAAATCTAGATACAATAAATGCTGGAGAGGGTGTGGAGAAAAGTGAACCCTCTTGCACTGTTGGTGGGAACGTAAATTCATACAGCCACTATGGAGAACAGTATGGAGGTTCCTTAAAAAACTAAAAATAGCAATCCCACTACTGGGCATATACCCTGAGAAAACCATAATTCAAAAAGAGTCATGTACCAAAATGTTTATTGCAGCTCTATTTACAATAGCCAGGGGATGGAAGCAACCTAAGTGTCCATCGACAGATGAGTGGATAAAGAAGATGTGGCACATATATACAATGGAATATTACTCAGCCATAAAAAGAAACGAAATTGAGTTATACTTTGTAGTGAGGTGGATGGACCTAGTGTCTGTCATACAGAGTGAAGTAAGAAAGAGAAAAACAAATACCGTATGCTAACACATATATATGGAATCTAAGAGAAAAAAAAAAGAGGTCATGAAGAACCTAGGGATAAGACGGGAATAAAGACACAGACCTACTAGAGCATGGACTTGAGGATATGGGGAGGGGGAAGGGTAAGCTGTGACAAAGTGAGGGAGTGGCATGGACGTATATACGCTACCAAACGTAGAATAGATAGCTAGTGGGAAGCAGCCGCATAGCACAGGGAGATCAGCTTGGTGCTTTGTGACCACCTAGAGGGGTGGGATAGGGAGGGTGGGAGGGAGGGAGATGCAAGAGGAAAGAGATATGGGAACACATGTATATGTATAACTGATTCACTTTGTTATAAAGCAGAAACTAACACACCATTGTAAAGCAATTATACTCCAATAAAGATGTTAAAATTTTTTAAAAAAAATTTTAAAAAGTGAACACAGGTATAACGTATAACCCAGCACTTCCATTCCTAGATGTGTACCCCCCAAAATGTGTGTTTATGTTCAACAAAAGATATATCCAAGAATAGTCATAGTGACACTATAGGCATCATAGACCCAAACTGGAAACAATGCAAGTGTCAATCAAGAGTAAAATGGATAAACACATTTTGGTATATGCATATAGATTAGCACACATCTTTGAGACAACACAACAATATGAGTGAATCTCACAATTAAAATTTGAATGAAAGAAGCCAACACACACAAGAAGTACATAGGTTATGATTCCAAATATAAGAAGTTCAAAAACGTGCAAAAATAAATCAATTGTTTTTAAAAGTCAAAATACTCTTGAAGTCATGGTAGAAATAGAAAGAAAGCTTAAGGAGGATCTTGTGAGTGCTGGCAATGTTGTTTCTTGATCTGGGTACTGATTACAACGAGACTGTTCACTTTGTGAAACTTCATTGATTTGCACACTTTTTAGTATATATGAATGTTATAATGCAACAAACGTTTTTTTGTTTTTCTTAAGCCAAGCACTTGCAAATCAAAAGTTTTTGTTCTCATAAGCATGTTCTCTATAAAAATCCTAGTTTGGAAGGCAAAAGCTGAACGTTGAATTTCCTAGCTCTTTGATCTTGGATAACTTATTAAAACTTTGTGTACCTCAGTTCCCTCATCAGTAAAATGGAGATAATAGTGCTCTTCTCATAAGCTTACTAGGGAGATTAAATGAGATAGTAGGTATAAAGTGGTCAGAATAATGCCAGGCCCTTAAGAAAGACTCAGTAAATATAAGTTGTTGCTGTTTCTGCCATTTTTGCCCAATCCTCTTCAGACAGTGGATGAATTTTGCTTGAGCAAGTAGAAATAAGATATCACAGTATATTTTAAAATATCATCTTGCTACATCCATAGAATTTGAGACTTGATTTTTAGAGTCCTCTTACTCCTCGTGCTTTGGATTTATTAATATTCAAATGGAGAAGAAAATAGAAGATAGGATGCTTGTGCCTTGAGGGAAGTTCTTCCAGTCAGTAAAGCCCTAGCCAATTGAATCCCAATTGCTTTTGAGCGGTTTCTTCAGAAGGATGGCATTAAGTAGGTGATTCAGAGAGAAGAAACTCTCTTGTCTTGGTGTAAATGCATCAGTGATGCAGGATTTCTGCTGGGGTATTTCTGCCCCTGGGATCTAATCCTTTGTTTGCTCTGCCTTTTGGGAATATTAATGTCTTAAAAGCTAGCTCTGTTCTTCTGTTCTCTTGGACATTTGCCAACCTAATCTCCCAACATTGAAGAGTGTTATGGAAGTTAAACTGCATGAAAAGGAATAATAATTTTGCTCTACCTATAAGGTTTAGGGTCAGTACTGCCTTTAGAAATTTGTGTGTTTTTCTTGGCAGCCGCCGAATAGTTTTCCTAGCCACCATGACTTTATCCCCACGTTACCACATCATTGAGCTATTTATTCAGTTTAGTTAAGTTGGTTGAGGAACTGTGCCAAAAATTGCTATTAGGAAGCTAATCTTTTTTACCCCAAAGCAGCTAAAGTATTCTCAAAGTGATTTTCTCTGAATTTTTTTTAATTAAAAAAAAATCTCTTTTTTCCTTCTCCTATGAAGCAAGACAAGGAAACAAATTCCAAAGAGGTTACATCACTCAGTTATAGTTGATGAGGGGGACAGAACTGAATCCACTGTAGCTCTCTCCATGTCTCAGACTTTAAGACCTGAATTTAAGTTAAAAAAAAATAATGAGGTAAATGAAGAGTTGAGATTGGAAGGTCTATCTCAGTTGCAAAGCATACAGGAATGAATATTTTCTGATGCTGCCATATGTCATATACAGGCAAGGGAGCACAGGGTCCCTTTGCATTACCCTAGATGCAGCCTGGATGAACGAAGGAGACCATCACTGCCTGACACTGGAAAAATTACCCCTCAGGTGCTTTTAAATTAAAAAAAATTTTTTTAATTGAAGTAGAGTTGATTTACAATTTATACTAGTTTCAGGTATACAACATAGTGATTCAGTATTTGTGCAAATTATACTCCATTATAGGTTATTACAAGATAATGGCTATAATACCCTGTGCTTTACAGTATATCCTTGTTGCTTATCTATTTCATACATAGGAGTATGTATCTGTTAATCCCATACCCCTAATTTGTTCCTCTCGCCCTTACCTCTTCCATTTGTTAATCACAAGTTTGTTTTCCATATCCGTGAGTTTGTTTCTGCTTTGTGCATACATTCATTTGGTGGTGTATTTTTATTTTTAATTTTTTTTTTAGATTCCACATAAAAATGATACAGATATTTGTCTTTCTCTAACTGATTTCACTAAGCATGATACTTTCTAGGTCCATCCATATTGCTGCAAGTGGAAGAATTTCATTCATTTTTATAGCTGAGTAATATTCTATGACATATATATCATATATATCTTCATATATATCATATATCTTCACGATTAAGAAGATATGTACATATATATGTACATCTTAATCATATTGTCTGTTGATGAGCATGTGGGTTGCTTCTATGTCTTGTCTACTTGGCTATTATAAATAGTGCTGCTCTGAACAGCAGGGTTAATGTATCTTTTTGAATTAGTGTTTTTGTTTTTTCCAGATATATACCCAAGAGTGGAATTTCTGGATCATATGGTAGTTCTATTATTAGTTTTTTAAGGAACCTCCATACTGTTTTTCATAATGGCTGAACCAATTTACATTCCCACCAAGAGTGCACAAGGGTACATGTTTCTCCACATCCTCTCCAACATTTGTTATTGGTAGACTTTGTTTTTTTAAACATCTTTATTGGAGTATAATGGCTTTACAATGTTGTGTTAGTTTCTGCTGTATAACAAAGTGAATCAGCTATATGTATACATATATCCCCATATCCCCTCCCTCTTGCGTCTCCCTCCCACCCTCCCTATCTCACCCCTCTAGGTGGTCACAAAGCACCGAGCTGATCTCCCGGTGCTATGCGGCTGCTTCCCACTAGCTATCTATTTTACATTTGGCAGTGTATATATGTCCATGCCACTCTCTCACTTAGTCCCAGCTTACCCTTCCCCCTCCCCATGTCCTCAAGTCCATTCTCTACTTCTGTGTCTTTATTCCTGTCCTGCCCCTGTTTCATCAGAACCACATTTTTCTTTTTAGATTCCATATATATGTGTTAGCATACGGTATTTGTTTTTCTCTCTCTGACTTACTTCACTCTCTCTCTAGATCCATCCACCTCACTGCAAATAGTTCAATTTCATTTCTTTTTGTGGCTGAGTAATATTCCATTGTATATATGTGCCACATCTTCTTTATCCATTCATCTGTTGATGGGCACTTAAGTTGCTTCGATGTCCTGGCTATTGTAAATAGTGCTGCAGTGAACATAGTGGTACATGTCTCTTTTTTTTTTTTTTTTTTTTTGCGGTACACGGGCCTCTCACTGTTGTGGCCTCTCCCATTGCGGAGCACAGGCTTCAGACGCGCAGGCTCAGCGGCCATGGCTCATGGGCCTAGCCACTCCGCGGCTCCGCGGCATGTGGGATCTTCCCGGACTGGGGCACGAACCCGTGTCCCCTGCATCGGCAGGCGGACTCTCAACCACTGCACCACCAAGGAAGCCCTGTCTCTTTTTGAATTATTGTTTCCACAGGGTATTTGCCCAGTAATGGGATTGCTGGGTCATATGGTAGTTCTATTTTTAGTTTTTTAAGGACCCTCCATACTGTTCTCCATAGTGGCTGTATCAATTTATGTTCCCACCAACAGTGCAAGCGGGCTCCCTTTTCTCCACATCCTCTCCAGCATTTATTGTTTGTAGATTTGTTGGTGATGGCCATTCTGACTGGTGTGAGGTGATACCTCATTGTAGTTTTGATTTGCATTTCTCTAATGATTAATGATGTTGAGCATCCTTTCATGTGTTTATTGGCAATCTGTATATCTTCTTTTGAGAAAATGTCTATTTAGGTCTTCTGCCCATTTTTGGGCTGGGTTCTTTGTTTTTTTGATATTGAGCTGCATGAGCTGCTTGTATATTTTGGAGGTTATTCCTTGGTCAGTTGCTTCATTTGCAAATATTTTCTCCCATTCTGAGTGTTGTATTTTCGTCTTTTTTATGGTTTCCTTTGCTGTACAAAAGATTTTAAGTTTCATTAGGTCCCATTTGTTTATTTTTGTCATTTCCATAATGTTGATTCTTCCAATCCATCTCCATCTGTTTGTATCATCTTTAATTTCTTTCATCAGTGTCTTATAGTTTTCTGCATACAGGTCTTTTGTCTCCTTAGGTAGGTTTATTCCTAGACATTTTATTCTTTTGTTGCAATGGTAAATGGGAGTGTTTCCTTAATTTCTCTTTCAGACTTTTCATCATTAGTGTATAGGAATGCAAGAGATTTCTGTGCATTAATTTTGTGTCCTTCTACTCTACCAGATTCATTGATTAGCTCTTGTAGTTTTCTGGTAACATCTTTAGGATTCTTTATGTATAATATTATGTCATCTGCAAACAGTGACAACTTTACTTCTTTTCCTATTTGGATCCCTTTTATTTCTTTTTCTTCTCTGATTGCTGAAACTTCCAAAACTATGTTGAATAATAGTAGTGAGAGTGGGCAACCTTGTCTTGTTCCTGATCTCAGAGAAAATGGTTTCAGTTTTTCACCATTGAGAATGATGTTGGCTGTCGGTTTGTCATATATAGCCTTTATAATGTTGAGGTAGGTTCCCTCTATGCCTACCTTCTGGAGAGTTTTTATAATAAATGGGTGTTGAATTTTGTTGACAGCTTTTTCTGCATCTATTGAGATTATCATATGGTTTTTATCCTTTGGTTTGTTAATATGGTGTATCACATTGATTGATTTTCATACATTGAAGAATTGTTGCATTCCTGGGATAAACCCCACTTGATCATGGTGTATGATCCTTTTAATGTGCTGTTGGATTCTGTTTGCTAGTATTTTGTTGAGGATTTTTGCATCTATGGTCATCAGTGATATTGGCCTGTAGTTTATTTTGTGACATCTTTGTCTGGTTTTTAAACATTTTGATGATAGCCTGTCTGACAGGTGTGAGGTGATATCTCACTGTTTTGATTTGCATTTCTCTAATAATTAGCAATGCGAAGCATCTTTTCATGTGCCTGTTGGCCATCTGTATATCTTCTTTAGAAAAATGTCTAATCAGGTCTTCTGCCCATTTTTTGATTGGGTTGTGTGTTTTTGTGTTATTGAGTTGTATGAGCTGTTTGTATATTTTGGATATTAACCCCTTATCTGTCACATCATTTGCAAATATTTTCTCCCATTCTGTAGGTTGTCTTTTCATATTGTCAGTGATTTCCTCTGCTATGCAAAAGCTTTTAATTAGGTCCTATTGTTTATTTTTGCTTTAATTTCATTTGCCTTTGGAGACTGATCCAAAAAATATTACTACGATTTATGTCAGAGAGGCTTCTGCCTATGTTCTCTTCTAGGAGTTTTAAGGATTCAGGTCTTACATTTAGGTCTTTAATCCGTTTTGAGTTTATTGTTATACATGGTGTGAGGAAAATTCCTAACCCCATTTTTTTTACACATAGGTGTCCAGTTGTCCCAGCACCACTTATTGAAGACACTCTCTTTTCTCCATTTTATATTCTTGCCTTCTTTGTCATAGATTAATTGACCATAGGTGTGTGGGCTTATTTCTGGGCTCTCTATGATGGTCTATTGATCTATGTGTCTGTTTTTGTGCCAGTACCATGCTCTTTTGATGACTATAGCTTTGTAGTATAGTCTGAAGTCTGGGAGGGTTATACTTCCATCTTTGCTCTTTTTTCTCAAGATTGCTTTGGCAATTCAGAGTCTTTTGTAGTTCCACATAAATTTTAGGATAATTTGCCCTGAGGTGCTTTAACCACCAACACCAAGTCCTTTAATTTTTATCCTTCTTCGAAAGCTAAAGCAGGTTAATAAAGACTGTTGAGCTTCAGAGGTCAGCTGGAGTTGTGTGGGAGTCCTTGGACATGCCAATGAGAAGCTGTTCTTAATTTGGATGATTAGATGAGCATGCCCAAGGGGCTCTGAGATGCTGGAGTCAATAGCTTCAAGTGTTGTGCAGGGGAAGTTTTCACACCAGCATGGAGCATTGATGTTATGCCAGTTATGGTGACTCAATTTCTCTACATCATGGTACCTTCTTTTCTTCCCTTCTAAGAGGAGACTTTCCTTTTCTGTAAGCCTTATTCATCTCCAATTCTTTCTGTATTAAAAAATTAGTCCAAGAGGTTCTCTTGATATTTGTTTCCATTCCAAATCAACACACATTTCTTTTCAAGTCTGGAGTATATAGATTCTCCTAAAACTGAGGGGGAAATGAAGCTAATCTTTGGAACCACCACTAATCTCTATCCATGGATGAGTTAGAGTGAAGAACGTTGTCCCCATTTTGTCTACCAGACATTATTCCAAGCAATAGGGGAGAATTGCTAAACTAAATTCTCATAGGGAGCAAATATATGTCCTAGAGCATGGGCTCTAAGGCAGATAGACCTGGATTTATTACAAAATGTGTAACTTTCAGCAAGCAACTGAACATCTTTTAGCCTCAGTTTCCTCATCTGCAAAATGGATATCATAATAACAGCAACAAAATAATAATACTTGCTTCCAGGGTTATTGTGATAAATGAGATCATGGATATAAGGCAGTGAGTGAATGCTGCCACTTTGCAAGCATCAGTTTAGCATAGCTATTACAGTGTAATCATTCATTCTTCCTGAGGTGGTTGGGTGGGAAAGGAGCAGAAGCATCTCCATTTTACAGGGGTGCAGTGCCCTGTGTTAGAGGAACGTGATTTCTGTCGACCAGCCAATTTAGCCCCAGATCAGGAGCGAGAGCTCACTTCTCCAGATTCTTTATCCTTTTTTCTTTGATGTGGAGCCAAAACTTGACTGAGGCTTTATCCTCCTGCTAATGAAAGCCCCCACCCAAGGCCCCGAGGACCCAACTCAACTGCTTTTCAGCTCTGAAACCAGCTCACTTTTCCCATTTCCGTTTTCTAAATACTCATGGAGCCAATTTCTGTGTTATTTTTGCAGGGAATTGGCACGATCCAATTTTAAGTTGGGACTGTTTAAGTCCTGCTGTGATGAAAAGGACACTGACTTATGGACTCAGGGGCCTGGGCTTCCTTCTGAGAGGCAGCACAACAGAGTGTCTGGAAGCTTGGATTTGACCTCGTGCCACATGTCCTGTTTTTCCCAGGACATCTTAGTTTATGGGTGTAGCCCCAGACTAATTCTTATTAGCACCCTTTTTTATTCTTAAAACTGTCCCAGTTGGGGCTTTAAAATATGTGGTCACCCTAACTCTAGAGTCAGAATGTCTAGACTCAAATCCTAGACCCACTACATACTATTTTCATGGCAAGTCACTCCATCGTGCCTCAGTTTCCTCTGCTGTAAAATGGAGAAGATGACAATAATAGGACCTACCCTCGGGACTGAGAAATTTCAATGCGTTAAACCTATAAAATACTCAGAATAGGACCTGTCACATATTACATACTATGTCAAGGTAAGCAACTACTAATCACTTACCAGCAAAACCAGTGGACACCTCAGCCCTGTTTAAAAATGTGTTAAATGAGAATTATGACATCTGTCCTCCTTATTTTACAGGGTTCTTTTGGTGATCAGAGGAAATATTGTAGTTAATACATACGAAGCAATTTATGATATAAGGCATTATCATTATTCTGGGAGTATGACTAATACAAGAATCAATGGGGTATGGAAGAAAAAGCACCAAACAGGTTATCAGGAGCTGTAGCTCCCTTTTCCTTTCATTTTTTTCAAATTACTGTTTAAATTTTTAAATGGCTGGACATTTAAAAATTCATTTATCTCCATATCTCACTCCCATTCTTCTCTCATTCCCTAGACAATCATGCCAATGTTTTAATCTTTTTATAGGTACATACTATTGCAAAATAGATAGTTGTAGTTTTGTGTTAATTGGTTATATATATGATTTTATTTCTTAATATTTTCACTAAACACTGTTCTTGAGGTTCATCCATGTTTTCATGCGAACATGTAATCTTTTGTATATGGTGATTTCTTAATACCCTACAGTGTGTGCCATGTTTTATCAGTGACTGACACTAAGGCTACCCACAACTATCTGCTATCATGAATAATACTCCAACGAACAATTATTTTATGTGTCCTGTATTAGTTAGTTTGCTGCTATAATAAACAAGACAAAAGAAGACACCTCAGTGGCTTACAGCCACAAAGTTTCCTTTCTTGTTCACGCCACATGTTGTAGCTGGTGGCAACAGGCTCCCTCCTGTGCTATGTGTCTTCAGTCCAGGATCCAGGCTGAAGGAACAGCCCTTATTTGGAACAAGCCCTACTGCTGGCAGAAGAAAAAGAGCAAGAGAGCTGGAGAGAATGTGCAATAGCATTGGGAGCTTCTGTTCCAGGTGGCATACATCACTTCCACTCCTGTTTCATTGGCCAAAGCAAGTCACGTGGTTAAGACTGACACTGGGGCAGAGAAGACAATCTCCTACAGTCAGGCACTGAAAATCACGTGGAGGTGTGTAGTCCTTTCCTTGGGAAAGGGGAGCAAATAATTGAGGACAATAATACAATCTACCCCTTTTAGAGCTTGGCAAGAATTTCTTTGGGATTTATGCCTGGGAGTGGGATTGCTAGGCCATGGGAGATGCATATATTTTTAATTTCACTAACTAACCCAGATTAAATAATCTAGATCCACTCTCATCAGTGTAGATCAGGAGTCTGGGTTTCTTTATCCCTATACCCAACCAACACATGCGTTATACAGCTTTCTAATTTTTCGATCTAATAGGTTTAAAGCTGCCTTATTGCTTTAATTTTTATTTTATTGACTATTAATGATTTCGAGCATTTCTTCATTTATCTATTAACTTTTAAGATTTCTTCTTCTGTATTTATCCATAAGGCACTCTTTTCCCATTTTCCCACAGGGATTGTTCTCTTCTGGTTGAGTAGGAAGATATCACATATGCTACACAGGCATACCTTGTTGTATTATTCTTCATTTTATTGCACTTTGTAGATATTGTTTTTTTTTTATTACAAATTGAAAGTTTGTGGCAACTCTGTGGTGTTGTCAGATGATGGTTAGCATTTTTTAGCAATAAAGTATTTTTTAATTAAGGTACATATTGTTTTTTTAGACATAATGCTACTGCACACTTACTACACTACAGTACAGTGTAAACAAAATTTTATATGCTCTGAGAAAAGCAAAAAGTTCATGTGATTTGCTTTATTGGGATATTCACTTTATTGCAGGGATCTGGAACCAAACCCGCAATATCTCTGAGGTCTGCCATATATAAATACCTTTTCAATTTTAGATATCAGAAAATTTTTATCTCTCCTGTCATTTGTTGAGTAACTTTGTCCATAATGTCCTTTGCTGAAAAGAAATCCTTATATCGGTCGTGAAATCTTTTCCTACCCCTAGATCACAAAGATGTTTCACTTTTTTTCCTAACATCTGATATTTTATCTTTCACATTTAGCTGTTTTATTCATCTGGAACCTACTTAGGTAGGGATCCTGTTTTATTTTTCTCCAAATAGTGAAGCAGTTTCCTGTACTCCATCTACTATGCAATCTGGCCTTTCCCCCACAGAACTGTGAGGCCCTCCTTTACCATATGTTAGGCTCCATATACACATGGGTCTGACTCTTACCTCTCTGGATGTTTCATAGATCTGTTTGCCCATTCTTGCAACAATACCAAACTATTTTTTAACTACCATAACCTTTTGATGCATCTCAATGACTGGTGAGGCAATTTTCTCCTCTTCTGCTTTTCTAAAGTTGACTTAGATGGATCTCTCTTCCTCCAAAGACATTTTAAAAATCATTTTTCAATGTCTTCAAAAAGCCCAACTGGTATCTGATCACATTTAATGCATGGATTATTCTGGGAATAATTGTTACCATTATAATCTGAAAATGCCCATTCAAGAGCATAGAATATCTCTAACTGCCGCTTATTCAGATCAGGTTTTATGTTTTTCATTAGGATTTAATTTTTTTTTCCATAGAAGTCGTATATATTCTAGGTTAATTTATAGATACCCTATAATGTTTGTTGCTTTGGGTCATGTAATTTAATTTGCATGAGACTTCGGTTCTAGATTTTGCTCTGTCACTGATTATGCTATATGAATTTAGGCAATCCATTCACTGCTTCCTGGTGCCACTTTTCTTATTCATTAAAAGATCGAGTTGAGGGCTTCCCTGGTGGCGCAGTGGTTGAGTGTCCGCCTGCCGATGCAGGGGACACGGGTTCATGCCCCGGTCCGGGAAGATCCCACATGCCGTGGAGCGGCTGGGTCCATGAGCTATGGCCGCTGAGCCTGCGCGTCTGGAGCCTGTGCTCCGCAACTGGAGAGGCCACAACAGTGAGAGGCCCGCGTACCGAAAAAAAAAAAAAAAAAAGATTGAATTGAAACTGATGGTTCCTATGGTACCACAGATAATAATAGCAATGACAAACCCAGATTAAAATCTCAAAATGTGTCAGCCCCTGCGGAGGGAGGTGACTACACGTACAGTGCTTAGCAGGCCTGGTATATAGTAGGTGCTCAGTACACGTTAGCAAATACTGTTATCATGCCTACTTAAAATTGAGGGAGCAGACACTCAGAGAGGTGAAGTAGCTTCCCTAGGCTCACCCAGCTCGTAGATGTCTGGTTTTGAATGTAAGATGCACTAAAATCTGCAGGTGAAACTCCTTGGAAGCAATGATAAGTCCTATCTCAGCCCTACAGCCTCCAAGGATTTGCATTACCAGCTCAGAAATGCCTGTCAATGGGCTATTTATCTTGCCAGCTCCTGAACGTGGAGCTTGTGCCAGGCTCCTGAATGCCAGAGGCCATGAACAATGTCCAGGGCTTCAATGTGCGCACAGCTGCTAGAGTTACCGTCAGGTCTGGCCGCATGTGTTTGCTCTTGTAGAACATCACTTTTCCTAGAAGTCCAATGTGTTCCTGGATGCCACTGGCTGATAGTGGAGTCAGATAACAGCCCGGGAAGACAGCTGACATTCGCAGGACAGGAAGTGGGTACCATCCAGCCAGCTGGGTGAGAATCAGTGTCTCTCTCAGACTGAGACTAAGGTGGGGACGATGGAAATCTCCAGAAAAGTTATGCTTTTCTCCCCAGCAGCCAGGGCAGGTCGTCTTGAAGCCCGTGAAGGCCCAGCCTGTAGCCAGATATGAGAAGAGAATGTGGTGAGAGCCTCCTGATGGGTTTTCCTGCTTCCAGGTTGTAGTCCGTTTGTCAAGACCCTTCCAACTACAAATGATAGGAACCCAACTCAAACCAGCTTAATAAAAACTAGCTTAAACTGGCTTGAATAAAAACAGAAATGTTATTAGCTGAAGTAACCTCTGGATGGATTTAATTAAGTTGGATCCAGGATGTTAGAATTATTTCATCAGCCCCTCTCTCCCCATTTTCCCCTTAGCTTCTCCCCACTCCCTCCACCCCCTACCCGCCCCCATTCTCTCTGAAGGAGGAAAATATGGCTACTGGCAGCCCCAGGTTTATGTCTTCCTTAGGATGGAGTCCCTCATTCAACATCCATATCAATTCCTGTAAGGACTCTGGATCTGTTTGGGTCAGGGGACCACATGCAGAAAGTGGAAGGTTAGCCTACATAACTGGCAGACCCGTAGAATAGGAAAAGAACATTTCCCCAAAGGCAGTCATGCGGGCCAAAGGAAAAAAGAAGTGATAGACTGCCCTTCTTACACGATTCTTCCCAGAGCTGATTCCATGACCTGATGTGTCTTCTCCTGCCAGCCCCACCCTCCTGCCATCCATCCTGTGCTCTAGACACTGGATCATGTACTGCTCAAATCATGTAATACTCTTTTCTTCGTATCTCTGGGCCTCTGTGCTTGCTGTTCCTCTTTCTGAATGCCTTTCTGTTACAGTGCGGTCAGCTCCCTCCTAGAACTTTTTCTGACCCTCCTAGGCAAATTAAGTACCCTCCTACAGCAATAGGTACCTAGTTATCATTTTTTATAGTAGTCAGAATTTGGGGGGAAGGTCTGTTTGCTTCCAGGTTAGACCTGAGGTTACTGAAAGCAGGAATTAATCCTTGTCCCGCTGATCTTTGTATGAGTAAAGGTGGCTCTGTAGTAGATACTGCTGTTCGTTCACCCAAAATCCACACCCTCCTTTCTTGCTACTAAGCCCTGACTTGGAGCACTTTGTATCCAGCTAAATGCTGACTTTCTCAGCTTTCCTTGCAGCCAGCGATGGGCATACGACACACTTTCTGGCCCATGAGATCTGCTAGAGAACATCTTCTAGGCTGCGAGGAAATCTCTGAAGTAGCTTTTGGTTCCTTGTTAAAAGGGATCAGACGAGGTTGGCGCCACCTTTTCCTCCTTTCTTCCTGCTTCATTCACTTGATATTTGGACTTGTAGCAGCCACGTTGCAAACAAGAGGAAAAGGTCAAGAGAATCACCTTGACAGTCTTGATATGACTGAAATTCTGAACCAATGCCGGCAGCCACCGTCCTCTGGATGTTGGGTCAAGCCTATTTTCCCCCATCTCTGTGGTTTCGCCTCCACATGGAAGACCTCAGATTGCATAATACTCTCAGTTTTGTGAAAATCATTGTGGAATAGAAAATTAGGGTGGCAATACCCAAGCCGATTCCAAAGTTTGAGGAGTTGTGTAGTGCCTAAAAGGCACGTACATCTCATTAGTAAGTAATTATGGTTGTTTAAGAATTAAACATTTTTTTTCTTTCAATGTATGTGCATTATTCTTTCTAACAGCTACTAAGTTGTTAGCAGACAAATGCTTATTAGGTTGTACGGACTTAATCAATATTATAACTGCAAATTCTCTCTTTTGGCTTCAGACACTGTGAAGTTTACTGAGACTCTAAGGGTACCTTTACTGGGAAAGTTTGGGAACCTCTTGTTTGAGAAATAAATGATTAAAAAGGTAGGCTTACTTGTGCAGAGTGGAATGAGAAGGTCATTTGAAGAAGAGTAGCAGAATTCTCTTTTATTCTTCCTCTTAAAAAGGAGAGTCCTCCTCTTTACAAAGGAATCCTGGAAGATTTTCCTTTTTATAAATGCCAGATCACAACTGTCACATTACTTGCCAGTGTGTTTATGTGACCACGAACTTATGCTGAAGTTTCTGTGTTTAAAAAGTTTTCAAGCTTCATTGGTGCCTCCCTTTTCCCACTCTCACAGTTCTCTGAGCAGTACACCTCCTCCATGAAGTCTCCCGTGACTAAGAGGAAGTCTCATGCTTTTGTATCTTCCTCCTTATTTTCTCAAACTCGGGAACAAGAGCTCTGTGCCTGGGGAGGAGTGATAGCTGGTGAGCTCAGGTTGTACTGGTGACCTCCACTCTTACAATGCTTGTATGCTTTTCCATCTCTCTAGCATAGATATCTTTATTTCAGACTGTTAACTCTTCGGTGAGTGCTTGAACCAGCAGAAAGCCAAGCTCATTTTTTAAAATTCAACAGCTATTCATTAGGGACCTACCAGGTGTCAAGCACATCCTTTCTGAAGTCTAGTTTGCCAAGGCTAGTCCTTGCCTTCCTCTTGGCAGCCAGGGCTGTCCCATAGGCTGTTCACGCTATGCTCTGCACCACTCCAGAGATACGAGTCACACAGACAGTGAAGGCGATGGTGTGTCCTGGGTGTTGTGCATCATGGCAGCCCTGCTGGCAGCTCTTGCGGTTCAATTTCTAGTGAATAAGAGATAATTAAAAACTATTGAATATAGCGATTTAAAACTTAGGCTTTGGTTTCAAATGCAGCTCAGTCATTTACCTGCAACGTCATTCAGTGCTTTGAGCTTCTTTATCCTCACTTGGAAAACAGGAATCTTGGCGCCTCTGAGGATTATTGGGAGGATTAAATAAAGTAACATGTATGTAACAAGCTCTCACACCATACTTGGCCCCCAAAAAGGACTTGATAAATGTTAGCAATTATGATCCTCATTATTGACATATATTTGACAAAATTAATATGCTGGGGGTCTTTTGGGGGCATGAGTAACTCAAGATAGTAGTATAATCTTCTCCCTTGTTAGGATAAGTCTGTCTGTTCACTGCTGTATCCCCAGCCTAGTCCAGGGCCAAGCACGTTGTAAGTGGTTGATAAATGTTTGTTGAGTGAATTTATTAAATCTTATATTTTCATAGTTCTTTACACATTTTATCACACCTGAACTTTAATTCAATTCTAGAGATAATTGTGACAGAAGGAAAATAAGAAGAGCCTAATGCTGATGGAGGTATTGCCAGACTTTTGACACTGTGTTTTATAAGCATGATTTCACTTAACACTCAACACAGCCTTTGAGCCCCATATTACAGGTAAGGAGACTGAGGCTCCAGGAGGCTGTTACTTGCACAAGGTCACCCAGCTAGCAAGTGGCTGAACTAGCTAGTGATGGAATAGGCATAGTGTTCACCATTCAGTAAATACTCATTCAATACCAACTGTGTGGCAGCCAGAGCTAAGGACTGGAATTCACAGATTCAGAGAGCAGGGACCAAAGACACCTCCTTAGGGAGCACGTGAACAGTGCATTTTTCTTGACCAAGGTATTTTGCTGTAGCTTTATACGGGAACATTTTCTGCTCAAGCTTAAAAATGAAAAAGAAAAAAAAATAGAAGCAGCAGCAGCTCATGTTCTTTGCACAGCATCTGGGGGTCCATGTGTAAAGCTAGCATTAGGATTATACAGTGGAGGAAAAAAACAAGTGAAGCATTTAGCCAAGACCACGCTGTGTGTTATGACTAAGGCCAGGGGCCCTGACCCCAGGTACAGAGGTATAGAGAGGTGAGTAGGAGCACAGGCACTAGAACCAGGCTGGCTGTGTTTGAGTTCTGCCTCCACTTATAAGCCTGAGTGAATCATTAAATCAGCTTGGGATTTAGTTTCCTCATATGTAAGCTGGGGTAATAAAGGTAAGTAATTCACAATATGGATGAATCTCACAAGCATTATGGTAAGTGAAAGGAGCCAGAACAAAAAGCTACATATTGTACGCTTCCATTTATATGACATTTTGGAAAAGGACATAAAACAGATGAGTGGGGCTTCCCTGGTGGCGCAGTGGTTGAGAGTCGGCCTGCAGATGCAGGGGACATGGGCTCGTGCCCTGGTCCGGGAAGATCCCACATGCCGCGGAGCGGCTGGGCCCGTGAGCCATGGCCGCTGGGCCTGCGCGTCCGGAGTCTGTGCTCCGCAACGGGAGAGGCCACAACGGTGGGAGGCCCGCGAACCGCAAAAACAAACAAGCAAAAAACAGATGCGTGGATGCCTTGGGTGAGGGGACAGGATTGACTCTAAAGGGACATAAGCATGCTCTTTGGAGTAATGGAAATATTTTGGTTGTGGTGTAGCTATGTCTATGTATATATTTGTTGAAATTCACCAAATTATACTCCTAAAAGTATGAATTCTACTGTATTTAAATTATATTTCTATAAAACTGACTTAAGAAAAATAAATAGTTCATGGGTCCTTATCACCATGAAATTAAATAATACCTATAAGGTACTTGGAGCAGTCAGCCAGGTGTGCATTTCCTCTTCTTACCAAGTCAGCTTACTCAAGCATGTACATCTCCAAAAGCCAACAAGGATTCTGCAAAATATTGGATGAAAAAAAATTGAAAATTTCTTCATGTATTCCTAAATTTTGATAATTATCATTTAATGGAAGATGACAGAGGAAATATTAAATTCACTGAAATAATTGCAAATCTTCTAATGCACCATGAAAAGACCAGCTCATATCGCCAAAGTGAAAAATAGAGATGGGTAATGGCAATTAATCTATAGTATCTTCTGGCTGTGCATAAATAAATATTTATTTTAAGAGGGTGAGAAAAAAAACACTTAGGCCAGTCACATATGCAGGCTACTGTCCCCCTTTTCCCAGAGTCAGCCTAAAGTTGCTTGATTTCTGAAATTTCTGAAATTGTTTTTATCTGAAAGCTCTGATGTTATTAGCTACTCCAGGCACATAAACCTGACCCAGACACTACAGTGGGATGGGCTTGGACCGTGTTCCCCTGTTCTTGAACCATTGTCCTATAGCCTCAAGAGGTTGAGCTTTTGGGTCCTGAGGTTGAATCCCACCTCTGCCAACAACTGCTGACGTGAGGCAAGACTCCTATGTCCCTGAGCTTCTTTTCTCATCTGTAAATTCAAGGAGTAAGACTAGATGATCTGTTAAATCTTTCACACTCCAACTTCAGAATTCTACAACCCCTGGAATGGGGAGGCAGACATGTTTTGATCAACTTTCAATGTCTACCAGGTATAAAATTTCTCTGGGCCAGAATTTTTTATGCATAAAATCGGATAATAATACCCACTTCCACAGGCTCTTTGTGAAGAGCAAATGAAATTATGTGTGTAAAAGCATCTAAAGTTTCTGGTCCAATGATTTAATCTTATTTCCTCTCTTCTTCTATGCTTTCTTTTTCCCTTCCTCTCCATTAGCATAATAGATTTCCATAGAATCTTAAAAACTCACATTCTTTTCCATTTATTCAGAAAGGTCTTGAACGTGTGTACTTGTCATGTCACATGCAAGTACTGTTGCCCTGTGAAAGATCTGGTTATTCATTAGAGCACTTGAAAGTTTAAATAAATTTGCAATTATAACAAAGGTAAGATAGCTGAGAATGCTAAAACCGACCTCTTGCTTTTTGAGATATCTCAATAGATTGTCTGAAGATTTCTTTACCCCTATCATTTACTTCACTCTTTCATTTATTCATTCAATGATCAAATTTTGATCCCCTCTACGTGCCAGGTACAGCGCTAGGTATTAGGGATACAGAAATGAATCAGACATTGTCATTAAGCTCAAAAATCTTCCAGGTAAATGGAAGGAGACACAGGGTCTATGAGAGAAGTCTGTTCAGGGTACATCAGAGGTCCAAAGAAGGATGGGTAGGTTCTTCCAGGGTAGGGCGGGAGGGAGTCAGGAAGTTTGCACAGAGGAGTCGAGGGTGGACTCGAATCATAAAAGATGAGTAGGTGTTCACCAGATAGAAGTGGTAAAGAAGGGAACTGCCTGCAGAAGGAGCCACACGTGCAAAGGCCCAGGTTCATGCAGTAGTCCTGCATAATCTAGAAACTGCACCGAGGTTAGGGTGGTAGGACTGGAGAGTACTGTGTGGTAGACCCAGTGAGAGAAGGAGCTGCAAGTCCTAGACATGTTTTCTTTAAGCAAATACAGATCTGTTTGGGAAGGGAGGACATCAGATGCTGCACAATTGGTGACAACAGAAGAGGAACTCAGCTATGTCCCAACTCAACTGACAACCACTGACCTTGACAGGTCATAGCTCTGTTGTGTGTGATGAGTCTGGATGTGGTTCTGCAGGGTTTTCCAGGCACTCAACCCCAACTGGATTGATTTCTTTCTAAATCAGGTCATCGTTATTAGAGCCAGCACCGGGTGGAAGCCATTCGTTTGAATTCCAACCCTGTGGTGGAGTTTTTCTTAGAAATGGGGTCAGGTTTTTTACTGTCTTCAAGTTCATTGCTCAAGTGGAAAGTTAGGAGTTACAGATTAAGAAATAGATTTGTTTTCTTACAAGACAATGACCCCCAGTGTTCTAGTGAGATGAGATGAGTTGTCAATAAGGAAACCAAGTCATCAAACACCTAATATGTGCTAAGTGCTTTCTAAGTTTGTCAACACTCTGTGTAATATTCAGATGTACACCCATCTAACTCCAAAAATCATGCTCATCCCACTCTACCACCTTGCCTCTAAAGTATCTTCTCAAAGAGCCTTGGGTAGGTCTTAGCATTTGATTTCTAAGGAGCCAAAATAAAAGGAAAGTGATGAGAAGAAAGTGGTCTCCTCTCCTTACGTCTCAATGAGGCCACTGAGAGACACCCACAGCCCCAGGCTGAGATTTAAGTGAAGAAAAAAATCTGGGCCTTGGAGCTAATGAAAGAGCATTGCTGGACTATTCTAAACCTATAAAACTGAGAGAAACACCTCAGACATTTTGACTCCTACTCTTTCGTGGAAAGAAGGAGAGAAAAGAATATACTTACAGTTACAGCAATGCTCTGGAACAAAGGTAGACGGGAAGGAAAGTAGCAAGAAGAGCAAAGAAATTTCATCTCTTTCAGAACCTATCAGCTCTCTCCCATTTTACAAAAAATTTCTTCCCCCATTAAATGGTATCATTTTCTTTTTCTTGCCTTCGTTCTTTCACTCCTTCCTAGATTCCTTTTTTCTTGTCTTCCATTATTCCTGCCCTTCATTCCTCTTTTTCTCTCCTTTTCTTTTTGTTTCTTGCTGTTGCTCCTGTACCATCAGTCTCTTTCTTAAAGTTCAAATTGAAATACCAGCCTTAATCCCTGAGAAGCAGCTCTGTTTTCGCTGCCACGGCATTGCACAACTTGCGGTATGGCTGTGTGCCACCATTACCTATGCAGCGAGGTTTTACGTGGCCAAGGAACATCTTGTACAATGCCACTTTTTATCAAAACCAAATAGCATAACAATGCATACAGGGCTCCGTTCACATCAACCTCATAACATTTCACTATGATAAAAACAATGAAGTTGAAATATAAAATCCATCTCCATTTGAAAATAAATAGTCCCAGTGCCTCTCCCAGGCCCCCCTCGGAAGCCCCCGCTCCTCCTTCACTCTCTCTCCTCCCTACCCTCTTGTCATCAAGTGCTGCTTTTGGCCTCCAACTATTCAGGTTTCACCAGTCTGGTGACCCATTAGGACAAGGTTGTACCACACTAGGGTGGGGCTTGAGGGGAGGGAGTGAAAAAGCTTAAGCTGAAAGCCCCACTGAAGCTGGGTTTTACTCCTCTACTATCGTGGTCCCCATAATGCTGGCAAGACAGGAAGGTCTTAGGGATGAGTATTCTCGTTGTGGGGCTCAGAACAAAGAAAGGGAGAGGAACATCTACAGATGTGAGTAAGTTACAGCTCCTAGTTCAAGAGATGCCTGGCACTGCTCATCAGCTTAGAGATGTCCTTAGCCAAAGACCTCCGAGGAGAGGAGCAGGCATTGGGAAGGCACTGACTGGACAGCCCAAGGTCAATGATAGGGGCCAGGTTATCATGGTATTAGATGTGTCATAGGCCTGAGATTAGGGAGGCAACCATGAAGGACGCCCATTCCCCCCCACTGACCCCTTACCAAATGCTTCTCAACAATAAGGCTAAAAAGGGCTCAGACTTCCCTTTGCCTGGAAGCAATCCTGGCCTAAATCCCCCAGAAGAGTCATAGGGTTCCCAATAGGAAGGTTTCATGCTCTCTCCCTGAGCATGCAAGCGAGGTCTTCAACACGGTCTCAAGACAGCCTTCCCCGCATCTAGCTTGTGGACCCCATTCATTCATTCACTCACGCATTCATTCATTCATTTATTCCAGAAATAGTCATTAGATTTCTACTGTATATTAGCAGTGTTCTAAGGCTCTGGGGGTGATGAAATTTACACAATACAAAGTCCCTGCTTTCACGGCAGCAGAAGAGGCATAAGATAAATAAATATATAAGTAAAATAAAATAAAAACATACATTCAGCTAGCGATAAGTGCTATGAAGTCTTTTTTTTCCCTTAAAAAGAGTATATGGGAAATAAACAAGCATGGGAAACATGTGGCTACTTTAAATGTAGGCAGACAGGTTGGCTTCTCTGAAGAGGTAACATTGAGATGAGACCCATGTGGGGAGAAAAAGGCAGGGGAGGAGCATAGGGAATACGGAGAGCAAAGGCTCAGAGGCAGGTACAGGCCTGGCAGGTTGGAGAAATACAAGGAAGTCTCGCTGAGGCTGAGATGAGTGACAGGGGCATGGAGGTGTGCCAAGACGCCATGGAGGTAGGGCCCACCTCCAGCCTCCTTCCTGCCCCCCAGCCACCAGGCCCGTCCACAGTGCCCTATCCCTTACTCAGTACCTGGGTCCACCCAATTCAAATGCATCTGGGGCTGGGTTGGAGAGTGATTTCTGCTGTGAGGCGGGGTCTTTTGAAAGCTCCACATGGCCTCCCCAAGAGAAAACCAGCCCCTCGCCTCCCTGCCCCAACACCAAGCACAGAGATTAGTGAGTGATTTCTCTGGGTGTCAGCCCTTGGGTGTGAGACTTAAACTCTTAATTCCAAACCATGACCACACGGGTATCCGATTGCTGCTGCTGAGTTCGAATGGTCTGTGTGTGAGTGCCAGGCGTTTCTGTCAATGAAGGATTTCTCTGTCGGCTTTGGTTTTAAGTGAGTCTGATGTTTGCAGAAACTCCAGTTTAACTAAAAACAAACCAGAAGATTGAGAGAATTAAAAGTCCTCATTGAAAGTCTCCATGAAAGGGTATATGGGTACATGGAAGGAGAAGGAATATTAAAGTGTGTGGATTAGAGGAACTGGAGAGTGAAGCTGCTGACAGCATGAGCTCTGGGTTCAAATCCTGTCCCTGGCCCTTGCTACTTACCATCATTAGGCCTCAGTGTCCTCATCTGTAAAATGTGAAGAGCAGCTGTAGTGTGATTGTGATGATTAAAGGGGTCAGTGATGTGAAGTGCTCAGAGCCTAGCAAGGCACAAAGAGGCACTGACTACTTGCTTTACTGCCATAGGAGCATCACTCGTACACTCCCGGGTTTGAGCTCCCAGTGGCTTGGCTCGGCTGGGTACAGCAGTGGGACATCGAGGCTGACCGTGAGCTCAGGGCCTCGTGTCTGTCTGACAGTCTCTTTATAGAATCATACCACACTCTCAATCCCAAATCATTCATCTCACAGACACAGGTCTTTGGTCCCTGAAGGGAATAAATACAAAGATGCAGACAGGGCATCATGAATCCGTTTCTCCTCTGGACAGAAAAGCTCAAGGCCTTAGTGGTGAGAGAGGGATCCTTCTCTTGCACCTTGTCAGGGTATCCCTGGGCTTGGCACACAGACCCACCAGGCTATCAAGAGAAATCTAGTCCCTGGAAAGCTGTGTCTAGGTCTGTGCTTTCAAACTTCAAAAAAAAAAAAGTGTTTCTTAAAGCAACTGACCTTTTAATTCAAGTGAACTCTCACCAGGAACACCAACACATTAAACCAGTAAAAGTGTTGAAGAGCTGTACCTTCTCAGTTCCCCCTTTTCTCGCCATGACTGTCCCTGAAGCAACTGCAGGGAATATGATTTTAAATTTTTGTTTGTTTGTTTGTCAGATCATATGGTAATTCTTTGGTAATTCTTTCTTTGGTAATTCTTTCATCTTGTTTAAGGTTTCCTTTGATGTACAAAAGCTTTTAAGATTCATTAGGTCCCATTTGTTTATTTTTGTTTTTAGTTTCATTACTCTAGGAGGTGTGTCAAAAAAGAGCTTGCTGTGATATATATCAAAGAATGTTCTTCCTATGTTTTCCTCTAAGAGTTTTATAGTGTCCGGTCTTACATTTAGGTCTTTAATCCATTTTGAGATTATTTTTGTGTATGGTGTTAGGGAGTGTTCTAGTTTCATTTTTCTACATGTAGCTGTCCAGTTTTCCCAGCACCACTTATTGAAGAGACTGTCTTTTCTCCATTGTATATTCTTGCCTCTTTTGTTATAGATTAGTTAACCATAGGTGCAGAGGTTTATCTCTGGGCTTTCTATCCTGTTCCATTGATCTGTATTTCTGTTTTTGTGCCAGTACCATACTGTCTTGATTACTGTAGCTTTGTAGTATAATCTGAAATCAGGGAGCCTGATTCCTCCAGTTCTGTTTTTCTTTCTTAAGATCGCTTTGGCTATTTGGGGTCTTTTGTGTCTCCATACAAATCTTTAGATTTTTTGTTCTAGTTCTGTGAAAAAAGCCAGTGGTAGTTTGATAGGGATTGCATTGAATCTGTAGATTGCTTTGGGTAGTGCAGTCATTTCACAATATTGATTCTTCCAATCCAAGTACATGGTCTATCTCTCCATCTGTTTGTGTTATCTTTGATTTCTTTCATCAATGTCTTGTAGTTTTCTGAGCACAGGTCTTTTACCTCCTTAGGTAGGTTTATTCTTAGGTATTTGATTCTTTTTGTTGCAATGGTGAATGGGATTGTTTCCTTAAATTTTCTCTCTGATCTTTTGTTGTTAGTGTATAGGAATGCAAGAGATTTCTGCACATTAATTTTATATGCTGCAACGTTACCAAATTCATTGATTAGCTCTAGTAGTTTTCTGGTGGCACCTTAAGGATTATCTATGTATCGTGTTATGCATCATATTATCATGTCATCTGCAGACAGTGACAGTTTTACTTCTTCTTTTCCAATTTGTATTCCTTTTCTTTCTTTTTCTTCTCTGATTGCCATGGCTAGGGCTTCCAAACTATATTGGATGATAGCGGTGAGAGTGAACATCATTGTCTTGTTCCTGATCTTAGAGGAAATGCTTTTAGTTTTTCACCATTGAGAATGATGTTTGCTGTAGGTTTGTCATATATGGTCTTTTTACACTGAGACAGGTTCCCTCTATGCCCACGTTCTGGAGAGTTTTTACCATAGATGTGTGTTGAATTTTGTCAAAAGCTTTTTCGGCATCTATTGAGTGGATCATATGGTTTTTATTCTTCAGTTTGTTAATATGGTGTATCACATTGATTGATTTGCATATAGTGAAAAATCCTTGCATCCCTGGATAAATCCCACCTGATCATGGTGTATGATCTTTTCAATGGGTTGTTGGATTCTGTTTGCTAGTATTTTGTTGAGGATCTTTGCGTCTATATTCATCAGTGATATTGGTCAGTAATTTTCTTTTTTTGTGATATCTTTGTCTAGTTCTGGTATCAGGGTGACAGTAGCCTCATAGAATGAGCTTAGGAGTGTTTCTTCCTCTGCAATATTTTGGAAGAGTTTGAGAAGGATGGGTGTTAGCTCTTCTCTAAATGTTTGATAGAATTCGCCTGTGCAGGGACTTCCCTGGTGGTGCAGCTGTTGAGAATCCGCCTGCTAATGCAGAGGCATAAGTTCGATCCCTGGTCCGGCAAGATGCTGCGGAGCAACTAAGCCCATGTACCACAACTACTGAGTCTGTGATCTAGAGCCCACAAGTCACAACTACTGAGCCTGCGTGCTGCAACTACTGAAGCCCACGTGCCTAAAGCCCATGCTCCGCAACAAGAGAAGCCACCACAATGAGAAGCCCGTGCACTGCAACAAAGAGTAGCCCTTGCTCGCTGCAACTAGAGAAAACCTGTGTGCAGCAACAAAGATCCAACACAGCCCCCAAAATTAATTAATTAATTGATTGATTAATTAAAAAAAAGAATTCACCTGTGAAGCCATCTAGTCCTGGACTTTTGTTTGTTGGAAGATTTTTAATCACAGTTTCAATTTCATTACATATGATTGGCTTGTTTATATTTTCTGTTTCTTCCTGGTTCAGTCTTGGAAGTTTATATCTTTCTAATGGTGAGAGAGGGGTTCTCCTCCTGCACCTTGTCAGGGAGTCCCTGGGCTTGGCACATGGATCCATGGGGCTATCAAGAGAAATCTAGTCTCTGGAAAGTTGTGTCTAGGTCTGTGCTTTCAAACTTCAAAAAAAAAGGTTTTTTTAAGCAATTGACCTTTTAATTCAAGTGAAATCTCACCACAAACACCAATACATTAAACCAATAAAAGTGTTGAAGAGCTGTACCTTCTCAGTGCCCCCTTTTCTCTCCATGCTTGTCCCTGAAGTAACTGTAGGGAATATGATTTAAAATTAAAAAAAAAAACAGGGACTCCCTGGTGGTGCAGTGGTTGAGAATCTGCCTGCCAATGCAGGGGACGCGGGTTCGAGCCCTGGTCTGGGAGAATACCACATGCCGCGGAGCAACTAGGTCTGTGTGCCACAACTACTGAGCCTGCCTGGCTCAGTCAACATCTGGAGCCTGTGCTCCGCAACAAGAGAGGCCACAACAGTGAGAGGCCCGCGCACCGCGATGAAGAGTGGCCCCCGCTTGCCGCAACTAGAGAAAGCCCTCGCACAGAAACGAAGACCCAACACAGCCAAAAATAAATAAATTAATTAATTAATTAAAAAAAAAAACCCACAGGCTTAGCTATCAAAAGCCCCCAAGACAAGAACTATGCATCAATTCCCTCAGTTGCTCATATCTGGCACTTCTATTAATTTAATTTTTAAAAATAATATATGTACCTAGTTTTTTAAAAGTTAGTCTTAAAGTGAAAAACAGCAGTTCCCTCTCTAATTCTTCTTACCCTTGAGTTGTTCTCCCAAAAGGCAATAACTTTCAACCTTTTTAGCCATTTCTTCGGAATTCACCTCTTTATCTTGAAAGGACACCTTATACTGCTAGTTCTTGATTTTTCAATCTTAGACATTTATCTTTTGACTTTTCTGCGACGAAGGATAAGGATTCAGCTCTTTACACCACTTTTCTTTTCCTTGTCTCTCCACAGCACACACACTTCACCTCTGCTATTCATTCACATATGACTACACCAATGTTCTTGTTAATCTAATATTAACTATTTACCTGATAACATCTATAAAAAATATTGTTCACAGGTGAGCCACATAATATACCAAGGTTACATTTTGTCTCAAGTATTTCCTTTTTTTTTCAATTATTTCTTCCTATAATTAACAATTGCCTTATTTTTCCTTTGTGGTTTTGTGTACCTGGCATTAATTCATCTCCCAAATTCTCACATAGAGCTATAAAACTTCTCCCAGTGAAGTCAAACCCATCGTGTAGTCAAAAGATCTTCTTTTGTGGGGAATACACCCCTTCTGGAGACCCTTGGTCCTCCTCCCTTCTAGGCTGGTTGCATTGTCAGTCTGCTGTGCTGACAGTATTATGGTCTTTCTTTCATCATCATTCTAAGAATTCCCTGAGCCTCTCCCCTGGACTGGATGCCTGGATCCCAGATTCCATGTCTTGATTTACTCATCCATTTTCAGTAAAACGCATCCTCCTGTAACTTCCCAAAAATCTGCTTGAGAAGTGACTTTGAGACCATGTGTATCTGAAAATATTTTGATTATATGCTCACACAATTTATAGTTGACAGGTCAATAATTTTCTTTACATTAACTTAATGGTACTTGTTAGGTCCATGTATCTTGCTCTTTGCCCTGGAGTTGAAGAAGAATATGTGCCACATATGAGGCATAATCTTCCACCTCTCTTGTGAAAAGATTCCTGGAGACATAAATATCTGACTCTGGGTGCATGACATGCCATCTATTACAAGAGAAGGCAAGAGATAATTAACCCCGTCCTTCATCTATTTTCACTTAGCAAACACTTGTGAAAAACTGCCTGTACTGTATTCCATGTACTGTGCTCAATGCTGGGACTTGTTTTGGTTTGGGATGATTAATTCATGTGTATGTATTTTGATAGGTTCACATGGAGCCCTCAGGCCATATAACAACACTAAGATTATTCTTTCAAGCTACTCTCCTCAACTCGGTCAGCTTCCCTTACTTTAGTCAGCAGAAGCCAAACTCAATAGATGAGCCTACCAAGAGAAGCGCACAACAATGAACACCAGACTCTTGCAGGTGTCACTGGGCAAACAGTAGAGAAGACCTATTGTCTAGAGTTGAGGGACTCTGAGGGCTCAGGAAAAGTTTATCTCACCTGCTCATACAAAGAGTGTACCAGAACCTCTGTGCTATGCTCCAAGAGAGGTCAATGGAGCTCCCAGAAAATGGCCCATTCCTCTCTCATGAGCCCAACTGGAGGGCCTCAGAGCAGGAAAACCATACAGAAGACGGTAGCAATAGCAACAATGACAACAACAATAATAGTTGTTGTTGTTATTATTTTGTTATTGAAGTCAGAAGGGAAATACCACTTTCATGTGGCTATATAGAACGCTAGCCCTGTGCTAGGGACTCAGTCACATTAAGATATAACACTCACTTCTGCTTTGGTTCCCAGAGATGTTTTTCATTATCAGTAAGTAAAATTACAAGAAAGGGATCCAACCAAAAGTAAGGGCTACGGTTGTTATAAAATGTATTCCCTTTCTGACCCAGCAAAATGACTCTAGAATTTATCCCAAGGAAATAATGAATGATATGAAATATTACTGCTAGAAATTATGATAATAATGAAAGATGTGAGAAACGATAGAATCTTAACAATATTTACTGAAATACTGCTATAAAATTAATACTGATCAAGATAGCCTAACTATCTCCCTGATTAAAAATTGGGGCAGTACCCTCATTCAGTGGAATACCATTTAGCCATTAAAAATTATGTAAGAGAAATGTGTCCTTTGATGAGGAAAGATATTTATAACATATACTATTTTAGTACATGTATATGTACACATATGTGTAATATACAAAAAAAGATTGATAAAGAAAATATCAAGAGTTAAGGGTGGTTATCTCTAGGTTGGTGGAATAGGGGTTGATTGGCTTTTTTTTTTCTCTCTCTCTTCTTTTTTTTTAATTTTTAAAATTTTTCTTGCTTATGTCCATTTCCCACAATACTTTGCTTTGGAATAAAAAAAAAAAAAAAGCAACACCAGAAGATATTTTGAAAGCCTGGGATAAAGAAGAGAGAAAGGGCTTCAGTAAGCCAAGGACAAATCTTGAAAGAGGCAAAATTTCCCAGCGCTCCTCTTTGCACCCTTCACTCCTGAAGCCTATGGTTTCTGTAGCGCAGGCTTGAGCACACCTGGCTGCAGGTAGCTCAGAGATTAAGTGTTGGCTGTGGCCACAAGAGTCCCAGCCACCCATGTAAGGTTGGTGAGTCAGGGCTTGCTTTGTGCCGTTGCAAGAAACATCTAAGTATCAAGCCTAGAAGTCACAGAGGGGTCATCTCCCATCAGAAGCCGTTACAAAGGTGCTGATCTGGTAGGCAAAGCCTTTCCTTAGGACAGATTCTGGAAACCACCCCACGGTTCTGAACTGCATTTCATCTGCCTTCCAGTTAGCTTATATCTTAGGTGCAGCTGTGCTCATGTCCTTGCAACATGGCACTGTCTGCCCAAAGCTAACTGCTCGTTCTCAGAACAAGATATTGATCATCACTGCCAGCTGTTGCACCAGACCCCATGCTAGCCTTTCTATATACAATATTTCCCAATTCTTACTGTTCTGCATGTCAGGTGTTATTATCTCTGTTTATCAAAGGAAAAAACTGAACTCAGTGATTTGCTGGGCACCTCCCATGAAGGAGCAGAGCCGGGATTTGAACAAGGTCTGTGGACTCCTCATCCGTAGGGCCACTTTTCCACCTCTCTTCCTTTCTGAGGGGTGGAATGTGGGGAGCCCCCATATTAGCAGCAACAATATACTGCCTTGTGGTGGACCCTATTGTTTTTATCTGTGTCAGGAGTTGTGTCTCCCTTCCTTGGGGTCCCACAGAGTGCCCAGCAATGTACTAGACCATCGTGGATGAGTGAAACTGAAGTTCAGGGCTAGTGAAACCATGTTTAGGGAAAATCTTAACTTTTCTCCCATCTTCCACATCCCTCGACTCTCGTCCCATCATCTCTTATTGATCTTGGAATAGGAGCTGTGTTCCTAAATGCCTATGGCCACACTCAACATTCTTTCAATGCTTGAGGTTATTCTTAGGCAGCGGTGGTGGAGGGCACGAAGATATCCTCTGGCTGTTTCCTAACCCCCCTGTTCTGCTTTATCACCCATGTTTCTCCACCTCAGTCCTCAAGCCCAGTTAGCCAGGGCTGTCTTTTTTTCCTGACCATTCCCATGTCTTAGGCTGTGTCCCCACCACGTCTGCTGCCTGGACTGCCTGACACTGAGGAGATATAAATAGTCATTGGGTAAGTGAATGCATCATGAATGGGTGACTGAATGCCCTCCCCTTCATCTAGTTAAGTCCTGCCCTTCCTCGGAGGTCACGCTCCAGCCCCACCATCTCTGTGAAGCCTTTTCTCCATTGCCCTGGGCATCAGAGCCAGCTCTTCACTCAAAACACTTAGAACACGTGCAGTCATGGTTCTGGTTTGTCACTCAGCAAGTGCTGTCTCCTACATATAAGGCATTTTGTGTGTCCTACTTTGTGGAGCGAGGGAATGTATTGTGCTATTCAGTGACTTTGGAGCCAGAGAGACCTGGGTTCAAGTTTCAATTCCATCACTTGCCAGCAGAGTGACCTGGAAAAGGTGGCTTAACCTCTCAGGCTGTTTCTTAATCTGTTAAAAAGGGACAATGCCCACCTTCTAAGTTGTTACGAGAACGAAGTGACCTTTCTCACAAATCCCAATGAGTCAAATTACAAAATAATATGTAGACAGTCCAGGCATCAGATACGGTGGGGGGACACTCTCATAAAACAAGCATTTCCTTTGTAGACTTACGTATTTGTGGGTGTTTTGTGCGTGAATGTATGTGTAAAATCTGGAAGAACACACAGTAAACTACTAACACATACAGTTAATCCCACCATGACTATTCTGTATAGTAGTTATTTGTGTATATATTTTATTTCCCTTCCCCCAGATTGGAAGAATCTGAAAGGCAGAAACTGACTGTCCCCATAAGGATGCTAAATTATGCAGTGGTAACCATCTCAAAATCTCAGATGCTTAAACAGTGAGGTTATTTCTCCTTTGTGCTACATGTCCATTGTGGGTCCGGTAGGCTCCACACATCAAAGTCACTAAGGGATGCAAGCTGCCAGACCACCGCCATCTCGAACATCACCAGGCAGCAGGTGGAAGGGAAAAGAGAGAGGGACAAAGTGTTTGCTCATAGCCCTTGGCCAAAGCAAGTCACATGGTCACACTGAACTTCAAGTGGGAAGAGAAGTGCAATCTTCCCGTGTGTCTGAAAGGAGCTGAAGTACAGATATCGGTGAAGTACTCAGCTGTCTCTGCACCTGGGATGATGCTGGGCACATTGTGGTCACTCAGGTAATACAGATGACAATGCAATGCAATAGATTCAGGCTCTGGAAAAAATATAAAAATGAGTCGAAGACTTAACCCATTTAAATAAAAGGTTAATGAGAGAAAATATACATGCTTAAGCAATTACAGTGGGGATGGTGACACAAATGCTCTAATAAAATTATAACACCCTATGAAAGTGTATTTGTTTTCCATGGGTGCTATAACAAATAACAACACATTTAGCAGCATAAAATAGCAGTGTATTAGTTTACAGTTCTGTAGGTCAGAGTTCTACTACAGGTCTTGCTAAACTAAAACCAAGGTGTTGGCAGGATGCATTCCTTTCTGGAGGCTCTTCATTTCCTGCTTAGTCAGTTTGTTGGCAGAATTCAGTTTCTTGGGGTTGTAGGACTGCAGTCCCATCTTTTGTTGGTTGTCAGTTGAGGACTCTTCCCAGTTTCTGAAGGCTACAACGTTCCTTGGCTCATAACCCCCTTCCTCCAACTTCAAAGTTCTTCTCATTTCACATCTCTCTGACCTACTTTCCTGACTGTCTCTTCTACTTTTAAAGACACAATGATCAGATGGAGACCACCCAGATAACTCAGGACAATCTCCCCATCTCAAAGTCGTTCATCTTAACCAGATCTGCAAAGTCCCTTTTGCCATGTAAGGTAACTTATTCCCAGGTTCCAGGGAATGGATATTTTTGGGGGACCATCCATTCCTACAGGGAGTTTTAAAAACTATATGTACATAAATATACATTGTATATATATCCATGTGTATGCTATATATACTTGTATATATATTTAATTATATATAATTTTCATTGTGATTAGGCCAAGGAGGGAAAGATTAATTCCAAACAGAAAGACAAGGGAAGACTTAAACTGGGCCCAAAGAAGTTAACTCAAACAGGCAGTGGTGGGGATTCCAGGCTGAGGGTCGAGCACACATAAAGAGCACAGGGAGTCTGTGCCTTTTGTGCTCAGGGAACCGAAAGTGGGTGCCTACTGTAGGGGAGAGGAGCCGTGGGAGACACGAGGCAGGACAGGAAGGTGAGGCAGGCTTGACAGGCTGAGTTGCCGGAGACGAGCGCACAGGGGCTGTGACATCAGACAAACCTGGGTTTGAGACTCAGCTCTGCCACTGTGTGATGATGAGCAAGTGACTTAACCTCCGTGATCCTCGCGCAACTCCTGAACTGTGAAACGAAGCTGCTAACAATAGTGCCTATTTTATAGGGCTGTTTGGAGCCTTAATTATGATAATATTTAAACTGTTTAAAATTTAATGACAGGTGCCGTTGTTAGTATTACCAGCCATGTCCTTCCTGGGCTGTGGTTGGGTCACCCGCACTGAGGGGACAGAGTCTGGGAGAACCAGACAAGTGGGCTGTGGGAGAATTCTGCCTAGCCTCCTCTCCTATCTCCAATGCCAACCCCATGGATTGCGTGGATGAGTTTCCCACACACCAGACGCCCTTATTGTACCTTGACACCTGCTTTCATCTACAAAAGCTCTCCCTCTGTCCACCCTGAACTTGCCCTGGCACTGTGGTTAGCCATGATGGACAAAGGGACGATACCAAGACCAGTCCTCAAACAAAATCTTGTCTCCATGTCCTCAAACGGGGCTGGGTACCTCTTCAATCCCCAGATGCTTTTACCAACACATTCTTCTATGATACAAGACAGCAAGCTTGGTGTGTCCGGATCTTCCTTTCTCAGGCTACAAATTCTGGGCCCTAAACACAGACGTGGATGTCACAGATAATTGAATTGCAGTCAAATGTTCAGAACGCATCTTCAGAGAAGTGGGGAAGGACATAAATAGGCATACATATGTGTAAATGTACATAAAGAAAGTAAATATGCTGTGCAGAATTACTGATTTTGATATGCTTTGTAATTCTAAGCTAAAAAGCGAATAAAAGAGGGAAAACACATGTCACAGAATTAACAGTAAGTGCCCAATTCTGAATTTTCTCTGCAGGGCTATAGAGCTCATATAAGCCCTGCTAAATGAACAGACAGGACTTCAAGCCCTAACCGCCCCAGATGAGGCAGACGGCAGGTGGGAGCGATGCCTTTAATCCTCACCACCCACACCCTCCACCCCAGCCATGACTGTTTTCATCCTAACAAGCAATCATTTCAGAAGATACAGATTACTAAATAAGAAAAACAAAGATTTGTGTACTGACCCACGTCCTAGATAAACCGCAATTAATATTTTACAACGTCCTTTCCCTTTTATGTCCACACAAATACTTTTCAATTTAACAAAAATGGAACGACTTTGCATATGTCATCTTGAGAACATGACTATTTATTAAGCACCTGTATGTCACCTCCCTGAACCCTAGTTTCCTGCTCTGTATCTCACACGATATTTGTAAACTGGTACTATAAATGTAAACAGAGTCAATACATGTTAACAGTTATCATAACCAAGAATCATAGTTATTATTGTCTTGCTTAGTCATTACAGAAACTCAAATTATTGCAGATGAAAAAATGGAGGTTCAGGGAATTGTCATGTAATCAACCTATGTAACTTGTAAGGGGTGAATTTATAAAAACTCAGATTTATTTGATTCAAAATCCAGTCTCAGTGCTTCCCCAAAAGATGAGCAAGAAGAGAAAGCAAATACTCCACAGGAGACTTGTTAGCCTAGGATAAGACAGTTTGCTTCAGAATCTTCTCAATGCATCAGCCGAACTGATTTGCAGCTAACTGTTTCCACCCGGATTAATTGCTCCAAATCTTCTGTTCAGAGAAGGATTTGCAAGAAAACCACAACTATTCAAGATGGCTTTTCCAAACAGTAGTCACCTCCAGTTTTTCCCTGGTTCTCTTGATTTCCAATTACGGTCAATTCCTTTTTAATAATAATAGCTTGAGCACAAAAGAGAAATCTTCCAGCAACCGGTCGGTTCCTCCTAAACTCCGTGTAAATGCTTTGGGATTAGCGACTGCACCCTTGTGCTTCCTGAGCCCCTCATTAGAACGCATAATTGAGAACCAACTTAAATGAAGTTCAATTATCATCCATCTGCACTTTATTGGAATTCATTCATTTGGTTCCCATAGGCCTACCGGCTAGAATGGCTTGGGTAGGTGGTCACCTTGCTGCTCTGCCTCACACACGGGTACATGCACGTGTGTGAGGGTGTGTGTGCACACACACACACAAATGCACACACTGAGCCACTGTGAGTCACATGTCTGAGTATCCTGAAATCTGGGGCCGGCCAGATCTCACCAGGGTAAACGCTGGCTTGGCACACAGTTTGGCTGTCTGAGGGCTGTAGATTCAGGTGGAATTAATTAAGGGAGAACTGGTTTCCAGCTCTTAATTAAAGTGTTGCACCCACATCCAAGTGTGTTCTCCTCTCATAGACCAAGACCAAGTCCAAGCAAGACAAGGGGCTTGGGGCCGCACCAGCGTGATGCTCAGGTTCACACCGCCTGCAGGGCTGTGTGAGGAACTTCTGCCCAAAGAGCCCCATTGCTAAAGTGGCTTGTCTACTGATGGTGACAAGTGCCTGGAATTCTACCATTAGAACTTCATCCCTGTGGATGAAAGCTTTGGAGCTCCAGAAGACCATCTGTTAAGATACACATACCTGTAGGGGAATAAAGTAAGGCTTATTATCCAGTAATGCTTTCATGTAAATTATTGAATTGGATGACCTCATTATTTAACATGGCCCTCAGGGAACCAGGACACAGAAGTTTGGACGAGAGGCTTTACCAAGATAACTGGAGTGGGGAGGTAGGTGGTAGGAGAGCATTGGACCCTGGGGAGGAAGGTGTGAGAGGAGGGCTGACTTTGTACCCTTGATTTCCACTAGCTGGTGGGTTGACTGAGCTGCAGACACTGCTGGGTGACCTTCGGCAGGATCCCTGGCCTGGCTTTGTGACTCAGCCACACCCTGAAGACGTTTGAGGTGACCTATAGCTCCAAGCAGCTGAGTGAAGAATTAATGACTGTGAAGAGGCCTGAAAACACCAGGTTCTTTGACATGCAAGGCATGATTATTAAGTCATTAGGAGGACTGGCTAATTATTATTTCAAAAGTTGCTGGTGGAAGGGGCAACCACCTGTTGCTCTCCACGGGGTGGGGGGGTGACTTTGAGAGGGCTATGGGATGGGGAAGGTGGAAGGGATACAGGTATAGCTCTCACCACTTGCTCTCAGCCTGTGCTGGAAAACTGGTCTTTCTGCATCTAGAGTAACCAGCCCATGGTGCCATGTTGGTATGTATTAGGATGTGTGAGGACCAGCAGTCTGCAATGGGTTTTCTGGTCTTCTGGCTTGGCTGTTGGTCTTTTCACCGTGATCCTCCCTGGCAATTAACTTGGGAATACCAAGGAATTGGGAATACCAAGCACTAGCAAGAGGAACTGGTTTGTAGCAACTCACACCTACCATCCTTTTTTTGATGGCCCAGGTGGTAGGTGTGACCAAGTGCTCCAGAGACCAGGTAGGGAGGCTGAGCCCAAGAAAGGTGTGGTTAAACTCAGCTGATAAAGAGGTGTGTGACCTTGTGCAAATTATTTCCTTAAACTTCTGGGCCTCATTTTCTTCGTCTACAAAATGGGGTCGCAAACCCTATCTCACTTTCCTTCTCGAAGGATTGATGTAAAAACCAAATGAGACAACAGATATGAAAGTTCTTCCTGCAGCATAAAATGGTATCCTGCAGGATACCATCTCTATAACTCATCTTCAGTATCAAGGTCTGAAACTGTATCTATTATATTTCTCCCAGAAGCTTTTTCAAACTTTACTTGGGGATCGAGAATTCATTGACACAATGAATGAATGGGGAAGAAGACGTCTCGGGGGTGTCGTGTGAAGAAGCCTCACTTGATCCAGTAAATCTTACCCAACTGTCTGCCATGAGCACTTAAAATTTTGAGCACTTGTCAGTATTTTCATTAAAGGATTCTCCCTTCTGAAGGTCTATCTTTAAAATGTCTACTTAATAGCCAACATGACAACAAGATGGGAGAGAAGTGGGAGAATCCATGATTATCTACTGATAGATGAATACAAATTGGTTCATCAGATCAGTCAGCTCTTCACCATGACCCTGACACATGGGACTTGGGGTGGGTAACTTTTAGTGAATAAGAAGAGCTCAAGGAAGCAGCAGCCTTAGAACCACAATAGAATGTTGGGTGTCCAAAATGTGCAGAGAGGGCAATTCTGTCAAGAGTGAAAAACAGAAACGTATTATTACTAATGCTATTAAGACTTTTGTATAACCCTTTAGATTGGAGCTTTTGTGCACACTTTATCTCCTAATCCTCACAGCAACCTGGTGCGTTATTATTTCCTTTTTACATAGAATAAACTGAGACCTAGAAGCTTACATGACATACCTAAAGGTACAGATCCAACATGTGGTAGAGGCAGGACTCAGATGCGGGTCCTGAGTCTCTAAGACTGTGCTTTTCCACCGCACCCTCATACCTGCACTTCACATTTTACACTGGAGGGAATACTCTTTTCTAATTTCAATTTGCCCAGCCCTAAAGATTTTATCTTTCCTTCTCTTAGAGAGTGACTGAGGTGTTGGGGATGCTCAGTGAGTAGCTGGCTCCTTTCTTCTTCTTTCCCTTCTTAGTAGGTCATGTCCGATCTGTTCAATGGAGGCATAATAATAGTTGACATCCACGGAACATTACTATGCACTGGGTGTTTTGCATGTTTATATCTAATTCTCACAACAATCTTTAAGACAGGTCTCATATCCTCAGTCTATAGAGGCAAAGACCAAGGCTTACAGAGTATAAACAGCTTACTGAAGGTCATTTAGGTGCCTGCCAGTCTTTAAAGCCTATATTAAGAGGCATTGTCCTCAATACACAAAAGCTATCAAGTGGTATCTTTTTCCCTTTTTTTTTTAAACTAGCTATTCTCAAATTCCCATTTATATGAAAGCTAAACCCTTAGAATCCACCTTTACTCATAAATACTTGTATTCATGTTTTAGTGGGCCCTATGAGCAAGGGTTTCTCTGTTATACATCTAGAAGCAGAATTTCTGTTTCCTCTAGTGAAGGACATTTTCATCTTTACTAGGTAAAGTACCAACTGAGACAGCTACCCTGAGAGAGTATGAGAAACATGAGAGAAATATTGCTTACTCTACTTTTTAGTCAAAACTTAGCATTGTGAAAGTTTTAATTTTTTTCCAGTCTAGTAGTGTGAAATGGTATCTCACTGTGGTTTTAATCTGTATTCTCATGATGACTGATAAGATTGAGTACCTTTTCATGCGTTATTGGCCATCCCTGTTGCCTCTTCAGTGAGATACCTATTCATAGCTTCTGACTTTTCTGTTGGATCATCTTTTTTCTTGATTCGTGGAAGTTCTTTATATATGAGATATTCTATATACCAATTCTCTGTGGATTATATGTATAGCATATATTTTTTCTTGCTTTGTGGCTGGACTTTCACTTTATAGTGCCCTTTAGTGAACATATTTTATTTTTAATCTATGGAATTAATCAATTATAAAGGTTTTGCTTTTTGTGTATTATTGAAGAAATTCTCTGCTACTCTGAAATTATATAATATTTTTCTATATTATCTTTAAATTTTTTAAGTACTTAAATACAGCAATGTTTTTGAACGTTCTCATTAATTTTAATAATTTATTAGTAAATGCTTTTGGTTTTTCTGCTGGACAATCACATCATTGACTAATAATAATATTTGTGTTTCTGTCTTTCAGTACTTATATTTTTTATTTGTTTTTTCTGACCTACTGTGCTTGTAAGAGCCTCCAGTAAAAGGTTTGTAGAAGTGGTGATGGTGGGCACTCTTGTCTTGGTAACCATAAATTTGTTTTCTATATCTGTGACTCTATTTCTGCTTTGCAAATAAGTTCATCTGTACCAGTCATCATGTTTTTAATATTTATTCGGTACGAGTCAAGTATCTTCATTCTTTATGGGTCTATTTCTCATTTATTGTGGCTTATTTTCTCATGTATATTGGAAGTTTTATTTACATGCTAATAAGACATTACCTATGGGCATTCTTTGTTGTTGGGTTAAATGGCAATCCACCAGAGAAGATTAGTATTTGCTCCTGCCAGTTACCTGAGAGAACTAACTCAGGAACTACTTTTGGTATTTGGTTTGAAGTGTTTTATACCACACAGGTAGTATGAATGTGAATCCAAGTTCATATGAGGACTTACTTATGGATAGGAACTCTTGGAGGAAGCAACTTTTCCCTCTACTCAGAGCCAAAGCTGAAACACACCTCCTTCCTTGCCAACCTGTTTATTGGGAGGATCTTGTTTTCCTAGACATTGTTTCTCTGAGGGAGAACCCCCAGCCCTCTTGGGGTCCTAATTTTATATAGGAATCTCTGTTCTGACTCTTACCTTGAGCATTCTCAAGTCCTGTCCCTATCTTCATTTGTTACAAGTGTAGCTGTCAAAAACAAACAAAACAAAACAAAACACTTTAGCTTACAAATTGTTGGAGAAGCTGCCAGATTTAGTGCTTAATCCTCTCTCTGGGACTGTACTCCAATTTTGGATTTAGCCTCTGAGGGGTTCTTTTCTTGCAAAATCAGCTAGGTTGCTTAAAAGATTTTTACTTTATCTTTTATCCAGTATTTCTAATTTTTCCCCTCCTTCCTTTTCTTCTCTTTTCTTTCTTTCTTTCTTTTTTTTTTTCAGAAGGATTTTACACTATCCAGTCCTCTATGTTGCTGGAAACAGAAATCCCCATAACATTCTCCCCCTTCCTTCCCACCTGGAAAGCCCTTGCTTATCCTTAAATTTCTCACTGAGATGTCATGTCTTCTGGGAAACATTCACTGTCCCACTCTCTCCCTCTCCAAAAGCAAAATAAACGAGTCCATTGTCTGTGTTCTCAAATACTTGGAACATACCTCCTCTAAAGATCCCCCACATTTTTTATTATAGTGATTTGCTTATCTGCTTCCTCCTACTGTTCTGCAAGATCCTGGCAGAGTGCTTTAATTATCATTTTATATTCAGTATTTAACACAGTGCCAGACACAAAATAAACAATTAAATGGATATTTGAGTTTGAATAAAGAAATAAATAAAACATCATTATTTACCAAATGAAGTCCAAACTCATTAGCATGTCATTCAGTTACCTCCACAATGTAACTGCAACTCATGCTTCCAGCCTTATTATTCAGTTAATACTTTATTAATTAATGTATCAGTTCTCTATTAACTCATTCATTCATACATTTATTCATTTTTTGAGTGCCTATTATGTGCAAAACTCCATGCGCAGTAGTGGGAATATCTCCATGATCTCTGTCTTCGTGGAGTATGTTAGCAAATGGGAGCAAATATTAACAAGTAATTACATAATTACATTGTGATGAGTGTTATGAAGGAGAGATAGAAGCCCTACAAGATACTCAGCAAAATGTTGTGATGTGCATGTGGGAAGAGCATCCCAGGTAAATGGAATAGCTCATAGGAAGGCTCTGAAACAAGAAAGAGCCTTGTGAATGTACCCACTCCTTCCTCTCATTCACTTTTCAACAGCAAAGGACAAATCATTGTTCCCTGAACAGCTCCACAATGATACCTGGGCTCAATTTGTTCCTTCTGTCTGATCTGTCCTTATCACTCACTTATCCCCCTCCTCCTCTGTCTATCAACATATCAGGATCCCACTCCTTTCCCAAAGGTTTTGTCCATGCAGTCTCCCTTGGTCTGGAAATGATTTTATTGTTCTTTGTTCGCACTTGGTATCTCTAATTATGGTATTTATCTTATAATTCAGTTGTCTATGTATGCAAACTACATGAGGGCAAGCAATATGTTTTATTCAGCTTGGTAGGTCTGTGCCTTGTAAAATCTCAATTTGGCCACAGTTTACTTCTGTGACAAGGTTACAACCAGATTGTGCCAGACGAGAAACCGCAATAACGTCAGAAAAGAACTTCAAACTGGTTTACCAAGAGAAGAGTTTTCGAAAAATCAACCATGCCAAACCACAAGTTCACAGGGTTTTGGAAAGGTAGCCAAGAGCAGGACCTTTTCAAGCTTCCTTAGCACTATTAACCCACTGATCTGGCATGAAATAAAAAGCCCTGAAGTATATAACTTGATAGGGCCATGTTGGATAACACCAACTACCCAGCTCTGCAGGCAGGAGTCAGTGCGGAATGGTTAACCTCTTCCCTGCTCCTTCCACAAGGAATGGATTCCAAGTGTTATCTGCCCCAAACCATGCTGGTTGGAGGACAAGTTATCTTGAGTGGGAGGACACTCAGGTGAACTCAAGACAAGAGTTATAATGAAGACCCACATACCACATTTTTAAATATTTAAAATTTGTAAATTACATTCTACACAGTTAACTAAAATATGTTCTATCCTCCTACCTTGACAAATAAACCCTGAGAACAACATAGAAGACTGGGTTCCAGTTTGGAATCCCCCAGCACTTTGCAACATGGTGCTCAGGAAAAACCAGTCCCTGCCATTTTCCAGGAAATCTCCTCCTTCTCTTCTCACCCTTGACTCCATCCTGTACCAAGAGTGTCTTACGTACATATATATGTAGAAATCCTAGCCCACACATCCAAGCTGCACCATACCCCTCACAAAGTGGTGCCCATTGGCTAACTCTCCCAGAGGCACAGTTCATCCTCAGGGACAGTCCATCCTGAGGAAGAAATCTAGGCAAGCCCCAGAAGCAAGTTCAAGACCATTCAAACAGGGAATTATTGGGTCTAGAAGCATGGTCTTGAAGGAAGGGTTTGGGCTTCAGGTGAGCTCCTTCCTTTGGTCCCATGGACCAGGTGTCCTAGCCAGAGAAAGGCCAGAGTGGAGTCTTCTAAAGGGTGGGGACTGGGTCAGAAGCCCCTCTTAGTTGCATCTAAAGACAGTACCATGGAAAGTGACTGTGGTCCAGGTACTAAACCATGGTAACAAAGAAGAAGGCAGCTTCCAACACTTCAAGGTAATAAAGCCATGACCAGTATATCTTAAAATATCTTCTACATTTACATTCATACCTCACATGATCTCGTCCAGTTTTATGAATTTCAATATCATCTCTATGCAAACCAAAGCTGGGAAAATGTATTGCCGTCACATCTGTCCTATAAGAATTGATGCAGGAAGTTCACCAAGTAGAAGGACATTGAAACTAGAAAAAAACTTGGAGCTATATTAAGGAATGAAGAGAACTGGAAAATAAAAATAAAACAAAGAGGTATAAATAGTAAGACAATATTAATGATAAAGTTAAATCCTAAAATAAATTCATTTAACCCAAAATGAAGCAAGACAAGAGGAAAGAGAAAAAAAGAACAAAAAAAGAAAGAGAAAAAAGAACAAAGAACACATGGTATAAATATAAAATAAATCACAAGATAATAGACTTAAACATATCAAATAGATAAATGTAACTGGTCTAACCACCTGCCTTAAAAGGCAGAGACTTTCCAAATAGATAAGAAGGTAAGACACAACTATATAATGTCTAAAGAAACCTAGTTTAAATAAAAAGACACAGGTAAATTAAAAGTAAAAGGACAGAAAAAGGTATATCACAAAACACTAAGCAAAAGATATCTGGAATGGCTATATTTTTATCAAATGAAAGAGAACTTACAATAAGGAATATTACCAGGAAAAAATAGGGATTATTTTATAAAGGGGATCAATTCATCAGAAGGATATAACAATCCTAATTTTGGAGTATGCACCCAATAATAGAGTTTCAAATATAGGACACAACACTGGTATTTGGAATAAATTTTTTTTAAAAAGAAATAGACAGAGGCTTCCCTGGTGGCGCAGTGGTTGAGAGTCCGCCTGCCGATGCAGGGGACGCGGGTTCGTGCCCCGGTCCGGGAGGATCCCACATGCCGCGGAGTGGCTGGGCCCGTGAGCCATGGCCACTGAGCCTGCACGTCCGGAGCCTGTGCTCCGCAACGGGAGAGGCCACAACAGTGAGAGGCCCGCGTACCGAAAAAATAAATAAATAAATAAAAATAAATAGACAAATCCACAGTTACAGCTGGAAGCACTAGCATACTCTCAGTGAAAGTAGAATTTGATAAACCTGTAAAGATACAGAAGACCTAAATAATGCTATCAAGCAAGACTAACCTAATTGACATTTACAGAACACTACCCAAAACAACAGCAGTATATACCTTCTGTTCTATTGTTCATGAAACATTCACTAAGATAGACCATATTCCTGGACAGAAATCTGCCTCAGTTATTTAAAAGCATTGAAATCATACAGAGGTTGTTTTTTGAACAAAAGGGAATTCAATTGGAAATCATAACAAAAATATATGGATAATGCCAAGTTTATAAATAAAACACTTGGAAATTTAAAAATATATTTCTAAATAATTCATGGGTCAAATAAGATATCATAAAGCAATTAGAAAATATTTAACTGAGTAAGAATGACAACACAATGTATTAAGACTTATAGGATACAGTTAAAGTAATGCTTAAAATGAAGTTTATTTATTAAATGCTTATATAAAAAGGAGAAAGGTCCAAAACTATTTATCTAAACTTTCACATTAAGAAGCTAGAGAATAAGAGTAAATTAAACCCAAAATAACATGAAAGAAGGAAATGATAAAGATAAGACAGAAATCAATGAAATAGAAAAATGATAAACAATAGAGAAAATCACTAAAGCAAAATCTGACTCTTTGAAAAGATTAATAAACTTGACAAATCTGGACTGATCAAGGCGAGAAAAGGTTCAGATTACCAATATCAGGAATGTAAGATGGGCATCACTGCAAGTCCTACAGACATTAAAATTATAACAAGTTCATATAATAACCAACTTATAATGATAAATTTTAACGCAAATTAAAAATTACCAAAAATACCTCAAGAAGAAATTTTAAAATCTTTATAGTCCTTTATCTATCAAAGAAATTTAACTTATAATTTAAAATTGTACCCACAGAAAAGATCCAGGCCCAGATGGTTTCAATGATATATTTTAACATTTAAGTAAGAAATTATATCAACCATAAACACTTTTTCAGTAAACAAATGAGGAGAAACTACTTCTCAATTCATTTTATGAGGCCAGCATTACCCTGATTCCAAAAACAGATACTTCAAAAAGGAAAAGAAAGCAAAAGTAACAGATGAATATTTCTCGTGAATACAGATGCAAAAATCCTCAACAAAATTCTAGCAGATTAAATTCAGCAATATATAAAGAGGATAGTATGTTATGACTATATGCAATTTATTCCAGAAAAAAAATGATGTTGCAGAAAATGCATCTATTGACACAGAAATACATTTGAAATAAAAATTGGGGGGAAATATCAGGTCACAAAAAGCATCTCTTTAAAGGGAAAATATATAAATGTGTGCAAATAAAAAAGGATCTCAGTGACTTCCATAAGTTTGATGGAACCATCTGATCCCAAACCAGAACAATGACTTTATGTAAAAGTAACAATTGGAAAGGCTTCGGTGAGCTCAACAGCAAGATGTACTGGAAACACAACAAATGTAGTTATGAGTGTGGTTAAGGCCAAAGATATACTGGGCTCTGGGTCCTGAAGCACATGGTAACAGCTGAGAGTCAGCTCCTGGAAGGTAAAGAGAGTAAAAAAGTTTCATGTAAGATAGGATTGCCAGCATCATTGCCTGACTAGAAACTTCTCTCTCCATGAAGAGGCTGCAGAAAATTCCTGCTAACCATTTGAGCCAATGGTTTAAGCCAGCTGTGGGCCCAGGAATAAAACAGACATAAACTTGTGATCTGGAGGTAAACCAAGCCACCTTGGGGTTATCTTGGGTTGGGGTCCCCAGAAGCAAAGTCTTAGATGGGTTGATTGACGTACTGAGAGAGTTCTCTCAGGAGAAACCTATAATGACATGAGGAAAGCACTGTCGTGTAAAAGAAGAAGAGAGGCACAGATTATCATTCAGAGAACTCCTAGTCTCAGTCTGATCCCACATGGAGCTCTAGAGTGTAAATAGTCTCACAAAGGTTGTCCTGCCCAGAAGGAAGAGAGATAAACTCTTATACTCCTGCTTCAATCAGTCAATGGCCACATGCCAACTCCCAAAGTGAAGCTGTGAATCATTCAGAAATGGAGCTCCTGTTAGTTAAGGCAATCAGTCAGAGAAGGATGCAAGTGTTATCCGTTAGCATCGATACCCAGAACAGCTGGGTGGAGCACCCCAGCATCTGCTAGAGTAGATGATTCTATCTGTGAGATCCTGAATTGCGGCAGGGGCAAGAGCTTCAAAATGCCACATAGAACTTGACTCTGAATGGAGAGGCTCAGGAGAGCCAGGTGGAAGCAACCACAAAACAGTGTGAACACAGAGGTTGGCGTATTGGGGAACAAATGAAAATAAAGTACTCACACAAAATGAGTCTTCATGCTAAAATTCCACCACCAAAAAGAAATCAAATGCTAAAACAGCAAACAAAATCAAGAATCAAGACACAGATTTACTCCAAGTGAAATTAACATTATGCAGTAATCTGACAAAGACTTTCAAATGTCTTCTTAAGATCCTCAAATAATTAAATAAAAAGATAACTTCCAAGGAAGAGTAAAAAATTATACAACAAATAAAAGAAATGAAACAAGAAATGTAAAAGGATGAAAAGGAGTAAGGTTGACCCTTGAGCAACATAGGTTTGAACACGGGTCCACTTATGCTCAGGTTTTTTTCAATAGATATGTCCCACAGTACTGCATGATTCACGGTTGGTTGAATCTGTGGATACAGGAGAGTCAACTGTAGAGTTAAAGTGGATTTTCTACTGTGCAGGGGATTGGCACTCCTAACACCTGAGCTGTTCAGGATCAACTGTAGTTAGAAATATTGAATATAAAAACTACAGTCATAAAGGAAAGAAATACAAAAGATAGAATCAGCTCTAAATTAACACAAAGAGAATACTAGTTCATTATAACGTGCTGGGGAACTCATCCAAAACAGAGCACAGAGAGACAAAGATTTGAGAAATTAAGAGAGCAGCTAAAAGACATGAAAGATGGATTGTCAAGCCTCAAAGATCATCTAATAGGAATTCCAGAAGGAGAGAGAAAGAGGTAATGATAGAGAAGCCATATTTGAAAAAAATTAAAGCTAAGAATTTTCTATAATTGGAGAAGAAACTGAATCTTCACATTTGAAATGTGAATATCAAGCAGGATAAATAAAGATAAATCTACTCAGGCAAAATGTGGTAAAATTTCGTAACATTAAAGGTAACTAAAAATATTAGACTAAAAATATTAGACGCTACTGAAAAAAACTAAAAATATTAGACGCTACTGAAAAAAAAAACAGTCTACAGCAATACTCTCGCTAGCAATATTGATTTCCAGAAACAATAGGGTAATCTCTTCAAACTAATGAGGAAGAATGCCTGTTACTTTAAAATTTTATAAATACTTAAGCAATTATTTAAGAGTGAAAGCAAAATTAAGGCATTTTTAGACATAAAAGTACCAGAAGAAACTACCTCACAGACTCCAAGAACTATTAAAGGATATGTTTCATTAAGACAAAAAGTAAACACATATAAAGAAGATGTGAGAGCACTGACGAACACAATACTATATAAACTATGCCAATAAATTTAATTAACTGATAACTTTTATTTTAAAATTATATTTTGTTTATTTTAGAAGGTAAAAATAAAACTTCAGACAACACAGACAAGATGAGGAATACACAGTGGATTAATTTAAGATGTGCTAAGTTCTGAGTCTTGTGTATGAAAAAGTAGAGATATATATAATGCACTGATTAACTTTGGACTTTGTTAGAAAAAATTTACGGTTGTGTATATATGGCAAGTTGTAATTCTATTCAACATAGTTTTTGCTTCCTGTGAGGTTGCCCTCCCTTAAAATAATAATACCTCTCTGAATTATTGACATTAGACTTGGTCATTTGACTTCTTTGGCCATTGAAATGTATTTGGGAATAATATACATTACTTCCAAGTGGAAGTTTTCAGAACCAGTGTGTACTCCATGACCTTCTCCCTTCCGCTTTCAAACTGGCATTGCCAGATAAATTGCAGGATATCCCGTTAAATTTGATTTTCAGATAAACAACAAACAATTTTAAATATATGTTCCATGCAATATTTGTGACAGGCTTACACTAAAAAATTACTCATTGTTATGTGAAATTCAAATTTAACTGACATAAATACCCTTCTCAAAAATTATCTCAAAATGTATCGCAGAACTAAATGTAAACACAAAACTATAAAACTCCTTGAAGATAACATAGGGGAAAACCTAGACAACCTTGGGTATGGCAATGACTTTTTAGTCACAAGATCAAAGACATGATTTGTGAAAGAAATAACTGATAAGTTGGACATCATTAAAATTTAAAACTTCTGCTCCACAAATAAACAATGTCAAGAGAATGCAAAGACAAGCCACACACTGGGAGAAAATATTTGCAGAAGATACTTCTGATAAAGGACTGTTATCCAAAATATACAAAGAACTCTTAAAACAACAATAAGAGAACAAATAACCTGATTTTAAAATGAGCCAAAGACCTTAACAAACACCTCACCAAAGAAGATATACAAATGGCAACTAAACATACGAAAAGATGCTCCCCATAATATGACATTAGGGAAATGCAAATGAAAACAACGAGATACCACTACACATCTGCTGGAATGGCCAAATCCAGAACACTGACAACACCAAATGCTGATGAGGTTGTAGAGCAGCAGGAATTTGTTGATGGGAATTTTCAATGTTACAGTCACTTTGGAAGACAGTTTGGCGATTTCTTACCAAACTAAACATACTCTTAGCATATGATCCAGCAATCACACACCTTGATATTTACTCAAAGAGTTTGAAAACTGATGTGCACACAAAACATGCACATGGATGTTTATAACAGCTTTATTCATAATTGTCAAAACTTGGAAGCAACCAAAATGTCCTTCAGTAGGGGAATGGATAAATAAACTGTGACATATCCAGAGAACGGAATATTATCCAGAACTAAAAAGAAATGAGCTATCGAGCCATGAAAATACATGGAAAAACATTCAGTGCATATTACTGAGTGATAGAAGACAATCTGAAAAGGCAACATACTGGATGATTTCAGTTATATGACACTCTGGAAAAGGAAAAACTATGGAGGCAATAAAAAGATCAATAGTTGGCCAAGATTAGCGTGAGGGAACAGAATGAATAGGAGCACAAGAGATTGTTAGGCCAGTGAAAATACTCTGTATGATATTATAATGATGAATATATGTTATTATACATTTGTCCAAACCCACAGAATGTACAACACCAAGAATGAACCTGAAGGTAAACGATGGACTTTGAGTGATTATGATGTGTCAGTGTAGGCTCAAGAAGTGTAACAAGTGTACCACTGTGTGTGTTGGGGGGGGGGGTTGTTAATAATGGGAGAGGCTATACACGTGTAGGGGCAGGAAGTATATGGGAAATCTCTGTACTGCCCTCTAAATTTTGCTGTGAACCTAAAACTGCTCTAAAAATATTGTCTTTTTACAAAAAGCAAAGCATGTACTGATTATAGATACTTTCAAAGTATATAGCCCAAATGGTTCCTATTCAAAGTATATATATATATTTTGTGTGTGTGTGTGTGTGTGTGTGTGTTTGTGTGTGTGGTGCGCAGGCCTCTCATTGCTGTGGCCTCTCCCATTGCAGAGCACAGGCTCCGGACGCGCAGGCTCAGCGGCCATGGCTCACGGGCCCAGCCGCTCCGTGGCATGTGGGATCTTCCCGGACCGGGGCACGAACCCGTGTCCCCTGCATCGGCAGGCGGACTCTCAACCACTGCGCCACCAGGGAAGCCCCAAAAGTATATTTTAAAAGCTTACAAATCAATAAGAAAAATAATCAATGCAATGAAATATGTGTCAAGTAAATGAACTGGCAATTCACAGGAAAGAAAACTTGAACGATAATAAGTACATGAAAATGTGCTCAACCTCATTAACATTTGTGAATGCAAATTATAACAATAATGAGATACAGTTTCACATCCTTCACATTTATGAAAATTCAAAAGTATGGCAATGCCAAGTGTTGGTGAGAACATGGAACAATGGTAACACTCATGCCTGCTGGTGGGAGGGTAAATTGATACCACTGCTTTAGAAAACATTTTAGCATCCTTTAGGAACACAGAAGACACACATACTCTCCAGTACAACATTCTAGAGAAATTTTAACACATGAGTGCAAGAAAACATGTGCAAGAATGTTTATTGAAGCTTTTTCATGGGAGTGAAAACTTGGAAATGGTTTAAATATCTATCAGTAGAAGGATGGATAAATTGTGATACATTTATATCATGGAATACCATTCAGCACTTAAAATGAAACTGAGAGAGTAGCAAGTATCAATATTGATAAAACATCGATTACAGAATTATAAAGACAGCATAAAGCCATCTATATTAAGTCTATAAATATGCAAAACCTTGCTACTTACAACTTAGGGATGCGTAAATAGAGAGACAGAAGATAATGGAACTGGGGTTAGGAACCCAGGGGATTCCGTCTGTATCTATCATTGTAATCCTTTGTTTCTCAAAAAAGAAAAAAAAAACCTATACATTTCTTTATGTTTGAAATATTTCACAATTATTTAAAACTCCAGAAGGAAAAGCAAAATCAAGGATTTGACAGTGATCATCTCTCAGTGTGTGAATTTATTTTGTTGTTGTTTTAGGATTTCCCTTTTTTCTTCACCTTTTTTGTTGTTGTGCAGAGAAGGAAATTTTTTTTTTTACTGAATATGAAATAATTAGGCTTTTCTCCCATCTGAATATTTTGGATGTGTATATACATGTATATATGGGTGATGTAGCACATATTTCTTTAATAGTAACAATGACAACACAATTGGAGAAATATTTTTCTCCATCAGTTATCTAGAAGTTTTGGTGGAAAAGTGATTTTTCTGGACCATGCAGTTAATAACCTCACAAAGGTTATGGCAGGTGTGGAATGGCCCCACCCATGATGGTTTCCAAGGTTTGGATGGAAACCAGTTTCTGGCTATTTCAGCATCTCAGGAGAAGTGAGAGGTGTTGCTCTGGGGACACCCAGTCAGTATCGCATCTACCTGGCCCTGTCCAGCCATGAAATCATTTCTCAAACTAATGAGATCAGCAGCTTTTCATAAAACCATGAGTCATCCTTTTCAGTGAGGATTTCCAGGAGCCTGAGGAGTGCCTTGAAGTGCTGGCTTCACCAGAAGTGCTACCATCACCAACCCTTCCCCTAACACCTAGCACCACATCTGGCCCATTGCCCATGGTCACAAGATCGCCAACAGCCAAAAAAACCTCTTGGGCTTCAGGTGAAGACCTGTAAAAGTAATGCAATCCCAATAAAATTCCAGTTAGATTATTTTTCAGGAATTTGATCATCTAACACTTATATTGGTTCATGACTAATCAAGACATCATTAATTTTAAGATGTATTAGAAGACCAATAATAAAAACAGTATGGTATTCATTCAGAAACAGACAAATCAGTCAATGGAAGAGAAGAAATTAGTATCATATAAAGACAGATTGACGGGGAGCTCCCTGGCAGTCCAGTGGTTAAGATGCTCTCACTGCCTAGGGCCTGGATTCAATCCCTGGTCAGGGAACTAAGATCCCACAAGCTGTGAGGCACAGTCAAAACAAAACAAAACAAAACAAACAAACAAAACAAAACAGATGATAGATAGATGATAGATGATAGATAGATAGATAGTCCCAAAGATTTATTGAGACACTTATTTAATAAATAACATTGGAAAACTAGAAAACTATTATAGGAAGAAAATTGAAGCTAGATTCCTATCTAACTCCATAAACAAGGGTAGATTTCAGATGGATTAAAGACCTAAATGTGAGCACTAAAACTCTAAAATTAATAAACTGTAGAATATTTTTGTGACCTAGAAGTTGGAAAAGTGAGGGGTTAATAAAACTTCCAGAGAACAAATGCTATGACAAAAAAAGAGATGGATTTGACTATAATAAAATTAAGGATATTTGTTCATTGAAGAACGCCCTGAACAAAAGTAATAGATGAGTGGCAGAATAGGAGAAGATATTTGCAACCTCTAAAACCAATGTCTACAATTTTCAAGGAAATTCAATAAAAGACAGCAGCCCTAATAGAAAAATGGGTAGAGGGAGTAAAAAGGCAATCTACAGAAGAGGAAACACAAAAGGTTTAGTATATGAAAGACTCTCAAGATTAGCAATAACCAGAGGAAAGCAGTTTAAAGCAAGATATCGCTTTATACCTACCATACCAACAAGACTCCCAAAGCTGGATAATGGAAGTCTTGGTGAGAACAGAGCCATGAGAACCTTCATGCACTATGGGTGGGAGTTTAGAACCAGTAATTTCACTCCTGGGTGTATATCTCAAGTGAATTCTTTAACCAGTCCCATAAGAGATCAAGTACTAGAAAGTTCACTATTATTATTATTGTGGTTATTGCTGTGGTGGCTGAGCATTGAAGACAACTGGCATATTTGCCAGTGGAAAAGGAGAGAGATAAACTGTGGGAGACACTTATCTTGGAGCATTATGTAGCAATGAGAAGCAATGGATTAGATGTAAATATAGTTGTATGGAGACACTTTCGAAAAATGCTATACCTAGTGTAAAAAAATAAAAAGCAGAATGAGATATAAAATCAAATATAATTTACATTAAATTGAAATAATGCACATAAAAAATATATATTTGAAGAACACATACTCTTAAAAAGACCTAAACAGGAACCACAATAACAAACAAATTAAATAGAATAGAATGGTTGTCCATAGAAATGGGTATGAAAATAAAAGACAATAAATTAATAAATCAAATAAAAAAGAAACCCTTCAGGGACCAGTAATAATTATGTCCCATAAACTGCAGAGTGTGATTAGCTCTGCAACTGAAAATATCCTTGCCCTGTAAGTGCTCATACTCTCATAGAGAAAAATATACTAAAAATGTCAAAGAAATTTTATTGTATTAAGGAATTTATTGTATTAAGGCAAAGAGGAGATATTCATCATACAGATGCTATTTAGGCCAGGCAGACTGTAATAAAAGCCATCATATAGGATGTATTACAACATAATATAGAGTGACCAACATGTATTTCTTTTTTACAGACTAAAGGTCCTAGGTTTCTTCTTCTGGGGGTATATTAATGGAACAGTTTATTCAATGAAAATCTAAGCACAAATTATCTTAGGCAATGCATCACAGATGCATGTGTGGGAATTGATAGAAATGCACTGTGTTCACTGCAATTTTCATCAACACTTTGGATAATGAGGGACAGAAATGTGATCCTATCTATCTTATGTAATGTCAATAAATCATTTATTACGTGTATTTGTCTATGTTTTTAGATTTTATCATGACCTTGTAGAAAAAGAAAGTACCACGAAAAAAAGTGAACACTTCCCCTGTATCTTTTTCTCTCCCATCTCTAGAATTTCTCCATCATCTTTTAATACTTGTTCATACCTTATTTATATGGTAAAAACTTTGAAATAACAGAAATGCCCCAAAATAGGGGAACAGTCAAGGCAATGGTGTTTCCCACTTGATAAAATATCATAGACTCATGAAAATTATGTTAAGAAGAAGAGGCAGAATGAGCACTAAGGAGGGGATGATGCCTCTTGGCTAGAAACACAGATTCCCAAGCAGAGATCAGTTTCTCCCCTTGAGTCTTTCTGGCTGGAATCCCTGGTGATTTGTCTCATCTGCATTGTAAGCAGGGTTTAATTTAACAAATTCCACACCTCTACCAATCCTTTGGGCATTCAGAATGGTTGCTGCTGACAATGGCAGGTCACACATGAAAAAATATATATAATAAAATAGTTTTTCAACATTGATTGAGTGAGGCCATAGAAATTTGTAGAGGTATCATGAGTAATCCTGACATAATACTACTAAATTTCACCTATGTTAATTGATTGTAAGATACTCCATTATTTTATGAATCATTAAGTAAGAAAAACATTGTCAATTTAACTATGACAAAATGGTGTCCTTAAAAAAACACTACATGTTCAGCAGCCTGGCAAGCTGGAGTGTATGTACCAACCCTTCCACTTCTAGCTGTGTGGCTGTGAACACATGAACTAACCTCTCCAAGCCTCAGTGTCAGCATTTGTAATAAGAAAACAGTAATAGGACCCACTAAGTAGGGTCTGTATAGAGATTAAATGAGAAGAAAACACAGTGTTTAGCATGCTGTCTAGCACATACTGGCGGTTGATACTTAAAATATATAAGCAATTTTAGGATGAATGCAAAGTTTGTAATAATGTGGAATGTGCTCATAGTATAATGGCAATGAAAACGCAAGACACAAATTACTATAACTTTTTTAACATCTTTATTGGAATATAATTGCTTTGCATTGTTGTGTTAGTTGCTGCTGTATAACAAAGTGAATCAGCTATACATATACATATATCCCCATATCCCCTCTCTCTTGCGACTCCCTCCCAACCTCCCTATCCCAACCCTCTAGGTGGTTGCAAAGCACCAAGCTGATCTCCCTGTGCTATGTGGCTGCTTCCTGCTAGCTATATATTTATAGTAATCAAGACAGTATGGTACTGGCACAAAAACAGAAATATAGATCAATGGAACAGGATAGAAAGCCCAGAGATAAACCCACGCACATATGGTCACCTTATCTTTGATAAAGGAGGCATGAATATACAATGCAGAAAAGACAGCCTCTTCAATAAGTGGTGCTGGGAAAACTGGACAGCTACATGTAAAAGAATGAAATTAGAACACTCCCTAATACCTTACACAAAAATAAACTCAAAATGGATTAAAGACCTAAATGTAAGGCCAGACACTCTAAAACTCTTAGAGGAAAACATAGGCAGAACACTCTATGACATAAATCACAGAAAGATCCTTTTTGACCCACTTCCTAGAGAAATGGAAATAAAAACAAATGAGACCTAATGAAACTTAAAAGCTTTTGCACAGCAAAGGAAACCGTAAACAAGACGAAAAGACAATTCTCAGAATAGGAGAAAATATTTGCAAATGAAGCAACTGACAAAGGATTAATCTCCAAAATATACAAGCAGCTCATGCAGCGCAATATCAAAAAAACAAACAACCCAATCCAAGAATGGGCAGAAGACCTAAATAGACATTTCTCCAAAGAAGATATACATGTTGCCAACAAACACATGAAAGGATGCTCAACATCCCTAATCATTAGAGAAATGCAAATCAAAATTACCATAATTTAATCTCAGTTATATTTCAAAAATAATGCATAGGAAAAACACTGCAAAGAAATATACCAAAATGTTCACATATGTGTTAACACATATAACATACATTTGGAAGCTAAAACTATAGATTATTGTTTTTCTTTTCGTATTTTTCTGACTTCCTAACTTCTCTATAAAATTAATTTAGTGGAAAAAAGTATTTGATTCCTTTTATGATTTACTCCTAGATGCTTTTTTCACACTTGGGTACCACCATTGAATGAGTAAACAAACGCACCCTCAAATGTGGCTACAAAGGATCCATCCTACCACTTCTCATTCTAGCCCGAGAGAGACATTGCTAATCAGTCACAGCCTCCTGTGATTCTGGCCCTGAATCCTACCTGATATTTACAATCCTTAATATAATAATCCAGCTCTTTCCTTCCAATTGAAATAGCACAACAGGTAAAGCCTATCTTTGGTCTCATGTATTATTCCTCCCCAGGATATTTATATGTGAACTATTAACATATTTGATCAGTAGATCAAAAGTTTAGGCTAAAGACAAAAAAAAAAAAATCCAGGTGGAACTTTAGGTGGTCAATTTTGGGAAAAGGGGATTTGGAAAGAGGGGCCTTTCAACCGCAACACCCTCATTTTCTTTTACCAGAAGATTATAGGGTCAATGTCTTTAAACCTATGGCAGAATTCAGATTTTCCTAAATAGTCATACTATTGAATATTCTACCACTTGTGCTGGTCAGGCAATGATGTTCTCCAACCTTGGTTTTGCCTCTAAGGTCCTGTGAACTCATCCTTTTTTATATTCCATGCACCAGGCTCTTGACAGATGCTAAATCAATTGTTTATCCAGTGATCAATTTCTTTTAGCAAAAAGGGGACCTCTTTCTCGCCTAGCAAAGCCATAAATTCCCCTCGCTCTCAGACTTTGTGTCTCACCTCTTCAAGGTCTGCCAAGGTGGCACAGCCCAGGTGACTGATACATAAACTAGACTAGTCCTCCCATGCGGGTCCTAGAGTCGGTTTCCCAGGAGACAAGAACTGGTGGTCAGGGCCATGTCATGCCCATGCTTTGGAAAGCCACTGGAAATGACTGGTGGGTGAGTCATATGACTGTGTCATTGTAGGTTTACATGGACCAAAGTTACATTTGTTCCAAGCTTGTAAATTCAGAGAAGAGAAAATCTCAGGAAAAAACCAGAGGCTCATATCACTCCAAAATACCTGCAAAATGTGGAGTGATAGGCTGCGTGCAGATGGAGATAGTACAGCCTTTGAAATGCCATTGAAAGGCTGCAGGCACCTGTTCCCAGTGTCTTGGGTAGTTGGCAAAGAGATATTTCCCTATGAAAAGACAGAAGAAGAGATTCTGTTTTTCCATAAGCCCAGAGGGGGGATGGGAGGCGGTTCTAGGACAGCCTTTGGAATTGTCGGTTGGTGTGGCCGAAAGAACATATGACTTGGTTTCAGAAAACCTGCATTCAAGTTCTGCTTCTCTCACCTAATGATCCTATGATCTTGGGTGAGTCTCTGAATTTCCCTGAGTTTTATTTTCAGTTTTATTATCTGAAAGATGATGGCAATAATTCCAGGGTGTTGAAATAAACAATTGAGACAGCTTATAGGAATCTCCTGGCATATAGTAGGTGCTCAATGAACATTACATTCCTTATCCATTCTCTTTCCAGTTTGTTCAGATATGGAAATTCAGGCTAGGAGAGATTCTGTGATTTGCCAAAAGTCTCCCTCATCAATGGTGAATGACAGACATTCACTCTCTGTCTGGAAAGTGGGAGAACTGGGTCTCAAGTCTAGTTAGCTTCCTGATTTAAAATCTAATACATTTTCTGAAAATTCTTTTTGCCTTCTTGCCAATCAATGCCAGCTGGTGGGGGCCTAATTGGAACTGAGGATGAGCACAAGTTCTTAGGGGCCAAGAGAGGAGAAAACCCAACAGGAAGAGCTCACTGAGAAAAGCCCATAGCTCTGTGCCAGTGTGGACCTCCCCATCCAGAGAACCAGGCGGAGACAGCACAGGGGAGGGTCCAGCCCAGCATCGTCACATGTGGGCACTCCCTGTAGTTACCTGGCAGTGCTGAGCCAAGACCATGTCACCGTAACAGCAATAACCACATAATGACAACTCCCACTTACCAACAGCTTCTCATGTAACCGGTCACAGGCCAAATAGGCCCCCTTGCAAGGCTGTTGTGGAGATGCAATAAGGCAACATATCTACAACACTTCGTAGAGCACGTGGCCTATAGTAAGTGCTCAGCTAATGGTAGCTTTGGGTACTTTACACACATGGTCTGCTTTCATCTTTGCAACGACTTTATAAAATGCTCATCACTATGGTCTCTACTCTACCAATGAGGATACTGAGGCTTAGTGGATAAAGGAACTTGGTCACAGACAAAAAGTTAGCAATTAGTAGATATGTCTGAGTCCAAAGCCTGTGCTTTTAACCATTAGGATATACTAGCTGATGGGTCAACTAGTGGAAATTGTGACCCACTGGATAGTCTCGGTGTAATGTTGCCAGAGTTTCCTCTTTCCCATGAGCCCTAAAACTGAGCACAGCAGGAGGAAGCAGATGCAGGACAGTCTGGTTCCATCCTCACTCTGCATTGCAGGAGCCTCTCTGAGACTGGAGACTGGTGGCTCAGAAGGAAGGAACTGGACTGGGTTTTTATAGGAGGAAGCTTAGAGGTTGCCTTATCTCAAGGTCAGTGGACTCGTTTGTTTGTTCTAGTTTGATTTGGTTTGATTTTTCTTTGGAACCCTTTGCTTAAACGAAATTTTATAGGAAAGCCCAAAGTGTGAAGTCAACAAAAGTGGAACCACTCTGTTGAAAATAATTGGGAGGCCCAGAGCCTCACCTCCTCCAAGGAACCCTAACATATGCACCTCTTAATTCACTAATGGTAGCTGTACATCTGGAGACCAAAGGACTATGCCTTCTGTATGTGGACAGAGACCATATGGGCAGTGGAAATGAAATCAGGTAGTCCTGGGTTCATAGTACCTCTCTGTTCTTTATGATATGTGTGATTTGGGCAAGGAAAATAATCTTTCTGAGCGAGTTTCATCCTGTATAAAATGGTGCTCTGATCCCAACCTGAGAAGGCTGTAGAGGGAAAATGCAGTAATCGGTGAAAATGGCCTCAAACAGTAACAGACACAGAGAAGAAGGGACACAACTGTTAGCTCTTGGGTCATTAACCTGGGGCTTTGGTTTGGTTTATTTTGCTTTTGTGGAAGGAAGAAGAAATTTTTAGGAGTTAAAATGAATAAAGAAAATATATCTTAAGACAAGCATATATAATCACAAAGGCTGAAAAATGCACATCCTTGCCTCCATTCAACATTTACCATGTGCCCAGAACTGTGTGGTGTTGAGATGGAACAAGCAATATGACTAGCACCTGCCCTGGAGGAGCTTACAGTCCACTGTATGTACAACCACACACATGGGCACATGCAGGAAAAATTTCCAAACTCTTCCCAGTGTGGCAAATTGTGACAATGTAGCAGCTTAGAGTCCTGAACCCTAGGAATCCCTGCTCTGGTTCCTGTCACAGCAAGAAAAACACCAAAGCAGTAAACAAGACCATTACCCTCCCAAATTAGACACTGTAGAATTCTAAGACTTTATGTATTGGAACAAAGAAATTTTTCTATTATCCTTCATCCGGCGAGACCAGAAAGGTAAAGATCTTAGATGAAATATAGTGACCATGCAATTATCCCTTTCATGTATTGAGTGCTCACTGTGTGCCGAACAATGTGCAGACTTTACCTAGACTCTCTCTGGGCTCCAAGTTACTTGAGAGCAGGAAGTTTTGTGTTCCCAGAGACAGAGCAAAAGGACTGGACTTTTCAGGTTCTTTCCAGACTAGAATAATTTTTCTTTTTCCAGAAGAACTCCTTTAAGTATTTATTTTACTGTAGGTCTGCTGGTGACTAAATCTTTTTTTTTTTTTTTCTGTCTGAAAAGTCTTTATTTGGCCTTAACATTTGAAGAATATTTTTGCTGTGCATTGAATTTTAACTTGGAAATGTTCTTCTGGAACTTTAACGAAGTAATTCCATTGTTTCTGGCTTTCACTATTTCTTAAGAAAAGTAATATTATTCATCTATTTTTTCTCTGCTTACTTCTAAGGTTTTCTCTTTGTCTCTTGTCTTTGTTTTGTTTTTCAGAGGTTAGCAATGAAAGCCTAGATGTGGTTTTCTTCTGATTCTTTCTTCTTGGAGTCTGAACCTAGGGGTTTCATCCATTTTGGAAAATTCTTGCTTGTTATCTCTTCAATGTTGCTTTAGTTCATTTTTTCTCCTCTCATTCTAGGACCCTAGTTATATGGTTTTTGACTTATTTATTTCCTCCATATGTCTTCCCTTTTGTCTAGTTTTTCTCTACGCTTTGGTCATTTGGTCATTTAGTTCTAGTAATATTTTATTGAATTGCATATAAAAAATTGTCAAGATTTTGAATAATGTTATTTTCCTCATGAAAACGTTTGCCCTTTCCTTTGCTGAGTAGACAGATTAGGGGTTATCAACTTCAACCAGTCAAGTACTAAGCTGGTTTGAAGTAGATCTGTGGTTATGGCAAAGATCTATCACTTCTGGTTTATATCTCTCCTTTCTGGAATTACCAAAAAGTAATCATTACTGAGGTGTTTCTTGAAGATTTTGCTACCTGCTTGGTCCTGAATTCTAATCCTTTTATCTTTGGCATTATAACACTAACAAAATTTCATTCTGCTTTTTAGAGCCTACCTCTGTTAATCTCCTCTATAGGCAAATTCAGAATTTGGCAAATATTGAGAGATGGTGAATCTGATGGAGTGTTGGGATCAGGTCTCTAGCCTTCTCTTTTCATTGTTATTCTATCTTCACGTATCTTCTTTTTGACTTTCCAGCCCCGTAAGACTATCAGAATCTCTATGGTTTCTCTGCGTCTTAGTAGCTGTCTCCTACCTGGACCCTTAGTTTCAAACCCCAAGCTGAAAAATGCCCTGAGATTTGAAAGTCACTTTAAATGTCAGCTCACCTTGCATGATTCCCTCTTCCTTGGAATTTTGTTCCCTCAAGTCTTCATTGCCTTTACCAGCCGTCAATGCCCTCAAACCTTTCTAGTCATTTTGCTGGGGGCTACTGTATTATATTTGGAAGTAGAAGTCTATAGTGTGATTTGAAATTTGAGGAGTGTTTTTGTTTCGTTGGACCGTAATTTTATTTTATTTTTTAAAGGGTGAGAATGGGAAATGCAGCAAAGGTCTGTAGATAATGAGAAGATTTTGAAGATTTTAAAACACAGAGACGGCATAACTCGGGCTATATACTAAGTGAGTTTCTTGGCAGAAGCATGTGGAAAGGAATGGGGGTGGAAAAAGCAGAAAAAGAGAGCCTGGTAATTGTTTCCCTACTTCTTGTCCCTGCTTGAGAAATGACCCAACCTTTGAGACTCCTGCTCCTTGCTCTAGAAAAATCAGAAAAAGGTGTTCTCCCTACAACAGGGAGCTTATGAGCAATGTCTAACAGAAGTGATAAAAGGTGGTTTCAGGATAAAAATAAGGACTTTGAAGCCAGATAGACCTTGTTTTAAATCCTGTCTCTGCCACTAGCTAACTATGAATCTGGTAAAATCACAAACTTTCTAAAACTCATTTTTCTTGTCTGTAAAATGGGAATATAATGCCCCATAGAGTTATTCCACAAATTAAACGTGATTTTAGTATTGTGGTTGAGCCAGGATTCAAATCCAAGCAATCTGGCCTTGGAGTCAAGTGTTTAAGTACTACAATATACTGCGTCTATGAGAATCAGAGATTGCTGTTGAAATTCCCCAAGTCAGATATTTCCAAAAGATAATATTTTCCATTGTGCAGATTAGTTTGAAGACAATAGGTTCTCTTCAAGGTCACCCAAGTCCTGCAGTGGTCCTGGCTCATAGTTTCAATCAGATGAGAAATTGGTGACTCCAAATCTAGGCTCTTTCAGGAGATTCCAGGAAAGGACTTTGCCCTGTAGACAGACAATCAAGATTTCTGATAGAAAGTGGTCACATTCATTAGTGTGGGTTAAGGTTTCTCTTACTCAGGATTCTGTCTCTACTTGTCCCAAGACTAACCTGTACCTAATGCCTTAAAACACCACACAAAGGAATGAAATGGGCTCCATCTATTTGTCAGGACAAGTCCTTTTCCCCATCTTCCAACTCTCTCACTGGGTTCTTCTTGGCTTCCTTGCATTTTCCCAGCCCCAGGTAAAATCTTTCTGTACAGAAATAACTTATATGATAGGCAAGCTGTCACCACAATTCTACTCCTCTTTAATAAGAATAAGGCCCTTTGTAACCTGAGAAAACTCTAAACTCCCAAAGACTAGACCATATGCTCTCTGTTTGCTGGCCTCTGAAGCTTTGTTCATGCCATTTCCTCTACAAAAATACTCTTTCCAATACTGTCACCAGCTACCTTCACAATTGTATTGACTAGTGCTCTTCGTTTTGCAATCGACAGAAAACTCAGAAGTCTAAAACAAAGATTTATCAGCTCCTGTAAATGAAAAGTCTAGTAGTGAGGAAGGCTTCAAGTACATCCTGATCCAGGGGTCCATGATTCATGAGGGATCTAGTACCAGTTCTCTGAAATTTGGTTTGTTCTGCCCCCCTCAGTGTATTGACTTTATCCTCAGGTTAACTTCCCTTATAGAAGAAAAAAATGTTACAGTAGTTTTATGATTCACATCTTCATATCACACAGTCTTGAGGAAGAGACTTTTATGTCCCAACATCCCCAGCAAAAAGTCCTGAGACTCACTCTGATTGTACTAGTTTAGGTTATAGTGATAACCCTCAGAAGAGGTATAGACTACCCTGATTTGCTCAGCCTGAGTTATGTGCTCCATACCTGGAGTTGAAGGAAGAGCTACTTTCCTCAGAACTACATGGATCCCCAGTGCAAACTGAGAACTACTAGAAAGAGATAAGAGAAGAATGTGCACTTGGGAGAAACCAACAGAAATTTATTACATTATGAAGTCCTGACATCCAAGAGGTGAATCAAAATAAAGAAATACAAAATGGATAACCAAGGTAAAAGATCTGGTGGCAAACATTTGACACACTTAAATTTAGATCTGACTAAACAACTTTAGAATTGCGTTTTGAATTTGTCAAGAAAGACTAAAAATTTTAACCCTCAGCAATTAAAATATACTAACCCAAATCAGGAAATGGAGGAAGGGAAATATGAGGAAACACACATGTTAATTTTATCATATTTCAGAACAAGGAGTCAATCAATCCTGTCTAAAATTGAAACATGTACTTTTAGAAAGCATAATTGCTCCAATGTCAAAATTTTCGTGCTTCATTTTCGTGAACTTAAAGGTACCTTTTTTGAACTAATATACCTTGTATTAAAGAAACATTTATTTGAATTCAGAGATTCCCTCCATTTCTTTTTCTTCAAGTTGAGTCGAAGTCAAATTGAGTAGTTTTTACTTTGTGAATTGTGCATAACATCACATCTCTCTAAAATTACTTCTATCTATGTACCTATCTATTCATTTTATTGAAGAGCTAATCCATTAATATGGTTCCTATATAAAGTTTTACAGTGAAAAGTCATGCTTTCACCCATATCCTCCATCCTCCCAAGTCCCAGCCCTCAATTCATCTATTTTTTATTAGTCTAGAAGCCTGGAATTACATCCACCAAAAGTGTACATGGTTATTTGGAGTGGTGGGATTTGAGATACTTTTTAACTTTCTTACTGTTTATCTATATTTCTTTTTTTTCAAATAGTAATCAGATATAATTTTTAAGTTATTATATTAAAAGTGAAAATAATTCCTCTCCTTCAATGGCCAATTAAATCCCACTCTTTTGTGAAGACTTTGCTGGTTTTCAGGAGCTGGAATTACCTCTCTCCCTCTTCTCCATCATCCATATGCCTTACTCTGCAGCCCTCACACACCATATACATACTCTCTGAGACCAATGCTATTTGTGGATGTGTAATGCATTCCTGCGGCGGGAGTTCCCTGGAAGTCCAATCTGGGGTTCCACTGTTAGCGTTACACAGACCAGTCAGCCTCAAGAAAAAGTGATAGCTAACATGAGTTTTGAATTTCAAATTACACTCAGTGTCCCAGGAACCTGTTTATTTTTGCATTTTTGGCAAAATTCAACTTCCTGTTTCTAAGAAACCCTACTCAAAGAAAGAAGGGACTTCACTCAGCTGTTCAAACCTCAGGTGGTACCTCCTTTAGCAGCTTAGGAGTTCATGCGATAGAAAGGTCATTGCTTGGGGGCTGGGTTCAAGTCCCAATTCTGCCACCTGGGCAAATTGTTTCATCATTCTGAGCTTCCATTTCCTCATCCCAAGGGAGAGGTGGTAACGATGATATTTACCTATCTCATAGAATTAAGTGAGATCATATAAGTAAAGTGCATGGTACTCTGCCTGACAAAGTAAGCACTATATAAGTATCAGCCATCACTGTTACCTATGAGCCTTATCCCCGGGGGGCAGCATTACCAGGTGGAGATACACTTTTTAGATCCTGAAGGGCAGCTTACCCTGGAACTGACCACATATGTCCAAGGATCCAGGCTCTGCTGCTTTTGTCTCCACCCCTTTCCCACCTCCCAGTCCTACAAAACCACCAGAGACAACTCCACGTTCACCTCAGTTCACCAGCCCTTCCCAGGGCAGAATCATAAACACTTAAACAATTTTGGACTCCATTCAAACTTACTTTCATAAATTCCTGGAATTTTCTATTTGGAACAACCTCAGAGATGATCTAGTCCAACCTGTTGATTTACAAATGAAGAAACCAACGCCAGAGAGTTTAAGAAACTTGCCTAAGGGCCCATGGCTAGTTAGTAACGGAGCCATGACTGGAACCCAGGTCCCATCTTCCTGCATTTCCCTATTATTGATCATATTGCCATGTAATATGTTGGTTAATTGGCCGTCTCCCCCAGAAAGTGTGATCTCCAACTTAGAATGCCTGCTTGTTCATGAGCAAGCTGAGGTTTAAAGAGGTTAAGTCACTTGCCCAAGGTCACTCAGCTTGTAAGTGAAGGTATGAGATTTGGAACTTAGATTGCTTCCACTCAAAAAGCCTGTGCTTTTTATGCTGCTAGCCTGTTTTCCAGTCCCAGTGACTTAAAGATATCTCTTCCTAAAGAAAGAATGGACATCAACGGTGGACGCAGGACGGTGGAGTAGAACAGGAAGTCAAATGGGCTCATACACTACCCTGCTGTGTGAACTTGGACCAGTCATTTGACCTTGCCTTTTAGTCTGTCTTGTGCAGTAAGACTGTGGCAGCCCCTGGTGCAGTGCATGACACCTTGGCCATATGTAGTTGAAAATTGTTGAATGTGTGAAGCTTTTTTCCCCCAGTACTACATAGCCACGTTCTCTGCTTCTTGTTTTCCCTCTCACAGGGCACCTCAGCGGAGTCCATCATGGGCCCGGAATCCTGTGTCTCCCCATACAGATGAGGCATCCTCCGGTCGAACTGAAGAGATCGCCTCTGTTTGCACAGCTTCAGCAGGGATCACTGACTCTATCACCAAGTGTGAATACACTGTTTGTTTTCCTTCTTCTCCTTCCATGTTTTGTTGGAAAAGTCCATTAGTGCTGAATGTCATGACTAAATAGTCAAGGGGAGAACAGTTGATGTGTTAATAACCCTTAGGTAAATACCATTTGTTACTGTCACCACTGAGGCTTTCAGAGACATGGCACCATTCCTGGCCCTGGACTGTCCTCTTGTCAGCTCTCTGTCTTTCAGCAACCTGGAAAGACAGGTTTGGAGAGGCAAGAAGTCTGAAAGGGACTGGCAAGCAAGAGGAAGGAAAGGTATGGGAAAGAAACAGGGACTCAAAGAGATACAGCGAGTAAGAGAGAGGAGGGTAGGTTCACGTACATACACACATATACGTGCAAGCACACGCACACACACACACATACACAATGAAGCCGTGGAGAGAGTCAGAGAGCTGACGATTAATGGGATCTTTTAACAGATTTTGTATTCTCTTGTGCTCCTTCCTTAGCAGTGCTAGAGACCTCTGCATTCATCATATCTTAGCAGCTCTGACTTGGTCTCCCTGATTCCACATCTGCTCTTCTACTAACTTCTAGGATGTGCAGTTTTTTCCTACCAGACCTGGCTGGGACCCAGAGCGGAGATGATGTTGGCTGGATTTGAAGAATCAGCATAAGAAGGTTACATGGCATCACCATGGAGGCCAGGAGAAAAAGGAACTTTCTAAAGGATATCTCCATGTTGGGGATGGAGGAACCCACCGTCAGGAAAGGTCACACTTGGGTGAAAGGATTCATGAAGAGGAAAACTGGAAAACCAGCTTCTCCTCTTAGTTAAGAGCCTGGGTGACCTTGGGGCCGCACATTAAGCTCTCTGCACTTTTATGATGGCAGTTTGCATCAGATGATCTTCCAGCTCTAAGCATCTCTGGGGCTGAGATTTTAAGGTGGATCAGACACCAAATCCTCTTTGAATTTTCGTCCCTGGCTAGGGCTGATCAAGTATGACTTTAATGTAAGGCAAAATGGCTTGAAGACATCCATGTTGGTTAGATATCGTGTTCCCAGACTAGACACCTTAAATACCTCTCCTGGAGTTCTCACAAATTTAGTGATAATTCCTTTACTTTGCTTAGTACTTAATTCTTTTCATAGCACTCTCCAAGAGAGACTATAGAGCATCATGATTAAGATCCCAACTCTGGGGCTTCCCCGGTGGTGCAGTGGTTGAGAGTCCGCCTGCCAATGCAGGGGACGCAGGTATGTGCCCCGGTCCGGGAGGATCCCACATGCCACGGAGCAGCTGGGCCCGTGAGCCATGGCCGCTGAGCCTGCGCGTCTGGAGCCTGTGCTCCGCAACGGGAGAGGCCACGACAGTGAGAGGCCCACATACCGCAAAAAAAAAAAAAAAAAAAATCCCAACTCTGGACTCAGCCAGACACAGGCTCAAACCTCAGCTCTGCCTCATACCAGCAGGGTGAAGTCAGGTAGGATTCTTTACCTCTATGAGCCTCAGTTTCCTCATCTGCAAGATGGAAATAACAGTAGAACCTATCTCAGGGGCAAGGACTTAAATACTGTTTTTAGCACAGTGCCTACATGTATAAACCCTCCATAAATATTAGAATTTGTCCACTCCATTCCCACACCACCAATGGGAAATAGATATGTATTTCCATTTAGGAGAGGAAGAAATGGAGAACTTAAGTGACATGACTATGGTCTCCAACCAGTTAAAGTTGAAGCCAGGACCAGAAAGAAAATAGACTGTCCATCCCCCATATCATCACGAAGTCTCTGAACTATGCTTTCAAGAGGCTAAGCTTTGAGGGTGAGAATGAAAAGGGAGAAGAGTAAAGGCTAAGGCTTTAATCTTGGGGAATACGTGTTGTTAGAAGGATGGGAAGAGTAAGAACTGAAGAATGAGTACTCAGGAAAGCAGGTGAAGAAAACTGTTGCAGTAAACAAGGAAATGGAGAGACCTTCAAGATGGCAGAGGAGTGAGATGTGGAGATCACCTTGCTCCCCACAAATACATCAGAAATACATCTACGTGTGGAACAACTCTTACAGAACACCTACTGAAAGCTGGCAGAAGACCTCAGACTTCCCAAAAGGCAAGAAACTCCCCATGTACCTGGGTAGGGCAAAACAAAAAAGAATAAACAGAGACAAAAGGATAGGGACGGGACCTGCACCAGTGGGAGGGAGCCGTGAAGGAAGAAAGGTTTCCACACACTAGGAAGTCCCTTCGTGGGCGGAGACCGCGGGCGGCGGAGGGGGAAAGCTTCGGAGGCACGGAGGAGAGCGCAGCAACGGGGGCGCAGAGGTCAAAGTGGAGAGATTCCCGCACAGGGGATTGGTGCCGACTGGCACTCACCAGCCCGAGAGGCTTGTCTGCTCACCCGCCGGGGCGGGCGGGGCTGGGAGCTGAGGCTCGGGCTTTGGAGGTCGGATCGTAGGGAGAGGACTGGGGTTGGCGGCATGAACACAGCCTGAAGGGGGCTAGTGCGCCACGGCTAGCCTGTGGGGAGTCCAGGGAAAAGTCTGGAGCTGCTGAAGAGGCAAGAGACCATTGTTTCGGGGTGCGCGAGGAGAGGGGATTCAGAACACCGCTTAAACGAGCTCCAGAGACAGGCGCGAGCCGCGGCTATCACCGTGGACCCCAGAGACGGGCATGAGACGCTAACGCTGCTGCTGACGCCACCAAGAAGCCTGTGTGCGAGCACAGGTCACTCGCCACACCCCCCTTCCGGGGAGCCTGTGCAGCCCGCCACTGCCAGGGTCCCGTGATCCAGGGACAACTTCCCAGGGAGAACGCACGGCGCGCTTCAGACTGGTGCAACGTCACGCCGGCCTCTGCCGCCGCAGGCTTGCCCTGCATCCGTACCCCTCCCTGCCCCCGACCTGAGTGAGCCAGAGACCCCGAATCAGCGGCTCCTTTAACCCCGTCCTGTCTGAGTGAAGAACAGACGCTCTAAGGCAACCTACACGCAGAGGCGGGGCCAGATCCAAAGCTGAACCCCAGGAGCTGTCGAACAAAGAAGAGAAAGGGAAATTTCTCCCAGCAGCCTCAGGAGCCAGCGGATTAAATCCCCACAATCAACTTGATGTACCCTGTATCTGTGGAACACCTGAATAGACAACGAATCATCCCAAAATTGAGGTGGTGGACTCTGAGAGCAACTGTAGACTTGGTGTTTGCTGTATGTGATTGACTGCTTTCTGGTTTTATGTTTATCTTGGTTTAGCATATAGAGTTTGTTATCATAGGTTGATTTGTTTATTGATTTGACTGCTCTCTTCTTTTTTTTTTTAAATATATATATATATATTTTCCTTTTTCTCTTTTTGTGAGTGTGTATGTGTATGCTTCTTAGTGGGATTTTGTCTGTATAGCTTTGCTTTCACCATTTGTCCTAGGGTTCTGTCTGTCCGTTTATTTATTTTTTTTAGTATAGTTTTTGCACTTCTTATCATTGGTGGATTTGTTTTTTGGTTTGGTGGCTCTCTTCTTTTCTTTCTTTCTTTCTTTCTTTTTTTTTTCTTTTATTACTTAAATTTTTTTATTTTTAATAATTGTTTTATTTAATTATTTTATTTTATTTTATTTATTGCATTTTTTTCTCCCTTTTCTGCTGAACCATGTGCTGACAGGGTCTTGGTGCTCCGGCCGGGTGTCAGACCTGTACCTCTGAGATGGGAGAGCCGAGTTCAGGACATTGGTCCACCAGAGACCTCCCGGTTCCATGTAATATCAAATGGTGAAAGCTCTCTCAGATGTCTCCATCTCAACACTGAGACCCAGCTCCACTCAACGACCAGCAAGTTACAGTGCTGACACCCTATGCCAAACAACTAGCAAGACAGGAACACAACCCCACCCATTAGCAGAGAGACTGCTTAAACGCATAATAAGTTCACAGACACCCCAAAACACACCACTGAACCTGGTCCTGCCCACCAGAAAGACAAGATCCAGCCTCATCCACCAGAAAGCAAGCACCAGTCCCCTCCACCAGGAAGCCCACACAACCCACTGAACCAACTTAGCCACTGGGGGCAGACACCAAAAACAGCAAGAACTACAAACCTGCAGCCTGTGAAAAGGAGACCCCAAGCACAGTAAGTTAAGCAAAATGAGAAGACAGAGAAACACACAGCAGATGAAGGAGCAAGGTAAAAACCCACCAGACCTAACAAATAAAGAGGAAATAGGCAGTATACCTGAAAAATAATTCAGAGTAATGATAGTAAAGATGATCCAAAATCTTGGCAATAGAATGGAGAAAATACAAGAAACATTTAAAGGACTTAGAAGAACTAAAGAGCAAACAAACAATGATGAAAAACACAATAAATGAAATTTAAAATTTTCTAGAAGGACTCAGTAGCAGAATAACTGAGGCAGAAGAACGGATAAGTGACCTGGAAGATAAAATAGTGGAAATAACTACCACAGAGCAAAATAAAGAAAAAAGACTGAAAAGAATTGAGGACAGTCTCAGAGACCACTGGGACAACATTAAACACACCAACATTCAAACAATAGGGGTCCCAGAAGAAGAAGAGAAAAAGAAAGGGACTGAGAAAATATTTGAAGAGATTATAGTTGAAAACTTCCCTAATATGGGAAAGGAAAGAGTCAAGTCCAGGAAGGTCAGAGAGTCCCATACAGGATAAACCTAAGGAGAAACATGCCAAGACACATATTAATCAAACTATCAAAAATTACAGACAAAGAAAAAATATTAAAAGCAGCAAGGGAAAAACAACAAATAACATACAAGGGAATCCCCATAAGGTTAACAGCTGATCTTTCAGTAGAAACTCTGCAGGCCAGAAGGGAGTGGCAAGACATATTTTAAGTGATGAAAGGGAAAAACCTACAACCAAGATTACTCTACCCAGCAAGGATCTCATTCAGATTTGATGGAGAAATTAAAACCTTTACAAACAAGCAAAAGCTAAGAGAATTCAGTACCACAAAATCAGCTTCACAACAAATGCTAAAGGAACTTCTCTAGGCAACAAACACAAGAGAAGGAAAAGACCTACAATAACAAACCCAAAACAATTAAGAAAATGGTAATAGGAACATACATATCAATAACTACCTTAAATGTAAATGGATTAAAGGCTCCAACCAAAAGACATAGACTGGTTGAGTGGATACAAAAGAAGACCTGTATATACGCTGTCTACAAGAGACCCACTTCACCCCTAGGGACACATACAGACTGAAAGTAAGGGGATGGAAAAAATATTCCATGCAAATGGAAATCAAAAGAAAGCTGGAGTAGCAATTCTCATATCAGACAAAATAGACTTTAAAATAAAGACTGTTACAAGAGACAAAGAGGGACACTACATAATGATCAAGGCATCAATTCAAGAAGAAGATATAACAATAGTAAATATTTATGCACCCAACATAGGAGCACCTTAATACATAAGGCAAGTGCTAACAGCCATAAAAGGGGAAATAGACAGTAACAAAATCATAGTAGGGAACTTTAATACCCCACTTTCACCAATGGACAAATCATCCAAAATGAAAATAAATAAGGAAACACAAGCTTTAAATGATACATTAAACACGATGGACTTAATTGATATTTATAGGACATTCCATCCAAAATCAACAGAATACACTTTCTTCTCAACTGCTGATAGAACATTCTCCAGGATAGATCATATCTTGGGTCACAAATCAAGCCTTGGTAAATTTAAGAAAATTGAAATCATATCAAGTATCTTTTCCGACCACAACGCTATGAGACTAGATATCAATTACAGGAAAAAATCTGTAAAAAATACAAACACAGGGAGGCTAAACAATACACTACTAAATAACCAAGAGATTGCTGAAGAAATCAAAGAGGAAATAAAAAAATATCTAGAAACAAATGACAGTGAAAACACAATGACCCCAAACCTATGGGAGGCAGCAAAAGCAGTTCCAAGAGGGAAGTTTATAGCAATACAATCCTATCTCAAGAAACAAGAAAAATCTCAAATAAACAATCTAACCTTACACCTAAAGCAATTAGAGAAAGAAAAACAAAAAAACCCCAAAGTTAGCAGAAGGAAAGGAATCATAAAGATCAGATCAGAAATAAATGAAAAAGAAAGAAGGAAACAATAGCAAAGATCACTAGAAGTAAAAGTTGGTTGTTTGAGAAGATAAACAAAATCGATAAACCATTAGCCAGACTCATCAAGAAAAAAAGGGAGGAGACTCAAATCAACAGAATTAGAAATGAAAAAGGAGAAGTAACAACTGACACTGCAGAAATACAAAAGATCATGAGAGAGTACTGCAAGCAACTATATGCCAATAAATTGGACAATCTAGAAGAAATGGACAAAATCTTAGAAAAGCACAATCTTCTGAGACTGAACCAGGAAGAAACAGAAAATATAAACAGACCAATCACAAGCACTGAAATTGAGAGTGTGATTAAAAATCTTCCAACAAACAGAAGCCCAGGACCAGATGGCTTCACAGGCGAATTCTATCAAACATTTAGAGAAGAGCTAACACCTATCCTTCTCAAACTCTTCCAAAATATAGCAGAGGGAGGAACACTCCCAAACTCATTCTACGAGGCCACCATCACCCTGATACCAAAACCAAAGATGTCACAAAGAAAGAAGACTTCAGGCCAATATAACTAATGAACATAGATGCAAAAATCCTCAACAAAATACTAGTAAACAGAATCCAACAGCATATTAGAAGGTTCAAACACCATGACAAAGTGTGGTTTATCCCAGCAATGCAAGGATTCTTCAATATATGCAAATCAATCAATGTGATAAACTATACTAACAAATTGAAGGAGAAAAACCATATGATAAAAGGAATCTAAATCAGAAAAGAAGAAGTAAAATTGTCACTGTTTGCAGATGACATGATACTATACACAGAGAATCCTAAAGATGCTATCAGAAAACTACTAGAGATAATCAATGAATCTGCTAAAGTAGCAGGATACAAAATAAATGCACAGAAATCTCTTGCATTCCTATACACTAATGATGAAAAGTCTGAAAGAGAAATTAAGGAAACACTCCCATTTACCATTGCAACATAAAGAATAAAATACCTAGGAATAAACTTACCTAAGGAGACAAAAGGCCTGTATGCAGAAAACTATAAGTCACTGATGAAAGAAATTAAAGATGATACAAACAGATGGAGAGATATACCATGTTCTTGGATTGGAAGAATCAACATTGTGAAATGACTACACTACCCAAAGCAATCTACAGATTCAATGCAATCCCTATCAAATTACCAATGGCATTTTCACAGAGCTAGAACAAAAATTTCACAATATGTATGGAAACACAAAAGACCCCAAATAGCCAAAGCAATCTTGAAAAAGAAAAATGGAGCTGGAGGAATCAGGCTCCCAGACTTCAGACTATACTACAAAGCTACAGAAATCAACACAATATGGTACTGGCACAAAAACAGAAATAGAGATCAATGGAACAGGATAAAATGCCCAGAGATAAACCCATGCACATATGGTCACCTTACTTTTGATAAAGGACGCAAGAATATACAATGGAGAAAAGACGGCCTGTTCAATAATGGTGCTGGGAAAACCAGACAGCTGCATGTAAAAGAATGAAATTAGAACACTCCCTAACACCATACACAAAAATAAACTCAAAATGGTTAAAGACCAAATGTAAGGCCAGACATTATAAAACTCTTAAAGGAAAACATAGGCAGAACACTCTATGACATAAATCACAGCAAGATCCTTTTTGGCTCCCCTCCTAGAGAAATGGAAATAAAAACAAAACAAACAAATGGGACCTAATGAAGCTTTTGCACAGCAAAGGAAAGCATAAACAAGATGAAAAGATAACCGTCAGAATGGGACAAAATGTTTGCAAATGAAGCAACTGACAAAGGATTAATCTCCAAAATTTACAAGCAGCTCATGCAGCTCAATATCAAAAAAGCAAACAACCCAATCCAAAAGTGGGCAGAAGACCTATATAGACATTTCTCCCAAGAAGATATACAGATTGCCAACAAACACATGAAAGGATGCTCAACATCATTAATCATTAGAGAAATGCAAGTCAAAACCACAATGAGGTATCACCTCACACTGTTCAGAATGGCCATCATCAAAAAATCTACAAGCAATAAATGCTGGATAGGGTGTGGAGAAAAGGAACCCTCTTGCACTGTTGGTGGGAATGTAAATTGATACAGCCACTATGGAGAACAGTATGGAGTTTCCATAAAAAACTAAAAATAGAACTACCATACAACCCAGCAATCCCACTACTAGGCATATACCCTGAGAAAACCATAATTCAACAAGTGTCATGTACCACAATATTCATTGTAGCTCTATTTACAATAGCCAGGACATGGAAGCAACCTAAGTGTCCATTGACAGATGAATGGATAAAGAAGATGTGGCACATATATAAAATGGAATATTGCTCAGCCATGAAAAGAAGCAAAATTGAGTTATTTGCAGTGAGGTGGATGGACCTAGAGTCTTTTATACAGAGTGAAGTAAGTCAGAAATAGAAAAACAAATACTGTATGCCAATGCATATATATGGAATCAAAAAAAAATGAAATGTTTCTGAAGAACCCAGGAGCAGGACAGGAATAAAGACAGACGTAGAGAATGGACTTGAAGACATGGAGAGGGGGAAGGGTAAGCAGGGGCGAAGTGAGAGAGTGGCATGGACATATATACACTACCAAATGTAAAACAGGTAGCTAGTGGGCAGCAGCCGCATAGAACAGGGAGATCAGCTCGGTGCTTTGCGACCACCTAGAGGGGTGGGATAGGGAGGGTGAGAGGGAGACGCAAGAGGGAGGAGATGTGGGGATATACGTATATATATGGCCGATTCACTTTTTTATAAAGCAGAAACTAACAAACCATTGTAAAGCAATTATACTCCAATAAAGATGTTAAAAAATAATGAAAGTGTATTTTAGGCAAAGGGAACAGCTGAAGCAAAGTTCCCGAGGTAGGGATGAGTTTGACTATGACTTTCAATGGGGCATTTTCAGTGACTTGATATGAACAGAGGCCAGATCATGACAGTTAACAGAAGAGAATTGAAGTATAAGGAAATAGAGAGTCTATGGGTAAACTACTCACTCAAAGAGCTGGTCTTGAAAAGAAGGAAGAGAATGGTATTGGTGGCATTTATGGTCGACAGTGGGCAGTGCCAGCCATTTCTATTTGGGTACCTTTCATTTCCCTTCCCATTTCAGTGATTTCCCCTCAATACCAATATTCTCAAGCGGAAAGCCACATCCTTGGAACATTCACATTAATGACTATGAGGTATTTGTGGGGTTTGGAGATAAGAATACTCAAATCCTCCCACTCCAAGTCTTCACTGACAGCATGGAACTTGTTTGCACTTGTAGATACTGTCACCATTTCAGCAAACACAGAGATATTTGCTTTGGATCTTTATTTTTTTGTTGTTCTCTAGAATTCAGGGTCATCTCCGGTTTCTAAGGCTTTACTGTATCTTATTTAACTGTTGGTTAGTTTTGCTCACTATCTTTTCATGCTTACCCCATCCTCCCAGGTCAAATTCTAGAGAAAGGCTGTCCAATAGAACTTTCTTTGATTATGGAAATGTTCTATATCTGCATGTCCAATACAGGAACCATGAGTCATATGTGGCTATGCAGCACTTGGAAGCTGGGTAGTGCCATGAGGAAGTCACAATTTCGGCTAGGACAACAGAATAATTTATATTTTAATTTTATTTAAACATTAATTTAAAAATATGACACATTTAAATGTTTGGAAAATAAGTATGTTTGGAAAACATCAGGTATATGAGTCAAATAATTTGATTATAAAATTTATGAAATCTAAATACAGATCAAGTCTTTCCAATCAATATTTAACATGTGTTCCGTAAGTGTAAAATGCACACCAGATTTTACAAACTTAATATGAAACTTTTCATATTTCATAAAATATCTCATTATTAATATATTAACTAATTTTAAAATGACAATATTTTTATATATTAGATTTTAAAACATATTATTATAAGTAATTTCACCTGTTTCTTTTTACTGGTTAAAGGGAAAATTGGAAAATTTCAAATTACATATGTGACTCATTTTATTTTCATCAGAGAGAGCTAATTTAAGCTATTATTTAGATATTAAAGAGCAGATTTGACAAATCCCCCTATTCTGTAGGTATATGAATATAATTCCTAATGTTATTGACTTATGATGCTTTACGTTAAAATAGAATAGAGTTTAAAAAAATTTTTTTTTAATTTTTTAAAACAATTTCATTTACATAATTTTCACTAACTTAAATAGCCACGTGTGGCTAGCACCCATATTTTTGGACAGATAGTTCTAAAGTTAAAATTCAGGAGAGTTCATAGTTCCCAAAGAGAAGACACTCTGCAAGTTCTTTGTGATTACTGAGAAATGCATCAATGCAAATAAATAGTTCCCAGGGCAATGAGGAAATTTCTTCTCAATTAAAAAAAACAGGAATATATACAAAGTAGGCCAAGTTTGATGTGCTTGAATACTATCAGCATACTAATTTAGCCCAAACATGAAAATACTGCTTCTTGTAAATCAGAGAGGTAATCTCTAAAGATCATCATTTCCCTAAGTGTGTTCTAAAGGGTGCTGATTTCATGAAGTCTTCTTCGATGAAGTCTTCTTCGATGAAAAATGTGCATTGTCAAATAGGCTTGGAAAATTGGGAGCACTTTTTTCACTCACTTATAGATTCACAATACACATCATAGCACAAAGGCTCTGGGAAATCCTACAGTAAATAACTCTCTGATACATTGTTTGACTCACTTTCTCCAATGTATTTAACCATGAAACTCTGTGTGTGTGTGTTTGTGCATGTGTGCGTGTGTAAAACATTAGTGTTTTGACACACTAGAGAAATATTAGGGTTAAAAGTATGGACTTTGGGGGAAATCCCTGGAGGACCAGCGGTAAGGACTCAGTGCTTTCACTGCAGGGCCGTGGCCCTGGTTCAATCCCTGGTCAGGGAACTAAGATCCCGCAAGCTGCGTGGTGAGGCCAAAAAAATAAAAGTATGGACTTTGGGAAAAAGAGAGCTGGGTGAGCAATGCCAGTTCTACAACTTACTACTAGCTGTGTGACCTTGAGAAAGTCATTTAATCTTTCTGACCTTCATTTTCTTCATTTGAAAATTGGAGATAATAGCTATAGATAGCAGGCTTGCATGAGGATTAAATGTAATAGTGTATGCAAAGAACATATCACAGCTCCTGGGATCAAGTGGATCTTCCCCAAATGGTTAGCTATTATTATTTTCATTATGACTTCTATTTATTTATTTATTTATTTATTTATTGACTGTATTGGGTCTTTGTTGCTGCTCGCGGGCTTTCTCTAGTTGCGGCGAGTGGGGGCTACTCTTCGTTGCAGTGCGCGGACTTCTCATTGTAGTGACTTCTCTTGTTCTGGAGCACAGTCTCTAGCATGCAGGCTTCAGTAGTTGTGGCACGTGGGCTCAGTAGTTGTGGCTCGCAGGCTCTAGAGTGCAGGTTCAGTAGTTGTGGCTCACGGGCTTGGTTGCTCCGTGACATGTGGGATCTTCCCGGACCAGGGCTCAAACCCGTGTCCCCTGCACTGGCAGGGGAATTCTTAACCACTGCACTACCAGGGAAGTCCCTCATTATGACTTCTTAAGTGACTGAAGGACTGAGACTTTCTGGGCCCCAGGAGAAATATGTTATGAACTGGTAGAGCTCATTTCTTGCCTGGAAATCTTTTTACCTATTGTACTGGAAACCTGGATGTAAGAGTGATCTTTTCTGCCTTTCTTTGTTCATCCTTCACTAAGAATGTACACTCAGCATCAGATGCTCTCCATCTCGCTCAAAAGAAAAACCAGAGCCTCCAAATTGACCTCCAAGTTCTGTGTGATCTGGCCTGCCAGGGCCTCTCTAACATTATTTCCTACTACTGCTGAGTCTACTCTGGCAAACAGACTGCCCTGCTGTTCCTTGGACATGTCAGGAACACGCGTCAGGAACCTCAGGAACTTTGTACCTGCTGGTCCCTCCAGTAGGGTACCATTCCCCCAGCCATCTGCATGGCTCCTTTCCTTCCACCCTTCTTAACCCTGTCTAAACTTGCAATCAACCCTACATACTCCAGCACACTTTACTCCTCTTCCTTGCTCTACATTTCTTGACTACACATCTGATATGCTATGTTTGTTTCTTAATATTTTGTTTCTTGTCTGTTTCCATCCAATAGAACATAAACTTCAAAAGAGCAGAATTTTTTTTGTCTCTTTCATTCTCTGCCATAACTCAGTGCCTAGGACAGTGCCTGACACATAGTAGTAGATGTTCAGTAAATGCATATTGAGTAACCATATGCAGAAACTGCATATGTTGTGTTGCTAAGTGTGTTGCTAAGTGCATTCCCTCTAAGCCTGGTTTTGAATGACTTGTTGAAGCAAGAAGCACACAGTTACAGGTTGGTTTCTGTGGTTTTTATTAGTGTTTTCTGGGACCCATCAAACCAAAAAAACATATTTTGAAAAATATAATTCTTTCATAAAACAGAAATATTCAGTTTGAATTTAATACAGTTTCAAGGGCAAGATTTCTGATTTTTAAAAAAATAGCAGCAGTAGGGTTGCTTCCCACAAATTGTCAACCCAGAAGCCAGATGGGAAGAAAAGCAAGAATTAGGCATATAGTTACAGAAAGATTAATCCCAATTAAGCTAAACTTGTGAAGGCTTATACATTTTAGTGGTTCGTGAGGCCCAGTCTCAACACGTTTTTATTAAATGTTCTCTGTATCTCTTATTCCAGAAATGGAATACTGAGAAGCAATGCTGAGGTTAATTCAGCTCTGATAATTGTGATTGCTGTGTTCTTTCTTTCACACAGGAGGTATCCATCCAATGGGCTCCTATGGAATACCTATTACACCCCACATAGTTAGATAAGCTCCTCACAAATACGGTTCCACGCCATGCACACAGTAGGCACTCGATAAACTTTTTTTAACTATAGAAGAATAATATAATTGCCTTTCCCTCTTACTATTTTAACTTTTCCTACACTTTATACATTTGAAAAACAACACACTTGTAAAACTAAAATCTAACATGCATGACTAACCTTATCAAAAGATCCCTCAATATTTTTCAAAACAACAACAAAAAATACAAACCAACCCCAAAATACTAAAACTTAGAACTGCTTTACGCTTAAATAGCAATTTACATCATATAAACACATTCATAATCTTCATTGGTTTAAACAGGTTCAAGGTTCATGACTGGCGTCTTACACCAGATAAGTCTCACAGTTCCTAATAAGGTGACAGAATTCTCACACAACATACATTGACTTGCAGAACCAAATAACCTGTTTTGATTTTATTTCAGCGCAGGTAGGAAGGCAAAGTAAAGAGTCTCACAGTAAAATGTTCACCTGATAGATAATATGTCCTTGAAGTTTTGGCCGTTGTGCTCTTCATCCAGTGAAGAAAACAATTTACATCACGATTATGGATATAGCTTCCCAATCCGAGGAGTCTTCCAGAAGACATTCATTCATTCACTCAACATATGGTTATTGAGGACCTGTCTCATGTTAGATACTGGGAAAACAATATTGCTAAGATATCATCCCTGCCCTCAAAGAGCTTACAGTCTAGCAAGGTAAGAGTTTGAAGAAGGACAAGCACACTCAAAGGAAAACTCATTGCCCAGGTCTGCCCTGCTCAGAAAGCAAGTTCAAGAAGCTGTAAGTATGTCCCTGGGAGTCAGGGCTTTGCTCGTTTCATCAAGTCAAATATCTAGAAGCCTCAGATGATCTGAGTCTGGTAAAGTCTTAGAAATACCTTTCCTGCCTCAGGTTCCCAGGAAAAAAACAAATAAGAGCCTGAGCCTTTAGTTTAAGGAGAGTTTAAGGAGACTGTGCGCAGTGACCATAGGAGCATCGGCTCAGACGAGCTTCTCAAGTGAGAAGCTGTGAGTTGCCAAAAGAAGGGGGCTTCAGCTGGTGCTGGCTTGTCTCTGGGATTTTGCCTTCCCTTGCAACACCGGGGGGAAGGATTCTATTCACACCCCAAATTGGCATGGCTCGATTACCTTGAGTTCTCCAAGTCATGAACAGCACACAGAAAATGCATCAAACTCAAGCCAAGACAATAGAGAGATATGCTGAGAACTTAATACGCCCACCTATTTATGCAGGAACCGGATGCCAAGAAACCGTCACTTTCAACAAATAACACAATCTGCTAATTATCTGCAGAGTGTTCCAGTCAGTACACCCCAGACTCACTACCTAGCAGGGACTGCTCTTCAATGGAGAGGGTGAGGAAAGAGCAAGACCAATTTGGAGGAATGTGAGAAACTTACAGGTTTGTGGAAGAGCAAGGTTGGAGAAGGATCCAGACTGCCTAGATGATGAACAGACCAAGCCAGAGAAGAAACAGCAGAGAGCGAATTAGCAGACACCTCTAATAACTTCACACAATTCAGGCACACACAGTCACACAAACATTCATGTGTTTACACTAATTCAAATATCTGGAGGTTTAATTCATTCTGTGGGAAGTATAGTCAACTGCTGGGAAAGCCTCATAGCTCTTTAGCCTTCCTCGGAGAGCAAGGTGTGTCTTTCATGCAGGAATGTCTCAGATCTGTGCTGCTCATCTTCAGTTCTCTCAGTTCCCTCAGTAACTGTGACTTGACAACACTGAGTAGCACCAAGTCAGGCAGAGAGAAAAACAACTCGGTTGTACCTTCAGAAGGTCATTCATCTCACTAAGCTGTGCTCCAAGGTCACTGGCCATAATGGCTCTCATTATAATTAGGACAAATTCTTCATACTTCCAACATTCTGAATCCATTACAGACACTCTGCAACCTTTGACTATGACTCGCTTGCCTGAGTTGAGGAAGGCACTGCAGGAGGTGTTCCATCAGTGGATGAGACGAGCCCCCTCTTATTGGTACATGTCTTCATTCCCATATTATGCTCAAGATAGAGAGGCAGGAGGGAGGAGAAAGCCAAGGACATGGGGAGCAGAAAAGAAAAGTTGCAAAAGGGATCTGGATGTTCAAACTCATTTTCAAAGTGTCTACAGGCTCACGTTCCTCCCAGATTTCAGGGTCTGGCGATAAGTCTCCAGGGACCCAGAACAATGGCATCATTGGAGAAGTCTCTAACTCCTTCCTGACCATAGATCCTGAACTGAGTTTTCTGTTTTTCTCTTCCATCCTTCTTTTCTTTTCTTTGTCTTCTTTTTTTTTTTTTAACATTCTTCTAGATGCAAATCTAGGCAAGACATCATTCACTTTGGAATGAGTTAAGATGAGACAGGAAAGAGATTATCCAAAAGAGGAAAGATTATAAGAACTAACATCTGCAAAGATTCTCCCCTGGAACTAACTTCCTCTCTCTCACACACACACTCTTTTTCTCTCCTCTCAGTGTTTCCTTCTGTAATATAATATTTACTCTGTTTTGTAATTCTAGTGCAGTGTGTTCTATTGTTAGCCCTTGTTTAATTTATCTGAGTCTAGCTCTCATGTCAGGTTCTGAAAAGAAATCGCTCTAGCTCTTTCAACCCATTGTCCAAACATTTTAAAAATGAAAAATAGGTTGACTTTAAAGTCTTGCTTTTGCTTCACTCTAGGGATTTTTTGTTGTTGTTTTTCTGAGAATAAATCACCATCTTCATCTTGACTAGCTAAATCAGTGGTTCTCCCTCCCCCCAGGCCCCGGGGACATTTGGTAATGTCTAGAGACATTTTGGGTTGTCATAACTTCGAGGACCAGAGTGCCATTGGCACCTAGTGGGTACAGATCATAGATACTGCTAAACATCCCAAAACACACAGGACAGCCAAATAATACACAACAAAGAATAATTCAGACAAAAATATCAATTGTGCCAATTGGGAAACCACAGGACAATGGGAGTACAAGAGCAAACTCATAACTACCTCCCTTTTCCCACTTATTTTTAAGCAACTGGGATAAAAATAACCAAAGCCGGACCTTCTCTTTAAGTAACTAAAAGTGAGCAGAGGTGGCAATTGAAGTTTTTCACCAATCATCCAAGGGGGAGGAGGGAAGATAGACTTGGCACCGGGTAAATCATTCCTGAATGAGTATAAAGCCCCCTCCACCATTATGCTTTTCTGATTTAAGCATAAAAGGCATGTGATTATGCAATGATTACAGTCCACTCTGGATTGTGGAAGTCCTCATTCTCCACTCACTGACTCCCGAAGGTCAGGGTAGACTTCTCAGCATCCTTCTGGTTCATCCCACCAATCGGAGACCCTGGAGTTCATCCTAGAGGCCACGCCCACCTCTCCTGAAGAGGCCACGAGGATGCTATGTGCGGAGGACACCTCATCTTTTCCTAAATCATTTTGCACATAAAAACTTTTAATGCCATCTGATTTTTTTTTCTTTCTCCTTAGCAAGAAGCACATGGCTACAGACTCTGTTCTTGCAGTGGAAAAGAACTTCACAATAGAGGCAAAAACAAATCACAGCCACATACAGTGTCATATTTCACAGAAAACTGTGTACGTTTGTTCCCCATATAGGACATACTTCAAAGTAACAAAATAATTCTATCAACTGTCATGTTCCTTCTTCCTGTTAGAAGTAGATGTATTTTTTTCCCCATCATGGTACATAAATATCAGAGAAAAGTAGTCTTTGAAATATTTATGTCCAGGGACTTCTTGGTTGGTTATCATGTGGGATGTGTTTAGGTTTGTGTTCAATGTTTCAGCAGCTTCAGTTTTCATTTTCCCTCCATCCGCGTGCATTCTTCCCAAATTTATATACCAGTCTTCGTCCATCCACACGTTCCAGAATTTCTCTTTTGTAGTAATATCTGTAACAAAAGGCATTGCATAAGGTGGCTGGTCTGATTAAGACAGCCGGGGGAATGACTGGTCACACGGCCTTATCACGCTTGGAGACGTGAAACCCCTCTCACCTCATGGCTCGGCTGAGTTTTTCGTAGGTCATGCTGCTGTTGTTTTTCTTTTTCCCCCATAGCTGGGCCACAGCCTCTGATTTCAAGAACCTGAAGATGCCCTCAGACCGGTCTTCCCACTTGATTAACCCTGGATTCTTGTCTGGGTTCAGGAGGATGTCGCGGATGAATTCCCATAAGTGAGTCCCTCGCGGATCTGAGGTGAAGGAGAAAAAGGAGTTTATTCATGGCTGAAGTCACTGCAAAGAAGGGCTAGAGGAAGCCTAGAGTTGAAATATCTCACAACAAGTCAGAGATACTTGATTCCATGCTACCCACCTGTGACGCCAAGTCACAGACTCCCCACTGGGTATTTAAGAATGAACTAGCACAGGTTTTTAATTTTACAAATCAGAAAGCTGAAGCATGGAGAATTCAACTCACTTGACCAAGGTCACACAGCTAACGAGTGGCAAAGTCAAGACAAAAGAATAGGTCTTACACAGAGAACAGATTTGTGTTTGCCAAGGGGGCACAGGTTGGGAGAGGGGGCAGAGTGGGAGGTCGGGGTTAGCAGATGTAAGCTATTATATGGAATGGATAAACAACAAGGTTCTACTGTATAGCACAGGGAACTATATACAATATCCTGTGATAAACAATAATAAAAAATATTTTTTAAAAAGGACGTATATATATGTATAACTGAATCACTTTGCTGTACAGCAGAAATGAACACAACATTGTAAATCAACTGTACTTCAATAAAAAGAAATAAGTTTAAAAAATAGGTTTTAGATCTCCTAGGCTAGGAGGTGTATCTTCTAAATATGGTTAACAGATTGCTGGGCATTCATTTCAACTTGTTACTTCCCAGGAGAGCAACGCTCAACCACTTTTATCCAGAACCTCTTTTGTTTAGAACCTCAATCAATTAGACGGCTGCCACCCAGCAACTGTGTCAGCCAAATGCGCATCGGTAGGGTCTTAGAATTCTAACTACTAGAATATATTGGTGCGGGGTCTCACGGGGGTGGAGGGGGCCAATTTGAAAATGAAACAGCAACTGCAATGAAATTAGCAACCAAATTCAATTCTACCCTCACTGGATTTGTGACACACAACTCCCTCCCACACCCAATTTGAAGGGCTGTGTTCATTCAGTTCTGTGGGATGACCTGGAGTAGCAGATAGCAGATGGCAGTCCAACTCCTTACAATTTCCAGATTACACCACCTTGATTTCTTTCCGTGTCCTCCCCCCCACCACCTCCACATCTCTGATATTTCATACACTTTCATAAGGTTTTATTATCGGGGGAAATACAACTCCCCAAAAGCACTGTTGAATCTTAAGAATAAACAGTATTTCTTGGAACAATAACTCCACAAAAGAAGCCAACATTCAGCAAAAGAAAAAAAGAATACACCCTCAGCTGTTTCTTCCCATCTCTCTCCTTTTCCCACCCTTTTTTCTGGAGAAAGGGAAATTGCTCACCCCATGCCTGCAAGAAGTTCTTGTTCACTGATGTCTCAGTTTTAGCACAAAGAGAACAGAATGAGGAGGCAATAACCACTGGGGCTCCACTTTGAGAAACAACTGCAGAGGGGGTTACTTAGACAGCAATGATGCCTCTCTTTTCACACCCTACCCAGTCTGAGGTGAAGAAATGCAGGTAGAAGGCAGAGGCAATATTTGTCTAAAAACTGGTGGCCTCCAGTTATTCTCCACTCAAGGGGAAGGGCCAGGAGGCATCTGAAAGCCAGCCAACTTACTGTGCTTTTTGGTGTGGGACTTTGTTGGTTGGTCTTGCTGCTTTTTCATATCAGGCGACTCTGCTAAAGAGAAAAATGAGAACTGCTTCATTTCCCTATTTCCTACAATTATCATCTTCATTCATTCATCCACTCATTTCACCAGTATTTATTGAGCACCTACTACATGCCTAGCACTGTTCAGGCAGGTGGTCGTGTCCAAAACAAAACAGAGGTGATAAGTGCTCTGGAGAAAAAATTTCAGGGTAAGAAATAGGGGTAGAAGTGTGGAGATAGGAATAATTTTGCCATTAAATATAAGGTGGTCACAGAAGACGTCTCTGATATGGGGACCAGAAAGGTGTGAGGGGACAGTCATACAGAGAGGTTGTGGAAGAGCTTTCCATGCCTGAGAATAGCAAAGGCCCTGAGGTCAGTGTGCATAGAATAGAAGGAAGTCAGTGTGGCTGTGAACAAGGGGCAGAGGGGAGCAGGTGAGGTTCAGATCACTAAGGCCTTGTAGGACTTTTTGAGGATTTTAGCTCTTATTCTGTGAGAGGTGGGAAACCATTGAAGGATTTATTTTTTATTTATTTATTTTTGGCTGCGTTGGTCTTCTTTGCTGCCCGCTGGCTTTTTCTAGTTGAGGCGAGCGGGGGCTACTCTTCGTTGCGGTGCATGGGCTTCTCATTACAGTGGCTTCTTGTTGCAGAGCACGGACTCCAGATGTGTGGGCTTCAGCAGCTGTGGCACACGGGCTTAGTAGTTGTGGCTCACGGCCTCTAGAGCGCAGGCTCAGTAGTTGTGGTGCCGGGCTTAGTTGCTCCACGGCACGTGGAATCTTCCCGGACCAGGGATCGAACCCGTGTCCCCTGCATTGGCAGGTGGATTCTTAACCACTGCACCACCAGGGAAGTCCCCACTGAAGGATTTAGGTCATTGAAAAGTTTTAGGCTTTTATATATATATATAAAACAAAAATGTAAACATTTATAACAAAGAAAGATGACTTGTAAGCCAGAGGAGTGCCTTTTTTGGCATGCAAAGTTACCTTTTAATCAGCCTGACAAAGGGGCCATTGACTGGCCTGAGCTCAGTACAGAGGGCCACAGTGGACTATGGAAACACAGATTAGTTTAACAAATGACTCATTATGGTAACCCTTGAGATTATCAACAAAGAGGAGTTGACAGAGGCAAATCTGTGAAATAAAACTTGTTAAAGAGAAAACTAAATGATCTAGCAGTGTGTGTATGTGTGTGGGGGGGTGTGGGTGTGTGGGTGTGTGGGTGTGTCAGTGGGCACTTCAAATGTCAGGACGACTAACGCAGATCTTACCCAAAAAAGCTCCCACAATCAAAACTCTGCCAACTTGAATCCAGGGCAGCCCCTAAATGGTAGCCAATCCTGATAAGAAATTGGACCAGTATATCGCATCCCTTCTGTGTACATTACATCAGGGCTCCCTAACTTAAGGTTTGCTGACCCATGTGTGGACTTCAATGGCATTTCAGACTGACTGAAACCACAGGCAAAGGAAGAGGGTCCACAGCTTTCAAGATTGTCAGTAGTGATCCATTATTCAATAAAGTTTGAATACCATTACCTCCTAAGGAAAATGGTTAAGAAGACTAGCTCCTGTTTCTTGACCACTTACTATGTACCAGTCACTGTGGTCAGCACTTTCCATGAATCACCTGTTTTGATTCACACAATCGCCCTATGAAGAAGGCGATAGCAGGATCCAGAGGTTTCACTCATAATCACTATTCTATGCCATTTCCAAAGAGGGTGCCACATAAGAGATTTCATAAACGTCTTCCCTGCCAAGAATCAGGTTCAGTTCTGCAACCCACTAGTTAGTGGGGAAAAGTCATCCCAATTTGATGATTCTCTATTTCCCCGCGTGCATGGGTGCATTCACCTATCTGATCCCCCAGATTGTCACAACTCAGAGCTCCCAGCAGATTGAAAGTCGTGGTGGGATAGATGAGAGAGTTTTAATAAGATCTGGTTACAAGAGAAACCTCTTTTTCTGGTTAAATGTGCCACCATCCTCCCCCACCCCGCCGCCCCTCCCCCTCAACACTGTCAGCAGGAGGGTTTGCACCCGACTTGGATTCCTCTGAAACCTGAAAGAACAAATTCGCAGGAAATGCAAGGAGACTCCACTCTCCCTCCCTGTAGGTTTCAGGGTGAGGTTGCGACATCCCATCAGGATGTGACAATATTGCGACAGGTTGGCACCCACAGCGGTTTCCAAGTGATACATCATTCTGACAGGGCCACGTTGTTCTGCAGACAAAGAGTGGCATTTACCCAGCAGGCCACAAGCAAAGCTCATTTTCAAATGGCATCCAGGAGGGACGCAGGGCCATTATGTCAGAGCCAGCATTGAACTCAGGAAAACCCAAGTGTAGGTGTCTCTCAGCTTTTTTGGCCTCAATCATTGTTTACGGGTTGCAAACTCATGTAATGCAAGACTCAGTTACTTCGGGGAGTTAAGGTACCTTTATGAATAAAATGGAAACCTCGGCCCCTCTCCCCAGAAAAAGGCACATATGTGTACACTCGTGAAATTCTGCAACAATTTCAGGAGTGCGTGGGTCACTTAGGAGTCCATGGACTCCAGATTAAGAACCCCCAGACCAGCTACACCACGAGGACATGTTCTCTTTGAGATGTCAGCCATTTACCCAAGCTAGATATCCATCCAGCTTAAGAAAGACCTCCCGCGAAAAAAATCCCCCCAGTAAAAATGTGTGCATCATCGTAGGCAAGAATATGCAGCCAAGGGCAAAAGAAACTTGAATTTCTTCCAGCCTCTTCTTCCAGCCCCCAGGGCATGCGCGACAAGCTGTGGAATCACCCACCTGCCTCAGCACTAAAATCCTTTGATCTGAAACCTCACCTTAATATGATGGCCTTGCCCCCTGAATCTTCCCCCGGCCCCCAAATAAAAGTCAAAACCTTTGAAGTTAGCTGCGTGGTTAAGTGATTCATCCTTATAAAATAATGGCTTGCTCTGGGGAAACTGTCCAGATTGGCCTTCTCCTGCTCCACTCCCAGGCACCTCAGGCCAAGGTCCAGTCCAGACGGGGCACCACCAAGGCACGAGTTTATGCTGAGTTCCAGAGCATGACTTCATCTAAGCTGCTTCACAAGAAGCAAAGATTAGAAGCATTTGCATATTATTCAGCTGTGAGCCACTTCTTTACGGGATATACAAATTTCAGTGTTATAATAGACCATGCCACCCTCGCTCTAGGCTCAGCGAGTCGGTGAATAAACACAACAATCCCCAATTAGCGTCATTGGCTCGAGGACTATCGGGCAGATCCGGAACACTGGCGGCGGCCATTTTATGAAATGAGCAGATGACAGAGACATCAAAACAGAGCCCGCTTCCCCACCTGTGTTTATCAGCGAGGGCGTCAGTTGACATGTGGCCTCGCCTCGGCGCGGCTTGTGACTTGCACTAAAACACATAAAGATACTTAACTGCACTCCATTTCATGGGAGCTGGAAATCCAAAGACTCAGACAAATGACAAGGGTCTTTGGCGGGGGGGGGGGGGGGGGGGCGGTTCTGGTCCCGTCCAGTAGAGACTAAACTATTCTGAAAGGAACTGATCCTTACAAGGCTGTAATTAACTACCCTACCTGGAAGGCTGTTACCCCAAAGAATTCACCAACCCAGACACTGAAATGATTCTTTAAGTGATCATTCGGATCGGGGTCCTGCAGGGCTCATCTCATTCTCCAGCCTGTGTTACCATTTCGGGATAGGCATCTGGAGTAAGGTGATCAAGAATCAAGGCAGGTGCAGGAGAGCAGATTTGTAAAGCCCATTTGAAGAAGGACTATTCAAAAGTAGAATAGTTGAACTCAGGAGACAGTGAGTTAGTTCCCTGTTACTACAAATATGAAAGCCGACATTGGTCCCTGTTGACTGGGAGATTCCAGCAGGTTAAGTCAGGATGCAGGAGAGAGCAGTGTGGCCTGGCTGGGAGGGCAGCAGAGTTGTTGATTACGGCTTTTCCTCTCCCAGGTGCCTAGAGACCTAACCATCCCTGAGGCTCAGGAAGTGGTTGGTTCAACTTTATTCTTCCTTGGAATCTTCTGCCCTAAGCCAAAGACCCAGGACGTGGGAGGTGACACCTCAGGAGGTGTGTCAGGAAGCCAGAGGGCGACCGTGGTGGTTTCTTCAGCTCTGAAAACCTTGGTCTTGACTGGGTGGCAACGATTGCCACAGAAATTTTACCCTGACTGGCTCAGTTCCCCCAGCATGGCAAATCCACTGCAGAACCTTTCCAGTGTTTGATCTAGTTCCCTAATTTCAGCAAATACTTAGAGTGACACATAAGGCGATGGGCCTCTGTGTGGAGGGGGAGGTCGAGAAATGAATTGGCCTCCATTCTTAACCTCAATTCCAGAAGCATTTACCCTGGCTCCCGGCCCTGTCTCATTCAAAGGGCTTGACCCGAACAAAACCTCAAACCAAAAGCTTGCATTTTTTCAGTTCTCAAAAGCACACTCAACAAAATGAAAAAAAAAAAAAAAAAAAAGGAAGGAGGAAGGGTTGTTGTTTGATTCTTCCTTTCACAGACACTCTTTTAAATCCCAGTTCTGAAGTTGCCCCAAATTCAATTCCAGGAAAAGACAGATTCACTTGTGACGGGTCTAAGCTCCATTTCACAGAGCCAAACAGACTCACAAATTCGCACCGAGATCAAGGGACTACACGAAACCCTCTCTTCACCTCCCCCATGCACTCATTCCTACCAGTGGACCTATTTGTAAGTGGACAAGGAGAAATAATCTGAAATACAATCTGAAGACTCCTCTCCCAGACTCCCAACAGACCAACCCTCCCACTCAGTGTAACCTTGATTGTGAGTCATGGGTAGACCCCAGATGCATCCAGTCCTAACCAAACACAACTCATATGAACATAATTCATAATGTGCAGGTGGTCTGACTAATTAGAGAGCCCTGATGAGCTAGCTGACAAGGTCAGACTTTAAAACTGACCTGTGATTCCCAGGGTTCCAGAAGTTTTCAGCTACTGCCCCTCCACCCAGAGACCATCATCCCAGGTTCACTGACCTCTGAATTCCACTGTTGGACATTCATTCTCTAAAGCCAAAGACAGCTTGTTGAAAATTAAATAGAGCCTTCTCCTCCATAAATATACCCACGTATGAATAATTTTATTGGATAATTTCACAAAAGCAAGTTTTTACTGAAGAGAGAGTTTCTGTTGTCACAGAGAGTGACTTGGTTTCACAGGAGCAAAACACATTTCCTAGAGGCATCCTTGCTGGTCATTTTCAATGAACAAATATGGGCCTGAAAGCAGATTCTTCATAAACTTTTCCTAGCCTTTTAATGGGAAAGACTCCAGCAAAGTTGGAAATGTAGGGCATTGGTAATTCTCATTAATTCACAGTAAGCACTTGCAGGAGGTACACTCAGCCTCGGATGTCAGGACAACTTACCAATGGGAAGGTGACCGCTGGTTGTCATGGAGATCTGGGCCCGGCAGAAAGTTTTGCTGTCCAACAACTCTGTGGCAATGAAAACATAAAGGACATTAAGAGTCCCCTCCTTACAACATAAATTTTGGGCTGTTAGAAAACCAGAATAAGAATGTAAGAGGGTCTTAAGCGTTGGGGAGTTAGTTACCTACTGTGCTACCATAGTTGGTGTCATATAAATAGTTTTCTTCTTTCCAGGTGTTCATGATGGAAGGGTCTACAAAGGACAGAAAATGGGAATGTCAGTAATCACCTTCCCCAGGTGAGGAGTTTGCCTTTTCTTACTCACTGTTCATCAAAGAGGTGTGGGACAAGGGGCTGGTTCTCAGAGAGAAGAGATAAGATTCTGCTTCAGCCACATGTTACCTTATCATAATGTTACCCCAGTTTTCTTCCAGGGCCCTAGGGGAGGTGGACTTTGTTACGGCCCCATCCAGGTGTTCTACACCTGTTGCATTTTGAGGGAAGTGAGAGACGTTGCAACAGTGGGATCCTGTCCTAGACCAATGCTTTCCTGAGGATATTCCCAGTCTGCACTTGGTGGGGGTGGGGGGGTCCAGGAGCCTGGCATTGTCTTACATTCTACTATATTGTCACCAGAATATTTTTAGACTAGTAAAAAAAATGGTAGGGACAAAATAATTTCATGATTAATGAGCATCTTTTCCTAGTAACGTCTTCGTGGGAGAATTAATGATGTTTCTTTAAGAAAAAGTCTGCTCAGTCTTATCACAGAGTCTTTATTGCTAAAATCCAGAGAGAAACTCTCCTCGAGTTGGGTGACAGCCCCCTCCCTCCAAGATTTCTCCAATATGCTTAAGGGGTGACATAAAATTTTCAAAACAGAACTAAGGAGAAGGAGATGAGAGTGTTACCAAATCAAATAAACAGGTTTTAAGAGTAGGGCCTCATTGCTTCATCTAGGAAAAGTTCTCTCTCTCTCTCTCTTCAGTGTGCTGGGTAAGCACGTCTCCTGACTCTTCAGATTTCAGACTCCAAGGAAACTCCCCTCCACCTACCCTAAACGAAGCCCAACTCCTACACACCCCTCACCTCTGGGCTGATCTCCAACAGAAGCTTCTTCTTTCCTGGCTGGCCAAGAGCTGTGAGATCTGGCAGGAGCTGTCACCTCATCCCCACCAGGAGCTTCCTGGTCTCCCCTCGTCACAGACAGAGGCTGCCCTCGGCTCCCTCCTGCCCAGCATCTGAATTTCAGGGCCGGGGTGGTAAGCCACTGGCCGAGTTTCATTTTGTTTTTGTAGCATAAATGGTATAAAAACCTGACTCACTGGCTAAGTCCTCCTGTTTACGACATAGGGATTTAGCTGGTATTTGAACTAATAGCTACGTGTTTGGGCACCCCAAGCCTGATCACTTAGGGGTTACACCCTCTGTCCTCGTTGGGTCACCTTGTATACCTGTTGTTGTCTCTGAAAACAAACTGAACCAAAAAGGTTTGGGGGTGTTGGCCCCTGTATGAGCCTCCTTTCCCCTCCTCCCAGGGTGGAGCTGCCTCCCCACCCTTCGGCTCAGCTTTTCTGAACTGGCAACAGGAGAATATCTGGATGGTCAAGGAGGAATTGTCAAGTACTTGGGACCTCTCCAGTACCAGCCTGGCTCCTCCGCTGGGGCTATCTGTCCAGTCAACAGTGGGGATTCGGGGTCAGGGGGCACTATCCTCTAGGCCAAGTCCTGTGCCTGCCTCTAGGGCAGTCACGTCCATAAAGCATAGACCATCTGGGTAACTCAACCCTGGTCTCTGCGGGGAAGGGCAGGGCTAGGAATACCTAATTCACATGTTTAGCAGCTACTGTTTTTTCTTTAATAATGGTAGACCAGCCCCCTTATAAAAGAGTAAATAACTGCGTGGGGCCAATTTCTGCCCCTAGTGACTCACAAATCACCCCAGGTCTAATATAGTCCTTGGTGACCGGCACGCAACCTGCAGGGAGGCCTGAGGCAAACTCCGTGGTTGGTCCATGTGGCCCACATTCTCACTGATGTGGACATGGGGAGTGACTTTGGAGCAGTGGCAGCTCCTATGGACTTGGGGGGACTTGCAGAGCTCTCCCTAGACTAAGAGGTCATAGGCCAAAGGTCACTATACAAAGACCTCTGATTGGTACAAGGCTCTAGGGCACAACTTCTCGAGGCAGTTACTGCCCCCTGCAAGTCCCCAGGGGAGACAGAAAGTCCCCAGGAGAGAGATTTTGGGGCAGAGGAAGGAGGGATGATTAGGCAGATGAAGGAGAACAAAAATGAATGTAGCTACTCTGGGCCTGCAGACCCTACTCAGAGCTCAGAATAGCGGCTTTTGTCTAAAAGTGTACTTAAGGCAGGAGTCAGTTCCACAGCTGCCTTTGGACATCCCTACAGAAACTCCAAGGTCCCCAGAAACTACAGTAACTACAACACCAAGTCCGAACCTTCCTCCTCCTTGTGAAACACACTCCCTCCAAGGGAGGAGGGGGAGAGGAGACACTGACCCTTCCTCTTCTCTCCCCTGGCTTCTCCTAACTTGGCCAAGTCCAATCCCCTGACTCTTTGTGGTGACAAGAAAGCCCACTTAGACTCTGCATTTTCTGGGCTCCTGGATCAGAGCCTGGATGTTCCCTTGACCAACCATGGGAAGCAGAGAAGTGTGGGCAGAATTAGGCTCACCATCAATCTTAGAAATCAGAAATAGTTGGCAGTCACTGGTCCCAAGGACGAGGGATGAGGCTCATGGCTGCCGGGCCAATTGGAGACAGCCAGGGAAGAGACATCCCTGGGTTTCCTGCCAAAGTACTGGCTCCGTCCCGCTCTCACACTCTCCCTCACACTCCCTCTCAGTTGTCCTCCGCAGGCCTTTGCCTACCAAGTTGGCTTATCTGCCACGACTCACCAGCTTGTTCGGTCTTGACGATGACATTGTGTGTGGACTGGAACAGGTCACTGCTGCACTGGCCTGTGAAGGACAGATTGGGAAACTCAGAGCGGGCCCACATGTAGCCAAAATGTGTTGCTTGACCAAGGATGAAGCTGGCTTCATGAAAGAGTTTCTGACAGTCCCACAGCATGGTCACCCTTCTTTGCTTCTGGGAGGGGGCTTCCCTCTCTGGATCTATAATCTCAAGCCTGGGGCCCTTGGCCCAGAAAATCAGTAGCTAGGGCACCAACATCAGATGGAATTATTTGGCCTTGTATAGAGAAGGCATCCAGTATGAAGGAAATAAAACTTTAGAAGTTGAAAGACCAGTTTTTCCACTAATAGCTGCAAGGTACTTCACCTTTCTTCATCTTGGTTTCCTCAACTGTATATTTCAGAGATTAAACTAGCTAAAGTCATTAGATTTCCTCTAAGGTGCTTTCACATACTAAGATTTGATACAAAATGCAAAGGAAACACAAGGAAAATCACCTTAATTCTTCTTTGATCTTAAATTTAATCAAACCCCTTTTGATTAGATCTAATCTATGAGCTATGTCTGGATAAGTGCAGTGATTCTTCCCTTATTTATGCCTGGCAACTTTTCTCCAGATGTATCATATATAAAAGCACATGTGAGTTCGTTTCATATGCTTTTCCTGCCCATCCAGATTATAAATATCTCAGGAGCAGAGGTCATGCTTGAATGTCTCTGACCTTCAGTTTTCCCAGATGAAAACTGCCCCTGTCAAATGGGTGCAATATTTATTTTCTCATAAGGTCACCAAATGAATCAATTCACTTAGAGTCCTCGTATAAGTAAATACTCAATAAATGGAAGTTAGAGGAATGTCTACAAAAAGGCAAACAACGAAACAAAGGTGAGAAATCTGGACATCAGGCATTCAGAGGCACCAGCAGCATGCAAGTCATGGAAGGCCAAAGATGGAAGGTCAAAGGTGGAAGGTCAAGGACGGCCACATCACCTCCCAGGCTTCCCTGCCTTGAGCTTCAATCAGGGCAAAGCTTTAAAGAGACAGAGACAGAGAAAGAGTTACCATTCCACTTGAGATGCTGCAAGTTGCTGTAGAGGAGCTGTCCCGCTGGATTTAATTGGAGGTGGGGAGGTAAATATTTTTAATTCTTCAAGTGTAAGTCTGCTCTTTCTGAAGATGCCTGGGGGTTATTTTTAGAGCTTTGTTTGGTTTGGTTCTAGTAAAAGAAAAAGGAGCAACCACCTCTGTGAGGTGGATGGGAAGTAGGGAGTGCCCAGGAGCTGAATGAGGTCATCTCAAATGACCACCACTTCTGCCCACTCCGAAGCCAGACGCTGGGTTCTCTTCAGTGTTGATGGCAGCTCTCTGGATCTGAATCTGGTTCACAGCCCTGGAGCTCATGCTTCCCAAAGCTCCAGCTACATGCCCAAACACAGATTCTGCTTAGACAGCATGCCCATTCCGATGTGGACAGGACAGCTCACTATTCATACATATCACTGCTTTCCAGAATAGTTCTCAGAGGAGCTAGTGTTTATAACCACTATCAGAAGAACCTTAGGCCCGTGTCAAGGACATTCTGCAAGATAGATGTCTACCCTACCAGCTCTTGCAAGCCAGTGTAGCACGTGTGCATGTGTGAATAAACTAGCACCAACGGACAGCCTTTAAATGGTGCCTGTCTATGTGCTAGGTGAGGCCTCAGGAAAGACACCTGGGGCTCTAGGGCAGCACCAATCCCAGAAATCACTGCAGAAACATCCCAGATGTGTCCAGACCATTCGTTTTAAGCCTTTTTTCGATTCAGGACCTTTTAAAAATCTGTTGTAGTATCGCAAGCTTTCTCCCCTCCCAAAAAACAAACTAGACCTAATTTTGCCTATTTTCTTACCACACTTACGTCCCATCTTAAGAACCTAGGTGTAGAAATTTTTTTAAAAAAATAGCCATGATGATCTTAACAAGCAAGGGATTGGGAATGAAACAATGAACCCCATTTGCAAGAGAAAGAAGTGGTTTTCTGAGAGTACCAAGTAACCTGTGAATACCCAGCTAACCTTTGTCTCCTTGGAAATTAACCATGTAAAGAGAGAATTACATTATGCTGGATTTGTATGGGATTAGACACACCTTGTACCGTAGGCTTCAAGCCTGTCCTCTCACCTCCCTTCTACTTCTCTGTCTCAGGAGACAGTAATTTGGAGGTGAGACCATCCTTGGATGCCCCTAAACAGGAGCCCTGCCAGCTGTGGAGTCTCTGCTCTTCCCAGATGGCTCCTAGCAGGGCAGAGAGACAGAGACAGAGACAGAGAAAGAGTTACCATTCCACTTGAGATGCTGCAAGTTGCTGTAGAGGAGCTGTCCCGCTGTCCCTGCCGCCCGGGTGAACTCCTGCAGACTCATGCTGCAGAGATGCTCGCCGTTGATGTCAAACTCCTGGAAAGGGATGCAGCTGGCATCCAGCTGGTTGGTGTCCAGGAGGTGCTGGAGCCATTCCCACACCTGGTACTTGGTCCAGTACTGAGGATGGATTTCATGCCACTGGCCTCCAAAAAACCCGCTGGAAACTGCAAAACAGGAGGCGGCCCTGTGAGTGACCTGTGTTTGTTTCCGAGCATGATCCCAGACGTGGGGATGCCCCTCTGGCTGCCAGACGTCACAGGGATCACAACCACCCTCGGCGTGCATCAGTGGGGATTGGAGCTTGAGATGGGCTCTGGAGAGGAGGCTCTAGGAAACGCAGTTCTTTCCCCAGTGGTGGTGGGAGCCAATCATTCAGCCTCCGTACATCTTCATTTTGTTCTCCATATACTTACCCCTGAGCTCTGGATGAGGACACAACACTTGAAATGCTCTGCGATCATGAGCTCTTTCCCCACCTCCCACAAACTACCATGAAAGCTAAAGCATTGCTACAGTTTCAACAGAGTATTAGCTTCTTGTCCACACCCACATAGTTGTCTCCTTCTCCCTCTCTCTCTCCCATTTATTTCTCTCTCTTACACTCACATATATACACATACATACCCAAAACTCAGACCATTTTCAACCAAAACTGAAGCTTGAGACTCAGGTTCTTTTCTCTGTGATGCCTTTGCTGCTCCCCAAAATGGTCCAGATGATTCATCTGCTCACGGTGCTGACATCCTCCCACCCCATACCGGTTATTACAGCCACTAGGATGTCACTTCCCTACTCAGCTACCTTCAGCAATTTCCCTTTATCCACTGAAATTAGGCCCCAAACTGCCAAGCCAGGCATTAAGGCTCTTCACTAACTATTCCTCAAGTGACCTTTTGCCTTTTTTCTATGTTGTTCTTTCAGCCCGGTTTGTATTCTACCTATCACTCCCTGTTGAATTTCTACCCAGCTTGCTGACCCTGACCACCCTATAAAGCCATCGCAGACTGACTGCTGAGGGCTGCTGTCCTCTGAAACTCCAGGAGATGCACTTTACATTTCTCCTAATGACGTTTGTCATGTTCTGCCTCTCTTGGTGGGACTCTAACTACAGTCCTGTTCTCCTTTGTAAATTGTATGCTCAAGGTCATGGACTCTATCTTACCCATCCTTGTATCTCCCATAAAAACTACCTCAGAGACTTTGCCATCATAGGTACTGTCTCTCTCTTTCTTTAGTAAATTTGGGGCTGAAGAAGAAATAACGTCGGTACCTGGAAGAGTTGTGAGGTGCATTCACAAGATGGTTAATTCAAGTACCGGTGAAGAAGAGGAATTCATTCAAGCCAATAACTATTACTGAGCTCACTATGGACTAACCATCTATGTACGTGACTCTCATACTCACTTAAGAGAACATGACGAAATCAGCCCAAAATCCTGGAGGGATGGAGAAGAGAGAACCAGCCTCTGGCGGCATGTAACCAGACTGAGAGAACTTATGATCCCCTTGAAAGCATGGGCCAAGGGAAGGAGCTCTCTAGTGGGCAAGGTGAGGGGCAAGGACAAGGGGAAAACCCTATTATAGCCCACCAAGCTGAAGGAGAGGAAGTCCAGCTGAGCATGACACACAGATATTCCCACAAACTCAAGGATAGACTAATAGAGGAATAGAGGAAAACGTAGCAAAAGAAAATGGTCCCTAACTTTTTCTTCAAGGTCATGCTAGATCAGTACTTCTCAAACTCTAATGTGATTCTGAATCACCAGGGAATGTGGTTCAAATGCAGATTCTGATTCCATAGACCTGGGGTGAGGCCTGAGTTTCTGCATTCCTAACAAGCTTCCCCAGGATGAGTATGATGCTGGTCAGTGGATACAGTTTGAATGGCAAGGAGCTACAGAGCTCCAAAAGGTTTGACCTCCACAATGCCTGTGGCCTAGCCCTCAACACCTCAGGAGGAAAGGCTGAAGGGGGAATGTTTCCAAGCCGGTCCCACCTGCCACTCATATTATGTGCCTTGCTCCTACTTCCTCATGGCCACACAAAAGCAGGCCTAAACCCTCAGCTTGGGCCCTAAAGGAGAAGCCAGCAGTGGAGGGGGAAGGGGCAGGGACTGGACGAATCTAGTCCCAAAATTCAATTACGTAGAAATATTCCCTAATACACCAACACTCAGAGCCTAGACCGGATGTCTCTATTTCCTCCCGACTTTTTGGTGTCCCACCAATACAGCTGTTTAAGGGTGGCCTACATTTTTTGCAGCTCCCCAAGTCTCTGTTCTTTTATTTTTTAATGAATTGTGTTGCTATGAACGTGCAGCTCCGGGTTTGTAAACAAGAGACAACAACTCTCGATAACCCCACACCAGGCCTGCGGGACTTTCTTCTCTCGATGTCACATGACGCAGATGAGAGGATGGCTCCTGACACGCAGCCTGTTAGAACTTGGCAGAACCCGAGACTTTTGTCTAAAGTTGACCAGGGGAGACTCCCCATCAGCCAGGAGACTCATCAGATTCCTGAAGCTTTGGGAAAAGCACTGAAAATCCTATGAGTTCAGCTCCTCTCTGGCATTCAACTGGCCTCCCCCATCAATCATGACCAGGAGCTGGGCCTTCTCTGGGGCCTCTGGAAGTTAGAGAGTAAAAAAGTGATGTTTAAATTCCACTCCCTGCTGACTACACTCCAGAGGGATGCTGCCTTAATCGAGGGTCCTAGGGCCTGGCATCCAAAGGATTGTGTGTTTCCCTGTTTGGAATCATGCTTCAAGGTCCCCACAAGGAACCTGAGTCCTGCCACAGGGAAGGTCATGCCCAGAAAAGGCAGCAGTTCAGAAGCACAGGTGATCAATAAGAGAAGGTCACCCATCCCCGCTTTCGACCACGTGTGGCTGGGCTTCCAAACTGGAAGGTGGAGCTGCCCACAGATTGGCCACTGCTTAAAGAATGCACCCCTTCCATCAGCCTCCCACTGCTGCTTCCCAGACTCTGCTCACCGATGGCCCATCTCCATTTTCTCAAGGGAAGCAAGTGCAGCAGAGTCTCTGCGGAGGAGATTAGCGGCAGGTATGGGGTGGGAGAAGGCCCAGAGCTCCCTACACCCACTGCGGTTCGGTGCACAGCAGTCTACGCAAACTGAACACCTTCACAATGGGGTGCGGTGCCCTGATTCAGCAGCAACTTTATTCAGTCCGGCTTCTACAGTAAGCCATGGGCTTGATCACCAAACCTTCTATAAGCCCCGCCACCAGGCCCTCCTTCTTCTAATCAATCGGTTCTAGATTAAAGCACCAAAGGCAGGCACACGGTCTCCTAACAACTCTCCCCTCCCTTTACAAAGGGAGGTCACCGGAAAATGAAATAGAAAGATTAAGCTGCTACAAGTCTCTTCTCCTTAACTTCCACGCTTCCATGCGACACACACACACACACACACACACACACACACACACACACACGCACACACAGTTTTCCATCCTATCCTATCTTGATATCCCAGCCAACACTATTAAAGTTGGCCTTCCTTTGGGGTGCCTCTTCTATCACCCTCTCTGCCAGGCTACCAACCTGGACCTTTGAATATTGGGGGAAAACCACGGAATATCTCAAATGGGCTTCTGGCTGAGGTCCTGGGGGGCCTGTGAGGACCTCCAGCATGAAGAGTTTTCTCCAGTCTCCCTGGACCCCACACCCCCCGGCTGAATAAAACCTGTATTTTTCATTAAGTTGGGAAGCGAAGCCTAATGAAAGCCGAGGAAGAATCCCCATGGGGAGTGACACTGGCCCCGCGCGGCCCCTTACCATTGCACGTGGGGTAGGTGTCTGTCCAGGCCGGCTGCTGGTGGAGAAGATTGCTGCTGGGAGTGAGATTCATCACACCACTTCCTTCCAGAATCATGATCTGTAAGGGGATCAAACAGGCCGTTCAGCCAGCGCCTCTCAGACAAACGTCATTTGAGAGTATAGATCATAGAGTGAATTTAGGAAAGAAGAAATAATTTGGTCCTTCCATCCATCGCCTGCGAAGCATGTTGCCACAGCCCTTTCAGTAAAAGCAAAACTCACTGGCAATTAACAATGTCCAGGTTCGATTTTCATATGCATGAGGCAAGATTTTATAGCCACCCATTCACAAATGAATAATCTCTGATCGGAATGAAACGGGAGGAAAATGGAATACTTGCTCACTGGGCGAGTCTGGCCAGCAGCCAATTTTTTTTTTTTTTTTTTAACAAAAGTGAAAATACCAAAGAGGTTTTTATTTAAAGTAAAATTTCAATCAATGAAAACCCAAATGGGTAGCAGAACAGACCCGGCACCTGTGCAGGAACTCTGACCTGAAATCAGACATTCACAAGTCCCAACACATCTGAGCAGCCTACACCTGGGCAGCCAGTAACTTTCCTCAGCACAAACGTCTGCCAGGGGATAGGCTCGTCTTGGAGGACATCAGCCATATTTGACCTAGAGTTTTTCAAGTATTTGGCTCCGCGATAATATTAGAAATCAGTTGGTTTTGGGGACAAGACACTGCCCCTTCCCTTCCTTCCTGGTAAAAATTCAGCCCCACGTTCCCTCTCCTTTTAGAGACCTGGAGAATACCGCAGGCTTCGAAGCTGATCTGAAGCTGACTTTCTCAGTCTGAGGGTTCATTTTCTCAGTAAAGGACCCAGGAGAAGAGGCTTTCTTCCATGAGCCTGTTTGGGTTTTTTAAAACATGTAAAAATTTTACACTTCAGAAATATTCACCTCAGTCGTCCAGCATCTACAGTCTTCCTACCCTCCAGGCAGGCGCCCTCCACCTTTCAGACTGAAAGCCCCAGAAGTGTGTTCAGTCATCCAAAGGATGAACAGCCTGTTTCCAGAGGATGACTGAGCATTACCCAGGGCCTCTAAGGGTAACCTGCTCTTTCTAAATGTTCGGGTAGGGAGAAGAGTCTAGCTTTAGAGGAGCAGATCATGGAAATGTTTCTGCCTGTATGGGGGAAATCTTGCATCTTCACGAGTCACCAACCTCTCCCAAACTGCCCAGCCAGAGTGGTTCCATCCCTCAAAACCTTTTCCTCTAATTTAGCTGGTGCTCCTCTGGTTCTATGTAGGGCTTGAGAGGGGAGAAGAGGGGTCTGGAAAAGGCATAAAAATTCATTCGTGCATTCATTTATTCAACAGATATTTATCAGCCTTGCAATGGGCTGGGCACAGTTTTAGGGACCAGGGATACAGCAGTGATTAAGAGTTGAACTAGGCTAAACAGGAACATTTATCATGATTATTAACATCATCCTGGTTGTTTGGCAAATAATTAGGCCTAAGTAGAAGGCAGGGGAAGGAAAGAGGGGGTGGGAATAGCAAACACTGTAACAGACCACAGGGTGCAGAGATGGCAACGCCGGATTCTACATGGTGGTACCATAGAGACGAGTTTCGAAGTCAGAAAGAGCGGGGGGTTTATCCCACGCTCTCACACTTACCTGCTAAAGTTGGTACTAAGTCGAACAAAAGTCACTAACCTCTCTGAACCCCAGTTTCCTCTTATGCAAAATACAGGTCGTCATACGTACCATGTGCATTGGTTAGAGCTTAAACGAGTTTCTGTACCTCGAGCGCTTGGCACAAAGTCGGACATGACCGCATGGTAGGCGTTATGAGGAGGAGGGTAGGTGTTATGAGGAGGTTATCTCTGGATAACCCAAGCCAGAAGCAACCTTGGGCCTCAGTTTCCCCACGCAAAAATTTAAAGAAGGTAAATTGCTTCTTAAGTTCGTTTCCAGAAATCTCTTTGATTCTCACTCTCAGAGAAAACCAACCCAAGTCGAGCCTTCTCCTCCTTCACAGGAACTGCACCTTTTCCCATCGAGCTTTCTACAGCAATTGCCCTAAGCGAAGAAGCCAAATGGGGGACTCCAAGGTACAAGAAAACTTCCAGGTCCCTAGAAGGGTGGCTGGGGGAGGGAGGAGGCATGGCAACGGCTCCTGTTTGCTCAAGGCCGGGCTTGTTCCTTGCCAGCATTTGCTCAACTACAAGCAGTAGACAGGTTACTGTTTAACCCTGAAGGGGCTGCAGCTCAGAGCCCAGCCCATCTGCCCTCCAGGCTGTGGGTAAGGGTGGGGTGGGCAGCGGCGGAGGCTTCCCTGAAATTCTTTCACAAGGGTTTGCCCGCAGGGCTGTTTCAAAGTGGCCATTTCAGTGGAAGCCAGACCTGCCGGGGCCAACTAGGACCCACCTCCTCAGCCGGCTGGCCCAGACCTTCTGCTCACCACTTCCCAAAAAACTAGAAGGCAGGGTGGTGTGAGGACTGAACGCCTGGCTTTGAAGTCAGGGAGAGGTGGGCTCAGAACCTACTTCCCCTGCTCACTGTGGGTGACCTTGAGCAAGTTCAAGTCTGCCTAGCCTACATCTTTCTGATCCTCACTTTCCCGCCCTGTAAAATGGGAACAACCCAGACGCAGAGGGCTGTGGGCATCAAATGAGCTTGTGCATGCAGAGAGCCGAGTGGGTACTAAGGAACAATTCAATAAATGTCGCATGACCATGTGGGCCAGTTTTCCTCTTAGGACCGAATGCCCACCAGCCCCTTTCCTCCAGGCAGACATCATTTCTCAGCACGAGGCACCCAGAACTCTCAACCCACAGAGAAGCCCTGAGGACTACAAGGTCACGGCTGCCCGGTCGCCACCTGGCCCCCAGGAGGCTGCGCGCGCTCCCTGCCGGTACCCCCTTTCCAAGGGAAAGCAGCTGGCAGGGTGAGGGGCCCCTTTTTACAGGGCACAGGAAATGGTTACTGCCCATAAAAGAGTTTATGTCGCTTATTCCTTAGTGAGTCAGAGTTCACCGAGGTCACCCGGGCTTGTGAGGAAAGAAGATCAGTATTTTCAACCCAGCTTGGGGCTGCAGGGACAGCGCCCTTAGCGTGGGCACCGAAGGCCCCCCACCTCGGGGCCAGCATGGCGGAAGGCCTTTCACCAAGTCCTACCCCCTCGGAGGCCCAGCTCTTCAGGTGTAAAATGAGGACATTTGCCCCCCAGCAGCCTTATAGGACTGTTGAAAAGATCAAATGAGATAATGGATAATAAATGTGCCTTGCGAATTGTTTTAAAAAAAAAGCATTATGGGCTTCCCTGGTGGCGCAGTGGCTGAGAGTCCACCTGCCGATGCAAGGGACACGGGTTCGTGCCCCGGTCCGGGAACATCCCACATGCCGCGGAGCGGCTGGGCCCGTGGGCCGTGGCCGCTGAGCCTGCGTGTCCGGAGCCTGTGCTCCGCAATGGGAGAGGCCACAACAGTGAGAGGCCCGCCTACCGCAAAAAAAAAAAAAAAAAAAAAAAGCATTATTATAATCAACTCACCCACACTCCCATATATGAATATAAACTTTCTATGGTACATGGTGATTACTTTATGGGGTATAAAAAGCAACCCTTTTCATTAAAAAGTAAGGGAATTATTTAATGCTGCTCTTTAAGCTTTCTACTTTACCTTCAGCATAGCTTTTATTAGTTTCTTTCAAAAGAAAAATATATCAAGTGTGGGAGGTAGAGACTTTGGAATCTCTGAGGCCCGGGTTGGAATCCAGGCTCCCCATCTTTCAGCAACGTGACCTTGAGTATGTTACCCTTTCCCAGCTCAATGTCTTCAATGATTTCAAAGGGGAAGTCGGGGAAAGTGGATGTCCTCCAAGCCTAAGGGCTGTTTGGAAGGATAAATAATATCATGGATTTAAAGGTCCCTAGTCCGATGCCAGAACACATGTCCTTATTTAAAATCAGTTTCTTTTCCTTTCTTTAAACATCAGTTCTCAGGGTGTCGCTCTAACACATTTTACTTCTTCCAAGATTGGAAGAAGTAAATTCAGAGCCTAAGTAAGAAGGTTCCACCCTTCGAGCCAAAAGCAAGCTGGGAAAAGGATCTATTTGGCCTCATCTCCAGCTCGAGGGAGAATTCTAGGGGTGAAAAGCAGTTTCTCAACCTCAGCACGACTGGCATCTTGGTCCAGGATGGTTCTTTGTTGCGGAGACGACGTGTGCATTGCAGTATGCTTAGCTGCGTCACTGGCCACTAGATTCTAGCAGCACTCACCCACCACCCGCCTGAAAAATGTCCCCGGAGGCAAATCACCCCCATGTGTGAACACCAGTCAAATGAGAGCCTGTGGAGGTGACAGCTCAGGCTTTGATCTCGCTGTGTGGTGACCTTGCACTGTTTTCTATCCTTTCTGAGCTGCTATAGCCTCTCCCAGGAAACAGCCATGGCATTAGTATTACCACGTAGGCTTGCTGGAGGACTGACTGAGATAAGGGACTGCGAGGTCCCCAGCACAGCGCCTGGTCACGCTGGGTAATTGCCTCCTAGGTAGAAATTTAAGAAAATGCACTGGGTATCAGGCCCACCTTTGTCTATTCCCGCATGGTATGTATTCTGGGAACACAGCATAAATTACTACTTGGGCTATTAAAAACCGCACACCAGAAAAAAGGTAAATCTTAACTGAAACCGAAAGAGTGAAATGCAATGTGGGTGGTGCGGCGTTTTTCCATCTGCATTCTCTTATCCCCCCTCCGTGTATACAAACAATCGGAGGGAACTTTTTGACCCCTGGGATTGTCCTGACTTCCACATTCGCCCCAGACATCACCCTTTGCACGGCAGTTCTAGAACTGACACTTTGGGTGACCGAAGTCCGGAGCCACGCGTGGGACCCAGTCGACTACAGTAGACGGCATCTCATGCCAGCCTTCCAGCCAGGACCCATTCCACCTTAGGCAGCAATTCCCTGGCAAACAATGAGCTACTAAGGTTTGACCAGTCGGAACCCATTTTGGCAGAGAGACGACACCGTGCCGTGCTGGGGCGGCCACAGACACCCTTTACTCGCCTACTTTGTTAAGCGGCAGTTCGGAGTTAAACACAAATTCCCACAGAGCCCTAAGATGCTAGGGTCTCAGACCACTGCTGGGCCACCCACGCATAAAGGCGATCTACCACCTCTGTACCCTCCCTGCCAGACCTTTATCAAAGGCTAAACTCCCTTCGAGCACCAGCTTGACCACCATGCACAGGGAGGACCAATGGATCGGGGTGGAGGCCATCAGAGCACTTGGCCTGACCCTAAAGTTTAAGAGTCTCACATTTTAGCTGCTGCTCGGTGGCACAGATGGGAACGCATGAGAAAGAGTCCCACTAGCATCTGGGTTGAAAGGGCATACTCAAGGTGTGAGGACCTTCAAACCCAGCCCGATGTTGCTGCATTTCTGGAGGGCAGCTCTTACAGTGACTCAGATGGCGAGGCTTGAAATCCTGACTCTGCCCCTTGGCAGGCTGTGTTGACCTTGGGGAAGTACCATCCCCTCTAAAGTCTCAATTTCCCACTATGACAGAAAGTGGGGGAAATGGAGTTGATGTGCGGATTAAATGAGAATGTTTAATGTGTGAGAATGTAAAGTTCTCACACATTATCTCATACGTGGCAAGTACCCAGGAAATGTTAGCAGCTATCATGGGGTCTGCCCAGGGATCTCTCTCTAAACTGTGCTGGTTGGTTTGGGTGACATTCTTGGGGTCGGGTTAGACCCTTCAGGGGCAGGATGGTGTAATGGTGGGGAGCCCCAGGCTCTGGAGTCAGATGGCCATGGTTCAATCCCTGGCTTTGCCAGTTTACTAATGGGGCAAGCTTGGACAAGTGATTCAACGTCTCTTGAAGGTCTCATTTTCCTCATTGATAGAATGGTATGAAAAGTGTTGATAGATGATATGAAAAGGGTTGTTGAAAGACAAAATGAGATGATACCAGTAGAGTGCTTGGAAAAGCGCTTGACACATATTAAGTACTTGGTAAATTTAAGCTGGTCTTTATAATCATTATTATCATTTCTTTATTGTGCTGGGGCTATTATTTTGTTGAGTCTCCAAGGAGGAAATTGAGGGTTTAACTCACTTCAAGCAAGGCTTCTAACTTCCATCTACGTAATATTCAGCAACCCCAGCTGGCTGGCACAATCTAGCCTAGGGCTGGACTCGTGCCTCCCCACTCCCCATCCTGGGCTGCTGGGCAGACGCACCATTAGGCTGAGCCGTGAGTGGCATCTCTCAGCCCCTGCTCACAGAAGCCGCGCTCCCCTGTTCTGGGCATGCATCCTTCCTTCTCCCCTTCGTCCCACCAGGCACACGCTCCCTGAGGCTGCCAGGAACGGTGGAAGGGCACCCCTCTGCAGGCCTTGGGTTACCACCCGGCATTGTGCTCTCACACACCATGGTTGGTTGGCAGGTGCACAGGAGAGCAGCACATCCAAAGTGGGATCTCCTGGCAGAGAATGGCCAGAGGATCTCTCTATCCTACAGGGTCCCTTAGCACATGAACTGCTCATTTACTGGAAGAAGGTGGTCTGGGATTTGAGCTCATGGGAACAGAAAAATGAGGGGAAGGAGGCACCTCTGGGACTTTGACAAGGGACCAGAGTCATGCACTCCAGAACCCAGGAGCCTCTGCCCAGTCTCGGGACTCCTACCAAGGCCAAGAACTGCTCCACTGGTCTCTCTTCTTAAACACACAGAGAGAACCTGCTAGCAGAGACAAACGCAGCCCAGCTTGGGCTCGCTTATCTGGAGCAAGGTGTGTCTTTTGCTCTGTGGTGAGGTAACTGAGACCAAGGACAAAATGCTGTAAAAATGAAAAAGAAAAAAATAATAGTAATAATAATAGTAACTATACTATAGTAGCTAGGGTTTATTGAACATTTAAAATGTGCTGGCTCTGTGTTAATAGTTTTAAATACATTGTCTCAGTCAATATTCACAATTACTCTGTAAGGCATTATGTCATTTAACAGATGGTTTATCCGAGGCTCAGAGAGGTTGGATAACTTGTTCAAGCTCACACAGTTTCGAAAGAATTGAAGCTAGAAGAGAATTCAAACTCCAAGGGTCTAGCAACAAACCCTGGGGACTTTCATCTGGGGCCTCACACCTTTACCAGGTTTCTCCAAGATTACAAAATTCTCTGGTTCATTCAATCATGCAGTGTCCCTGATTGAAACCCTTTTCCTTTTTGCCAGAGCAACCCAAAGCCGTCACTCTTCTCAATATATTCAAGAGTTCTTTTTAGAATGAAAGGGTAGAAATCTGTCTTCATTCTGTCATACCTACCATATACTCAGGTAGGAATATTTAGGGTAGGAAAGCTGGGCCAATTTTACTCTTTTAGCCATTAATTACAGATTTATAGCCCTATATATTTATATACACACACATTTACATGCATATATATACATGAGTATATTTGCACACATATATAATATAACCTCTCCTTTTATGACTCAATAAAGTTATTTTTATTTTATATTTTGGAAATAAACTGGTCCATAATTCTTTGTGCTTCATCTGAATTAGCTCTCAGTCCAGAAAGTAGGGTTTGCTCTTTCTGGGAGGGTAAAGATACACTGGGAGCCACCAGGACCACGAGCAGACCACAAGCAGGGCTTTGCCTGTATTCCCTGTTCCCAGCCCCAGGGGACTGAGAGTCAAAGCCATGGTCTGCCTTCTTCCCAGCTCCTTGATACCTTCAACCACAACATCCCCAAATGGCCTCAGACCTGGCTGCCTTGTGTGGGTATTTTTACTCCTCAGGCCCGAGGAGCAATTAGACATTGTAAATAATTACTTTTGCAATGACAGTAATATCTAAACCATTCTCGGTCCTTAATCAAAGTTACCCGCAGGTGAATTCACAGCATTTGCCTGAAGGATGTTGCAACATATTACCGACTTCCTGTTTCAATATGACTATCATTTCAAGAGAACTACTCCCAACGAGGAGAAAAGAAAATTCAAGTACATGTGAAATCTAACTGAATGTAATACAGACAATCATTTGTGTTTTCCAAATGAATTAAAATGTGAATCAAGCTTGGGGAATGTATTTGATCCTCTCGGGATTACATCACAGGTAATTTCATACCCTCATAATGTGTTTTGAAGCAGACATTTCATGTTCCCAGGGGCAACATCAGAAGCATTATTCCTGGGCTTTCAAGCGTTTTCATGAGCAATGATGCCATATTGGGAGGCCAAGAGCTGATCCATTATAGATACACTTTACTGACTGTGAACCATTTGGAAATATACACAGGAGGCTGATCTTTATCAGTCTCGGTGCCGGATGGAGACAAGATGCAGATCCTGACATGGACGGGCACCAGAGTTGATCAAAAAACAAGATTACCTTTCATGACCCCAGGAGCCTCATCAATTTCGTTCAGATATGACAAACTAAGAAAAATAGGGCAAACTTTGAAGCATAAAAGGTCACAGAGTCTTTTGAGACCTTAAGAGAAACTAGGGTTTTCTCCTCTTCAAAATGCACACCAGGTTTTGCACGTATTTCGTGGGCCCCAGGCCCTCTAGAGACCGTCCACTGACCCCTGCAAATCTATGGACACCGTGGATCTTTAAAAAAAAAAAACACAACTCTCTTGCTCTCATGTTGGATTGAAATGTAAAGAAAACTTTGCAGTGGAGTTAGGGATGGGAGACAAGTCTACTCCGACCTCTGAGAGAAGGCCTGAGAGATTCTATTCTTGTTCTTACTTGACATGGGTGTTGCCTAGTTTTCCTATGGTGACACCAGGAGGGGCCCCACTGTCCCTCTCCGTCGGCACCTAAAGTAGGGATCGTGCTGCATCCAGGAGGGTCATTCGGGACCTCTGTTTGAAAATGCAGTGAAGAATTCACCATCCTCCCCACCACCCTGAACCTCAGGATCTCTCTCCCCACTAATCCTCGATCTCTATTCTAAAACCAAATAATCACAAAGTAAAGATCATATAGAAAAAACAAAAACATCCAAAAACAAACAAAAAACCAGGCCTACTTTTACAGCCCTAGGTCTCCGTAGGTCTTTGGAAAGGTACAGGTATGGGGACTAGAGGATTACATTTATGGCCCTTATTCTCCTACTTGGCTGATGAGGCCGCACACGTGTTTCTCAAAGGTTGGTCTATAGGCCACCTGTATCATCATCACCTGAGGAGAAGTTAAATTTGAAGTTTCCTGAGGTCCCGTCCAGACCGTGAATCAGAATCTACATTTTTGAGACCCTCCCTTCACGAATCCTTAAGCGCTCTCACAGCTGAGAGCTTCTGGCCAAAGATTCATCTACTTGCCTTCTCTCGATTTCCCACAACAAGATAACAAACTCCAGCAGATATCAGCCCTAAAAGAAACATCCATAAACACCAGGAAATCTTTGTAAAGTCAGAGACAATACATTCAATCCGAAGAACTCAAGCTCCAGTTCATCTGCGGAGATTCTATCACTGTATTATTTGCAAACTTGAAATAAAGCTGTCCCTAATGTCCAGTACCACCAAATGGTTCAACGCAACAGTGCTCAACGAACTTACACGTATGAGTCTCTGAAGGCCAAACAAACAAAGCCAGCATTTGCAGAGGATTTTTGTAATGATAATTTCCATCAAGGGAATCTCATGGCTGGCTGAGTCACCCCTTATCCCACCCCCCACCCCCACCCCACCTCAGCTCTTCCAAAGTTTACTTAACCACTTTGGATTTCAGACCTCATACCGAAGAAAATTAGTATCTTAGCCTTTGGCAGAGAGAAACAAACAAGGAATGTTTGTCCCACAGGTATAAATATTTATCCCCTCCAATTAATACATATTTCTTGACTGTCTACTAGATGCTAGGCACCGTGCTGGGAGCTGGGGGCACGACAGTGAACAAAACACAGAAGCTGCCCTGCTCAATTGGACTATCCAGAGAGGACACCACTTCTGAAAACCACAGTAGCTCTTTCCAAAATCATCTGACCTCATTCGCCATCTCCTGCTGGGGTTACCATGGAACCAGAGGAGACAGAGCCTGGCAACCTGCTCTGGCATTTGGAAATCACCAAGCTTGGAAAGAACTTCACCTCCATTTAAAAACAGGACTGATGGGCTTCCCTGGTGGCGCAGTGGTTGAGAGTCCGCCTGCCGATGCAGGGGACGCGGGTTCGTGCCCCGGTCCGGGAAGATCCCACATGCCGCGGAGCGGCTGCGCCCGTGAGCCATGGCCGCTGAGCCTGCGCGTCCGGAGCCTGTGCTCCGCAACGGGAGAGGCCACAACAGTGAGAAGCCCGCGTACTGCAAAAATAAATAAATAAATAAATACTAAAAAATAAAAACAGGACTGATTCTCCTCTCTCCAACAACCCCAAGCCCTCACCTTCACAGGAAACCCTCACCAAGACCTGGCGTTGGCAGCCATGAGTTTCACACGAAGCAGCTTCAGCCAAAACCAATCTCCACTCAGGGCAGAATAAAGCGGTTGGTTGTCTGGACGGCTGAATGTCTCTCCCCGAGACAATGGCGTGTTTATGTGTCGGAGGGTTGGGGGCAGGTTAACATAAAACCCACCGTAAACAGAGCTGTTCATTCTGTTGCTGGCAGGGGCTTCTGTTATCTTCTGAATACCTCCCAGAGGGTATGAGCCCTACCTTTGCATTTGAGTTGGCAGCAGAGTTATTTTTTTGCACCTGTTGCTCTGCTCCAATAACAACGCAGTTAAGCATTGATTTGTTGGAAAATAAACAGAAAAAAGCAAAGAAAGGCATCTGCCCAAACAGCCTGAGCTGGTTTGACAGAGCGTTCATGCCAATTTGTTTTTCCTATAAAAATCAAAGAAAAACCTACACTTTCACTTTGGATGCTACCCTCCCACTCCCTCAGAAGAAAAGGTGGTATCGAAGAGGCCAGCCAGAGCTGGCAGGGCCAAGGAGCCAGAATACACTGTACTTTTCCATCGGCTGGCTCTGTGAGGGCGCTGAGGGGTGTCCAAGATCTGCAGAATGCCATGGCCAGCCTCCAGCCAGCCCAGGTTAAGATCCGGAGTCAGATTAACAAGGGCGGAGAAGGGGCTGCTGGGGTATGATCAAAACCCACACCACACTCTTCCAAATGGTTGACTTCTGAAAGTCAATATGGTTCAAGTAGTAGGTGTGGCCTATGGGTACCTCCCCAAGCAGAGACTCAGCCTGCTTCTCCCAAAGACTTCTTCATCCAGCCCTGGGCGGCAAGCAAAGTTCGAAAACTCCAGGTCCCTGGACCATAGCTTTCCCAGTGGGGAAGGGAGGTTAGCCATACCTACCTCCAAGGCAAGATGTATGGACTCGCTCACGTCCCGCCAAGCGACTTGATGTGTCACGTCCCCAGTGGAAAGGACCTAAGATGTTCACAGTGTGATGCCTGCATTAATTCAAGCATCATCGTGCTCTCATTTCTCAACGGTTTGTCAATATCCCACGAGGAGCTCAAGCCAAAAAGGGCCACAAAGAGCTAAACGAATCACTCAGATGGAGATCATGACAATACTAATTAAGCAGTGACATCATCACCCACCCTTTAGCGCAGTGTCAGAAGAAGCCTCTTAATATCTCTTTTTAAGCCTTGAGCAGAAAGCCTAGGACGTGGGCCAGGCTCACTGTTCCCCGAGATGACCACTTCCCCTCAGCTTTCTCTCGGCTGTTGGGCCTTCATTATCACCAGACTACTGGCTTAATGGGGGAGTCACAGCAGTGGGGGAAGGCCTCGGAAACGCCGCTTCTCGAGGAGCGTTACGAACAAGGTGTTCCGACAGAAGAGGGATATGCCTGGCTGAGCATTCCCAAGCATTCTTGTCATGAGCAGGGCAGGGAGTGGAGCGCCTTGGAACCAAACTGGGCAGCCAGAAAAATAAAAGATTTAACAACACCCTCAGTTGACTGAAAAATAAATAAGACCAAGGACACAAGAATGCGGGAAGGGTGGAGGGAGGTAAGAGGTGGGAACCGCAGCCAGGCAGGGGTTGGGATGGACTGGGACAATGGATTTGACCATGTTGAGATTCAAGCGTCTTCCCAGAGAAAGACTAAGATGACCCAGCCAAGGAAAGATCAACAGCCACCAATTTAGAATCTCACAGACTGAATAATTACAACACAGCAGACAAAATTATGACGAGGATGATAGTTTATATTTATTGAGTGTTAACGATGTGCCAGGAATTGAGCTAGGCTTTACAGGAAGTTCCTCACTCGATCCTTGCAATAGCCTCAAATGTTGGTACTAATATTAGCCCCACTTTACAGGTAAGGAGGCACAGAGAAGTTAAGCAACTTACCCAAAGACACAGAGCTAGTAAATGGACTGGATATATTATAATAAATGTATTGGAGTGTGGCAGGAAAGTGCAATACAACTCTTGTAGCTTTGAAAATGGATCCTTGTATTTCCAAAGACGAGGAAGATGTCTCTTTAGGATCGCTTACTTTTATTTTTGAACTTGAGATCCTTTAATTTTTTCCCTAAATGTGAACAAGAGGCATACTAAGCATCCTTGTGCCCTAATATGAAAGTTCTCTTAGTGTCCATCAGTGTGGATGCTACAGAAGCACCAGTTCACCGCCACGCAAATCCATTTGTCAAAACTTCAGCCCGGCTTCCTGCTGAAAGGCCCAGACTGACTCAGGAGTTGGGCTTGGCTGCTTGAAGCCACCTCAGACTTATTAGCCATGATAAAAGAGCAATAATAATAACAAGGAAACAAACTGTTGAAAAATTAAGGGAAATTTATGCCTCCTTTGGAAAAGCATCTGATGACTGAGCTGTCACTCAAAGGCCCTGATATCAGACCTGCTGTGTTGTGGACGTCACACCCACAAGGGGAGGACTGTGAATGTGTCACTCTGAGAGCCTGCATTCCATCACTCAGAGAAGAACTCTAGGGAAGTCCACCCCATCCTCCAACAGGCGCATGACCCTGCAGCAGTTTGTAAAAACGTAGCCATAAAACACAGACAGAACTTCATTAGACTCGTTCCAGTATCATCTTTGCACTTAAGAAACAAATAATATCTGAATTTTCTCACGAATTAGAGGATCTCCTCTTTAGAAGAAATAGGGTTTTCTCTTCGTACAGGCAATCATTAAATGACAATAGACAAGAAAGCCGTGTTCCTTTTTAGTGCCATCCTACAAGAACAATAGACTCTCAGCAACCCAAGTCTCATTTTTCCTTCCAAAACACACTTTGCTCCGCGTCTCCTATCTCACTGCCCTGTGGATTAAGCCCTCTGGAAAATAACAAATGAAAATACTCCTCAACAAGGCAAGCAACTGCCTATCAGAAATGTTTTCTAAGGAATCCAATCCCTTCCAGCCAATTATTCATCCCTCCCATTGCTTCAGTGGACACCTTTGACACTCAAACAAAATGACCCAACTCAAAACACCCAAGGTCAGCTAGATGATCACGATGAGAATGAGTAGGGCCTCTCCCAGCAACTTCCCGGCTTGCTGGCTTCCCAGCATCAGGAGCTGTCACAAGTTTGAATAATTTCATCACATCCAGAGGGAGGCCCAGCTACATAATTTGCAGGGCTTGGTGCAAGGGAAAATTCGGAACCCCTTGTTCCAAATGTATTAAGAATTTCAAGACAGCCACAACAGAGCATTAAACTAAGCACAGGTGCTTCCTAAGTGTTGGACCCTGTGTGACTGCATTTGCTCTATCCCACTGACACCGGCCCTGTCCCCGGGGTCAGTCCCAACTTTTGCCTTCACCTGAACCCTTGCTCTATCATCATGGAAGGCAGGGGGAGTCTTTGCTGTCTAAAGCTTTTCTGTCTAAAGCTCCTAAAGTAGTTAGGAGAATTAAATGAAATACGACATTGAACATGTCTGTAACAGCACCTGGCTTACAGCAGGCACTCAACAAATGTTAGCTAGTATTATTATTGTTGTTGTTATTATTATTATTTTCATTATGCCAAGGTCCCTCGACAGCTCCAAAGCTACCCATAGGCAAGAATGATGGGTGGGAAGAAAATACAGCCCATTTCGATAGAGACCATCTATTAGCTACTGCTGTTCAGAAGTCATTTCATTAGCTCTGTGTGAAAGAGTGCTATAAATTAGGCATTCTTAGCCTTCTCTTTATACCATGGACCCATTTTACACAGTCTGCTGAGGCTTATAGACCCCTTCTCAAAAGAATGCTTTTAAAATGACAATGTAAAATAATAAGGTTAGAAAGGAAGTTTATCTTGAAATACAATTATCAAAATACTTTAAAAATAAATGTGTGATATCATAATAACATATGGGCTTCTTTATTAGTACATTAACCAAGAATATCTAGTGCAGGTCCAATAACTTCTGTAATATCAAAGAAGTGATGAATAGTGATATTTTGAGACGTCTGTAACGAGTATAACATGATATGAAAGTATCTGCAAGTTCTCTTGGTGCCAATCAGTTACAGCTATTGCTACTGGGGAGTTTTGCTTACATTCATATTGAAATTGGATTGAATTCACACTGAATGTTGAATTTTAGTTAGATTACTGAAAATAAACATGTAATTTTTTTCCCACATCCAAGTTCACAAACCCTCTGACTTCTCCCCATGGACACTAAGACATCTTTGGATCCCAGGTTAGGAACCCTTGCCGTTTTACAGCAAGGACTGCTTGTTCAATTCAAATAGCCTCTTGAGACCACTTCCACATGGCCAGAAGCCTCAGCTGAACAATTTACAGGAGGCAGACCCTATAGTGCCTTGGCAAATAAGTAGGAATTTTTTTTTTTTTTTCGGTACTCGGGCCTCCCACTGTTGTGGCCTCTCCCATTGCGGAGCACAGGTTTCGGACGTGCAGGCTCAGCGGCCATGGCTCACGGGCCCAGCCGCTCCGCGGCATGTGGGATCTTCCCGGACCGGGGCACGAACCTGTGTCCCCTACATCGGCAGGCGGACTCTCAACCACTGCGCCACCAGGGAAGCCCAGGAATTTTTTTAAAGCCTCTAGAATACCCAGAGTAAGTAATGCCTTAGCTGCAGTGGCCAGTAGGTATCTGGAGGCACTCAAGAATTTAAGGATGGGCTTCCCTTGTGGCACAGTGGTTGAGAGTCTGCCTGCTGATGCAGGGGACACGGCTTCGTGCCCCGGTCTGGGAAGATCCCACATGCCGCAGAGCGGCTGGGCCTGTGAGCCATGGCCGCTGAGCCTGCGCGTCCGGAGCCTGTGCTCCGCAACAGGAGAGGCCACAGCAGTGAGAGGCCCGCGTACCGCAAAAACAAACAAACAAAAAAAAGAATTTAAGGGTTGAGCAACATATACAAAGTTGCGGTTAACCATGTGAACTGCTGGGAGGGAGATCAGTTTCTCCTGGAGGCCCCTACATGCCAGGCATCAAGACGGGATAAAAACGTGCTACGTACCTACTCCAGGTCTTCCTTGGAACTGCCATGGGTGGTGGTTTGCAGCCAGTTCAACCCAAGGCTCCATTTGGAGTTCTCGGCTTCACATGGCTCATCCCATCTCCCTGCTGCCCACCTTCCCCACTGAAAACCCCATTGCAGTTCTTTCCCAAGGTCACAGTGCAGAACCAACATCGCTCACTTTGAAAAACAAAATTCCAGAATTATTATCAGCCACTCCTACTCAATAGCGCCTCACTGAAAACACCCATGTTGAGCACTGACCCTCCAATTCTGTTCCACAAATTACTAATTGTTTCCTCACAAGCATTTGTCCAGGTGCTTTCAGAATCTTTGTCTAATTTAATCCTTACAACAGCCTGTGCAGATATTATTAACCCTATTTTCCAGATGAGGAATTTATATTCTTGAGCTTACATAATTCACCCAAAGTCACTCAGCTACTCAGTGGCAGAGTCGAAGGTGAACCCAGGTATCCTGACTCTAACCTCCATGTTCTTTGTACCACATTCCAGCTGCTTCCAGGCAACAAAAACTCATAGCCCCCTGCTCCTTCAGATACATAAGCAGCCAAAGTCTACTCTTCACCAACGCTCCTCAGTCCACAGCCTCTGGCCAATGGAGTTAAGACAAGTGAAAGGTAAACTAAGTGCTCTCTGTTTTTCTCAGTGGACGTAATTGAGACAGAGGCTGAATTTGGGCCAAATCTAAAGTTCTTTGCAGGGGCGTCCCTGGTGGTGCAGTGGTTGAGAATCCACCTGCCAATGAAGGGGACACGGGTTCGATCCCTGGTCCGGGGAGATCCCACATGCCGCGGAGCAACTAAGCCCATGCACCACAACTACTGAGCCTGCGAGCCACAACTACTGAGCCCGTGTGCCACAACTACTGAGCCTGTGCTCTAGAGCTCATGCTCCACAACTACTGAGCGCATGTGCCACAACTACTGAAGCCAGTGCGCCTACAGCCCGTGCTCCACAACGAGAGAAGCCACCGCCATGAGAAGCCCGCGCACTGCAACAAAGAGAAACTAGGGCTTTCTCTAGTTTCTCGCCGCAACTAGAGAAAGCCCACATGCAGCAATGAAGACCCAACACAGCCAAAAATAAATAAATAAATTTATTTAAAAAAATGATAAACTAAAGTCTGTTGCAAAGAAAACATCTTATCAGTAGTCACCCTGGAGACAAGGCTGAAATAATCTTCACCTTTCAGACCCCACTTACTTCATCCAATAGGATATATCATTAGCCCTACTGAGGGAATTTTTTAAAGGTTCCCAAGAGGGACCCCCCCAAAAAAATCTCTATGAGACAGTCATATGCTCCAAGCTCCACTGTCATACACAAAAGTAGAAGACCTTCTTCATATTCCAAAAAAGACTCAATAGACTTTTGGAAGAAGTCTGCATCAGGCAAAGAAAGGGCTGGCAGGCAGACTAAAATTTCTCAGATCTACAATTGGACCCATAAAGATTTAGCCCCCAAGATTGTTTATGTGGTGTCTATAATATAGAGTGAGGGGGATGTGACAGAATAGGAAATTTTGAATTCAACACAATTACAACCACATCAAAGAAATTGTACATCTAGACAAAGGTCCTACGAAAGTAAAAACAGTTACTTTAATAGTGGGGTTTAAGAGGTGGTCTAATAGTCCAATAATCAAAATATTATAGGAAGCATTTTGGCTCCTTTTGATTTGGGGCTTGGTTTCCATCAGAAAGCAGGTTTGGAATGCACCTCTGCTGGCCACATTTTAAATAAATAGGCAGATACCCTTAATAACAACGAAGATGCTCCTGAGAAAGGACAGGAAGGAGGCTCTAAGGGCCGGGGTGTGGGGGAAGATTGGAAGAGAAGAGATGATGTGAATCCAATGAACCAGAACAAGGGGCTCAGCCCCATAAAACAAACCGAAGACAGAGTGTGCTTAGGTGCTAGTGAAATCCATTTTCAAAGAAGTGTTTTACAAGGTATCTCTTTTAAAACAAGGCCAATTAAAACCCTGGTAGCCTCTTTAAATGGGCCATCCTGCTCGACCCTCTTGCAAGCTTTGTTTGCTCCAGATTCGCGCCAAGGGCCTCTGGGAAGACCAGGCTCTCCAGGTGGGCTGCCCAGTGGCTTGGCCAGCCACGTTCCCCTTCTGATGACCCCCCGGGTCTTCCTCTCGGAGAAGTGAGTCCATGTCCATCCAATCTACCCAATAATTCATGGACAGTCAGATGAACTGAGCAGCCTCCACGGGGTCCTGAGCATTCACTTTTCAGTCGGCTGCTTTCGTGTTTTACAGAAGACAGCATTAGAGTGCCTACCCGTGGACACCAGTGGCTCCCGGGGGTCACAAAGCAGTCAGCTGCATCCACTTCTACACTGGCACCAACTTCAGATAAATGAGGCAATTGATAAGATGGGATGTTGTCATGGGAACAGCTCAAGCACCCCTAGTAAAGGTATCTAGTCTTTAGTACCTCCACCAGGTACATCCCTTGGCCAAAATTCTGAAGACCCCAAGGAAGCCACTTAAGGGCTCCTACTGGTCTTCTTTCCTGTCTCATCCTTAGGAAGGCATTCCCACCCCATTCTCAGCTTTCACAGACTCGAGCTAAACCTGCCGACCTCTAGGCATAGCTAGTTTCCCTGGGTCATCAGATTCTGAGGGCCGAAGTGGACCTTACGGATGATCGGGTTCAAACTCCTTTGTCCAAATGAGGAAACAAAAGCCCAGAGAGGTGGAGTGTACTGCTCTGGGAGCACAGCTTTGCTGGGACTACAAAACCAGGTCTCCTGACTGCCAGTCGCCTGACTGTCCTGCACCCTGCCTTGCCCACACCATGCTCCAATCACTCAAAAACGTGAGTCTGGAATTCTTCAAGGAAGATTCTTAAAGAAATATCTTTTTTTCCCCCCTCTGAAGTCCAATAAGTTTTTTATCAAATAACTCTGAGGGATCCATGGAAATTTCTACTCCAGCACATCTCAGCTTCCCGACATCAAAACCACTCAGCTTGAACATATGTCCCATCCTAACATTAGCTGCTGTGGGAAGCCATCCTCCCCCACTGCACTCTTTGTTTCCTGCACAACTTAATAGTCTGGGCTTTAAAACCCTGTCCGATTTAAATAAATGTAATAGTCACATATGTCTAATAGGAGCACGACTGCAGCTCCTCAAAACGAATCCGATGATTTAAAATCCTATTATGAAAAATTAGATAAGAAAATATTAACTAAAGTTTATTATCTTCCCTGTCTCTTCAGTTATTCAGCAATAGATTTAAGAGAACTCCAGCACCATACGGCTGCCTCCCTGCCTCTGTCTTCAGGTGACAACCCCCAGCTCAGACAGAGCCGGTGTGGCTCACCCAGGCTGACAGCCCCGCAGGGTCAGTTACCCAGTAACAAAGCCAGGATTAGAAGCGTGGTCTCAAACACCAAGGCTACATGGAGCCCAATCCTCCCGACTGGCCCCTCCCACAACAGAAATGATTGTCACTTAAATTCTACCGGAGAGGGACCCTAACGAGAGAACTAGGCTGAAACGGCAGAAAAAGGTATCACCGAAAATCAGCTTCCGACTTTATATTTGATTCCTTAAAACCGTGGCGTTGCTTCTCAAGTGTGTGAGCAATTTCTACCACGGCGTTCTTGGTATCCACCCTACCCCATCTCCCAGAGGTCTTTGAAAATCCCATCTGTTCAAAAGGACTTAAGGAGGACTCCAACTGGAGGAAAGGGGGGAAAGACTGAATCACTTTTTAACGATTTGTATAAACCTCTATGGCTGGGTTTGATGCTTTAACATTAAACAGGTTCCTACGCTGAGTTTTCAAAAAGCAAAGAACACAGCCCAGTGCTAACTCTAATTTGGAGGTGGAGGTATAGGTGGGGATGAGGAAAAGTAAAACGTTACAAGATTCCAGAAAGCTAAATTCTACTTCCTGGAAATGAACTTTGACCCAAAGCACTCACTTTCCGGCCTAGGACCTGACATGAGTTCCTTCCAGTTGCCAATTAGCTAACTGAGTGCAGTTGAGTAAATATTTTAACCTCTCACTTTCCGTTTTGTCTCAGCCTTTGAAGTTGTCAAAAAGGTAATGAAAGAAGATCTGCATAAAGTTGGTAAATTAATGGGAGCATAAAGGTGGAATCATGAGTGTGAATGTAGGGCTTCTCAGAGGTCCAGAGAGGCCCAAGGCATTTCCATTTGGGGGAGCTCACAGTATATTTAAAAAATGGGGAAAAAAATCAAAAGGGGGTTGTTTGAATTTAACAAATAGATGCTTCTTAACAGAAAAGAACAAATATAGTTGAATTTGAGATCTTTCATACATATGAGGCCTGGATCAAAGGCATCACCCTACCCACAACCACCCTAAAAAGGTCTCGACTAACGCCGCCATCTTGAACAGTAACACACGAGAACTTACAGCACGGTTGTTCCCTCAAAGTCACTTTCTTCTGCAATACCTCTGGGGTTTCCCTGGTGGCGCAGTGGTTGAGAGTCCCCCTGCCGATGCTAGGACACACGGGTTCATGCCCCGGTCCGGGAAGACCCCACATGCCGCGGAGCGGCTGGGCCCGTGAGCCATGGCCGCTGCGCCTGCGCCTCCGGAGGCTGTGCTCCGCAACGGGAGGGGCCACAACAGTGAGAGGCCCGCGTACCGCAAAATAAATAAATAAATAAATAAATAAAATGCCTCTGTAAAATGGTTTGGAAACATGGAGGATTATCTCCATTATATTTATTATTTTTTCAAGTGTGATCACACACTTCCAAATGACCCTCATTCCATGTTCCCACTGTTTTTTAAAGTCTATCCATATAAGCCATGAGTGATGGTGTGGGAATAATGTGATCCTACCCAACTTCAGATTATACAATGGAATTGATGAGTTATTTCATAGTCTCAGAATTCTAGGTCTCAAAAAGAGGATAAATGCAGCCTTCTGCCAACTCCCAATGCAGCTATTAAAGTCATTCTTTTCCTTTTTAAGAATGAAAGATTATTCACTGTTATAGAGCTCCATAAAGTCATTCTTAAAATCTCTTAACAGCCTTTCCTGGTAGCATCTCTTACGCCTGAAGTTCTACCCAATAACACAACTTCATCTCTCCTGTTGGAAATCAACTCTTCCCTTGACCTCAGTGGAATTAGCGCATGGCCACTCTTGATCCCCAACTCTGCTTTTATGCAGTGAAAGGCTCTATCTAAACATATCCTCGCAGCCATGCCTATAGAACCAACTCCTGAATTAGACCTTCCACTGAAAAGTTCTCAAGTCCAAACACTCACTCACTTTATGCCTGTTACTAAGGTCAGTGCAGATAACCAGCAAGACACCTGTGAACTTAGACTCACAGAAGCATATGCTTCATCATAACAAGACACATGCACCCACAATCCTAGGAGTATCCTAAATCTTGGCAAAGACGGATGCTGAGAATGTCAATTTCCTGACTCGGCGTTGTCATTTACCAGCAAGAAGATTAACTCCCCACTGTTTCCAGTTCTATCCACACGTAGGCCAGTTCTTCTCCATCGTGTCCAAACAAAATCAAAAGAACCCCTGTCTTAGAGGGCATTTGGGGCTGCTGACTCACATCTGGCTGTCTGGTCATAGTATCCCATCATGGAACAAACAAAGGGTTAGTTTGTCCCCACGTGAAATGACAAAACTCTTTGCCAAAATTGTTTTTGTTTTTTTGTTTTCTGGACAGAGATGTGCAGCTCTCCCCAATACCCTTCCCTACCTGGGCTGCCTGACCATTTTTTCCAATGTGGGTGCATACACACACCCTTGCCTGTTTCCAGCCATTTTCAAACACCAGAATATACTGAAGATAATCTGCCTTTCTCTACAACTAATGTAATGAGTCAGAAAAACTACCAACAGAAGACATCTCTAGAAAGTGAGAACATGTGCCCTGAGCCCCAGTAGCTATTCAGCCAACCAGTTCTTCACTGAGAAGAACCTATCCCCAGCTTTCAGAATTTCAGAATTCAATCCAGGGAAATGGCTTTGTCACAGAAAGAGAGGGAAACCAGGCGGCTTTTAAATTCACAGTGATCAAAGACCAGACTCCATGCAGGGAGTTCACAGATAACAGCCAAAGTCACCCTGCTGCCCTCCAAAATAATATCCTAAGACAACCCAGTGAGGAAAGCACAGCTGAGGTGAGCTTCGCTTCCTGCCAGCTGCCTCCGGGAGTCTGGTTTATTTTCACCTGTCTGATTCAAGGCAGGTTTCTCTTTTCACTCAGGTGTTTGAATTCCAGATTCAAAAGAAAGTTTAAAAGTAAGGACTTACCTCATTTACCTAAAGATTCTGGGTGGGAAATCCAATAGCTGTAGGGGATGGAGGGAAGGTAGCAAGCAGCCCTCACGCCAGCTCCTACAGGGAACCAGGAGTGTTATCACGTCTGAGCTCTCATCAGAGTGAAGATCAATGCACATGACAATAATTTTAAATCATTTTGTAGGATGTTAAGCAATAAGCCACCAACCGGGAATTCCCTAAGTCACTTCCCCCTCTTCTGATTGGCTGCTGGGCCCTTTAAAAAAATAAAATAAAGGATTACAAACATTTGCTCATTTGCATTTGGCCAACTCACACGTTAGTGTTCAAACAAAACAGGTCTAACCAGGTTATGCCTGTGTCTCGAGCACAGAGACAACCTGTTAATGGATGAGGAATTGATTTGGTGGTGACTGTTCTTTCTAACTTAGAGGCTGTTTCAGGTGAAAAGCACCAGGCTTGCTCCCCAAAGATACCAGCAGGAATGGAGAATGTGAGAGCAAAGTGAGCAGAAGCTCAAATCCGGAGGAGATGATGGTACAGGGGATTCGGGGGCGCTCTTAAACCTCTGTCTCACGTACTAATTTGTATTCAGTCCACTCTGCTTTGACATCAAGATCTTTGCCCTGGCCACACAGGTACCAGGTTCTTAAGGGACTCCTGGCCAGGTAGCGGGAACATAGGTTCTATCTCCAAGCACCATGATTTACTCCTTGACAGTGACCCTTGGCAATTTCAGTGGACTTTGAAAAGCCTATCTCCCCTGGCCCCAGGTAAGAGCTTTGGAAAATTTGAAGGGAGGGTCCTGGAAGGGAGAGTCTACCCTGAGTTGTTCAGGTAGAAGATTCAGCTCTCAACAGCTCGAGGGCTGACTATCTGGTTGGTGGATTATCCAGATTCTTTACTTCCTCTTGACACTTCCATGGTCTATTTCACTATATATCGACCCTCCCTACAGGTGCTAGAGGGGGAAAGACCAGGATGCTGTAACTGGAAATACAACAACACACTTTGGGCAAGAATAAGATGGAATCTGGGGCAGGATCCACGGATTCAAATGCCCATGCTATCCCCATCCCCCTGGGCCAAGGGCCTGCTTCACTGGGTCACAAATGCCCTTTCACCAATACAGATGAGTGTCGGCTCCTGGCAAGGAAAAATACCCTCCCCTAACCATGAACTTTCCCTCTTGGATCTCCTTGGACTCTGGCCTGGCATGAGCTAAGTGTCTAGGCAGATTTCTTTAACTCACCAGGCCTCCCCTCTGTGGGAGGGGAAAGGGAATTTGAGTTTTGGCAAAGAGACAAAGATTTTGTGATCAAAACCAAGAAGTTCCTTGTGTAAAAAAGGAAAGTCTATATATGGGCAACAACTGAATAGAGCAAACAGTAAGCAGTTATCCTATTAAGGTGGAGTGGTGAGCGGACGGCAGCCCTCCTTTCTTGCTGGTTTTCCTAGTGTGGGCACCCCCCGTGTTTGCTGAGGTTTGGGAAAGTGTAAAAGACTCGGTGGGAGGGCAGGGGTGGGTTTGGGAGGGTCTTGGAACTCAGGCAGGTCTTGAAGGTTTTGAAGGTTTGGGGAGTGCAATTTAGGGAGGCTCTAAAAAGCCCCTCTACCTCCTTGGCCTTCACTAAACATTCCCACCATTCCCTATCTTCAACCTGGGTGTTTCCCAAAGGCCTTGTTAAAATGCAAATGTCCGATAAATACAGTAAATGTCATTATTGCCCATTATCACATTAGCCCCAATTAATCTATGAGTTCCAGATCTGAGAGCAGGGCCCTGAGGGAACAGACTGGTGATGTTTTGCTTAAAAGATGAATCAGGAGCCACCTGAACTACCAACCCCACCCACTGCAGGGGGTGTGTGCCCGCGCACAGGAGTCTGTGTGTTTATGCGGGCGTCTGTGTGTGTGTGTGTGTGTGTGTGTGTGTGTGTGTGTGTGTGTTGGGGGGAGGGGCGTCCAGGTGTTTTGAGTGCCAGTGTAACTCCAGGAAGCAAACTTGGCCTTCTTTACAATTTTGCCTGAGATTAACCTGAAACAGGGACTTCCCTTGTGGTTCAGCAGTTAAGACTCCAGGCTCCCAATGCAGGGGACCTGGGTTCGATCCCTGGTCAGGGAACTAGATCCCACATGCATGCCGCAGCTAAGAGTCCGCATGCCACCACCAAAGACCCTGCATAACACACGAAGACCCCACGTGCCACAACTAAAAGATTCCTGCATGCCGCAACATAGATCCTGCAACTAAGACCTGGTACAGCCAAATAAATAAATAAATAAATATTTTTAAAAAAAACAAACAAAAAACCTGAGACAGCAGCAGGGTAGGTGGGAGGTAGGGGGTGTGTGGTCAAGAGGTGGTAAACCTCAAAAGCAACTCCAAAAGTGCTATGACTCTCCAGTTCGGTCCCAACCACCTCTGATTGCAGGCTTTTTCATTTCTAGGTGAAGAGGTTCAGTTACATGTCTATTTCTTCATCCACTCTTACCCTGCCCATTTTCCATCAGAGGACTGCTCCATTAAGGCACTCCTGAGAAGAGTCTTTTGAGGATGGTAGTGGTGAAAGAGGATGAAAAGACGTCACCTCATACTCACAAGCCACTTTAGTTGTGGAGTCTTTATGTATATACACAAAGTACCTACTAACGTGTCTAGTCCTTAGTGGGTTCTTATCAAGTATTGGTTATTTTCTCTACTTGGGACTTAGTTGAACCTCCCAGAAGAAAAACAAAAACAAAAACATCTTCCTCCCCCATCCAAAAAAAAAAAGGCTAGATTTTTAGGCATGTTACACCCATAGAGAAATTTCTTCAGAGTATGAGGTCTCTTAATGTATAATTAACTTCAACAAGACAGCACTTACATCAAATTAGATAGATGGATGGTTAGACAGACAGACAGATAGATGGATCAATGGATTTCACATCCATAGAGAAATTCCTTCAAAGTATGAGGTCTTTTACTCTATGGTAAAAGAGATAGCACTTACATCAGATTAGATTGATGGATAGATAGATGATAGATAGATAGACAGACAGACAGATAGATAGATAGATACATGATGGAATGGATGGAAGTCCTGATTTATAACTGAAAATGCTAAAAGGTGGATTTGATGCTGAAGCCTTCAGCTGCAAGAGCCTCAAATATATCAAGCATGTCTTTCATGGATAAGTTTAAAAGTGTAACCACAAAACCATCAAACACACCAGAGCCTTTATATAAACACATTGTTAGTTTCTTGAAAGTCATAACTTTCTCAAGGAGGAATCAGGCAAGAGTCTCGTTATCATGTCAGAGCTGCAGCCCCATCACAGATTCTGTTTGTTCTGTGCTCCGAGGATCTCCTGTAGCCTGATAAAGACAAAGGGAAGCAACAGTGATGAGACAAAGCTGACTGCCTGGGTTTTAAGGATGGGAGGACTTAAGAGAGGCAAAGCAGCTTGCCCTCAGGTCAAGATTAAGATAATACTGAGATAAATGGAACCAACTCTGCAAACCCAGTTACTCTGCCTAGAAACTTTCCTGATTTCAAGGCCCTATCACTGTCTCAGACCTGTGCAAAGACACAGAGGCTTTGAGTCAAGCTGCGTTGCTGGTTCACACAGAGGAAAGGGGGCAGAGCAAACCAGGCCAGGGTGTGGGCAGTGGCCTGGGGACCCTGAGTTCAGTTGAATTGTCTGCTAGGAGATTCACATTCCTAGATCAAAGACAAGACAAAGAATCTCTCTGAGCCAAGTATCAAGCCCTAAGGGGTCGAGTCTTAATACCAACACAGGCTGTGGTTACAAGGTTAAGGAGAGTGGTGCGCTTGCTTTGCAAAAAGAGGATGCTGGCTTACTTTACACAGCACCTTTTAACTAGAGGCCCTATATTTATTTTTGAAAGCAAGAGTGTGTTTATATCTGTTTCTGTCTATCATCCGCTCTTGATGACATGGACTTACCTCCGGGGCAGAATGTAACAACTATTTAGTGGGAGACACACAAGAATATTACTCTAGAACTAACAGGAACAAGAAACTCTGGTGGGGGGAGGGGAGTGACATAGAGCATTAGCATCAGTTACCTTGGCTAGAGTCAAATAAGGTACCACGATTAATGAATATCATCTTGCCTCACACCCTACTCCCTTCTAAAAGCTACGCTTCCAAAATCTTTACATTTTGGCTTAGATTCGATTCCCAGGGGTCTACAAATCCTCTGAGGAGAAATTTCCTGGGCTCTGAAGGTAGCACCTGAGCTCCATTTGGGAGGTCTGACAGCTGTCCTAACAGATATGCAAGGCACCTTTTGACCATGTCTTTTGCCATCACATCTGTGCCTACACGCTGAGAATGTTCTCTGCCCATGGCACGTACCACACACCTGCTGAAGTGGGGACAACCTTGGTGCTGGAGTGGGAAAGGGTGGCTCACCATTTCTGGAAAAAAGTGATCCATCGCATACACGCTTGCGTGCGCACACACACAGCTACCCCTCGGGCCCCTGGCTGCGCCACCGATCTTACCTAGGCACCAACAGTAAATGTTATGAACTCCCCCTTCATGTTTTAATTATTCTCAAGATACCTCCATTCTTGACTTACTTAACTCACCCCTGACCTGTTCCTTCTGCTTCACCTATATCTCATTACTTTCTTTCTGGCCTTATCTCACCTCACAAACAGCTTTACACAGTGCCCTGACTTAATGCCAACTCCACTGTTGGTGTAAGCACTTTGCTTCTTGAATCAAACTGCTCTGAGAGCCTAGACAGCATTTCCATCAGGGTGTTCAGGAAAGTTTATTTCTCCATCTCAGAGCAGGGGGAAAGACGAAGCAAAAGTTGGCCACGTCCAGACCATCTTCTTGCAGCCTATATTTTCTTCTCTTTTGTGTGGGGAAGAGCTTCTTATAGGGGTTGTATTTACGTATTATTTTGGCGTTAGAACTTCTTCCACTATCATGGAACCCCCAAATATAAAACAGAATAAAGAGATACTTCTGCAGATGGATTGGAGGTGAGGCATCTGCAGCCTCCCCTGATCAGTCGCCCTTCCCTTCCCCCACAGGCACTCAGCCTTCTCTGACCCCTGCATCCTTGCTCTAAGCCAGTGGAGCAACTGTATTGCTTAATACAACTCAGGGGCTCCTGCCTATACCTGCCAAATTGGCACCTCCAAAGGTGGGTGACAGCAGAGACAATAATCAATTTTGCATTCATCACCATCCATCTTTATTTTGTGGGCTCCCATATTATTCCACCAATGACAAACCAGAAGCCTAGGTTCCTACTGTCCAAGAGGATATTTTAATGGGACTGATCTTGGGTGAAAGTCTCAGTGCCTCGTCTCTTTCACCCAGGGACCATGAGAGACAGCAAACTCTCAGACCCAAGTAGAAAATGTGTACAATCACAATCTAAATGTCTAATTATTGGGGAGAACCTGTGGTGTTGCAAGATGAGGGGTGCTAAGAACTTCTTCCCTCACCCTCAGAAAAAACCCTCAGCTGTCTCAGCAGCCACTGTTATTGTGGAAAGGACAGAGATTTTGGAGCCAGACGGACCAGGACAGTCTTGTCACATTTACTTACACTTTAGCTCTCAGTTTCCCCATCTGTTTATTAGGGATATAAACACTCTGAGTGAGCTGTTTGAGGATTTAAATGAGAAATGTACAAAGCCTCAGTGCCTGGCCTTTGGTGGGCTCTTGGGAAATGCTGACTCTCTTCTCTAAGTATGGGGCTTGAATCTCAAGTGATCCCCTTAGCAACACATGAAGTTACATATGGGTGATCAGAGCACTAATTCTCCACGCTTCAAAGGACAAAGTAGGAGAAGAGGGTGGTGCTGGACAAGTTATAGGAAAATGGAGGCGTAATAATGACTCTTCACTTTTATTCATTTGTAACAATATCCCAGTCACTAGACTAAGAATTTAACTTGCATCACCTCATTTAATCCTCACAAAACTCGATGAGAAAGGTCTTATTATTCTTTTTACTTTGCAGATGAGGAAACTGAGCCTCATAAGCCTGATAAGTAACTTGGCCAAGGCCACACAGTAAAGCAAGTTGCTGGAGCTCAGACCCAGCCAGTGTCATTCCAAAACAAGACCTCAACCACAACCCTCTTCTAAAAAGAGAAGCTTAACAGTGTGTTGAAATTTGGATTATAATATCTTATAGGGACAGGGAAAACCAAGCTCAGTTCTGGAAGGCAATTGGACACGTGGATGTTTCTTGGAAGAGTGAGATTGTAAAGGTGAAATGAAAAAAATATGAAACAGGCAAGCAGGTCTGGACCTTCTAGGGTAGTCTTCACCCCCTGCCCTTCAATACCAAACATGTAAAAAGCCAAATGCTCAGAATAAGAATTGAGGGGAAACCCACTGGAAAGTGTTGTGACTTGGTCTCGCCTGGGAAGTCATGAGTCTCTTTTGACACAAAGGTCACCCTGCCACTCACCAGGCCTAATAGCACTCGGCAGGCTAAGTCCCATAGCATCTAGATCCAGAAATGGCAGAATAGAGTGAAGAGCTGGAGTGACGATCAAGGCATTACATGTGGGAATTTAAGGGAAAAAAAGGTCATGAAGAACCTAGGGGTAAGACAGGAGTAAAGACACAGACCTACTAGAGAACGGACTTGAGGATATGGGGAGGGGGAAGGGTAAGCTGTGACAAAGTGAGAGAGTGGCATGGACATATATACACTACCAAACATAAGGCAGATAGCTAGTGGGAAGCAGCCGCATAGCACAGGGAGATCAGCTCAGTGGTTTGTGACCGCCTAGACGGGTGGGATAGGGAGGGTGGGAGGGAGGGAGACGCAAGAGGGAAGAGATATGGGAACATAAGTATATATATAACTGATTCATTTTGTTGTAAAGCAGAAACTAACACACCATTGTAAAGCAATTATACTCCAACAAAGATGTTAAAAAAATTTTTTTAAAAAAAGGCATTACATATGAAGGTTGAGGGCAGTAGTTGAAACTCGTTGGGGGCAGGGTCTCATCGGTTTCCCAATCCCACTCTTCATAAGCAATTGAGAGTGTCTCAAGAAAATGTAAAATACTAATCAACCAGCTTCTGCTCCTAAATGCCTTCCAGATAGAAGTTAGGAATTCTGGACCTGCTCATGCCTCTGGAAAGAATGCATCTAGAAACCTCCTGAAGATGATATCCGAGAGTTGACAAGCACGTCCATTGGAACTATGTAAAAAAATTCATTGCATAAATAAACTATTCATTCAGTCCATTCAAAACGTATGCACCTGCACTTTGGTGGAATGTCAAGAAAGAAGCCCTTGGAATTATTTCTGAATAATTCCTGATTTAGGGGAACTCCAGATGAAATCTCCCCGCATGTATCATGGTGTGTCTATGATTTTTCTCCCCTTTCTCTCCCCCATCCCCATTCTTAGCAACCACATGTGAGTTCAGGGTTTGGAATTAGTCAATCTGTCTTCCTGGACAGGACAGTGTACCAAATACCTATTTTGAGACCTGGTTTCTCTTATGAAAGTGCCCCAGGAAAGTTTTATGAGAATCCTGATTTAAGGTTGGAGGTTAATAGCTCTGAAATTCTGAGAACCAAAAGATACTGTGTAGGTGGGTGCACAGTCAAACTGAAATAAGGAAGTCCTCTGTAAACTGAACCCAAAATCTGCACAGTCAGTTCATCTGAAAACTTCTCTCGGGAGGACAGCCCCAAGTGAAAGGGACCAGCCACAGTCTACCCACTCCTTACAGTGGAAAACATGGAGGCCCTCGAGCTCTGTGCTGCTGGAAAGAATGGGAAATGGAGGGCAAGGGGCAGAGGCACCCGACAAGGCGAGCCTGCGGGAAGGGCACGGTCAGCTTGCCTTGGACGTTCTCCATCAACACCAAAGTCCGACGTTGAGGGACTTTTTCCATCAGCGCCAAAAGACTTCAAGGTCTGCCCAAGGTTTACCATCCTCAAATTCACCAGTTTGTGGTTCTCCAGGAATTGCCAGACCCACTAGAGCAGAAAACCTCAGGGAGTCCAACCTTAGCTCTCACAATTGTGTGTGGTTATGGTGGAGGGGGCACACGCTTGGCAGATTTCTGGGTTTTGCTAATTCATTTTCTTTTCAGCTTGGCAGGTCACTTTAACTTGGACGCTGAATGCACAGCTAGGAAAAAGAGGCTTGTTAGGGGATGGGTCAATGCTCTGTGAACTTGGCTGGGGTGACATTCTTTGAACAACCAGGTAAGATGAGCCTAGGAAGACACAGCACTATGCCACCATGGACATGATCGCTGGGCATCCACACCCACCATGGGTCACCGCGCAGCCCACATCCTGACCCCCAGCGGACCACTCGTTGCTCTAACTGCAACCCCTCTCCGTTCCTCAGAGCTGTTGGCAGCAAGCACTAGATGGTGGGGCAGAGTTGCTGGGGAAGAGGGTAAACTGAGACCAAGAAGGAAACAGATGGAGAGAGAGCAGTTCCTGCATGTTTCATCCTGAAGCCCTTAGAGAAACTGTGAAATGCCCTCCAAACTCATCTTGGTAATATTTCTTACCATTCTGGTCACAACTGCACCAGAATTGTATTCACACATCCCCATTCTTCATGTTTGCCGCCTTCTCAAAAAGCAGCTAGATCATTCTCTTATTCCAAAACCTTTGCCAGTTTCCCCATTCCCTGGAGCTGTGCTCCTCAGAGGGTAGGCAAGATGATTTTTAAGCACAAATAATTTCCATTTTAACAATTATATGTTTTTGATGTAAAAACAAACTTAGTAAAGTAAAAGAGAGTCCGTGTAAGTGAACATGAAAATTGTTAAGCAAATAATATAAATGGGTACAAGACATAGCAAAAATAGTGATAATAACATTTGAGTGATTGAAATGTGGAAAGTGATGCCTTAAAGACAGGCAGTCCCAACTCCCTGAGGGCACAGCGTTACCTGTCCCCATCACTTGGTCTTCACCTATGTACTAAGTCCCTGGGGGTACATCCCAGACACTGTGGGCCCACACGGCTTCTGCTTCCCTGCTTCCCTGCCATCCCACCAAGTGGACCGTCCCTTCCCCACCTTTGCCCAGTGGAAGCCAACCCATTTTCTCCATTCAGTCTTCTCCAATTGCTTCATTAGAATTTAAGTCTCCCCAGATGGTTTGTTTGTACTTGGAACCAATAGTCAACATTTAACAAATGTTTATGGAGCTTCTGCCATGGGCCAAGCACTGTGCCAGGCAATGGGTATTTAGCCACTGGAGGAAAAAAAAAGACAAAAATTCCTGCCATCACGGAACATAGATTCTAAAGGAGCGAGACATCAGCACATTTACTATTCTGCCATGGGGACCACTTGGGGTTCCGCTTTTCCCCAGCCAGCCTGGGTAACCTAGGCAGACAGGGTCTACATTGCCTATCCCCGGAAAGGCCTGACGTGACTTCTCTCAATTGCAGGGCACTGAGATGGTGAGACCCCAGAGCTGGGGCTCAGGTGTCTAGAAGCAGCGGCATAACCCACACACCCTGTGTGTCTGTGGCGCTTTAGAAACGGTTTCCTCTGTGTGTCTCCTTCGATCTTCCCAATGTCCCTGGAACGTGTGATGCATACAAGATGGTTGAAATGAAGACACCACTTGGTTTGGCATCTTTCCAGAGGTCGTGCAGTTAGCGCAGAGCTGACAGCAGTCTGAGGTCACGTGCATGGTTCCCAGTGGCTCCTCTCGCCCCTGCAACCGCTCTCCTCCAGCCTCAGGGAGAGACACCTCCAGACACAGACAACTCTAATTCCCAATGGGAATCAAACCCACAGAAGATACGGAGCACCTCCTGGTGCAAGGCTCTGTAGTGACTGCAGGAAAGAGGAGGGAGCCTGAGAACAGTGGCAGAAGTGGCAGAAGCTCTGGACATCTTTCCAGAAAGAAACAGTGCAGAGCTGCTGCTACTGTTCTATCCCTGCATTCCCCTCTTCTCCTCTTTCTCACCCTGGGTTTTTTCCAAACCCGCTGCCCAGCCTCGGCGGGGAGGTGGCATGTAGAGGACTTAACGCATCCCAGACTTTCCTGATTTTAGCACTGAATGCCCCACCTCCCAGGAAACTCCATGGTCCAGGAAACTCCTGCTAAACCAGGAAGGTTGGTCAATCCAGCTGTGTGTCACAAAGGCTCCAATCTGATCTTCTCTAACAGCTGTGTGTCCTTGGGCAGTCACCTACCATCTCTGAGTCCCCGTGTTCTTATCTGCAAATGGAGACATTACCATCACCCAGGGCTGCAGAGGGGATTAAAGTCATAACGTATGTTTAGGGGAACACGCCAGTGCACCATGAATGATTGCTCTGATTAAGCCTGTGGAGGCTGGACCGAGAGCTGCAGTTGAACCAAAGGTCCTATGAGCTGGTTAATGAACTCGTAAGAGAGCTTGCCGAGTGGCTCTCTTTTAGAGGTGCCCGTGCCAAGGATCACGTGGCCACAGTGGCCATGGTCTCACGAGGGCCTCTGAATGGCAAGAAACAAGACACTTGCTAGCCAACCAATCCCACAATCCACCCAGCTCTGCCTTATTACTTTTATTAGGCACTTACTATGTGCCAGATACTAAGTACTTTATTTACATACAATCTCTCATTTAATCCTCACCACAGCCCCTCAAGGTAGCATTATAATCCCCCATTTTAATGACAGGAACCTGAAACTGAGGGGGATTTAGTAACTTGCCTGAGGTCACACTGCTGGGAAGGACAGACAGAAACCAGGGCTGCCTGACCTCAGAGCCTCTATCCCTAACCACCCCTAACCTAAAGTGAAAAACATCCTCTCCCCGTTCCTCGGCAGGAGCTGATCGCTTTTTCTCCCCTCCAAGTAGAAGGAAATTGGCATTTGATGAGGCACTGGGCAATCTGATCAGCCTCGGAGAGAAGGGGAATTAGCAGGCCAGCCCTTGCTTGCTCGCTGTGAGATGATGGCTTACCCTGCAACCCTGCTGGGTTTCCCAGAACCCTGAGTAAATATTTATATAATCTCATTACATGGCTCCCCAGCTTCAGACTGTGCAGAAAACATAGAACCAACCCAGGTCGATGAACCTTTGTAGTTTGGATGTACTGTTTTTCAGCCCATGACAGTCTTATAGGCAGACTCGTGCCTGTAGACTGTCCAGTATGGAGAAAAGGACTCTTGACTTGGAAACAGACTGAGGTTTTCATCCCAACTCTACCGCTTACGAGCTATGCCACTTCAGACAACTTGAGGCTCGGTTTTCCTATCTGTAAAATGGGCATAAAGTTTGTCCCAGTTTCATTATCATCATCATCCCTCGTGGAGAACTTACAGGTGTGCTAAGCATTATATTTCCATCTTTGCATCAAATCCTCTCAAAAGCCCTTTGATGCAGTTACCATTTTTATATCTGTTGAGGAAATAGAGTCTCAGAGAAGTTAGGAAATTTGGCCAAAGTCATACATCCAGTAAGAGGCAGAGCTGGGTCTGAAACCCAGGTGGCCCAACACAAGATTCTTGCTCCCTGCCCCTCTTTGCCTCATTCTCCCATGTACTATCTCTCATAATATGTATGTACTGTAAAGCTTTCAATGAGATGACACACGTGAACATGCCTGACTCAAAGGTCACCCTGTGGCAGCATCCTCTGTTCCACAATTCTCAGCCCATGCTCCTTACCAGTACCTGGAAAGTTGAGAGAGGAGCTCAGGGTGGGAGCACCCCCTCCATGGGAGCACCTCTTCCTACATAACTGTACTGCCCTCCAAGGTGATAGTGAACGATTGGCCAGTCCAGATAAGCACCCCTGAGCCTGACAGTGACTCAGGAATGCAGAAGGACCAAGGAAAGTCTCTCACTGCAGAACAAGGCCAGGCAGCAACCTGTGACGATGCTCATTGCAGGCTGGAGAGGCGGCACGAAGGCTGAGAGCTGGCTGGTTTACACAGCGGCGAGTCACAACCTCAAAGCCTTTGAGGTCTAGAAGCTCCACCAGGCCACTGGGGACCCAGCTAGAATTTCTAAACAAAAAGCCCAGACCCCCTGCTCCTCAACCCATCTACCACACGGCATAACCTCTTGCCTTGCCTTCCTCCGCATTAAGCCTCCCCGGATGGCCCCCACTAGCCCCAAATTCTCAAAGACAGTGGGAGGAGGGTGTACAGTTGGAGTGTGATAGAATTCTCAAGTGTACAAAAATCAGCCATGTGGTTTAAAAATGGAAGCCAGGGCTCTTCGTGTTGTCCTACTAATGGGTAAAAATAGGTCACTGTTCAACAAGGTAAAAAAATGAAAACCTTCCATTATCATATTTAGTGATCTATGACATCCTCATCCAAGATGAGCTCTGCCAGGCTGAAAGAGAGGTTCTCCTCAGCGCTTGGGTTTAGGGTCAGATAGACCTAAGTTTGTGTTCCAGATCGGCCACTTGTGGCTGTGTGACCTTGGCCAAGTGACTTGACTTCTCTGAGCCTCTACTTCCCCATTTATTAGATGTGGACTATCACAGTACTAATTCTGTAGGGTAATTAAAGGGATTCAGTTAGGTAATATATGTAAAGGGCTACTTTTTCAGTTATTTGTTTTATCATTCCTGTCATTCTGAATTCTGCCTCCTCGGCCTGTGTAACTGTCTTACACAGTTACACTCACTCAAACTGTGTAACTGTCTTACACGGTGTCCATAGATCACCGTCTCCCCAGATTCCATTGGGCTTGACTCCCCGTCCCTGCTTAAAGGAGTTTTCAAATGGGGCCAGTTGAATTGGTGACCAACCCCAAGCTGGCCCTAAGTCTTAGGCTAACACAAGCGGGGCCAGTGTTGTCAGTAATCGGGTCTAGAACTTTCCAATGGCCCCTTGTTTTAGGTTTCGAGGGCCGCAGAGGCCTCCTTCTCCCCCTCCCCACTCTTCCCCTTTTCCTCTTTCCCATAGCACTCACTCTCTCACACGCAAGCACCACCAGGAGGTCACGGGCTCTTTCCATGGAAATGCTCTTTAGTTACCTGGCGATTTGCATTTTGTAACACGGAAGGCCTGGATGTGACCAAGACATGTGAGCAGGCACAGCCTGACAATGACAAAGTCACACTTTGTTAAACTCACACCTCAACCTCTCCACACCTCCCTCCTCTCTCTCACCACCATCCCTCCAAACACAACAAAGATCTGTGTGTCAGAACTTTCTAGAATAACAAAACCAATAACAATAATAATATTTTGCGTCAGGTACAATGCTATGTCCTTAAAGTAGGTGACTCTATTGCTCCTGGATTTTATGTTTGGAAATGTAGTGACTCCATTTAACCCTCAAAGCAAGCATTCCAGATAGTCTCTGGCCAGGTTCCTACCATTTTCTTGGGTAACCATTTTTCAGACGGCCCCTGCCCACTGCTGTCACTTGGCACTCAGCTTGTCAGGCAGAGGAGTATTGGAACAAAACTGGTCAGTGGACCACATGGCCAGCGGAGGGAGGAGGGGGGTTTCCCAGTTTTAAAAGCTCCAGAAGAACAGGTAACACCCACATTTAGTTCAGGAGCACCTTGGAGGGTATGTTTGTACAATCTTTATGGAGAGCAGTTTGGTGGTTATCTACCAAGATGTGAACGCTCATACCCTTTGGCCCAGCAACCCCATTACTCAGAATTTCTTTCATAGATATATGCACAAAAGACCACAGAAATACATGATGAAAAACTGGAAATAATATTAATGTTCACCAACAGAATAATGTTAAGATAAACTATGGTCCATCTATACTATGCAGTGATATTAGGAAGATAGGTCTGTATACCATGACATTAAAAAATGTCCACAGGGGGCTTCCCTGGTGGCGCAGTGGTTGAGAGTCTGCCTGCTGATGCAGGGGACACGGGTTCGAGCCCTGGTCTAGGAAGATCCCACATGCCGCGGAGCAACTAAGCCCGTGAGCCACAACTACTGAGCCTGCGTGTCTGGAGCCTGTGCTCCGCAACGAGAGGCCGCGATAGCGAGAGGCCCGTGCACCGCGATGAAGAATGGCCCCCGCTTGCCCCAACTGGAGAAAGCCCTCGCACAGAAACGAAGACCCAACACAGCCCAAAATAAATAAATTAATTAAAAAAAAATCAGAGAGAACATTTCCCGGCTGTGGTCAGAGGAAGTTCTGACTACTGAATAAAAATAAATAAATAAATAATGTCCACATACAGTGAAAAAAACAAGCTAAAAAACAAGGCTTATAAAGTTGTTGTATTTTTTTGGTTTAAATTATGTATTTTGTGTATGACTGGGAGAATATACAGCAATCATATTAATAGTTTCTGCCAGGGGTGGGGGGTGGGATTGGGAGGAAAGTTCTTGTTCTTCTTTGTTTTAATTTTGTGACAGGTGTATATTTATCTATTTATATCTATATGACAAAAATATTCCAACACAGCAGATCTCTCCATTTCTCTCCCTGCCACCGTTCTGCAGAATCCAGCAAAGCAATACATAATAACCCAAAATAGATATTTATCCAGAGCTTTGCTGTTTACAAAGCAGGTTCACAAACCTCATCTAAATCTCACGCTATCCCTGTGAGATTATCCCCATTTTACAGATGAGGACACAGAGACTCAGAGAAGAAAAGTCATTCTGCCCCATGTCTAATGGCTGGTGGTTGGTAGAGCAGGACAAGAAGCCCAGTGCGAGGCACCTTCCCAGCCCTCCCAACTGATGCCTGCAGTGTTCTTTCCAAGGCCAAGACCAGGTGATGCTGCCTCAGATCTTCTCTGGTCAAAGGTGAAAACCAGGATACCTGGGCATGGCTAAGAAAGCTGAGGGTAGAGGGGAAGAGAGCAGAGAGGGGAGAGGTGAAGGGCTTGGTGGAGAACAGAGATTAAAAAGGGGTTGAGAGGACTTCCCTGGTGGTCCAGTGGCTAAGACTCCACGCTCCCAGTGCAGGGGGCCCGGGTTCCATCCCTGATCAGGGAACTAGATCCCGCATGCATGCCGCAACTAAGAGTCCGCATGCCGCAACTAAGACCCAGCACAGCCAAATAAATAAATAAATTTTAAAAATAAATAAATAAAATAAAAAGGGGCTGAGAAGGACAAGTGGTGTGGCCGCCTGTTCAGTAATTAAATGTGTAGGCCAGCAGCAAACCAGCAAGACCCTAACAGGTGCCTCCTTCCCGTGACCGTTCCGGTGTCTGGGGCTGAGTCATTTGTCACCATCTTGCTCTCAGCTGTATGGGAGCCGAGCCTCAACCCCGACGTGGCAGCGGACCACTCTCACCCTAGGTATGTCACATGAACTTCTGCCCAGGAGGCCCTTAGGGATCTGTCCTCAGAGCCACGGATGGAAGAAGAGGAGATCTCAGAGGTCTTTCTATAACGTGCATCTGCTGGTTTAACACACTTCCGTGGCTCCCATTCCCTTTGCAGTAAAGTTTAGCCTCCATCACGTGATTTGCAAGGGCCTCTGTGATCTGGGTCCTACTTATTCCTTCAAGCTCATCTCCAGCTATTCCTCACTGGACTTCCACATACTGGCTCCATTCTGTCCCCCAAACAGACAGGTCACTCTCCCCTCCTCTCTCCCTCTGTCTCTATCTCCTCCAATCTATTCCATATGCTGGACCATCTGCCAGAGCACACTTCCTCCTGCTTCTCCTGGCCAACCGCTACCCAAGCTTCAGATCTCAGCCCAAACAGAGCTTTGTCTGGGGAGCTTTGCAGCTTGATGGCCCTGACACCATCTCCTCACCCATCACCCCTGAGTGGCTCCCTCCCTTCTCCTGGGCTCTTCCTCCAAGGAGCATTTATTGCACTGCATTGAAACGGCTTAGTCACTTGCCTCTCTCCCTGGCTGCGCTTGCGCCGTGGCGGGTGCACTGTAGGAATCCCTAAACACGTAGTTAGTGAATGAGGGATGACATGGTGTGGCCATCACCCCACCGTAGATGACAGGTATCAGATCTCAGCAATGGAACGTAGCCTTGCAGCCCTGGCGGGTGTCACATAAATCCTCCTGCCTTCATCCTCGGGGCCAGTTCCTCTCTGCCTTTGTCTGGCAAATCTTAAGCTTTGAATAAGTTATGTTACAAAGGGCAGTAACTATTGGGGGTTGTGTCCTGAGAAAGTTCTGGCAGGTTCTAACCACCACTCCTTAGGGAGAAAAACAGAACACCCTCAGGTTTACAAAGTGCTAATAGAAGCAGAGGGCTGTGACCAGGCTCCAGAGGTCCAGGCCAGACTGGCTCAGTGGCCCACAAGTGGGTGCCTCCTTGGACTATTAGTAGGAGTGTATTATTATTAATATTCTCAGCAGTCTAGTAATGGTTCCACTCAAGATAAGCACTCACAGGGAAGATGGCATCACAACCTCCCAGCACTCAGGAAGACATGGAAGCAGGTCTCCACAGTGTGAGGTCTGGCTCCGTCCTCCGGGCCAGCGTGCTTGCCCAATGCAAAAAGGAAAGCCAGTAGGCTGTCTCCAGGAGAGGGCAAAGAAAACGTTCTAGAGTCAGACCTTTGGTGCACAAAGACATCGGGGTCACAATCAGGCACCTGGCATTTACAATCAACCCAGCCCTGCCTTGTGCACACAAGGTCCTGGCCACCCAACATCTCACTGGGTCCTCACAACCCTTCCAGGGTTGGGGAGGAGCCGGGCTGGGCAGGCTTTGGCTCAGGCTTTCAGAGGTCTCAGTCCTAAGTGAGCGGCCAGGCTAGAATCAAGGAACCAAGACAATTGGTTGCCAGTCTGATGCCCTCTGCATTTTGACATTCTGCTTCTCAGTCCAGAAAAGAGAAAGGGTTGGAAGGGCCCAGCTCAGGTGCCCCATGGTCCATGCTTTCAATAGATACCTGAGCATCTCCTGCGTTCCAGGCACTGTTCCAGGCTCTCGGAATACTAGGAATAGAGAAGGGACTAAAACAGATTTTAAAGAAACAAAAACCCTGCCGTCATGAAACTTACATTCTCATGCTGTGGCATGTATTAGTGGTTACGAGTGACATGATTTTAGATGATACATGGGCCTGGAATTCAACAACACTGAATCGCATCGTGAGAAAAGCGTTACCCTTTCGAATTCTCTTTCCATGTCACACATCTTAAAGGAGACCTCCGTCTGATGATGGCCCCTTTTAACAAAAAGGGCACGACGGCAGGAGCCAGTTAAAAGTTTATCGCATTGTTGGATTTTCATCCTGTGACAGTTACCGTGTATGCCTAGGAAGTGATGTTAATTTTCCATCAAGGGTAGTGATAGAGTCACTTTCTAAATAAATGTAAATTCTTGATCGGGGAGTCATTTTAAAGAAGGCCCTAAGAGGCTAATAGGACAGGTGGCCAGTGGCTGGAGTAAAGCATTGGGTCTGGGGGGCCTTGAACTAGGCAGTGTGGCGGAGAGCACTTATGCATCTCGAGACAGAGACAGTCTCGTGTCACCTTGTTTTGGAGCTTTGAAGAACCGGTGGGGATAGCCCAAAGGTTCACTGCTTCATGTTTTAATGAATCCCACCCCTGTCCCCCTGGGCCACCCCACACTGCCTCCAGGACAGAGGCTGCAGCAGCTGAGCCTGGAGCCAGACAGCAAACACCCTGCCCGCCCGCCCGCTGCCAGGGATCTATCTCCCTTATCTTAATCCCCACACTTTCACTGAGGGCAAAGGTCACTCTCAGGAAGCTCCCTCCAAGTTAATTACCCTTCTTCCCAGAAGCCGGGCTCCTCCTACTCTAAATGATAGAGAAACGCCTCCAGTCCCCACCCAACCCAGTTTCTCTCTGGATCCAGGGTGCCCCACAGGCTCAGTATCAGAGGCACCTAAGGAGCTTTACCAGAACATAAGGGTCCTGCCCCCCCCCCCCCCCCCGCGCAGACTCGCTGAGTCAGAGTCACTGCAGGATGGGGCCTGGGAAGCTGCATTTTGTGCCCCCTTCCAGCTATGTTTGGATATGCTGGGTCAGGAAGTTCTTGGCTGGGAAGGCCTGCCCAGTGGGCTTCCTGTGTGGCGGAGGAGTGACCCACAGTTACGTTACCAAGGCAGTAAGTGTAGTTAGTGACTTGGTCCTTGGGCTTTGGAGTTGAGCAAACCTGGATACAAATCACCACAAAGAAGTGGCTGAGCTGCCTCAGGCAAGTGGCTTAGCCACTCTGAGCCTCAGTCGCCTCGGCTAGAAAAGGGAAGTAACGATGGTTCCTGCACATCCTCAGGTTGTTTGGGGGATTCCGTGACCTAGTAAAGTGCATGATTCTAGGACTGGCTCAGAGTAAGAGCTAATGGAATACTGGCTAGTGTTGTTAGGATTGGTTTTTTTGTCTTGGTAACCAAAAGGGACTCAGAGTGTTCTGCAAGACGGGAGAAGGAAGGAGAGGAGTTAGAGGAGGGAGAAGAACCCCAATGATCACACTGTCTAGATCTTACCGCCCCTTTCCCTTCAATTCCTGGTATCCCTGAAGCCAGAGGTCAGGATTCTCAGTCATCCCCGCTCCCCCTCCCCCCCCCCCCACTGGACATGGGGCCAAAGCTACCGAGGGATCCACAGGTGTGAAGTAGAGGAGCAATAAACCAGGAGCAATGAATTGAGGGGACGGAGGACCACTGAGAGGGGCAACCTAGCACTCCCGTAACATGGATGAGGGGTTTGGGAAGGCCCTGCCTCTTCACTGACAGAAGGGATGCTCCTGTCTCCCCTTCTTTTCTTCACTTGCAAATGGGGGGCTGTTTCCTTGCTGTACACATAGAAAACCCACATGGAGATCAGCACTCTCATTCATTCCTTCCTTCCCTCTTTCAGCAGATCCTCACTGAGGGTCCACTGGGTGCCCACCCTTTGCATATAGAATTCACCATGGGACAGGTGTCTTCTGCTTCACCTGCCTTGTTTTGCAGGTGAAGAACCCGGGACCCCGGAAGGTGAAGTGACCCAGTCACCGTCTCACCACCAGCGAGTGGCAGCCCCGGCACCCTGGCTCGTACCACTTCACCCCTCTTCATTCCACTGCATGGCCTGCCTGCGTGAAGGACATAGTCGACAGCATCCTGAGGACGCTTGTCTCTCAGCTTCCGTCAGCTGTCTGGCACAATGTCTAGAGCGCGGGAATTCTACGTCAGTGCAATGAATGAAGAGTTTGGAAAGCAAATCTCCTACTGGGAATAGAGAGTATAATGCAGTGCAGGCAGCACTTCTTGGACTTCAGTGTGCATGTGAATCACCTGGGGATCCTGTTCAAATGCAGATGCCAAGATGCCGATTCTGGCACTTTGGGGTGGGCTGGGGTGCTGTGGCCCCAGACCATAACTTGAACAGCATAACCTGAGCACCCTCTGGAGCCAGACTGCCTGGATTCGAAGCCCAACTCTGCTACTTACCAGCCATGAAGCCTTGAGCCAGTTCCTGTGCCTGGGTTTTCTCACCTGTCAAGGGGGGAGGATGATAATAACAGGGCTTACTTTATAGGGTCATCGGGAGGGTTAATGAGTTGATATGTGTTAAGCACTTTGCCCAGTGACTGGCACATATTAGGTGCTCAAAAAAACGTTGGCTGGGCTTCCCTGGTGGCGCAGTGGTTGAGAGTCCGCCTGCCGATGCAGGGGACACGGGTTCGTACCCCGGTCCGGGAAGATCCCACATGCCGCGGAGCGGCTGGGCCCGTGAGCCATGGCCGCTGAGCCTATGCGTCCGGAGCCTGTGCTCTGCAACAGGAGAGGCCACAACAGTGAGAGGCCCGCATACTGCAAAAAAAACAAAACAAAACAAAAAACATTGGCTGTTATCACGAGGTAGGAGAGCCTTCCTTACAGCAAGGCAACCCCTCCTCCCTTCTGTCCTGGGCCCCACCCCAAGGAGACTCAGCACACTCTTCTGCAGCATCTGGTTAGCCTTGGTCTAAACCACCCTTGAACAGCCCTGATTCCTAAAAGGCCGAGTCTACCTTGCCAAGCCAATGGTCAGAGCAGCGCAGGGCACTGCTCACCCCACCCTGCCACCCCAGCCCGGCTGCTGCGCAGCTGTGTGAACAGGATGGAGGAGAATGTGCCACGGGCAGAAGGAACAGATTTCTGCCTTGCAGAGCTCAGGTTCCAGCTGGCAGGCGTTTCGATTTGTTTCCTCTGAAAGCCCCTCCGATCTCTTGGGAGGCCAAGAGTTTTGAAGTCCAAGATGCTGAGGAGTCAGGAGGTTAATAAAGATCCATGAGGTTATTCTGCCGGATCCCGCCGACAGCATCAGAAAGAAAGCAGGCTGAACATCAGGGAGTTCTCGGGAGACATAAATGAACAGCCCTTTGGGACTATCAGGTCAGCAGGGCCTTAAGAAAAACTAGGAAAAACTCAGAACCAGGTGCTCTAAGTTTGGCTCCTTCTTTTTTTTTTTTTTTCTGGCTGGGAGACACTTTTTCTGTACTCTTGGCAACCCCCGTCCCAAACTGCAACATTCCTGCCCCCCAGCAACGTGCCCCCCACCTCATCATTCATACTAAGGCATGAATGGCTGTCAGCATCTTGAATGGAAGTCTGGAACTTTTGTTTTCCCCAAGATTCACGTCTTTGGCTAAAGGGAAAACACCCCACTGAGAACATCTTAGCCGTTAGCCACGGGAAAGGGGCAGTTGGATGGAAATTGATGTGGTTTTAAGGTTGGGAAGCCCTAACTTGCAATCCCGGTTCTAGCATTATTGGGAGAGTGTCCGAGCTCCTTATCTGTAAAGTGGGGCAGGCAGCTCCCATGCAGGGCAATGTGGGATTAGAGATAATGCATAGGAAGCGCCCGGGATGATGCCGGACACTGGCAGCCCCTCAACTAGTGACTGTGCTTGTGAACTCCTCGGAGCGCCCTCCCTGACCTCCCCAGGTTGGGCTGACCCTTCCTCCTTGGTCCCAGCCTGTCTGTCTCCTCCTCCGCCTGCATTTCAGCAGCTAGACTACTTGAGACATGCCCTGTGGGGCTGTTCCTGTCCCTGCTCTCCACAGTGAGCTCACTGAAGGCAGGGACCTTGTCTGATTTACCTTGGCTCTCTGTGTCCCGCACAGAGTTGGCACCATAAAGGGGCCAATCTGAATTCCAGACCCTGACCTTAGAGATAAAGGGAGCCATCCCTGGGTACCTGCCCTCATTTGTCCTTGGGGCCGAGACTTGGCTGGAGGGACAGGGTCTACTGGGGAAGGAGCCACGACAGCCACCAGACCCTCAGTCCTGGTGTGCTACAGCCCCTCCAAGACTGGCGTGTCACTTGTCTCTGGCGAACAACCTCAGTTCGATCCCAGCTCCCAGGGCAGGAGAGGTCCTGGCGTGTGCAGGCAAGGAAGCTCTAAGCTCTGGGCTGGGCATTTGTTCCATTGTTTCATTCTCTCTCTCTTATCTCCAGCTAGTTAGTGATTAACTGCTCTTTGAAGGTTTCTCAGCCTCCAAAGCTCCCCCAGGGGCACAAGTGGCCACTGGGTTGGAGCAGGAGAGCTGACTCAGGGCCCAGTTCTCTCTGCAAGATGGGAGAAGCTAGAGGCATAGCCAAGTAGGGGTCATGTGGTTTGATGCTGTGCTAACAGGCAGGGTTTCCTGGGAAGGGCGTGTCTGCACTGGTTCCTTGGAAGAGAGTGTGTGTGTGTGTGTGGTGTGTGTATGGGGGCGGGGGAGGGTGGCTGGAGTGTGACGAGAAGAGAGAGGCTTGACTCTCTGTCACCACCCCTGCCTCCGACCACCCCCAGGAGCTTTCTGTACAAACCCTGATCCACGCATCTTCTGTCAAATAAGAGCTGCGTTTACAGACGGCCCCCATAAGCTGCTGCAATCACCTCCTACCCCTCTCCAGCAAGCCTCGCCTCAGGGAGGCCACCAAGGAGACCAGGTGGAAGCAGCTGACTTGGACCAGCACCGTCTAGGACTCTCCAGGGGACACAAAGCCCTTTTCTGTTCAGAACATCAGTCTCTCCTCCACCTTTTCCTTTCTTTGACGCTGGGGTTCTGGATTTAAGGTTTGGCCTTCCATAGAGAGACTTTTAGGATACTTATGAATCCTCCACCCCCGGTACACAGTCAGCAGAACAATTGGCAGCGTGAATCTAAGTACAGTTTTCTAGGAATGGGCTTCTAGACTCAGCCAAAGTGATAGAACCAGATCTTGTCACGTCTCACCCTAAAACCCTTGAGTTACTTCCTGCTGTTTCCATTGCTTTTACAGGGGAGGTGAGGGCAGCAGACACTTATCATGACCTAGATGGCCCTGCCTGCCCTCTGTCACCCTCTTCTTCGGCCTCAGGTCAGGATGATGGTGCTTGGGCCCCACTGGCTCCTTCTCGGCCCAGGCCCCTGGACTTTGCCCTTGCTGTCCCCCCTCTCAACACTTCTACAGCTGCCCCTTCTCCTAGTTCAAGTTCAGCTCCAATGTCTCACCCTCAGATCTGAATCAGCATCACCCCCCATCACTCCCCCAGTTCCCCACAGCACCCTGTTTATGTCTTCATAGCACATGCTAAGTCTTGCTTTGCTTGTTTATTTAGTGTTTATTAAGTGTTTAGAACGTAAGCTCCGCAAGGGTAGGATTTTATGGCGCTCCTGCCATAGCTCCAGTGGCCGGCAGAGCACCTAGGATTCAAAACATTTGTAGGATGAATGAATTAATGTGAAGTTTTCCTTGGGTTCTCAGAGAGGTTGGCTATAGACTCCCAAATTTAAAAACTATGGTTGTAAATCAGAGTTCAACTAACTATAGCCTTTGGGCCAAATCCAATTCACTGCTTTTGTATAGCCTGCGAGTTAAGACTGTTCTTTACATTTTTAAATGATCGAAAAAAATAATAATAATATGACTTAGTAACACATGAAAAATATATGCCGGTCCAATTTCAGCACCCATAACTGAAGTTATACAGGAACACAGCCATAGTTACCCATTTATATAGTCTCTGCCACTGCCCTCACACCGCAACAGCAAAGCTGAGTAGTTATGACAGAGGTGGTCTGGCTTGCAAAGCCTAAAATATTTACTGCCTGGGCCTTTATAGAAAAAGTTTGCCAACCCCCGCTGTAACTAATGCTAAGAAGGAAGTAGAGGTGCAATTAAATTAGATACAGGAAAGGATGGAGGAAGGGAAAGAAAGAAAAATAAAAGAGTAAAGAGAAGCAATAAGGAGAAAAACAAAACATTTTATTGAGCACCTACTATATAGCATGCACTGTGTTTGGTGCTTTACCTACTTTATTTCCCAGGTCTAGACAAAACTTCAAGTAGAGGCAAAATCTTTGGTCAGGAAACCTCCAGCCCTAGAATCCATGCTTCCTCTGTCCAGTCCCCTCTCGGTCATGAAGGCACTGAGCTTTGTCCCTTCTTCATAGCATTTCCTGTTCCAGACATTTCTCTCTGCAGAGATCAAAGCTTGCTTGTTCCTCTTATTCCCTTAAAGTCCGGAGTGACTGCAGGAGTGAAAAGAGGTTTTTTTGGTTTTTGGTTTCTTCTGTACTACTTTCACCGTCATCCACACTATCCAGCATGGTAGATGGCACGTAGTAGGAATTCAGCAAATATTTGCTAAGTGACTATATTACACAATCAACCACACAGAGCTTTAGTTCAATTAACCACTATTTCTCAGGTCAGAGGACCCCAGTGTGGGGCACTTCTGAAAGGAAGATGGTTGGCAACAGACAGATCCTTCGGGGCACTGTTACAGCCCACCAAAGACCCTTCCATAGAGACCTGAGGGCTCACAGCCTGCTTCTCCACCTTCCTGACCTACTGCCCCTTCTGTGCAGCTGCCCCCCTCTGGTCCCCAAAGCCCTTGTCCCTTCTGCTTGTCCTAGGGCTGTTCTAGGCTCTTGGCTGGTCCAGGGGAAAACAAGTAATAGAATGAGTGTTGGCAAGATGGACAAGTGACAGTAGAAAGGGAGGAGTGGGTTATACTTGGAAACTGTACTGTTTGTGCCAAGACCTGAATAGGAAGAACCAGCCAGGGGTTCCATCAGAAACCAATTTCGGATGACCTCCCTGTGTGATAAGAGATGACAACACATCTGTCTGGTATTTCCTATGAGAGGTGATGACTCTCGCTTAGGTGGCTGGTTGGTGAAAGAGGACAGGTCTCCTTACGGAAGAGAAGAAAGAGATGAACACTAGCCCTGGGAATTCAGAGAGAGAAAGGGAGGGTCAGGAGATGGGAAGAGAATAATTTCAGAAGAGGTATGACTGATGCATTACTGATGCCAACTGGGAGAGGTCTGTGCACTACGGACCCACGTCCTTCGTGTGTTCCGATGACACCATCAGCCAAAGACTCCCCATCCCCTTGTGCCTTCCCTGTGTTTGGCTTCTGGTGGCAACTACCAATAACTCCTGGGGGACCCCAAGATTGGAGGTTAGGCAAAGACTCTGGGTCACAAAGTCCCTCTTTTCAGACAACAGGAAGGACCAGAGGAAGAAAACAAGATGGCAGCAAAAGAGAAGAACAAGGTAAATCAATCCTCTGAACCCAGAGTAGAAAAAGTTGGACTGGGTGGATTGCCCTGACTTTCAGATGTGACCAACCATTTCCAAGGTAGAGCAGGACCTTTCTAAGGATTTCCCCATCTGCATCTTCAGTTTGCCAAGTGCCATTGTCTCTTCCGGGGTGAGTGACCATTTTTGCACCAGCGAAATTCAGAAAGAAATACAAATGTTCATACAACTTATTATCTTTTTCATTCAAATAAAAGTGACTTTATTGAGGGGAGTCCCGGGTTGAAAGAAATAGATTGGTACAACTTAAATTCGCTGCTAAAGACCTAGAAGAAAGTCAATTTAAAAATGAGCATCATTAGGGAATTCCCTGGCAGTCCAGTAGTTAGGATTCCACACTCTCACTGCCAAGGGCCTGGGTTCAATCCCTGGTTGGGGAACTAAAGATCCCACAAGCTGTGCAGCACAGCCTAAATAAATAAATAAATAAATAAAATTGTACGTGTCCTTGACCAGAGATATAAGGCTAAAAGCTTAAATTAAAAGAAAAAAATGAGCATCATTAAACACAGGAAAAGAGGCTCAACCTCACTGATCAGCAGAGAAGCACAAACTGACACGGGAGAGGCCATCCCACATCCTTCAAATTGGCAAAACTAAAAAGTCGGATGCTAATAAATATTGGCCAGGAGGTAACAAGGAAGGAGTTCTAACCCACTGCTAGTTCAGGACTGGGGATTGTTATAAACACTTCAGAGAGCAATTTCTTAATTCTAGTCAAGAGGACGATTCACGTGCCCGTGACCTGGCAAATCCACATCCAGACACGAGTGCTGGGAAACTGTAACACATGCTCACAACGTGACAGTGCAAAGAGGTTCATCGCATCACTATTTGTAAAAATGAATGATTGAAAAACGCTAGATATATTTCAGTAGGAGAATGGATGCATAAATTGCGACAGCACCCACATTCATTCTTTCATTCATTTTGCTTTCCCCCAAATTTCTAAGAGTTCTTATTCATATGCATAAGAACCACCTGGGAAGCTTGTTTAAAAGGCGGATTTCCTGGCCCCATCCTCAGAGTCTGAGTCTTAGGTCTGGGAGAGGTTCAAGGAGGGGGGTGTTTTGCACATACTCTGTGTGATGCCAATGCATGTGGTCTTTGAGTCACCTTGTAACTGATCATTCATCCCGAGATTAGATTTCAAGCTGGATTACAAAGTGAGGTGGGCTACATGTGGACCCTGGTTACTTATCACTTGCTAGGCAGAGTCCAGGATTGCCTGGATTGGCAGGATCAGAAGGGAAGAGTCGAGGGAGCATTTCTCCTCTATGGAACTCAGTCCTATCGTGTAAAACAAGAAAACCAAACCAGAGAATGGCTCCATTTTTCCTTGCATTCCTCACGTCTGTGATTCTGTCCCTGGAGGGGCGCATTGCCCAGTAAGTAACTATAATTTTCCAAAGGAGCCCACATCACTACCTCTACATACAGCAGTCTCTATATTCAACAGCATTTCTTTAACCAGAACTCTCTGTTATCGGCACTCCTGGCTCCTTAAATTCCTGTCTGGTCCCCATGTGCTTCCAAAGCATCTTCATCAAAGAAGCATCAGTTATATTTAGAGACCATTTCCCAGTTGAACACAGATAATGGGATTCTAATGGCTTGAAAACTCAATACATACATGGCAGATATCAAAACTATAAAATCCAGAATATCTGATTAATTATTTGACAGTTGTTAAACTGGATAGGGTTCAGGCAAAGGTTGGCCAAATTTCCTACACACGCTTCCCTGCCTCTTTGGACAGGGAAAATTAATATTGACTAAAAGTTCAAATAAAAACTCGATTACATGCCATCTCTTTTCTCATGAATCTTGGTCATTGTGGAGGCATTAATCTGACCTAAAATCTTTGCCTTTGGGTCTTGTTTAACTTTTGAATTGAATCATTGAGTGCTGCTGAGATACACAATGGAGTAAGGTGGCTTTCGTAGCTCCCAACTTCAGTTACCAAAATTTCTGGGTAAAGACGGCCTCTGCCACCACAGGCTCACCCTTCATTCCGTACCCCTCTCACCTCCTGACCTGAGTGAGCCAGAGCCCCCTAATCAGCTGCTCCTTTAACCCTGTCCTGTCTGAGCGAAGAACAGATGCCCTCAGGCGACCTACATGCAGAGGCGGGGCCAAATCCAAAGCTGAACCCCAGGAGCTGTGCGAACAAAGAAGAGAAAGAGGAATCTCTCCCAGCAGCCTCAGGAGCAGTGGATTAAATCTCCACAATCAACTTGATGTACCCTGCGTCTCTGGAATACCTGAATAGACAACGAATCATCCCCAAATTGAGTCAGTGGACTTTGGGAGCAACTGTAGACTTGGGGTTTGCTTTCTGCATCTAATTTGTTTCTGGTTTTATGTTTATCTTAGTTTAGTATTTAGAGTTTATTATCATTGGAAGATTTGCTTATTGATTTGGTTGCTCTCTTCCTTTTTTTTAATATATAGATATATATTTTTTCCTTTTTCTCTTTCTGTGAGTGTATATGTGTATGTTTTTTTGTGTGATTTTGTCTGCATAGCTTTGTTTTTACCATTTGTCCTAGGGTTCTGTCTGTTTTTTGGTTTCTTTTCTGTTTTTCTCTTTTTTTTATTACTTTTAATTTTTTTAAATAATTTTTTAAAAATCTTTTAATAACTATTTTATTTTATTTTTTTCTTTCTCTCTTTCTTTTCTTCTCCCTATTCTTCTGAGCCGTGTGGCTGACAGAGTCTTGGTGCTCCGGCCGGGTGTCAGGCCTGTGCCTCTGAGGTGGGAGAGCTAAGTGCAGGACATTGGTCCACCAGAGACCTCTCAGCTCCATGTAATATTAAACGGTGAAAGCTCTCACAGAGATCTCCATCTCAATGCTAAGACCCAGCTCCACTCAATGACCAGCAAGCTACAGTGCTGGACACCCTATGCCAGACAACTAGCAAGACAGAAACACAACCCCACCCATTAGCAGGGAGGTCGCCTAAAATCAAAATAAGGTCACAGGCAGCCCGAAACACACCACTGGATGCGGTTCTGCACACCAGAAAGGTAACATCCAGCCTCATCCACCAGAACATAGGCGCCAGTTCCCTCCACCAGGAAGCTTACATAACCCACTGAAACACCCGTAGCCATTGCAGGCAGACAACAAAAACAACGGGAACTACGAACATGCAGCCTGCGAAAAGGAGACCCCAAGCACAGTAGGTTAAGCAAAATGAGAAGACAGAGAAACACACAGCAGATGAAGGAGCAAGATAAAAACCCACCAGACCAAACAAACGAAAAGGAAATAGGCAGTATACCTGAAAAATAATTCAGAGTAATGATAGTAAAGATGATCCAAAATCTTGGAAATAGAATGGAGAAAATACAAGAAACGTTTAACAAAGACCTAGAAGAACTAAAGAGCAAACAAACAATGATGAACAACACAATAAATGAAATTTAAAATTCTCTAGAAGGAAACAATAGCAGAATAACTGAGGCAGAAAAACGGATAAGTGACCTGGAAGTTAAAATAGTGGAAATAACTACCACAGAGAAAAATAAAGAAAAAAGAATGAAAAGAATTGAGGTCAGTCTCAGAGACCTCTGGGACAACATTAAACACACCAACATTCGAACAATAGGGGTGCCAGAAGAAGAAGAGAAAAAGAAAGGGACTGAGAAAATATTTGAAGAGATTATACTTGAAAACTTCCCTAATATGGGAAAGGAAATAGTCAATCAAGTCCGGGAAGAACAGAGTGTCCCATAGAGGATAAATCCAAGGAGAAACACACCAAGACACATATTAATCAAACTATCAAAAATTACAGACAAAGAAAAAATATTAAAAGCACCAAGGGAAAAACAACAAATAACATACAAAGGAATCCCCATAAGGTTAACAGCTGATCTTTCAGTAGAAACTCTGCAGGCCAGAAAGGAGTGGCATGATATACTTAAAGTGATGAAAGGGAAGAACCTACAACCAAGATTACTCTACCCAGCAAGGATCTCATTCAGATTCAATGGAGAAATCAAAAGCTTTACAGACAAGCAAAAGCTAAGAGAATTCAGCACCACCAAACCAGCTCTACAACAAATGCTAAAGGAATTTCTCTAAGTGGTAAACACAAGAGAAGAAAAGGACCTACAAAAACAAACCAAAAATAATTAAGAAAATGGTCATAGGAACATGCATATCGATCATTACCTTAAATGTGAATGGATTGAACGTTCCAACCAAAGACACAGGCTTGCTGAATGGATACAAAAACAAGACCCATCTATATGCTGTCTACAAGAGACCCACTTCAGACATACTGACACATACAGACTGAAAGTGAGGGGATGGGAAAAGATATTCCATGCAAGTGGAAATCAAAAGAAAGCTGGAGTAGCAATACTCATAACAGATAAAATAGACTTTAAAATAAAGAATGTTACAAGAGACAAGGAAGGACACTACATAATGATCAAAGGATCAATCCAAGAAGATATAACAATTATAAATATATATGCACCCAACATAGGAGCACCTCAATACATAAGGCAACTGCTAACAGCTTTAAAACAGGAAATCGACAGTAACAGAATAATAGTGGGGGACTTTAACACCTCACTTACACCATTGGACAGATCATCCAAAATGAAAATAAATAAGGAAACAGAAGATTTAAATGACACAATAGACCAGATAGATTTAATTGATATTTGTAGGACATTCCATCAATAAACAGCAGATTACACTTTCTTCTCAAGTGCACACAGAACATTTTCCAGGATAGATCACATCTTGGGTCACAAATCAAGCCCCAATAAATTTAAGAAAATTGAAATCATATCAAGCATCTTTTCTGACCACAACACTATGAGATTAGAAATGAATTACAGGGGAAAAAAAAGTAAAAAACACAAACACATGGAGGCTAAACAATACATTACTAAATAACCAAGAGATCACTGAAGAATCAAAGAGGAAATCAAAAAATACCTAGAGACAAATGACAATGAAAACACAATGATCCAAAACCTATGGGATGCAGCAAAAGCAGTTCTAAGAGGGAAGTTTATAGCTATATAAGCCTACCTCAAGAAACAAGAAAAATCTCAAATAAACAATCTAACCTTACACCTAAAGGACCTGGAGAAAGAAGAACAAACAAACCCAAGGTTAGCAGAAGGAAAGATCATAGCAGAAATAAATGAAATAGAAACAAAGAAAATAATAGCAAAGATCAATAAAACTAAAAGCTGGTTCTTTGAGAAGATAAACAAAATTGATAAACCATTAGCCAGACTCAACAAGAAAAAGAGGGAGAGGACTCAAATCAATAAAATTAGAAATGAAAAAGGAAAAGTTACAACAGACACTGCAGAAATACAAAGCATCCTAAGAGACTACTACAAGCAACTCTATGCCAATAAAATGGACAACCTGGAAGAAATGGACAAATTCTTAGAAAGACTGAACCTGGAAGAAATAGAAAATATGAACAGACCAATCACAAGTAATGAAATTGAAACTGTGATTAAAATTCTTCCAACAACAAAAGTCCAGGACCAGATGGCTTCACAGGTGAACTCTAACAAATATTTAGAGAGAGCTAACACCCATCCTTCTCAAACTCTTCCAAAAAATTGCAAAGGAAGGAGCACTCCCAAACTCATTCTATGAGGCCACCATTACCCTGATACGAAAACCAGACAAAGATACTACAAAAAAAGAAAATTACAGACCAGTATCACTGATAATATAGATGCAAAAATCCTCAACAAAATACTAGCAAACAGAATCCAACAGCACATTAAAAGGATCATACACCATGATCAAGTGGGATTTATCCCAGGGATGCAAGGATTCTTCAATATACGCAAATCAATCAATGTGATACACCATGTTAACAAATTGAAGAATAAAAACCATATGATCATCTCAATAGATGCAGAAAAAGCTTTTGACAAAATTCAACACCGATTTATGACAAAAACTCTCCAGAAAGTGGGCATAGAGGGAACCTACCTCAATATAATAAACACCATATATGACAAACCCACAACAAACATCATTCTCAATGGTGAAAAACTGAAAGCATTTCCTTGAAGATCAGGAACAAGACAAGGATGTCCACTCTCACCGCTATTATTCAACATAATTTTGGAAGTCCTAGCCATGGCAATCAGAGAAGAAAAAGAAATAAAAGGAATACAAATTGGAAAAGAAGAAGTAAAACTGTCACTGTTTGCAGATGACATGATACTATACATAGAGAATCCTAAAGATGCCACCAGAAAACTACTAGAACTAATCAATGAATTTGGTAAAGTTGCAGGATACAAAATTAATGCACAGAACTCTCTTGCATTCCTATACACTAATGATGTAAAATCTGAAAGAGAAATTAAGGAAACACTCCCATTTACCACTGCAACAAAAAGAATAAAATACTTAGGAATAAACCTACCTAGGGAAACAAAAGACCTGTATGCAGAAAACTATAAGACACTGATGAAAGAAATTAAAGACGATACCAACAGATGGAGAGATATACCATATTCTTGGATTGGAAGAATCAATATTGTGAAAATGACTATACTACCCAAAGCAACCTACAGATTCAATGCAATCCTTATCAAAATACCAATGGCATTTTTTACAGAACTAGAACAAAAAATCTTAAAATTTGTATAGAGACACAAAAGACCTCGTATAGCCAAAGCAGTCTTAAGGGAAATAAAACGGAGCTGGAGGAATCAGACTCCCTGACTTCAGACTATACTACAAAGCTACAGTAATCAAGACTATATAGTACTGGCACAAAAACAGAAACATACATCAATGGAACAAGATAGAAAGCCCAGAGATAAACCCACGCACCTATGGTCAACTAATCTATGACAAAGGAGGCATGGATATACAATGGAGAAAAGACAGACTCTTCAATAAGTGGTGCTGGGAAAACTGGACAGCTACATGTAAAAGAATGAAATTAGAACACTCCCTAACACCATACACAAAAATAAATTCAAAATGGAATAGAGACCTAAATGTAAGACCGGACACTGTAAAACTCTTAGAGAAAAACATAGGAAAAACAATCTGTGACATAAACCACAGCAAGATCTTTTTTGCTCCACCTCCTAGAGTAATGGAAATAAAAACAAAGATAAACAAATGGGACCTAATGAAACTTAAAATCTTTTGCATAGCAAAGGAAGCCACAAACAAGACAAAAAGACAACCCTCAGAATGGGAGAAAATATTTGCAAATGAATCATTGGACAAAGGATTAATCTCCAAAATATATAAACAGCTCATGCAGCTCAATATTAAAAAAACAAACAACCCAATCCAAAAATGGGTAGAAGACCTAAATAGACATTTCTCCAAAGAAGACATACAGATGGCCAAGAAACACATGAAAAGCTGCTCAGCATCACTAATTATTAGAGAAATTCAAATCAAAACTACAATGAGGTATCACCTCACACCAGTTAGAATGGGTATCATCAGAAAATCTGCAAACAAGAAATGCTGTAGAGGGTGTGGAGAAAAGGGAACCCTCTTGTACTGATGGTGGGAATGTAAATTGTTACAGTCACTATGGAGAACAGTATGGAGGTTCCTTAAAGAACTACAAACAGAACTACCATATGACCCAGCAATGCCACTACTGGGCATATACCCAGACAAAACCATATTTCCAAAAGACACATGCACCCCAGTGTTCACTGCAGCACTGTTTACAATAGCCAGGTCATGGAAGCAACCTAAATGCCCATCGACAGATGAATGGATAAAGAAGATGTGGTACATATATACAATGGAATATTATTCAGCCATAAAAAGGAAAGAAATTGGATAATTTGTTGAGACGTGGATGGATCTAGAGACTGTTATACAGAGTGAAGTAAGTCAGAAAGAGTAAAACAAATATCGTATATTAGCGCATATATGTGGAACCTAGAAAAATGGTACAGATGAACCAGTTTGCAGGGCAGAAATTGAGACACAGATGTAGAGAACAAACGTATGGACACCAAGGGGGGAAAGCGTTGGGGGGTGGAGGTAGGGGGGTGATGAATTGGGAAAAAAATAATGCTGGAGAGGGAGTGGAGGAAAGGGAACCCTCTTGCACTGTTGGTGGGAATGCAAATTGATACAGCCACTATGGAGAACAATATGGAGGTTCCTTAAAAAACTAAAAATAGAACTACCATATGACCCAGCAATCCCACTACTGGGCATATACCCAGAGAAAACCATATTTCAAAAAGAGTCATGTAGCACAATGTTCATTGCAGCTCTATTTACAAGAGCCAGGACATGGAAGCAACTTAAATGTCTTTCGAAAGATGAATGGATAAAGAAGATGTGGCACATATATACAATGGAATATTACTCAGACATAAAAGGAAATGAAATCGAATTATTTGTAGTGAGGTGGATGGACCTAGAGACTGTCATACAGAGTGAAGTAAGTCAGAAAGAGAAAAACAAATACCATATGCTAACACATATATATGGAATCTTAAAAAAAGGTTCTGAAGAACCTAGGGGCAGGACAGGAATAAAGACGCAAACGTAGAGAATGGACTTGAGGACACGGGGAGGGGGAAGGGTAAGCTGGGATGAAGTGAGAGAGTGGCATGGACATATATACACTACCAAACGTAAAATAGATAGCTAGTGGGAAGCAGCCACATAGCACAGGGAGATCAGCTTGGTGCTTTGTGACCAACTAGAGGGCTGGGATAGGGAGGGTGGGAGAGAGATGCAAGAGGGAGGAGATATGGGGATATATGTATATGTATAGCTGATTCACTTTGTTATAAAGCAGAAACTAACACACTATTGTAAAGCAATTATACTCCAATAAAGATGTTAAAAAAAAAATTTGTTGTTTGACCTGCATCTAGGTGGAAGATCAGATGTGCTTGTTCTGGCCTGACTCTCCTCAGCTCCATTCCCTACTCTTTTGCCCTCTCAGCCCCCCTCCCTTTCTGCTCTCTTCCACTTGGTCTGATGTCTGAGGGTGCATGAGTTTCCTAGGCTCCTATGTCAGCCAGCTTCAGCGTGGATCAACCAGTGGGGGTGCCAGCAGGAGAGCAGAGGGAGGAAGTGAGAAGCCAGGATATTTCTCCCCACTCTTTGCCCTGGGCATGCCTTCAGAGGCCACTTCGTTTCCTCCATGGTTCCAGCTCCCTGCAGACCAGCCCATGAGGAATTCTGCTAATGTTACCTCCTCCCTTTCTTTCTTCAGTTTATACATACCAGGGAACTTCTGCTCTTGCTAACCTTTAAGTTATCTCATCATCCTTTATTTGGCTTTAAACATCTTCCAACACTGGGGTAACCCGTTTCCTACATTACCTCTGTTGAAAACAGCTGAGTTTCTGTCTTCCTGGTTACATTCCAACTGATACAGGAGGTAACTAGCCTCTCCTCTCCACCAGTCAATATTATAATTCTTTGTCTACCATGCCTATCAAGGAGTTTGTCCTTTTCACAGCCTGTTCATCTCAAGCCCACAGAATCCCTGAGATGTTGACAGGTGGGATTACCACTTTCATTTTACAGAAGAGGGAACAGATCTAGAGATGCTAAGGAGATATATCAAAGTTGCACAGCTAGTGAACTACAGAGCAGAAGCTAGAATCCAGGTGTCTTGTGAGCTGGTGGTAATTTCCCTATGGCATTCAGGCCCTTCTCTTTCTCTCCAACTCTTACCACTAGAAGACATTCTTTAGGGGTCAAAATAAGGATTCATTTGGGTCTCATTTGCACTTGATGAAAAGGTGCTATAACTATGCAAATTGCACACACAAATGAGTTCAAGGGAGTATTCATTTCTATTTTGGTCTTTATAAGAATATTTTTCATTTATGTCAACCAGGTTTGTCAGCATTCTGTAAATCCTAGAACAGTGTTTCTCCAAGTCAGAATTATATGGGGGAGAGGGGTGTTTCTGATAAAAACTCAGATTCCTGCCCTCCCTCCCACTGGAATAGAAAATCTGGGGAAGAGTACAGAGAAAGTGTATTTTCATCTAGCATTCCAGGTGACGCTGATGAAAAACATTTTGAGGACCACTCTTCCACGAGATAGAAAAAAGTTGTCATTGTCCACAGAAGAGAAGGAGAGATCAGCAAGGTGATGACAGGGCTGGTTTGTGGCCAGTCTAAGACCCAGCCGCTCAGGCTTCCATCCCAGGTAAGGGGTACCACTTATGACCCCCAACTGTGTGTCCAGCTTAGTCTCAGACACTGCCTGGGTATGGATCCAGCTACTCTTCACAGCAACCCTATGAAGTAGCTGTCATAGTGCCTGTTTTACACATGAGAAATCTGAGACCCAGATTAAACAAGTGCCCCCGGGTCACACAGCTACGACTCAAATTCCAATCAAGCTCTGTCCATGTCACCCTTCTCAGAATGGAGCCCACTTCATCTCCAAACGATCATGGGGACCATTCTACGCTAAACTGGCTCTGTATGGGGCATCCTAATTCTATTCCCCATGGGGTCTGGGTTTCTTACTGCTCGTTCCTGAATGAGGCATCAGTGCAGCTGCAAAGAGGGCGGGTGAATGGCATCCAACGCCCCCTCCTAAACCACCAGGTGATAGGAAGGGATCCTGACAGGTGAGATGCCCAGTGGTCTCTTGATTGTCCTTCTCAAGTTTTTCCAGGGGCTTTCGGAGGCTCTTCTACCCCTGCACTTGGCTCAGAAGCTTAAGGTTTTGCCCCAAACCAGTAGGAACCAATCAGAAAGCCTGAAGCAGCAGATGCCTGCATTAATCTATCCACAGAGGCCCCAGGGGAAGCAACCCAACTGTTGTTCTTATCACAAATGTTTTAAAACTTAATAACATGAATGGGCAAGTGTGCAAGCACAGGGTGCTTGACATGTGGAGGATCCTGCATCATCTGAGCTGCCTTTTCTATTTCTTAATACATTGCTTTACATGTCTAGTCACCATTCTGTTGACATAGCTATTCGGATCAGCCAGGCTAATGAAACTGCCAGATAGAGACTGAGGGAGGTGGGGCAGGGCTGGGGGACTCTCAGATAAGGATGATCACTCAAAGGGTGCAGAGAGGGCTGCTGACCTGTAAGAAAATGTCTGATGCTCCCCCACAGCTTCAGTGTTCTCTCTTTATCCTTTCCAACAGCTGCCGGACCCCAACCTGCCTTGCTTAGTTTTATATGCACCTCTCAGCAGACATTTGCCATATATATGAGGCTGTCCTGGCTAGCTTTAGAAGGTAAAAGCTGAGTTAAAATCCAAGGTCAAACACTTACTAGCTGTGTCCCCTTGGACATGTTCAGTAACCTCTCTGAGCCTCAGTTCACTCATTAGTAAAATGAAGACAGTAATAGCATGTTAAACTTTTAGAAATGCTGAAGGAAAAACATTTTAAAAAATTGTGTATGAAGCAGTTATCACAGCACCTAATTCAACAAATATATCTTGAGTGCCTTCTATGTGCCAGACACAGTTCAAGGCCCTGGAAACAATTGTGGTGAACACAAAACATAGTCCCTGCCCTCACAGAGCTTATAAACTAGTGGCAGAGACAGACAATAAACAAACAGATATATTTACAATATACCATAGCTTGGCAAGAAGTGCCGTGAAGGAAAGTAAAGCAGGAGGAGTTGGTAGAGAGCGGCAAAGGGTAGAGCCAATGATGTTATTGATGAGGTGGTCAGAGAAGATCTCTCTGCAGAAGTGACATCTGATAAGAGGTGTGAATGAGAAGAGGGGATAAGACAGATGGATATTTGGGGCAAGAGCATTCCAGACAGAATGAAGAGCAAGTGCAAAGACCCTGAGACTGGAGCATGTTTCCTTATTTAGGGAAAGGCACAGAAGCAAGTGTGGCTTGCGAACCATGGGGAAGTTTAGGGAAGAAGCCAAAAGGCAAAAAATAACTGAGACATATGCAGGTAAGCAGGTAGGTAGGTAGATAAGACTAAATTCATTTACTTTTCATAATATCTTCCTATCTTGGATTGAACAATGCTAGGTACTATGACAGACAAAAAGATGAACCAGACAGAGAATTTATCTTTGATGAACTTGAACTATTAGTCTACTAGGGGAGAAAATACCTAAATAATGAGAAAAAAAATAATAGATATCATAAAAGAAGTATGGTAAAAAATATAGGAGCCTGAAAGAGAGTCTTTGCCTCTCATAGTCACTCTCACCACCAGAAACTTGGAGAGATTAATGAAAGAAATGACAGTTACATGAAGACTGTAAAACACACAGGGAACTCTACTCAATACTCTGTAATGGCCTATATGGGAAAAGAATCTTAAAAATGAAAAAAAAGAGTGGTTATATGTATGTGTATAACTGATTCACTTTGCTGTACACCTGAAACTAGCACAACATTGTAAATCAACTATATTCCAATAAAAATTTAATAAATAAAAAATTTCAAAACCTGTAAAACAATGATGCTTGCCATGCTTAAAGAGATAAAAATTGAATTTAAAATAGTTCAGCAATCAACTAGAATAAAATCGTTGTAAATTTGAGAGAAGAATCAAATAGAAATTCTAGAATTCTAATATTTAAAAACTCAATAAACAAAGTAAAAAACCCAACAGATGGGTTTAATAACAAATTCAATAGAGGTAGATATAGAGAGAATTAGTGAACTGAAAGGTAGGTCAGAAGAAATTACCCAGAATGAAGCAGAAAGAAACAAAATGATGGAAAGTACAAAAATGAGAAGAATACAGTGAGCAGACTTAACATGTTTTTTTCAGGAATAGTAGGAGGAGAAGTTAGAAAAAGGATAACAGAATAATGGCCTAAAAATATGGAAGGAAGGGAAAAAAAAGAGCAGAAGTTAATGAAAAAATTACAATAAACCATATTAAAAAGGTCAAAATTTGGCTCTTTGAAATGACTGATAAAATTGATAAACCTTTGCTGTAACAGATCAAGACAAAGAAGGGGAAGGACACAAATCAGTAACGTCAGTGCTGAAAAAAGAACATCATTACGTATGCTGCAAACATTAGCAAGATAGTAAGAGGATATTATGAACAACTCAATGTCAATAAATTTGAAAATTTACATGAACTAGACAAATTCCGAGGAAAACACTACTTACCAAAACTAACAAAAGAAGAAATTTAAAACTCCGAATAACTCTGGAACTATTAAAATAATTGATTTTTTGATTAAAAATAAACTTCTCATGATGAAAATGTTTCTGAAGGCTTCAAGCAAACTTGATGAACTATTTAAAGAAGACATAATGCCAAGCTTATACAAACACTTCCAGAAAATTTAAAAAAAGTGAGAACACTCTCCATTTTATTTTACAAGGCTAAAGTAATCTTGATACCAAAATTCAGCAAGAACGGTATAAGAAAAAAATTACAGGCCAATTTTACTCATGAACATGTGAAAATATCCTAAATAAAATATTAACAAGCCAAAGCCAGCAACGTATAAAAAGGAAACACATCCTATCCACCTTTGGCTTATTCCAGGGTGAAAGAGTAACTGTTGCTAACCAATGTAATTTGCCACCTTAACAGATGAAAGGAGGATGGAAACAACCCAAGTGCCCATCAACAGAGGATGTGGTATATATATACAATGAAATACTACTCAGCCGTTGAAAAGAATGACATATTGCCATTTGCAGCAATGTGGATGGACCTAGAGAATATCATTCTCAGACAGAGAAATACAAATACTATATGGTGTCACTTATATGTGGAATCTAAAAAATAATGCAAATGACTCTATATACAAAACAGAAACAGACTCACAGACATAGAAAACAAATTTATGGTTACCGAAGGGGAGAGGGAGTGAAGGAGAGACAAATTAGAAGTATGGGATTAACAAATACAAATTACTATACATGAAATAGATAAGCAACAAGGATTTACTGTATAGCACAGGGAATTATATTCAATATCTTGGAATAACCTATAATGGAATATAATCTGAAATATATATATATATAACTGAATCATTTTGCTGTACACCTGAAACTAAAAAAGTATTGTAAATCATCTATACTTCAATTAAAAGAAAAAGGGGGGAATCATATAGTCATCTCAATGTATGCAGAAAAAAGCATTCGCTAAAATTCAACATCCATTCTTTATTAAAAATCGTAGAAACTAGAAAAAGGGTGGCACTGAAATAATCTAGTAAAGAGTATCTACTATGAAACCTATATCAACTAATGTATTTTCAAATGAAACTTGGATAGCATCAAAAAATAATAAAACTTGGAAAATATTCTTTTTGAGGTTGTGAAGGAACAAGGATGCTTACTGTCACGACATGTCCTAGAGGTCCCACACAGCAAAGCAAGGCAAAGAAATAAAAGACATAAGGAAGAAATAAAATTGTTATTATTTGTGGATTACATTATCACCTACATAGAAAATCCATGGGAATCTGCACATCATTTTTAGACTTTAAGAAAGTTCCACAAGGTCCTGGATATAAAGTCAACACAGAAAAATGAATTAAATTTCTATTCATCAACCCCAATTTTTTATAAGTTGAAACAAGAATTTAAAGATAACATTTGCATTAGCATTAAAAAATAGGAAAACACCTAAAAATCTAACAGAACGTATACAAGACTTCTGTGCAAAACATCCATTATTGAGAGAAGTTAAAGAAGACCTGGGTTAATGGAGAGAAATTTTATGTTACTGAATTGGGACATTCAAAATTTTAAATGTCAATTCTCCCTTGAGAATTGCGCTATGAAATTAAATTGAGCTATGGATTCAATAAAAAGTCACAACAGGATTTTTAAAGAACTTAACAAACACTCTCTAAAATTTATATGGAATTGCCAAGGTCCAAGACTAGCCAAGGCCTTCTTAAGGAGGAAACCCAGGGTTGAAGGATTTGCTCTACCAGGTATTGAGTCTCACTACCACAGCAGAGTAATTAAGACTGTCATTTTCATTCAAGGGTATGGATGGAGGAAGATGTCACTAGTGTCTTCCAGTATCTGGGTGTCCTCCTCTTCCAGCCACATGGCAGACAGCACTTCAGGGCCCCTTACAGGTGAGTATAACTCTCTGACTGGTTCTGGCAAATGAGCTGCAAGAGGAAGTGAATGATGGATGACGTTTTCACGCTGAGTAAACTCAGCATGAAACCTCAGTGTATCTTCTCTGGATGGAATGATGCGTCGCTGCTCCCAGTGATGCAGCCACTTCACTTCCTGCAGGACGGTTGCCCTGATGCATCTCCTGCAACACCAGTGACCTGCTAGTGAAGAAGACAGAGCTTCAGTATGTTAAGCCATGAGATGTTGGGGTTGTTTGTTAGCAAAAGAAAGCATAGCTCATCTTATCTTGTCCCACATACAGACAGACTAATGGAACACAAGAGCACCCAGAAAGATAGCCACCCACTATGCAATCTATTGTGTAGACAACTGATTTTTCAACACAAAGTGAAATTGCAGAGTAGTAGAGAAAGAATGGTATTCAGACAACTGGATATCCATTTGGAGGAAAAAATAGAACTTGTCCCTACCTCACACCATACACAGAAATCAATTCCAGGTGGATTTCCAACGTTATTGGAAAGGCTACACTGTATAAAGATTTTAGAAGAAAACATGGGTGGATTCTTCATAACTCAGGAAAAGATTTTCTGAATAAGAAACAACCAACTATGAATGAAAAGATAGTTCAATTGTGTTCTATTCAATTTCGCAAGAAAAAAAAGTTTTGTTAAAAGAGAAAATAGCAACAGGGAATGCCTAAATGTTAATAATAGCTATCTCCAGGTGATTACATTACGGGGTGAATTTATTTTCCTATGTTGCTTACCTCTCTTTTCCAAAGAGTCTATGATGAATATGGATCTCTTGTGTAATGAAAGAGAAAAAAATAACAATAAAAATTTGTTAGTTTTTGTTTGTGTGTTTACAATCAAGAAGACGCAATCCAAAAGTTGAGGATATAGAATAAAAATTTTCCAGGCCTTACTCTCATTTGTTTGTCAAGCCAAAGGAAAGAAATCCTAATGGCAGCATATCGGGCAATGTGGCAGGTGGGTGCAAGAGGGTCACTGTGGCTTTTCTTACGACTCCATTTAGCTACTAGAACATTGTCAAGGCAACCTGATATCACTTTTTTTTGTACTTTAAATTTATTTTCTTTATTTTTACTTTATATTGGAGTATAGTTGATTTACAATGTTGTGTTAGTTTCAGGTATACAACAAAGTGATTCAGTTATACATATATAGGTATCTATTCTTTTTCAGATTCTTTTCCCATTTATGGTTACCAAAAGGGAAATGTGAAGGGGAGGGATAAATTAGGAGTTAGGGATTAACATATACACACTACTATACGTAAAATAGATAATCAATAAGGACCTACTTTATAGCACAGGGAATTCTGCTCAATATTCTGATATCACTTTTTCAAAGCCTTTCTGATGTAGATTCACAATCCCTATTCCTGGAGGGAGGTGCCCTTGGGAGACCTCCTTCCTTCTCCCTCTTCCATTTCAAGTGTCTTTCACAGACTTTATCAGCCCTGGAGATGCAAGGCCTCTGGCCCCACCCCAGGTGACTGTCCATCTGGCCCCCCAGTGATGGACACTGGAGCCTCCCTCTTCTTTCGGTCATGCCACTCCAGGCTCTTTGTAAAATCTTTGTTAGACACACGTTTGACTCTGACCAGCCTGAATATGAAGACCTTTTAAGATCTAAAATGCATGTACAGATCCTTATTTTCACTCTTGGTTTTTATAGTTTTACTGGCTCTCATGTATTCATTGGACATTTACTGGACACGGGCAGTAAATGCATCATAGACCACAGCTCCTGAAGCCCTGGGGATTCACCTCCTATATCTGGAGCCTCGCAAAACGTAGAATGGGGACGTGGAGGATGAGGGTCATTCCAGAGACAAAGCCATCACCAGGCGGAAATGGCAGGGCCCTCGGGATAACTGGGCTTTACATGGGTTCAGAGATTCTAAAGTGCCTCACAATGGTCATGAAGAAGGTTCTGGAATAAGGGTGGGCAGCTCGTTGGAAGGGCATTAACAGCAACCACCTTCATCAGCATTACTGGTATTTACTGAACACATACTATGTTGCAGAAATTATGCCACGTGGGACTTCCCTGGTGGTGCAGTGTTTAAAAATCCACCTGCCAATGCAGGGGATACAGGTTTGAGCCCGGGTCCAGGAAGATCCCACATGTCACGAAGCACCTAAGCCCGTGCGCCACAACTACTGAACCTGCACTCTAGAGCTTGCGAGCCACAACTACTGAAGCCCGCACTCCTAGAGCCTGTGCTCTGCAGCAAGAGAATCCACTGCAATGAGAAACCTGCTCACTGCAATGAAGAGTAGCCCCCGCTCGCCGCAACTAGAGAAAGCTGGCTCGCAGCAACGAAGACCCAACGCAGCCAATAAATAAATAAATAAATTTATTAAAAATAAAAACTTAGTACTGTGAATTACTTAAAAAAAAGAAAAGAAATTACGCCACACACTTTATATAATCATCTCATTTAATACTCACAGCAACCCTGGGACGTATATTATATTACCTTCTTTTTGAAGATGAGGAAATTGAGACTCAGTAGAGGTTAGGTAATTTGCCAGAGGTCCCATGGTTCCAAGGGGGTGGTGTTGAGCCATGAATCCACATCTGTCCAATGGGAAATCCTTGCCTCTTTTTCTGACAGTAACTCCTGCTCGGGGCACTGATTGTTATTCATCTATTTCAATTTCACACCCTTTTGAGGGAAAACAGGAACCTTGATTTCTGAAGGCCTTTTTTATCTGACATCAGTTTCTTTAGGACAGCTTCCTGTATTTGAGACATTGTCCCCTGGGAGGTGGGGACAGAGCAGTCCCGGTGGCAACAGGCTGTCAGGAGACCCAAATGAGATCATGCATGCAAAACACTTGGGACAGAGCAGTACAGAGGAGCCCTCCGTATACTGGCTTTCACCATTATGTTGTTCCCTCAGGCCCCAGGACTACCAGTTATCCTTGCCTTTGTAAACAGTGGAAAAAACTTCCAAACACAGATTCTAATTATTTCTTGGATTCTGGTGCCAACCACTTTCTTCAGGAGCATTTCTCATCACCCCATGTGTCCACATTCTGAGTGTCCTGTAGGTGTGACACTTTGCCACCAAGTCCCTAAGCCCTGAGCTGGCTTGCTGTCGCTGAGCCTTCATTAACAACGAGAAAAGGGTGAGACAGTGATTGGTGCTCCAGTAAGAAACTCCAATAGTTTCTATATCAGATCCCATAAAAGATAATGTCAGGAAGCAAAACATGGAGGCTTAGAGATCAAATCCGGAGGCAGGCAAATCAGAGTGGGAACGTTGATCTGCTCCTTCCAGCTGTGTGAACTTGGGCAGTTATTCAACCTCTCTGAGCCTCTATAACAACTAGATAGTAATAACTACCTCACAGCTTTGTTAGGGGGATTACTATATGATATAATGATGTCAAGTGCTTAATACAGAGCCTGGTCCATAGGAAACAATGAACAAATAAATATTCGTCATTTTATTATTATTAAATGCAAAAAAAAAAAAAGCCAACAAACTCTACTATGAGATTTGTTTTTCAGGTTCACAAATAATTACCTTAAATGACTTTTCTCCCCTCCTGGATCAGTCTGCTGTTTGATGTCTTTGAACAAGTCGATCTGTTGTTCAGTGCCGTGTGCCTGGCGTACAGAGATGCAGGGGCTTGACAGGCCAGAGGCCAACTGGCTTAACGAGCAGTGCTAGCTGAGCACACAAGAAGAGACATTTGAAAAGTCTATTTGAAATGTTTAAGTAAAAAGAAATTTGGGGGCTTCCCTGGTGGTGCAGTGGTTAAGAATCCACCTGCCAATGCGGGGAACATGGGTTCTAGCCCCTGGGCTGGGAAGATCCCACACTCCTCGGAGCAACTAAGCCCCTGGGCCACAGCTACTGAGCCTGTGCTCTAGAGCTCACGAGCTACAACGACTGAGCCCGAGTGCCACAATTACTGAAGCCTGCGCACCTAGAGTCCGGCTCCGCAACAAGAGAAGCCACCGCAGTGAGAAGCCTGCGCACCGCGATGAAGAGTAGCCCCCGCTCACTGCAACTAGAGAAAGCCTGAGTGCAGCAATGAAGACCCAACACAGCCAAAAATAAATAAATTTTAAAAAAGATATTCGGCAAGCAGGCAGAATCAGGAGAACTGACTCGCTTGCTCAGGGCCTCAGTTTCCCTATCTGTATGAGAAGGGGGCTGGGCTGCATGCTGCTGTCTTGCATTTCTGACCTTCATAAGTAAAGCAGCCTGATTCAGCGAGGACCATCCTGGCCACTCATGTGTGCATCAACTTCTAGTCCTGCATGGCCTAGGAAAACTTGGCATCTGAAGCCCTTCTCTGGGTGAAGGGCTCACACAAGCCCCCAGTTAGGGCATATCTCCGTTGCCCCCTAAGCCTCCCTAGGACCCACCAATTCCAACATCTCCCAGTTCCCACCGTATGCAACCACAAAAGACAAAATTCCAACCGGAGTTCTCGGAAGTAGAGAGGAGAAATCTCTAAACAAGGGGTTTGTTGGTCTCCAGCATAAACTGCCCAAGGTGTTCAGAAGAAATTTCCTTCTTTCCTCGACAGTTTTGGAGAATCATTCTTTTGCACGTTCAGGGGAGAAAAAGCTAGCAACGTAGGAAACTTGGCTCCCCCGGCCCACCCCAGTGAAAACTTGCTTTGGGGCTAAGGAAACATCGCCACCTGGTGGAATGACATTAAAATAACCAGACAGAGAGGGATGGATTTCTAGTCTCCAAATAGGTGGAGTCCCAGAAAGAGTTACAAGGGTCCTTAGAGGTTGGACCCGATTTCTTTACTTTACTGAGTAATGGAAATGTTGAACAGAGATGGTTTGTGAATGTTGAGGCCAGAACTCAGATCTGCCGACGCTTTATGTGAATAATTATCTTTACCACCCCCTGCAACAGATAACTTACCCCATACTTTAGCCCCAAATGACTTAATAACTGAGGTTAGCACAGTCAGGATTATTTTCATCCTGCATGTTTCCTCTTGCTTCTTATAGACTTTATGGAGGCAGAAGAGGAAGACCAGAGGAGTTACAACTGGCAACTGGCATAAAGAGAAGACAGCTCAGATACCAGGGGGAACGTGCATAGCTTGATTTGGGACCTGAGAATTCTGTTGTGTGCTTTATGTTTCTAACTGAGAAGTTAGTAATTGTAATGGAACTTCATTAATCTGCTCATTCTTTTAACTGGGCCAGCAACAGATATAAGCTATAATAATACAGGATGTTTTCATGTCTGTTTGGATTATTTGGGTCCTAAAGACAGTATGTTCAGTGAGTTGAGTACAGAAAGCCTCATCATTTATACAAAGTGTGAAAATCCATCATTGTGTGAGTTGAACCATCTTATTATAGGCAGAGTTATTTCCATCTCTAATATTTGCCCATCACCTTGCAGTTCACTACATGCTTCAATCTATTTAAAATGATTTAATTTTTACAAGCACCCTATGGTGGGCATAAATGGTCATTACTGAGGGGAAAATAGAGGCTCAGAGAAGTTAGGTGATTTTCCTGTAGTCACACAGCTACCAGTGGCAGCACTGGGACTTGGAAGAAGGGAGGAAATTTAATATTTAACCTACAGTGGGGCAGGGGAGGTACACGTGCTTCCAACACTGCTGTCCATGGCTCCTCCGCTTAGCAAGTAGAAAGACAGCATTCCTCCAGCCTGACCGCAAGAGAAGCACCCAGTCTTCCCATGGCTACCACATCCTATTGTTATTTGCTTGGCTGTGGAACACACTGGAGAGCCATATGACATACGTTTTCATTTAAAACTGACTTTGAGGAATTTTGCCAAATATCACAATCTCTCCTCTATAAACGAGTAACATAGCATAACCCCTTACTATCCCAGAGGCTGACAACTGGGGTCCACAGGACTGTCAGGAGGGTTTTTCACCCATTTACCACCTAAACCATTTCAAGTAACCCTATTGAAATGCCCTGGCAAAGAGGGTCCTTTGTGCCCTATAAGTACAGCATCCCCTCTGCATGGTCCTCTCCCCTAAACATCAGGACCCAAAGCTCAGTCCTCAGACCACTTCTCTTCGGTGTTTAATCTCCCTCTATAAGTGGGATAATCTCGTCTCATGCCTTTAAATGCCACCTATATATTGCTAATCCCTAAATTTGTTCCCACAACCCCAGCCTCTCCCTCTGTGTTCCAGACTCATATATGCAGCTGTCTGCTCAATACTTTAATGTCTAAGACATCAAACCCAGCATGTCCACATCCAAACTCTTGGTTTCCCCCAACCCAACACTCTCCTTTCACAACCTTTCCCATCTCGGTAAACGGAAATCTCATGTATCCAATTTCTCAGGCCAAAACTTTTCAAGTCTTCCCTGGATTCCTCTCAGAACCCATGGCCCATCTGCCTTCACAGCACATCTAGAATCTGCTACTTCTCACCACCTCCATTGCTACCCAACCAACCACCTTCACCTGGATTATTGCAATAACCTCTCACCCGGTCTTCCTACACACAACCAGAGTTATCCTTTTAAGATGTAAATCAGAACTAACACCCCCTTGCTCCAAACCTTCCAAGGGATTTCCACCTTGCCCCGTGGTTGCTACATAATCTAGCTCCACTACCTCTCTAACCTGACCTCCTACCACCGTTCCCTTTCTGCCACCATCTGCTAGAAATGTAGGGATGTAAGAACAGCGGCTTCATTTTAGCCCATGATGTATGTAGCCCAGTGCTGAGACAAGGTCTGGATCATAAAAGATACTCAATAAGTATCTGTTGAAACACAAATGCCTTTGCCCTCTCTCTGGTCCATTCATTAATGCCATCGGTCCAGAGCCCGACCTAATTCCTTCCTACTGCATTTTCACTCTATCTCGTCTTACCCCGTGCTCCATGGCAAGGAGTCCTGGGATGCCCAGGGGCCTTGCATTAGTTCCTCCCACTCCAGATCAAGGGCTGTTATGAGAGCACCCTTCCCTTCTCTTCAAGGTACCGTTTCTCAATGACTATCTTCCCATTGGCAGTTGGCACCATCACAACACTTCAAGGTGCCAGATGGTAGAGCTGACTGGGGACCGAGAACACACTGCTTCTGATGATACACCAGGAGTGCTTATGTATCAGCCAAGACCATAAAGGCAGGAGCTGAAGGTGCTGGATAAGTATGGTTTCTTGATCCCTTTCCCCCGAAGTCTCTATAACACCTGCCTCACCTCAGCCACAACCGTGAGGTTTAAATCAAGAGGAAAGTGGGAGGGAGGGTAAGAACTAAAGCCAAGAAAGAAAAGGAAAAGTTTGTCTTGAGAAATGAGCAGCATCACGGTGCACACGTGGACTGGGGTTACATCCTTGGAGAAGACAGTCACCTCTTTGCTGAGAATGAAGGGCATTGACACCCCAGAATTCCAAAGACACCCCTCTACAACCTTTGAGTCTATAAGAATCCTTTTTTAAAATGCAAACACCCCCAGGCTTATTCAAACAATCAACCATTAATCATTTATACCTTATTGTAAATTGTTGTCAGCTGTTTGATATCAACTCTACTATGGAAATAAGAGTATTAACGGGAAAGGGATTGGGGCTGTGCAAGAACGAAACAGGTCTGGCAATACAGTGAGGTCCCTGGTCAGCCAGAGGGTCATTAAAAGGACACGGGACACCTTGGGAACCAAGTGGGCTAGAAAGAAGGAAGGGGCTTTCTCCTAGAGATAGGAAAACAGGCTGAAAAAAGAGATGTCTGGGCACTGAAGGAAAGCAGTCATACCAGCTCATGATAACGGATTGCTAAATGATCAAAGACTTTGCAAGCCCCTTGTTAAACACAACAATTATCAAAAATTAAATTATATAAATGTATAATTAAACACATTATATTTAGAAGCAAAGGTAGTGAATACTCAAAATGCATCTGTTCTTAATTATTTTACGCATTTTACTGTTACCCGTGCTCTTGACATTATTTACGTCTACTACAGCTGTACAGTGAGGACACTTTTCAGTAGTGTGTTCTGCATATCTCCCCCCAACTGTGTATTTAGTGATGCGTTGGTAGATTGAATCAGCCGTGATGAGAGGTTTTACACCACAGAAATCAGCAAACAGTATAGATCAAGGCTTGATTTATTCTTTTGTTGACTGTCTACACCTGGGATTAGCAAACTATTCTGTTCAGGGCCAAATAGTAAATATTTTCGGCTTTGTGCCCATACAGCGCCTGTCTGATCTACTCACCTCTGCCATCGTAGGGCACAAGCAGTCATAGACAATATGTAAAATCCATGGGTGGGGCTGTGCCCCAATCAACTTTACTTACAAAAACAGGTTGGGGGCCAGATTTGGCCCTCAGAACATGGTTTACTGATCCCTGGTCAAGACTTTTAAAAAAGTGATGGAGAAATGTTAATAATGCAGATTAAAATTTAAAATGTGTCTATAGCCAATACGTATATGAATAGCACAAAAAATTGAGGAAATGTTCTTGCAATATTTAAAAACTATCGTCCACTTCAGCAAAGTTGCCTATGTCATTGACCCATGATTGATGGCCCAACATACAGCTACGCTGTTTCACTTTCCTTTTACTTATTACATAAAGGAAAAACCAATCCACATTCATGTAGGAATTGCACCTGCTCATCAACTAGAATAATAGAGTGGCTACACTCTGGATACAAGAACCCAGAGCGAAAATCAACAAAGGCATTCTATAGAAAACCATTGGCCGTAAGGAATTTACAATAAAGAGTATTATATCATTTGCAATCCGTAAATTGTGTTTATGCATTCTTTATGTCAGTAAATATTTACCAGCACACCACTGAACACCACTTCTTCCTGTACTTTAAAATTTCGTTAAAGCCTGGGCCCAGTAACACAGGGTTTTACAACTTTGGAGAACAAATCATGTACCGTAAGCAACATCTGTTCTTTCCCCCCAGTTCATCCCTGTCTCATCCATCTGGCAGCTCAGAGAAGGTCCCCAAGGGACACAGTCCAACTTCCCAAGTCATCCACAGGGGACTGGTTAATCTAGAAGCCATGAGGTCTGCAGGGTCCTGCACTCCCTTCCCAAGTTGAACCCCAAAGATTCCATTGGAAACGCATATTCTCAAGTCCCTACACACTCCTGGGAAAATACTATTTTCAAACCAAAATTGGATACGTGTTCTGAAAATGGCTGTTCCACATGGAAACTAAGAATGTTGTACAAAATTTTGGTCATGGGGTTATATTCTTGGACTGCATAATTTCTGGCTCCATGACTAAGACGTTCATTAATGAGATGGTTTTAAAACACTGACCAATAAATCCATGAAGATCAATTATTTAGGAGAATATTTAGACTTTTAAAAAATAAAATAATTTCAAATGTGTTACTATTGTTCCTGAGGAAGACAGAGAATCAGGCCAGTCTAAGAGGTGTGGTAAGTCTATTTAGGAAAATGCCCCTAGTTCCAGGGTCATGAAAGCTATTTCTGGGTACAGTGCAGTCAAACAGTCAAGAGCTGTAGCTCTGGAATTATGACCCTAAGAACCGTGGAAGATTCTAGAGCTTCTGTAACTTCCTCATGTTAATTTTGTTTGGGGACCCTGTTTACATTCCTAGGGCCTGTCTCAGGATATGTGTGCTCTTAAAGGCAGTGACTATGTTTTCTTCTGATCCCCTAAATGACTGACATATTGCACAGCATAATATAGGAGCTCTATCACTGCATAAGGGAGAAAGGGATTCCTCGTCACTGGGTGACAACTTAGCATCCCCAACCACTGAACTGCAACAGGAAGTGTGCAGGTGCCCTGCTCACACTTGCACAGAGAAAAGAGCAGCTTTCAAGCATCAGAAAGAACACTGGCCTTGTCCCCTTAAGAGCTGGGTTCAGAGCTTGGCTCTGTTCTGTGTGACCTTGAGCAAACCTCTTCCCAAAGAGCTCCTGGATACCTCCACTTCTCCACCAGCACCCCTTTAACGCAACCAGCTGGCCCCTAGGCTGTGATGTCTGGAAGAGCCTTTCCTTGCCTCGCCCCACATCTACTCCTGTCCCCCCCAATTCAGTGTCCCCACAACCAGAAGGAGTTTGGACACCCCAAATCTCACTCCATTCCATGGCTCCAAACTCTTCATTGCCTCCCCGTGTCCTCAGAGATAATGTGCAGATTCCTTTCCAGAGCACACGGACCCTTCATGATCTGCTCCCTGCACTGCTCCCCGGTGGGCTTTCAGCCGCACCGTACACACCATTCCACTCTTTGCTCTGGGCACACTGGCCTTTCAGCTCCTTGCTTATGTGAGCCTTTTCCAGTCTCCCAGCCTTGCCTGTGCTCTTCCTTCCCTCTCTCCCGTCCTCACACCTCATTTCATCCGGCTCACTCTTACTAGCTTAGAGACCTAATGCATTGCCTCCGGAAAACCAGCTCTGATTCCCCAGACTAGGACACAGCATCTCACATGTCTTGTCTCAAATGCATTTACTACACTATTTATAAAATTATTTGTTTCATGTCTGTCTTCCTTGGCTAGACTAGAGGCTCAAAGAGGCCAGGGACATGTGTGTTTGCTGCCAGCCCCCAAGTATCCTCATCAGCTAGCACACAGTAGGTTCTCAGTAAATGTGTTGAGTGAATAGCTGGAGGAGCTTTATTCTTTGAAACTGTTTCCTCATTTACAAATGGCAATATTGCCCACTTCAAAGGACTGTCATGTGTATTACTTTAGATAACTCATGATATAGCTCTCGCATGGTGTCCTGTATATAGTAGACACTTAATAAATCTTTGTTGAGTGACTATAAGCACTACAGCTTCTAAAGTAACACTTCTTTAAATGGGCGTAGTAAGAAGAGTAGGCTAGTAATTAGCACTTGTGAAGGTTTCTTTATTTGGTGATAATACAACTTTAACCTTGGTTATTGAGACTAAGCTATTATTAAGATTGATTGGCACTTTTTGGGTGTGGACTATGGCTTTGTGTTGGACCAGGATACTCATAATGTTGTCCTGGGGGATGCGCTCACCATGAGCTAGGGGATAGACAGAAAGGGGGCTGTCTATGGTTGGGAAGTGCAAGGAGAATCCTGATGTACACACAAAGGCACAAGGATGCTTCCAGGCTGGTGACTTCAAAATTCAACCCAGGACTCAAAAAATATATCTTTCACTCTTTCTTAGAAAGTTCATAGATGGTGAGTTCAAACAAAGCAAAGGAATAAACCCAAGAAACAGAAAGACGTGGAATTCAGGACACAAGTAATCCGACACAGGAAATGGGAGATTGGAATTCCTGGGAAGATGGAGGGAGGGGAGGTTGGGAGACCCAGAAGGGCAATGGAGGCACCAGCAGGAATGGCCACTGGAGCCAGGGTGGAGAGGACTGGGAGAGGTGTCAACAGGGGAAAGGTAGAGCTGACAGACTATCTGATGGAAGGATCTTATTGAGAGAAGAGTTGGAGAAAAGAATTGGGGGAAAATTTGGTGATAGGTATTTAGAAAACCAAGCAAAGGGAAAATGAGGTAATTGTGAACTCCAGGGTGAGGTAGGGGTGAGAGTGGAGGATGAGGAATAGTAAATGAAGGATTATGTGCTCCTAACACATAATGGGGCTCAGCTGTGAGACAAAGGAGGAGACGTGAAAAACACCTTTTGAGTGATTTATTTCTGTTTTTCTGCCTTTACCAACCAAAAATAAAAATTGTCCATCTTTATATTTTAAATTGGAGGAAAATAAAATCAACTTTTTACAAAATTTTTATTGGAGTTCAGTTGATTTACAATGTTTTGTTAGTATGAGGTGTACAGAAAAGTAAATCAGTTATACATATATCCACTCCTTTTTAGATTTTTTTCTCATATAAGTCATTACAGAGTATTGTATAGAGTTCCCTGTGCTATACAGCAAGTTCTTATTCGCTATATATTTCTATATAGTAGTATGAATATGTCAGTCCCAATCTCCCAATTAAAATCAACTTTTTGAAACCTAAAAAAGAACGTCAGACTTGAACAGGAAGAGAAATTGGAAAGCATGGCCTGGAGAGAATTCGTAGAAAGGGAAAGGAGATTTCCCTTTGGTGATGAATTTCCCTATGGTGGTGGATTGAGTACATGAGGATATGTTTGACCCAGAAGAACTTCTTCCTTTCTCCCACATCTCCATTCACCAGCACCTCATCCTTCTAGCATTCAGGTCCCCCAAATTACAGGGCCCAGGGTGCTCTCCACACCACCACCCCACAGTCCCAGCACTGAGTCAGCAGGTAATGTGTGTGCATTTCCTTCGTTTCTCACCTGTTGCCATCAACAGAAGTTACAGTGCAATTTGTGCCTGTGTAATTCTCCTTTACAGCACCCAGCTCAGGGCATGGGCAATTAGGTACTACAAATATCTAATGAAGATGCAAAGGAAAGGTAATAAATCTGCAAGGTTAAACATGTGGATTGCTAAGTCTCCTAGACCCGGGTTGAATCCTAGTTCCACACCTACAAGTTGCTGGCTGCAGGACTCTGGGCAAAAACATCCCTCTCTGGGTTTACCCATCTGTAAAGAAGAGTGTAAAAGAGCCTCCATCACAGGGTTGTTGTGTAGATTAATTGAGATAATGCTGAGTGCCTGATGTCATAAATGTCCAATAAATACCAACAATTTTAATTATCTGCACTTATTTGTGGTATGAATAGAGGGAAGTCCCCACAACCGATTAGTCTTGTCATGCATACCTTTGACACACTCCACATTAGCAAATACTTTTAACTAATATTTATTTTTTATTTTCAGAATTTTTGGAAACATATTTAATGGTACTAAAAGGCTTACAAAAACAACAACAGAAGCAACAAAAAACAGCAAGCCCCTTCTTGTTCCCCTACTATCATCTTCCAAGTCCTGTTCCCAGAGGCAAATACTTCCACCTCTTTTAGTTTTTCTTTGGGTATTTGTATCCATTTTTAAAAATAATTTCCCTACTTTAGGTTAAACCAACAATCAGCATTTGTATTTTAATGACTATGAACGTATATATTTTTCGCCCATTAGCCAAGTTGTACACTATGATTGCATTTCCCTTCTTGAAAGCTTTTTTGGTGTTGTTTTCCAGGAGTTAAGCATTGCCTTCTTTACTTTTCATTTGCTTGGTTTTCTTTGTACCTTTTATTATTTTTTACAAATGTTCCAACATATCTGTTATACGCATTTAAAATACTACTTCTGAATGTTGAAGTTGATCAGCTATTCCCTTTGTTCCTTCCCCTAATGCTGTCCTTCTGGAGCTGTCCATCCTTGCCAGCCTGGACATGTTCTCAGGACCCCTCTGGCTGTGCCCTGTACTGTGTGCTGTCCCTGTTTCCCTGAACCCATTTCTTCCACTTTCTTGATTCATGTCCTTGTTCTGATGAAGTGTGTCTTCCAATACTTTTTGAGACTGAGTGCACAGGAGGCAAAATTTAGCCCTCATATGTCTGAGAGTATTCTAATTCCTCCCTAATATCGCATCACAATTGGTTGAACTGGATATAGAATTCGAGGTAAAAATCATTTTCTCTTAGAAATTTTAAGGTATTGCTCCTTGTCTTTCAGTGTCCAATATTTCTATAGAGAAGTCTGATGCCATTCTGAGTCTAAGTTTGTTGTATGTGACCCATTTCTCTCTCTGGAAGCTTTTAAGACCTTCTTGTCCTAGAATTTCATAAGGATGGGTTTCAAAGTGGTTTTTCTCCAAAATCCATTTTTCTGGGTACATGGTGGGTCTTTTCAATCTGGAAATCCATGGCCTTTTGTGCTGGACACTTTTCTTATAATATTTCTCCCTTCCTTTCCTGTATTCGCCTTCTGAAACTTCATTTGGTCACACACAGCATCCTGGGTTGATGCTTCATTGTTTTTTTCGAAATCTAAAGTTTTGCTGTTTAAACATGATCTTCTAACCTTCCGTTTCATTTTTTATTTTTATTTTGTTGTACATGTTTTAATTTCCAGGAATTCTTTCCTCTTCTCTGATTAGTATTTCTGTGGCAACTTGTACTTTTTTCAGAGCTGTATATTTTTCTTTCTCTCTCCAAAGGACAATAATTATATGAAGGTTTTTGTTTTAAAACCATATTTTTTCCCCTGATGTTTCTTTGCTATTTACACTAGCAGATTCTTCTTCCTTTTTACTTATTTTATTCTCTTGTTCATGTTGGAAGTTTCATCAAAAGTGATCCTGTCTTTCCATAATTAAGACTGAGGTACTGTGACAACTGATTAGACGCTCTGGGTTCAAGGTCAGGCCTGACAGGTGGGCACCCCTGGAAACTAATCCAATAGTGAGCTGCCTTTTCACTGGGGAGCTCTCAAAAATAAGGATCTGGGTGTTCTCTCTTGGACAAGTCAGTTTCTCTGGAAAGGAATCTCTCAGTCTTCTGCTTGGGGGCAAGCTGCAGGTGCTGATCTAAGCCTGGCTGGGAGTGTTCCAGAAGAAGCCGGGGTCTCACGTATAGTCTTACCTTTCTTCCTCATTTTCAGATGGGATCTCACCCTGCACTTGGCCATCTCTAGGTCTCCCAGTGCAGAGCAAGGGGACAGGCTACAAAGTCTCCTGACTGCTTGGCATGGGAAAAACAAAAAAAGACCTTGGCATCCAAATTCTCTACATTCTGAATTTCAACCAATTCCCCTGTTTATTGCTACTTACCATAGCACCTGTTATCTCTAAGCCTCAGCCTTTCTACGGTTCTGACCAGTAAAGTAGCTTCTTTCTCCACTGGTACCACCCTCCATCCCCACCCATTCTTCATTCCCTCTAAACCACTTGGGTTTTTTGCTTCCTCTGCTCTGGTAAGTCAATTGCTGTTTCTCCAAATGTTTTCCATATTCTAAAATTTGCTGAAATGTCTTATCCAATGATATCTCCTCTTCCCCCTTTCTCTTTGTCTTTGTTTTATTCTATTCCTTTCTTTAAATTGAGGTAAAATTGACATAACATAAAATTCATTTTAACCATTGTAGAGTGCACAGTCCAGTGGCAATTAACACATTCACAATGGTGTGCAACGATCAGCTCTATCTAGTCCCAAAGCATTTTCATCATCCCAAAAGGAAAGCTTGCACCCATTAAGCAGTCACTCCCTGGTCCTCCTTCCTCCCAGCCCCTGGAAACCACCAGCCTGACTTCCATCTCTATGGAGTCACCTACTTGGGATTTTTCAAACAAAGAGAATCATACAATATGTGACCTTTTGTGACTGGCCTCTTTCACTTAGCATAACATTTTCAAGGTTCCATGTTGTAGCTTATAACAGTATTTTATCCCTTTTTATTCCTTCATTTTTTGTCCTTTTTATATTTCCTTTAATAATATCCCATTGAATGTATATACCATACTTTTTCATCCATTCATCCGTTGATGGACATATTTCTATTTTTTAATTTCTTTCCCATCATGGGGTGGGGGGGGGTTAGAGTTGAGAAGGGAAGATGGTAAATGTGAGTGGTGACTCTGCCATGTTTAGCCAAAACAATGCTGCTAAGCATTGATGCAAGTTCCATTCTATCAACTAGACAGGAGCTTGGCTTTCATTTTCACCTCTGTTTAAAAAGTAAGCTCTGTGACCAGTCCTTGTTAGAGTGACCATCAAAAGGCTGTAGTCCATCCCATCAGAATCACAGATAGAAATGTCTTCCTCTTCCCTGGCCTGGGATCTCTCAGCCAGCTGAGGAAACCCCCAAAAATGTGTTTGGGAAGGCAATCCCAAATTGTTTGGGATAGCATGACTGTTTGATGGTTAGATAAGTGTGTTTTGACTCCAAGGATATTTAGAATTAAGTATAGAACTGATAAAGTATTTCAAATCCACAGAATAATATTTTTGTATACAAGAAGAATTCGTTTGTATAGCAGAAACTAACACACCATTGTAAAGCAAGTATACTCCAGTAAAAATGTTAAAAAAAAGAAAAAAAAAGAATTGTGACATGGTGAGAATGAGTCCATTGTAACAGAGCATTTGCCTAGAAAGTCATTTGCTTAGAAAGTTGGCGCTGGTAGTTGATGGGGGATGGGAGGATGCATCTTTTGACCCTGGGCATGAGGAGTGGAGAAAAAGTTGGTTTGCAGAGAGAGAGAAATTAGAGAAGAGCACCCATTGTGCCCCAGAGACTCCTATGTGACAGCACATATAAGTTCCTGATAGATTTGTAACTCCTGGCTCTAAACCCTTATTCAGTCAAGCAGTGTCCCCTACCCTTCTGTTCCAGGGGGTTCCCCATTCATTCTTTAATAAAATTATCTTTTTCCTTTGGTTAAAAAAAAAGAATTCATGTATAGTTATTATATTAAGAACATATAATCTCATTCTACAGAATCATATACTCCATTCCCTAGAACTGGAGCCAGGTAATTCTAAAACATGGGCAACACCCCAGGTGGAGAATTGGTATGAAGAGATAAGTATATATTCTTAGGTGTCATTGCTCATTTTCAGAATACTTTAGGTGGATACAAAGTAGTCTATAGAAAAAAAATTAAAATAAAAGGTTATGGGGCTTCCCTGGTGGCACAGTGGTTAAGAATCCGCTTGCCAGTGCAGGGGACAGGGGTTCGAGCCCTGGTCCGGGAAGATCCCACATGCCGCGGAGCAACTAAGCCCGTGCGCCACGACTACTGAGCCTGCACTCTAGAGCCCGCAAGCCACAACCACTGAGCCCGTGTGCCACAACCACTGAGCCTGCGCTTTAGAGCCCATGCTCCGCAACAAGAGAAGCCACCGCAACGAGAAGTCTGCGCACCGCAACGAAGAGTAGCCCCCGCTCTCCACAACTAGAGAAAGCCCACCTGCAGCAACGAAGACCCAACGCAGCCAAAAATAAATAAATTAAAATGTTTAAAAATGTTATGAGGTGCTACTTTAATGTAATTTGCTAAAGAGATTAATTCCCAAGTCAATATCTAGAACAAAAGCGTTCAGTGTGCATACATTGAAATGTTAACCTCAGACTCTTGAATTTCTTAAAAATGTAAAGTCTGAACCACTCCTGGAAAAGATGGGGCACACTTCCCTAAAGCCCAGCCAACAAAGGTAATGGAAAAAAGCACAGGCCCCCAGGAAAAGAGCTTAAGGCAAATTCTTATTTCAATTCAGCCTTATATTTTGGTGTCGCTGGGCATAACACTAACCTTCCTTTGTTCTGATTTTGCAAAGGAGAAAGTTGTTCCTCTGTAAGCTTTCTTGGGATTCTGTGCCAACGGGGATTCAACCCTTCCCAGGAGGCCTCTCAGATCACTTGGAAAGCAGAGCTGGTGGCAGATTTCCTGGACAAGTTTATTCCAGGAGCCCCTGCCTGACCAGGTTTGGGTACTGGCCCCAGGTTTGCACCAGTACATGAGTTTGCTCCCTACCACATCTGCCCTCTCTCATGACAAGAAAGTCATGGGCACATCTTGATCAAGTCCAGGAAGAGCCGTACTGTAGGTTTCTAGTTCTCTGCTCACCACCCTCAGGGGTTGAGAGGCAGGTTCCTTGAGGTGAGTACCAAACAGCCACTGGCAGAGGAATGGCCCTGCAGTGGGCAGGGTTTCCAGTCCATCTCCTGGGCCTATGTGCAGGCAAGCACAGCAGCAGGCTTTACAGAGACAGAGACAGGAACATGAGAGGAGGGCACAGCAGCAAAACATCAAGGCAGAGAGGCCAGGAGGGGAGACAGGGCAAAACAAGTTCATCTGCATATTTGTTGGGTGGTTAGAGGAAGTGTTCTTAGGAAAGATAAGTCCAAGTATTGATGATGTAACTCCAGAAGGGACGGTAAAAAGGGCTTCCTCTCTGGTCATTCCTCTGTAACCATCATCATACCATCACCACCATCCCGTCACCCCTATCATCATCAATACAAACAAAACTGAATGAGTGATGACCTGTACACTGTGCTGTTATCACATCCAACATGATCATCCCGGTAAGTGTCATCACAGCATCACCATCGACACCATCATCAGCACCACAGCCCTTGGATAAGTGTCGATGTGTGCATTATGCTGTGGTACTCTGTAAAAAGAGCAAGAAAAACCTAGACCCAGCCCAGCCCTCTAGGACTGCATTATCACTATTATTATTATTAGCCAAAATGAATCAAATGTTTACCATCTCCCAGGCGCTGTGTAAGAATTAAACCTTACAAAACCCTGTAAGGTATTAATGCCCTCTTCTTACAGAGGAGAAGATAGATTTAGAGAGGTTAAGTGGTGTGTCCAAGATCACACAACTAAGGAGTAGTGGAGCCACTGGATATGACCCTGGATTTGAATCCAGGGTTCCCAGCTTTACGACTGACACCTCACTATGCTATATATTGCCTTCCACAGCCTTCCCCGGCGGTCTTCAAATTGAGGTACACACAAGAAGATCCACTGAGGGTAGCAGGAAAATATTAGAACTGCTATTCATTTTTACTTATCATTTCATGCTTTAGTTTCTATTTTATATGTGTTTTGTAACATACTTAATTTACCACCATAATATAGGTACAATTTATAAATAAATCATTCATATATGGATACATGCTTAATTCTTTACTGATAGAAGTGTGCAGTCAAAAAAGCTTGGAGACCACCCATCTGGACAAAACTAACATGGCTAACTACATAGTGAGGCAAATAGAAAATTAAATCAACTGGACCTGAGTATACCTCTGGGGAAATGCATTCAACGTGTACAATTCTGAATCATGATAATAATCGTATTCTGCAGAATTAAAGTCTTGATTTCAACAAGTGACTAAAAATTAGGACATATCTTCTTTAATGGCCCCTCTTTAAGTGTATCATACAAACTGAGTTCCTATTACTAATGCACCTGTTTTAGAAACAGTAAACATAGATTAGTTGTCTAATACTTCAATTAGAGAGATATAGGATTAGTGGTCAAGTAAATGTTTTAATTAAAGAAATATCATTTCATCCCTTTCTAAGTCTTCTTTGAAAATGTCCCAAATTTTTCTTCTTTTAAAAAGTAGATGTATGCTTTTAAAGGGAATGTTTATCTTTTAGAGGTACATAGTGCAACACTTGGGTGTGAAATGACACACAATGTGCTTCAAAATAATCTGGAGTCAGGGAGTGGATGGAGATCAGAAGAGACAGAATTGAACAAGAGTTGATCACTATTGAGGCTTGGAGATGGATATCTAGTGTATATTAGTTAGATCTGCCAACCTCTGTGTATGTTTTAGTTCCGTAATAATTGGTCAAAATGTTTTTTAAAAGAGTTACAACTTGATTTTTTTTCTATTGAGCGCTGTCAGAGTCAACATCTCAGTTGAGAAAGGAGAATAATGATCAAATGTGGATTTCACAGAAATTATTATACGCCCTTTCATGTCTTCATGAAGTCATCACTTTGTCTAGTAAATGTGCGTTTCATAATTTGCTATTGTATTAGAATCAACCTCACATGAGGATACGATTAAAAGGAAAAAACGTTAAAAAAAATCATTGCATTAGCTGTGCAGGGAGAAACTCAGAAAAGAAACAAACTTCATGTATCATTGAAATGAATGTCCTTTGAAGACACTTTTCAGCTGATATTGTTGGTGTGGGTAACAATGATAGGACATTTCACACACAGATGGTTGACTTAGAAGCTGGTTGGAATCTGAATGTCATCACTCAGGAGCAGCAAGCAGTTTGAAGGACCCCAGATGACATCCCGAGGGAAACACAGTGAGATGCAAACCAGAGTTCGCAGAGGGACAAGAAGAACTGACAAATGATGACCACTCTGCCATTGGTATTAAACCACAGAGCAGCTCACCTGCGTGTTCATCAAATAATGCAGAGAAGGCAGGATAGGACAGTGTTCACCATAACCCATAGTTACCGAAAGAGCAGGAAATCACTCCCGAAGGGAATACTCACCTGTTAGCCTAACCACTGCTCCAAGAAACCAGAGCCATCCCTGCCAAGAGGCCTCGAGCAAGAGTTCTTCCGGTGTTCAGTTTCCAAGCCCTCTTCGATCCTTCGTGTTCTGAGTAAGAATTTCCACACTGAGGGCTCATTCCAATTACACCCCAAGATAGTATCAAAATGTTAGGTAAAAGTAGGCTTGGCCTTCTAGTCCAGCAGCCAAAGCACACAGTGCTACAGGGAGAGAATGGGCTGATTGGGATCTCTCGCCGTGTGTCTTCCTGGAGAGCAGCTGAGGGCAGCTGGAGCAGTGTCATCAGACTGTGCTACCGAGAAAGCACTAGGGGAGAAGCACGGGCATGCTCATGGTGACCTGGGTTTACCTGGGAAGGGAGAGGAGGGGTCTGCCTCTCCATGACATTTTTTTTTTTTAAATAAACTTATTTATTGATTTTTGGCTGTGTTGGGTCTTCGTTGCTGCACGCGGGCTTTCTCTAGCTGCAGAGAGCGGGGGCTACTCTTCATTACCGTGAGCTGGCTTCTCATCATGGTGGTTTTTCTTGTGCGGAGCACGGGCTCTAGGTGCGCGGGCTTCAGTAGTTGTGGCACATGGGCTCAGTAGTTGTGGCTCACGGGCTTAGTTGCTCCGTGGCATGTGGGATCTTCCCGGACCAGGGATTGAACCCGTGTCCCCTGCATTGGCAGACAGATTCTTAACCACTGCGCCACCAGGGAAGTCCTCCATGACATTTAAGACAGAACAAAAGAGGTTATGGATGAGCCAGGCTGACGTGAGAAAGATGAAGTTATTGCGCCCAACTGGTGGACTGTACAGTGACAGAGCCCTGGAATCTTGAAAACTCAGAGATGGGAGAGATTTAAAATGTCACTAGTGTCAACCCCTGCCCTCGTGGAGAAGCCAAGGGACGGTTTAGAGCGGGGGGTGTTTTAGACTCTCCATAACCTTCATCGACAAACCTCCAGGTTGTCCCAAATTAAATACACAATCTAAAGAGAAAACAGGACTTGCTCTGCACATGCTTCTTCAAGGAACACCTGTCATTCCTTATGAAGAGATCAACATCCTAAAACATCTCCTATCTAGGAATTTGGGAAGCACCCTTGCCCATCCCACTCTCTCAGACAGTTAACGCTTGAATTGACTCTACAAATGGTCAACACCCTTAGAGAAAAGGACCTCACAGGCCCCAGAGGAAGCCCACACCAGCTGTGAATGGTACCACCTGACATTTTTTTCCTAGCCATTTGGTAATAGAGATCATGAATATAAAAATGTTCTCATTCCTCTTAAGCCGGTAATTCGTTTCTCGAATCTGCACAAAGGAAGCCATCCTCAATATGATCCGCAAGCGATCCACAACATTCTTTAAAATAGCAAATGACTGGAAACTATGGGAGGTTAATAATGGATGCTACATCCACTCAATTTGATAATGTTCAGCCATTCAAAATATGTCCACATAGAGAATGGAGCAATACGAAAAGGTGCTTATAATGTAAAAATGTTAAGAAATCAGGATGCTGAAGTCCATATTCATTAGGCTCAATTTATAATTTTTAAGAAGACCTGTTCACAAAAATGGCTAGAAATGATCCCACTTATATGAGGCATCTAGAATAGTCCAACTCATAGATACAGAAATAGTGGTCATCAGGGGCTGGGGAAGAGCATATGGGGGAGTTATTTGTTAATGGATACAAAGTTTCAGTTTGGGTTAAAGAAAAATTCTGAAGAGGAATGGTGGTGATGGTTGCAAAATAATGTGAATGTACTTTACGCCACTGAACTATACACTTAAAAATGGTTAGAAAGGTAAATTTTATGTTATGTATATTTTACCACAGTTTTTAAAAGGCACAAGAATACGACTAGAAGGAAATAAACAAAAAAATAAGAGAAGCTGTATTTGAGTGGGAGAACTTTGCATGTTTTTTTTCTTATTTTGAGTTTTCTGTGTTCTTTAAAATGTATACAAGGAATATATCTAGTTGATCATGGAAAAATCCAATAAACCCTATTTTACAAAATAAATTTCAACATGAGAATGCATAAAAATATGTCTAATGTCTTTCTACAAGTTTTTCAGGGCAATAATAGTAAACTTTCCTCATTTAGGTTAAATGCTTTGCCCATTTTATAGAGGAGGAAACTGAGGCTCGAAGAGTTTGGTAACTTCTCAGACCACTGATTGTGTTGGCAAAGATGGTTTTGATGATAATGACCACTGCAACCTCAAGCCATTTACAGCAAATGTGACCCACACAGATCGCCAGGACTAGATATTCATTTATTTATTTAATTAATTTATTTTTTTTTTCAGAATCAGAAAAAGAATTTATTGACATAAGCTTCTCCAAGACGTAGAGAAAAAGCCCATCCATTGTTTGGAATTCCAGCTAGCTTCCACCTACCTTCACTTTCAGCTTTATTTAGAAAGAAACAATTGGTTCCAAAAAACAAAAAATTATTGGATTTAATCCAAAAAAGACAATCTCTTGATGCATCCCATAGCCAGCCAACAAATTTCAGCAAACTTCCTTCACCCTCTCCTTTTCAGGAGGTCTTGAAACTGAATCATTAAGGACTCAGTTATGCTCAGGAGGTGGGACCCCCTGAGCATAACTCATCTATGTTGGAACGGTTTTTTATAGGGAGGGCTATTAGCGATTTAATATTATAATTTCATTCATTTTCATCAATTAGAATATTGAGTTATCTGGAGAGCCTATTCCTCCCACATTCTGGTTATTTTTCACTTTAAGTAAGGCAGTAGAGTATCCAAGGGACTTATATCAAAGGGTCTGAATGCTTCAGTGATGATGGTAAATTTCACTCGTTCTAGGCATCTTGCTGCTTAGTCCCCCTTCACTCTGATTCCCAGCTAACTTTAATTTCCCCTGATGGCCAGCTCCATGACCTTTGCACTCCTGGAAATGAAAAATCTGTCAGTTCATGTCGAGCACAAGAAATGTTCATAAGCCCTTTGCTAGATCCACTGAAACAAAGGAAAGCAATTCTGGTCTTCAGCACCCAGTAATTAAGGAACAACACCTGATTAGTAATAGAGAGAATATGGGGCAATGAGAGGTCTCAGCCAGAACTCCTGCAGAGCCTAGAGAACCAGCTTGGTTGGTGGAGGAGATAAATAGATACCAGTGAGTCAGTCAAGTTTAATACACACTGAAAGCCATTGATACAGAGGGCATTCTGTAAATCAACACCAAATTGTGCTCTGAGTCTCCAAGCCCTGTGGAAGTCACAATAATAAGCTGAGATGCTGGAGGACAAGCAATGATAAGGATTTCAGAGCCAAAGTTTTAAACAGGCATAGGGAGCAGGCTTCATCTCAAACGTCAGGTCTGATCGACGGAGGCTGCCCAGAATGCTGCATTGAGAAGGAGCTGAGGCTCCCAACCCAGTGAGCAGGAAAAGGGGTACCTGTGCTAAGGTGTGGGGAGGGGGCAGCCACTGTGCCAGGCATGGGCCAGCCCTGGTCCAAACTCTCATGGAAATTACTTTTCCCAAAAACAGAAGCTGCCTAAGCAACACGAGTCTCAGGCAACATCAAGAGGAAGAGGGAATTTAGCAAACCAAGCATCCTTCTGACATTTCCCTTCTCCCAGTCTCTAAGCACCCAGATAACTGTCTATTCTTTCACGAGTATTTCAGACCCTGCATTTCCTCCAGGGAGCTCATGACAAACAATTTAAAGGATTCACATTTCAAAAGAAATCAAAATGTCCTTCTAAGGAGCTGAAGAGAGGGAACTGGGACCACTAGTAAGAGGGAGGAGCTGGGGGAAGGAATTCGGCTTACTCCTATCGGTGGTGATGAACTCTGGCTCCCACAGAAGGAAATCCCTGAATCGGAAGAAAGGAGGAATTCGTGTTTCCACTTCCTGATTCTACCAGCCCTAACTCTGACTTCCTTCCTCTATTACAAGCATAAACACAAAGATCTTTCGCAAAATCTGGAGGAACTGAGTGGAGGGCCTCAGGATCCACAGGGGCCTAAGTAGAGGCATCGCATTGGCCCAGAGAGGAGTCACGTGGGCTTTTTTTCTGGGTTTACTGCCTTCCTCCTGGAAGCTACAACTAATTCACCTAAACAGTCCTTTCTCTCTCCCCAGACCTAGGCTCCAGGTGCCAACAAGGATGGAGGGACAGAGAAGGAGACCCAAACAATGGAAGAAGCATGAACCCTGTGTAGCCAGAATGTAGATATCAGCCTTCCAAGGGTTTTCCACTTGTGTTCCATTTGACTTCGTCCCACGTAGAGAGATACCCCTCAAAACCTCTCTTCTTTCTTAAAGTCCCAAGGATTGCCATTCCAAAGCAGCTGGCATTAGGTCTCTGGAAGCCCTGCTCTGGTCTCAGAAGCCTACTGCACAAGCAGGTACATCTGGGAGTGGGAGAAGGGAGACACAGCAGAAGAGGAGGGGGCCGCACAGCTAGAGGCCATCTCTCTTCCTTCATCAGGTTAGAAGCTTGGAAAAAAGGCAGGAGAACTTAGACAAGCGTCTCCCTTTTCATGTTTAAGGTAGCACCAAGTCAGTTGAAGGTGAAACTCAAGCTCATTACTATGAAAACTACATCAAACAACTGGGAGAACTCATCAGGGGAGAGCACCATCTCTGGTCTTGCCACGCATGCTTACTTTATTCAGGAAATTGATCCCAGGGTCCTGGATGACCCTTTACACCCTATTCTGAGCCAAAGGAGTTTGGAGGCTACCCTTACAAACCTCTAGGTCCCTGGACCTACTTCTCTGCCCTCCAAGGTAAGCTAAGACATCTAGTAAGTGATAAATAAATGGATGAACCAATAGTTGACTCTAGGCCTTCAAGGCTGCATGGTCCACCCAGGGATAGACTTTTCTGTGTAAGTCCTCAGCTGGGGAGGGTAAAAGCCTAGTCCCCCACCTTGCCATGGAGGCAGCTGAGTTTGTCAAGGCTTAGAGCTAAGTCGGCCTCACCCAGGGATACTCTGTTACCCCTGAGCCTATCCTAATCCACCCAGTCAGGACATGTTGCCTCTACTGGGCCATCCAACCCAGCTCTGCCCTTCCCAGCCTGGTTACTCCCTCATCCCTGTACCCCTAGGGAGAGGACGGCATGTGCACAGCACGGGAGAATTGCACAGACTTTAGGTCAGGCCGATTCTGGTATAAATCACGGCTCAGTCATTTTTGGCTGAAAAACTCAGCAAGTTACTTAACCCCTCTGTGTCTGACACTGTAATAGGAGGATAATAACACCTACCTCACTGGCATTCTATGGGGTTGGCCAAAAAGCTCGTTTGGGGTTTTCCGTAAGATGTTAACTTAAGTGTCCAGAATAGTGCCTGACAAAGTAGGAACTCAATACATGTATGTTGGGTGAACGAATAGGATCTTTGAAAGGACACCAATAAATAACTTATGTAAAGAGCCTGATTTGGGAGTAGATGCTCAGTCAATGGGAGTAGTGATTACCGTCAATTTGATGATGTTGCTGAGTATAATAGAGAGTAATAGAGAGTAATTTTACAAATTCATGGGGTGCTGGGCTTGAACGTTAAGGGCCATTCTCCACCAGGCCCTCAGCTCCCGATGAAAGGTGCTTTTTTCACATCCTCCCATGCAGTTGTTGGAGACTTTGCCCTGCTCTCCTGCTTGGCCTGGCCTGTGCTCTTCCTACCTCCGGCCCAGCTCTGACCCAAGCCTGACCCCAAAGCCTCTGCAGGACAACAGAGCTGCCATCTGGCTGCCACGGGGACAGCTGTCTCATCTTCATGTAAAAGTCAGGACTTTCCTCTCCTTCCCCTCTTCTTGGCTCCTTCATTTGGCACCTGGACCACTATTCATTAGCCAGTCCTACTCAAAGGCCACGGCTCCTTCTTGGAAACTGCACAGATCTGAAAACAAGGGCCCCAAACCTCTCTGCCAACAGGGACATTGCACAATGCCAGCACTGTGTTCCGGGTGAAGGGAACCCAGTTTCAGAGAGGAGGGCAGGTACTCTCCCCTACGCTTGGGGAGACCGCCTGGACGTTTAAGTGCCTCTCGTTCAAAGGGACACATTTGGTTTTGAAAACCTAAGTGTCCATCGACAGATGAATGGATAAAGAAGATGTGGCACATATATACAATGGAATATTACTCAGACATAGGAAGAAACGAAATTGAGTTACTTGTAGTGAGGTGAATGGACCTAGAGTCTGTCACACAGAGTGAAGTAAGTCAGAGAGAGAAAAACAAATACCATATGCTAACACATATATGTGGAATTTAAAAAACTGGTTCTGAAGAACCTAGGGGCAGGACAGAAATAAAAACTCAGATGTAGAGAATGGACTTAAGGACACAGGGAGGGGGAAGGGTAAGCTGAGACAAAGAGAGAGAGTGGCACAGACATATATACACTACCAAATGTAAAATAGATAGCTAGTGGGAAGCAGCTGCATAGCACAGGGAGATCAGCCCAGTGCTTTGTGACCACCTAGAGGGGTGGGATACGGAGGGTGGGAGGGAAACACAAGAGGGAGGGGATATGGGGTATAAGTATACATATAGCTGATTCACTTTGTTATACATCAGAAAGTAACACAACAATGTAAAGCAATTATACTCCAATAAAAATGTTAAAAATAAAATAAAATAAATGAGAGTGTATTCAACATAAAAAAAAAAAAGAATGTCAGACAACCCTGGCTTCAGCCTGGACATGCCTCTCCATGCCCACCGTCACCACACCCACAAGGACAATCTTTTTTCAGGGGATAATAGGTGGTTGCCATATTTGTATAATATGAACAATGTCAGGAAGGAACCCACCCCAGAAATATGACCTCCCTGGATGCCTGGGATTCCACTATTAGTGATTCACTCCTTTGGGTTGAGCACCACCCACTCTCTGGCTGTGCTGGAAAACACAAATTCTCCTGGGAGGGAGTAACACATTAAGTACCTAACACATGGAGTGAATAACTTCATTCGACATTTTATTTCCTCCTGATAGGAGAGATATGAGGATGCTGGGCCCATTAGCCCATAGGATGCTGGGTCGGGGTGGGTATTGTAGGAATCAGAGAGGAGGGAAAGATTTTCAGTCAAACTTCATTAGCATCACCTAGAGCTAGGCCCACTTGCTCCACCAGAAAGCAGCTGGCTCTGGACCTTTTGATTTTCATGAGTTACTTGCCAAAGGATTCAAAGAGACAACATACAAAGGATTAACTCCGTACCCCCATATGAAATCGGTATTTGACAAATTATTTCACCCTTCCCGTGAATGGAAAGATATATTTGTTTTGGGGGAGAGGGCTGGTCTGTGCCTCTCCCTCGTCTTCTGGGAAAGACAGGTCAAAGAAATCAGGTTTCTCCTCTACTCCTTATAAGAGCATGGGCCCTCCTCTGCCCAACCAATGCACTGGGCCCATGGATCCTTCACCACTGCTGTGGATGAGAAAGAGAGGACTGAGTACAGGTGTTTGAGAACTGCTCAATAGGGACCTGCTTTCTTCATCCCGAGGCTGTGAGAGTTTGAAGAGCCTGCTCTGCTTCCCAGCTCTGTAAATTCTCTCTTGTAGACCAGGCCCTGCTCTGGGCCTCAAGAGGCTGACCTCTAGGGACTGCATTACCAACCTCCTTTGCCCTCTGCCTTCAAGATACACTCATCCAGTGGGAGGTGCTAAGAGGAGACTGGGAAGTAGAAGAGAGAGGCATGCGATTTATTTCCCCCACTCCCTCCCTACTGGCCAGGGTTGTGGCAATAGCTGAACCCCCTGAGCTACGGTCACATCCTGTAAGGCAGCCCCTCTCCCATGGCTCCAGTGCCCACAGGGGTCATCTATCCAGGAGTGGAAAAGACTGCTCATTCTTGCTAGTCCCTGGGTGCACTGCCAACTCTTACTGGACATCATCCCTTTACTTCCCCTCCACCAGCATGCTTGTAAGGACCAAATGGGATTCCAGATGCAGTTTCTTCACCAATACTTGCTGAAAGATGAAATGCCCATGAGAAGACACTCTCCTTTGGGAGAAGCCATGTAGATCAGAATCAAAATCAACCTATGCTCAGCCAGTCCATTCCCAAGACTCCTGGGCTCACCCTGGATGTCCAGATTCACTTTCTCTATCAGCAGAAACACTTCCTCCTTCTGGAGCAGGTATTTTGAGGACGATTTCTTCTCCTTTGGTTTCTTATGGTCATTTTCGTCACTTCTTTGATCAGTGGGAATTTCCGCTGTTAGTCCTCATGTTGGCCGAGCCAAGGAGTAGTCAATCAAAGATAGTACACTTTCTCAAAGAAGAACAAAAAAATACACAGAAGCAGGTTTGTCCTCTTTAGCCTCTTTCTTTATTGAAATTATCCAATTCACACTTTAAACCAGAATGTTACTTGTTCCCCAGTCCTGGAACCTCCACATGACCAAAAAAAAAAAAGTTTGTAAGAGCTGAGAGGGCCCATAAACTTCAACATGGAGGACAGCAAGTCCCCCATTTCCAAAAGTTGGAAGGGATCTGCCCAAGGTTACATCAGTGACAGAGCCTGGGCCAAAACCCCAAGATTCCTAGCACTCAGGATCAGTAGCCTTCCTGCCAGTCCACGGACTTGGGCAGCTCACCGACCCAATCAGATCTCTTAGACTACTGAATTCACTTAACTGTTTCCCCTACAAGCCTGTGAGCTCTGTGACCCAACTAGAGCCCTCGTCCAACTGAATTTACTTACCTGTTTCCCCTAAAGGACTGAACAAGCTCAGTGAGGAAGGATCCAAACCATGCTCACTATTTTACCCACAGCCCCTCGTTCCTTGTCCAGAACATTAATTCGTTCTTGAATGAATGAAGATTCTGTGTGCAGATCTCTGTGCTTTCAGGCATCAGACGTTTTCAAACACTTACTTCCCCAAGTCCTCACCAGTGAGCATCGATTAAGGGTTCATTCAAAGTCACAAGCCCTTTATAGAAGCCCCTCAAGGTCATCCTTGGGCAGACCCCACGGTGGGGTTCCTCACTCCTGAGATTTGTGTACAGGAGAAATCTGGGTCAAATGAACAGCCAGAGAAGCCTTGGAAATAAATAAAGGGCAGAGATGGCTCCAAAGAGCATGGTGAGTCTGTTTTCACAGAAGGCAGCCCACTGTTCAGTGATTACTGGTTATTAGTAGCTGCCATTATTGTTTACTACCTACCAGGCCCAATTTGCATCTCCATACATCATCTCAATTGATCCTTATAACTGGCCTACAAGTAAAGTGTTACATTCCCTGATTTTTAGGTGAGGAAATCTGGCTCAGAGAGGCTAAGCCACTCACCGAAGATCACACCACTTCCACATCTGTGTCCATCCCTCTTGATAATGATGCTTCTTCCAAGAGGACCCTGGATTTTCTTAAAGCATCAGTTCATAACGTCACCTGACTTCCCCTCCCCCTTATTCACCACAATCCAGTTCCAAAGTTGAAATTAGGGTAGAGGTGGGGATGTTGACAAAGTGCAGGGTTCAAGACAATCAGCCTGATTTGCTCTGAGAAGTGGCTTTGAGCGAATAGAGGAGCTGGGGTTCAGGGGGCAGTTTGCAAGGAATGGAACAAGTCCAGCCCTCAGAATTGTCCTTTTCCTCTTTCTACGCCCTTGTCTGTAGACTACTATCTGGGCTCATCGTAACAGATCATACAAAAGGCTTTCAATTCATTATATCATTTGAGCTGCTCAACAACCCTGAGGTAAGAAAAGATTACTATCACCATTTTAAGATGAGGAAATATCACCCCAGGGAGGTTAAGTTACTTGTCCAAGTTCCCACAGCTAGTAAGAGGAGGAGACAAACTCCCAAGCCTTCTCGTATCAGGATCAGTTCTCCTTCCCCTGCACTGAGCCTTGTGGAGAGAAATGTGAAGGATATGGACTAGATGAAGCCGAAGTAGCCTTGGCATTGACCCAGCCTGCTCCAAGCCACAACCTCAGCCTCCACCACTGAGTTCCGTGGATGACTTAATTACTCTTTGTTAACACCAGCCAAGATGGCTGCCAAGTTCAAGACGCAGCAGGTCGTTTTCTGCTTCTGACCGCCCAGGGGCATCCTGGGAGTGGTAGCCAGGCTTTGGTGGTGGGGTCTGGAAGGAGAGTAGAGCTCCCTTCTGACCACAGAAAGCTGTAAGGCACATGGCCTGGCCACAGGATACAGTTGGGACAACACTATGCTAACTCGGGGAGCTTACAGTGTGGTGACCAACACCATAAAATCCCACTCGTGCTATGGGTCCAGAGGACACAAAGGGAGAAAAAAAGAGAGGGAAATAGAGGTGACAGGTAAATTCCATTTTACAACTCCTTTAGTACTTAACCTGGTTAATATAAAGGGTGGTGTTTGGGTTCAAATCCCAGCAGCATCATTTTCCGGCTCTTACCTGAATCTGTTTCCACATCTTCGTAGGGTTGTGGGCAGACCTGAGATGTTGTATGTGGACATATCTTTGAGCACTATATTCCAGGTACTCAGTACTATGTATTGATTGCCTCCTTTAATCTTAAGGGCCCTGTGAAGTAGAAACTGTTCTATCTCTATTTTACGATGAGGACATTGTCTCAGCGAAGGTAATTTGCCCAAAACACACAGCCAAAAAGTGCTGGAACTGGGATGATGAATGTCAGCTGATAGTAACAATTCTAATTCTAGCCTGCGAGCCCCTTGAAAGCAGACATCAAATCTTGGGTTTAGGGCTTCCCTGGTGGTGCAGTGGTTGAGAGTCCGCCTGCCGACACATGGGACCCGGGTTCGCGCCCCTGTCCAGGGGGATCTCACATGCCGCGGAGCGGCTGGGCCCGTGAGCCATGGCCCCTGAGCCTGCGCGTCCGGAGCCTGTGCTCCGCAACGGGAGAGGCCACAACAGTGAGAGGCCCGCATACTGCAAAAAAAAAAAAAAAAAAAAAAAAAGAATTGGGTTTAGTTTTTTTAATTATGAAATATTTCAAGCAGAGAAAAGTGTATAATATGACAAATGCTTGGGTAGCAAACACTCAGCCTAAGAAATAAAATGTTAAAATTAAAGTCTCTGCACATCTCCCCAATCCTTTACCTCCTCACCCTCCCCAGAGAGAATGAGTCATTCATTCATTCAACAGTGTTTATTAACTACCCACTCCACCCCATGAGTGGCTTCTAGATGCTGAATTGTTTTAAGCATTTTCCTGGATGGAGAGTTCATCATTTACATCCCTGTTCTATACTTTTACCATATATTCAGATATTCATGAGCAATATTTGATATTTGTTTCATGGTTTGAAACTTTGTATAAACAGTAAAACATTTCTAAATCCTTCTGATATATCATGTCTTGATAATCTTTTTTCTCTTTGAGAAAAAGAGAGACAGGGAGAGACCATCCATATATTACATTAGTCACAGCAGTAACAATAAATGCATGAAGTTGAAGTGAAAAAACATATTCCTTCTTAAGAAAAGAAAAATTAGGAGCTTCTCACTTTATCCTGAACCATCTCACTTCAAATGAGCTTATCAATAATTTGGTGAAGGTATGGGTGTTATGGGAGCTGATACTGCAACCTGTTCTAACTAAAATCCAAACTAAGATCACATTGAAAAGTGACAGTGATAATAACACAGCATCACATTTGTATAGTGTGTTGTCATTTTTAAGGCATTCTCAGAAACATTGCTCTCAGGATCATAATATGTTAGAGGGAAGAGATTGCAGCAATCACCCAGTCCAGAGGGTTTCAGAGTTCATTTTACCAGCAGAATAAATTTTTTCCAAACTAAATCTTACCTAGAACACCTCTGCTTTAAATGAGTGGAGAGTCCAGAGGCTTTTCCCCAACTCAGCTTTCTGCTCACATCCTCTGATCCTTGAGACAACTGTGGAGACCTAAGGCTCCAGAGAAGGTTCTTGTTTACACACTTTATTTTATGAATAGAGAAACCAAGGTGACCAAAAGGGGGAACAGAGCTTGCATCCACTGGTTCTCTACTTTGTGTCCAACATGCATTTCTCATTGAATCCTGCCAGCAGAGGTACAAAAACATAACTAGCCCAAGATCATACAGTTGTATTTTAAAAGTCCACAGGACTGCCAATAAGTACAAGGCAGAGTTAAGATTTAAAATCAATCTTGGGACTCCAAGCCCAGCAGCTCAAAACTTGGAGTCAGACACCCCACTGCAGCTTCACTTGTCTTCACTACAGTCTAGCTGGACAGATCTTTCTGAGTTTATCTTTCAAAAGTAGGCTCAGTCCAAAGAGACATTTGTGACCTTATTGGATGCAGTTGGGTGACAATGTGGCTGCCCTGGAGGACAAAATAGGTCAGGCCCTTGGCAAAGATGTGATATGGATAATCTGCCTAAAGGCCCCTTCTCCCCTTCCTTGGGCAGCCCCCTCCGCTCCCTTCCAGCCCCCTGCCCTACATCCCCAAGACCGTATTGCTGATCTATAGGATCCACGGACACCAGTTTTCCTCTCCTTTCCCCAGTGCGTGGCATCAGTCCAATTCTCCCGCACCTTGATCCCCGCTCACTGAAAGAGCTCCAGTGTAATACAGGATTACTTATTGCCTTAACTTATGTTAAATATGCATATCATTAAAGTAGCACACAAAGAGTAGTATTACTGGTAGGAATTTTAGGTGCCAGATTAGATCAGTGAGAGAGATATTTATGGAGAAGGAAGTATTTTTCTGATTCCCCAATAATGCCACACAGATAACTAGATTATAGTTCCAAATCCTTTCATACGCAATGTGTTCATATTGGCATTTGAGGAGCCCTGGAATCTTTCTTTTAGGGCCTTTCACAGAGGGAAAGGGAGATTGAGAGGCAGGCGCACCCTGACTTCAAAGACAGGTACCTCCTCTTTCTACCATGAGTGATAGCATGCATTCATCAAATATTCCATGTGCTCCCGTATATTTCCCAGTCTGCCTTCCAGCTAGGTTGGGGCCCTGTGACTAGCTCTGGCCACCGACCGTGGGCCTAATTGACATGTGCCACTCCTGAGCTAAAGCAGTTAATGGCTGATATGCCTCTTCCATCTCTCTCTTCCCCTGCCTCAGTGTCTTGAAGGTCATTTGTTCTAGATGGTGCATCTATAAGAAAGAGAAGGGCTAACCAGGCTGCACCAGACAGTTGATGAGTGAGAAATTAATGTTTATTATATTGTCATTGAAATGTTTGGGTTGTTTACTACTGCAGCATAGCAGAGCCTATCCTGATGAATACACCATGTAAAATGACATTTGAACAGTGCTTGTGCTGAATAGGATTGTTGGCTCTAGTTCCCCATTCCCTGTAACTCAGGAGCTAGAAAATAAAAATCAGCATTTCCCAGACACCCTTGAAGGTATGGTTCTAGAAGCAAATTAGTTTTCCCCAATAATGCCTTTGTGTGAAGTAGCAATATGATTGAAACATGAGTGTTTAGAGGCATTTCAGCCACTGGACTCCTTATTCCAGGGTCCAATCATCAGCTTCATGGATGGCAGAGGCACTTGTGGTGAAAACAGCTGGGGCATCAGCTTTCTAATCTCTGGATCATAGGATGACTTTGAGATAGTGTAGTGGTACCCACCGGACTTCCACTCCTCCAGATCTTACAATAGTTCTGTAAGCTCTTAATCCCCTGAATTGAATCCATTTCTGCTTAAAATACTCAGTCTGTTTCCTTAACTGAACTCTGACTGAATCTATGTTACTTTAAAAAGTTTGAATTCCTTTGGGAAAAGATAATATAGCAACAAGGAAGATGATGCAGAGCATTCCAAAGGCTCAAACTGGGGAAAAGGCAGATTCTTCAAGATCTCAGAAGTTTGGAGAAAAAAAATATAGTAAGATGAATTTTCACAAAACCATGAGGTCATTTTAAAAACATACCTTCAAATGATTTAATGCAAATTCTTCATTTTATAATTGAAAATGCAAAGGATGCCCAGAGAAACTAAGTACCTTCTCCAAGATGGCACAGCCAGTAAAGGCAGAACTGTGGTTCAAATTGAGGTCCCCTGAATGCAGATCCTACTAACCACTTTCCAGACTCCATCAGGAGGCCCATCCACCAGCCCAAATAGCAAAAGCAACCTTAAGAAAGAAAAAGAAAGCTGAAGGCATCACACTTCCTGATTTCAAATTATATTACAAGCTATAGCAATCAAAACAGTATGGTACTGGTATAAAAACAGATACATATACCAGTGGAACACAACACAAAGCCCAGATATACACCCACGCATATATAGTCAACTAATCTTTGATCAGGGCACAAAAAATACACAATGGGGACAGGATGGTCTCTTCAATACATGGTACTAGGAAAACTGGATACCCACAAGCAAAAGAATGAAAATGGCCCCCTGTCATACACCACTCACAAAAATTAACTCAAAATAGATTAAAGTCTTGAACGTAAGACCTGAAACCATAAAACCCTATATGAAGCCATAGGGCAAAACTACTTAACAGTGGCATTGACAATGATTTCTTGGATAGGATATCAAATGTTCAGGCAACAAAGACAAAAATAAACAAGTGGGACTACATCAAACTAAAAAGTTTCTGCACAGTAAAAAAAAAAATCAACAAAATGAAAAGGCAACATATGGAATTGGAGAAAATATTTGCAAACCATGTATCTAATACAAGTTGATATCCAAAATATATACGAACTCCTACCACTCAATAGGGAAAAAAAAAAACAACAGAACAAAACAACAACGACAACAAATCTCATGCACACCCACAATACTCTGATTTTAAAAATGCACAAAGGATCTGAAGGGACATTTTTCCAAAGAAGACATGGCTAACAGGTACATAACATCACTAATTATCAGGGAAATGCAAATCAAAACCACAATGATATATCAACTGTTAGAAGGCTTTTATCAAAAAGACAAAAGGTAAGTGTTAGAAAGGACGTGGGGAAAAGGAAACCCTTGTGCACTGTTGGTGAAGATGTTAACTGGTAGAGCCATTATGAAAAAAATTTGGAGGTTCTTCAAAAAATTAAAAATAGAACTACCATATGATCCAGGACTCCCACTTCTGGGAATATATCTAAAGGAAATGAAATCAGTATCTCAAAAAAGTATCTGCACTCCTGTGTTCATTGTAGCTTTACTCACAATAGCCAAGATAAGGAAACAATGTAAGTGTCTGTCAGTGGATGCATGGATAAAAAAGATATGTTCTGTATATACAATGCAATATTATTCAGTCATGAGAAAGAAGGAAATCCTGCCATTTGCAACAAAATGGATGTACCTAGAGGACATTATGCAAAGTGAAATTAGCCATATAGAGAAAAATAATGTATGATCTCACTTATATATGGAACCTTAAAAAAATAAGTCAAACTCATAGAAACACACAGTAGAGTGGTGGTTACCAGGGACCTGGTAGGGGTGGGCACAGATGGGAAGAGGCTGGTCAAAGGTTACAAGCCTTCAGTTATACAATGAATAAGCTCTGGAGAGCTAATATACAGCATGGTAACTATAGTTAGTAACACTGTGTTGCGTACTTGAAGTTTGCTAAGAAAGTGGACCTCAAGTGTTCTCACCACAAAAAAATAGTTACTATGTGAGGTAATGGATATGTAAATAAACAGAATTGTGGTAATCATTTCACAAAGTATATATATGTCAAATCATCACGTTGTACACTTTAAACACATACAATTTTATTTGTCAGTTATACCTCATTAAGCTGAAAAATTTTGAGGTCCCCTGAGACTCTGACCACAGTTCCTTCTGTCGTATAAGGCCAGCTTTGAGTCCTTTACCGTTGGGGACCCACCTCAGTGTTATAGAGGACCAGGTGTGCAATTGACACCTGCCCAGAGCAGAGGAGAGTCTGCCACATGCTCGCAGCATTTAAGATTGTGAAAGACATGCTTGAAATGAAATCTAAAGATTGGTATTCGCTCCCATGGCAGGGTTTAGAAATATATACAGTCCTCATAAAGAGTAGCCATTGCAAACCAAAGGCCTGTCAAGTGCCTGGAGATTTTATTTCGGAGCTAACAACCTGAGTTCCTCAGGTGTCTCCAGTAACGACACCCCACGTGACCTTGGGCCTCTAAGCTTAAACATCTTGTGCCTCATTTTCTCTGTCTGTAAAAGGGAGATAATGACACTAGCTGTTGGATCATATTGGAGATTCCCAGATCAAAGGGGCTTTGCCTGGACCAAACAAGATCATGACGGTGCTTACCATCACTAGTGTTGTTATTATTATTGTTGTTTGGGGTGGCCGTGTTGCAGCCCAGGAAGTAGGCATGACTCCCAAGGCTGATTCAGCTCCAGGCCAGAATGAGGAGGCATTTTAGCGCTGCAGAAGCCATTGACAGAGAGACAGCCCACTTTGTCAGCATCCCATGATAGCATATTCCTAGGCTCCCCACGTGGTGACCCCATGTGGTACCTTGAAGCTGAACCACACCTAGAACATCTCCAAGCGGTAAATACTTGTCTTTGGAGAAGGAAGCCAGTGAGGAAGACGCCATCATTTCTTGTGTTATATTGTCCCCGTCATCACACAGCCAGCTAAAGAGCCCTGGGATCATACCCAGGAGGCTTTAGACTGAGTCCCAGTTCCACCAACTAGAACAGAGTGGCTTTGAACATGAGCCAGAATTTCTCAAGATATTCATTCCCTGATTATAAAATAAGGATGTTAAACTAAAGTAATCCCTTGGTCTCTTACTTCTGATATTTAGTAACCCTGAAAATCATGACAGAGGAGTCTGCCCATATAAGGCCTTGCCTGGCACATTTCTCCAGAGGCTGTTGGTCCCTTGCCCACACTCATGCAGTCATGGTCTAAGTCTGGGGCAAGGAAATATACTGAACTTGTTCTGAAATTTACCAGCACACTGAGGACTCAAAATAGAAAGCTAAATTCTATGTATTGGTAGACATTTATTGTGATTTTCAAAGTATGCTCATGTACTACCATGGCCTGCCTTTAAGTGACCTATGTACAAAAGGTGCCCCATTTGGGTGGATGAATTTGAAAAACACCTCCTCTGGGTGAATGCTGCTCTGTGAACACATGGCTTATAACCAGACTATACTTTGTGCAAAGGGAAAGGTATCCCTATCCCCAGGTGGGTACAGTACTGTGCAAGATCCCAAGTCTTGATGAGTAGAACATGACCTGGATATCAACTCCCAAGTGCCTTGGCTAACAGTTCTGTGCAGTATACACACTACACAACTGTACATGGCAGTCGCAGATCTGTTGACTCCTCAGGGTTCCCTGAGCCCTCTCATGAACTTCAGAGGGTTGATGGGAAACATCTTCCCCATCCCACCAACTGATTGTACTTGTTTTACATGATACGGGCCATCCTTGAAATTTTTTATCTGAACAAAATGGGACTTTAAAAAGCCTGATAGTCACTATGAATATATAACAAAGAAATAAATAAAAGGAGCTTTTCTTGGAGATATGCAAAGGCTCAAATCTAGAAAAAATATTTTCTTAGGCCATGATGATTTAGAGAAGTTTGTATAGTTGGTAAGAATTTTCAGGCAACATGAACTCAGGACTGCAAAATTCTTTTCTTTTTTTCCCCTCTTTCTCTAATTGGATGTACTTTCTGCCTGGGATCTCTATTCTGGTCAATGTAGAATTATTAGTTTAGTTACTTTAAAATAAACTAAGTCAAAATCAGTGGTTTTTAACAACCATTTCAGCTCAGTGTGTGTGTGTACGTGTGCAGTGTCTATCTGCATCTGCTTGGTCCCATGCTGGCCTCTGGCTTCAAATGTAACACCTCTCACCTGGTCCTTACTCACGTCCCATGCTGGCAAATTTTCTGAGATGCAACTGTGTCCTCATCAGATGCCTGAAGCATCACCCACCCTCCATCCTCTGCCAGGGGGTCCACACGCATTCGGGCAAGGACCACTTGTAGGTCTCCCAGCTCTCATTTCTTGTTTTCTCTCTCTTCTTCTCCCCTCCCATTCTTTCTCCTCCCCTTCCCTCCCCTGCCCTCCCTACCCTCTCTCACCCTCTCTCCTTCTTTCTCTTCCCCTTCCATATACCAACTTGATGTCATTGGGACATTCAGATGCCCAACCCTCAGCACTCTGAGGCTTTGGGAAAATTGGAAGGCTGCCTCTACACCTTTTTTCTCCACACTAGATACTACCATTTCTACTCTATGGCAGTCTTTCTATGATGAACAGAGAACTTACCTTAAGCTTGTAAACTCCCCAGACTGCTCATTGGGAATCTTGACACAGGTCCTCTTGACTTCAAGGCATGTCCTATCATGCCCGCCCTCACCAAGATTCATCTCACAGGGTGGCGAGAGGCACAAGGTAGGGCCACTTACACTCACGTCTAAACCTCTGGCTTCACTTCTACCACTCTTCTTTCCCAAAGATCAGAGGCCAGTAGTGAGGGAAGGAATTGGCTGATTACATCACCTTCCCGAATCTTCCATCTGAACTCAGCACTAGAACTTTAAATATGTGCCACCTTTGTTTGGGAGTTCCACCATGCCTTGAATGGAAAAAGGTCCTCAAGATGTGAACAAGTTGAATATGGAGGGTGTCACAACACATGCATTAATGTGTCATATGTTATCCTGCTACAAGATAGCACTAGTGGGGTGGAGGGGTGGCTGAAGCTGGGACACTCTTAGTGCACTACAAATGAGAAAACTCTAGAGCAGAATGAGAGCCAAGCAATGGCAGTTGGATGACAAGCAGGAAGGGAAGGCACTATAAAGATATTTATCAAAAGTACTTTTTAAAAAAACATGTGTCCCCTACAGCCCAGCAATTGCATCTCTAGGGGGTTAGCTTAAGGTAACTAGACAAGTGCACAATGATTATCTACAAAGATGTTCCATGCAGACTTGTTTACAATGAAAAAATTTGGAAATCATCAGCATGATTAGGAAACTAATCGGCATGATTAGGAAACAGATATGTAAATAACCATGCTCTTGCAAAAGAATATTATGTAACCATTAAAAAGTGATGACCTAAACTCTATTTTTTGGAGTGGAAAGATATTAAGGTATCTGAAAAAGCAGATTACTAAGCAAAATTGACAGTACCGTCTCATTTTTAAAATATATATATTCTAGTGTGAGATGCTCTCTGTTTTACTTATATTTTCTAAATTTTCTACAAAGAACAAGTATTACTCTCTTAATAAAAGAAAGTAATGAAAAAAAAATTTTGGTTGTATTCAGAAGATAAGCTGTGTGTTTGGAGGAAACAGGGAAAACCACTCCCAGGCAAAACAGAGAGTTGCCAATGCTGGAAACTTGTTGACAGGCCCAGTGTGCTCCCTTTGGGGGACAGCTCTTCTGTGGCCCTGCCCTTCTCAATGGGCACTAATCAGGTTCTTCACTGCAAACAACAGAGCCCACTGGGGCCAGTTTCAGCAGAAAGGGAGTTTATTAAATGATATTGGGACTTCCACTTCTGGGAAGGTAGAGTAGATGTACTTCTTCCTATTCCTCCCACTAAGTACAACTAAAAACCATAGACGTTATATATATATAATAATCATAAGAAAATTCTGAAAGATGGGGAGAGGAAGGCAGACAGGCTGGGGACTTGGGACCCAAAGAGTGACATGGAGGTGAGTTCCCTGGGTTTTCTTTTCGTCTCATATATCCCAGAGTAGGAGCTGAAGAAACCTGTAACCCAGAAATGCAAATAAGCAGAGACATAAATAAGCCCTAATAAAAATCTCTTCTCTCTAGCCAAGAACCAGGAAAGGATAGCAAGACAGAAAACTTTTAGACAATAACTGCTCTACTCCACCCAAACATCACAGAAAAAATCGTGCCTACCCGCACCCAGGCCAGCAAAGGCAAAAATGAGGAAGCCACACTTCCACCCTCGCCAGGCTGTAATGAGGATCCCCAACCCCCCTGCCCGTGTGGTGTCAGAGAAGACCAAGTAATGGGCTGGGGTCTTCATCGCAACAAATGGTATCAAGCACCTGATGAACCAGGTGTCAGTAGAGCCCTTGTGGGCAGCCTGAACTTCCACCTCCACCTACAATTATCATGCCACTCTGTCCCCTCCCCACTGGGGTGGTATTTGAGGAGGCCTAGGGAAAAGTCAGGACTTTGTCACTACCCAAATGTAATGAGGCCACCTCCCTTGGCTTCAGTGGAAGACACGTGGTAAGAAGTAACAAGGCACTCTTACCCCTCCCAGCAAGGGTGATATCGGTGAAGGCCTAGTGGGGAACCAGAACTCCCTCTTCCACCATTGTAATGAGGAATCCCTATCCCACTCAGGTGTCAACAGAGGCCACGTGAGGACCTGGATTTCTACTCTCACCTGGCAGGAACAGGGCAGCACCTCTCCCTTCACCTGCCAGAGCAGTGTCCAAAAATGTCAGCTACAACAGAAGATGTGAGTAAAATCCAGAGTACCACGCAAAATAACAAAAATGTCCAGTTTCAGTAAACTATAACTCTTCATACTGAGAACCGAGAAAATTTCAACTTGAATGTACAACCAATAGAGGCCAACACCCAAACGATAGAGACATTAGAATTATCTGACAAGGATTTTCAAGCAGATATCATATGCACAATTCAATGTACAATTATGAACATGCTTGAACAAGTGAAAAAAATGGGAAGTTTCATCAAAGAAATAGAATGTGTCAGCAAATAAATAGAAGATATAAAAAAGAACCAAATGGAATTTTAGAACTGAAAAATATAATAACTGAAATAAAAAAGCTCAGTGGATGAGTTCAACAGTGGAATGGAGGGAACAAAGGAAAGAATCAGTGAACTTGAAGATAGAATGATAGAAATAACCCAGCATGAAAAACAGAGAAATAGACTAGAATGAGAAAATCAATAGAGCTCCGGGTGCCTGTGGAACAAAATATCTAACATTCATGTCATCAGAGTCCCAGAAGCAGAGGAGAAAAGGGCAGGACTGGAAAAGTATTCAAAGAGATAATGGCTAAAAACTTCCCAAATTTGGCAAAAGACCTAAACTTCAGATTCAAGAAGCTGAGCAGCAAGCCCCCACCAGGATAAACCCAAAGAAATCCGTTCCTGGCACATCATTCTCCAACTTCTGAAAACAAAAGGCAAATTAAAAACTTTTTAAAACAGCTAAAGAGAAACAACATCCTAGCAATAAAACGAAAAACAATCTACATCACAGTGGCTTTCTCATCGAAAACTGTGGACACAAGAAGGGAGTGGCCCACATTATTCAAGTGTGGAAAGAAAAGAACTGTCCACTCAGAATCCAGCAGAAACATCCTTCAGGATTGAATGAGAAATCAAGACATTCTCAGATGAAGGAAACTAAGAGAATCTGTCACTGGCAGACCTGCCCAAAAATAATGACTAAAAGAAGTTCTCTAAACAGAAAGAAAATGACAAAAGAAGGAATCTTGGGACATTAGGAAGAAAGAAAGAACATGGGGAGAGCAAAATTTGGCGTAAATATAACAGCCCTTCTGTTCTTCAGGTTTTTAAATTATGTTCTCTGGTTGAAGCAAAAATTATAACGTTATCTTATGTGGTCCTAAATGTATTTGGTGGAAATATATAAGGTGATTGTATTATAAATTGTGAAGGGTAAAGGGACTTACAGGGAGATAAGTTGCTATCCTTCATTTGAACCAATGAATGGCAATACCAGTAGACTGTGATAAGTTATGTACATATAACATAATATCTAGAACAACCACTAAAAGAGCTATCAGAGAGACATAGTCGAAAATGTGACAGATAAGTCAAAATGCAATTCTAAAAAATATTCAAGTAACCCACAGGAAGGCAGATAAAATAAAACAGAAAAACAAACAAACATAAAACAGAGAAAAAAACAGAAAAGAAGAAACAAATTGGTATACTTAAGGACTGTGATACCAATAACTACATTAAGTATAAATGGTCTAAATAGAGATTAAACAAGTAAAATCATCAGAGTGGATTAAAAACATGGCTATATGCTGTCTCACTTCAAATACAATCATATAGGTAGGTTGAAAGTGAAAAAAGATGGGAGAGGATGTGTCACGCAAACTTTAATCAAAAGGAAGCAGGTGGCTATATTGAAATCTGATAAGTAAATTTCAGCAAAGAAAATTACCAGAGGCAGAGAAGAACATTACACAATGATTTAAAGAGTGTCAATCCACAAGAAAGACATGGCAATCCTGAAAGGGTATGTACCAATCAATGGAGCTGCAAAACATGTGAAGCAAATTGCCAATAAAACTTGAAAGGATGACTAGACAAATCCAGAGTTATAGTTGGAGACATCAGCAACCCTCTCTCAACATCAGTAGAACAAGTGGACAGAATATCAAACATACAGACAAACTCAGCAACACCGTCAACCAATGGAATCTAGTCAACATTTAGAGAACACTGCACCCAGCAACAGCAGAATGCATATTCAAGCATTCACAGGACAGGGACTTCCCTGGTGGCGCAGTGGATGGGAATCCACCTACCAGTGCAGGGCACATGGGTTCAATCCCTGGTCTAGGAAGATCCCACATGCCGCAAAGCAACTGAGCCCGTGCACCACAGCTACTGAGCTGGCGCTCTAGAGCTCGCGAGCCACAACTACTGAGCCCGTGTGCCGCAACTAATGAGCCTGCACTCTACAGCCCACGAGCCACGCTTACTGAAGTCCACACGTCTAGAGCCAGTGCTCCACAACAAGAGAAGCCACCGCAAGGAGAAGCCCATGTACTGCAACGAAGAGTAGCCCCCGCTCGCCGTGACTAGAGCAAGGCCGTGCACCACAACGAAGACCCAACGCAGCCAAAAATAAATAAAAATTAAATCTTAAAGAAAAAAAAAAAGCATTCACAAGACATATACTAAGATAGACCATGTCCTGGGCAATTAAGCAAACCTTAGCAAATTGAAAGGACATTGAGTAGCTCACAAATCTCCTGGAGGGTCAGAGAGTCAGACAAGCAGCTCTGCTACCAAGAACAACAAGAATATCGCTCCAGGCCCTCCGCGGGCTGCCTCTGCAGAGACGTCTCCACCACTGCCTGTACCGGCTGTAGCGACTCTGCCGAGACCCCAACCCCTGCTGCCCCTGAAAACGGATCTCTTGCAGTGCCACCTTCCTCAAGTGACCACTTTCAAGGTCAAAGTCTACTTTGGGGGTGACTCACTGACGGCACCTAAGTCACAACTCCCCATTCAGTTGCAAGCGTCAGGGTGGGGGTGGGGAGGGGCTGAGAAGGCGGTCATCTAGCTCCTGCTCTGGGACATTAAGACTCAGAATGCAGAAACAAACCTAAGAAAGGAAGCCAAAAACTAGGAGCCAAACATGGGAAACACCCACCACAGAATGGAGGGCTGCACCCCGCCCTCCGCTCCTGGCCCAGGATCTGGGCTCCTGGGCTCTCCTGGAGGACTTAGCTGCTTTTTTCAGCCTCCCTGGCACACAACCCCAGATCCGGACTCAATTTCTCACACACGAGAACTCTTGGGTGGAATAAGTCAGCAGTTCAAATGAACTCATTGCAAACTTCACATTATCTCGCCTGCCAATCTTGCTTGAGTGAATTCTTATCTTCAGGTCGGGGTTGTTTTTCACTAGAAATGAATCAGATTCAAGCACAGAACCAGCTATCTGTGAGGAGAAGCAGGTAAGGGTGGGACACACGTGTGTACATGCACATTCACACATGACAGAGCTGTTCCTATCAAGCTGGGAGAAACAAGTGACTCACTGACACTCTGCTTACACTCTGCCCCAGACGAATAGCACCGGATCTCCCTGGTCCCAGATTTAAGAAATCACAGGCACACAGTGTGGGCAGGGAGAAAATAGCAATTAGAATCGCTCCCCTTGTCACCCAGATCATCCCAAGTTCTCGCCCATCCTGAAGTGTTCGGGCTGCAGGACAAAGGGAAAGGTGGGTAAGGAGAGAAGTGGGAGGTTACATGGGCAGTGGTTAAGAATTTCAGTGTCAGGGTGACCTGGGCTCAAATCCTAGCTTGGCCACTTCTGACTGTGTGCCTTTGAGTGAATTAATCTCTGCACACTCAGATTGTTCAACCGCAAAAACAGGATAATCAGGGCTTCCTCTCAAAACTGTTAAGAGGATTAAGATGAGATGCTTTTTGTAAAGTGTTCGGCACATAGTATGTGCTCAATAAATCACTGCTGCTCATATTATTGTTAAGGCAGATTTTTTGTTGTTGTCGTTGTGTTTTAAGTAGAGAATACTGTGGGCAGAAAGAATGCTACTCTATTTGCACCTTCTTAAAAGTGGATGGACCTAGAGACTGTCATACTAAGTGAAGTAAGTCAGACAGAGAAAGACAAATCTCATATGATATCATTTATACGTGGACTCTAAAAAAATGATACAAATGAACTTATTTGCAAAACATAAATAGACTCACAGACATAGAAAACAAATTTATGATTACCAACAGGGATAGCAGGAGGTGGTGGGATGGAGATAAATTAGGAGTTTGGGCTTAACATATACACACTACTATGTATAAAATAGATAAAAAACAAAGACCTACTGTATAGCACAGGTAACTATACACAATATTTTGTAATAACCTATAAGGGAAAAGAAACTGAAAAAAATAGACAGATATGTATGTATAACTGAATCACTTTGCTGTACAGCTGAAACTAACACATTGTAAATCAATTATTCTTCAATAAAAATTTTAAAAATAAAAACACTTTTTTTGGAAAGTGAAGGGATTGAATTAAAGAAAAATCCAGAGTCTCCCTTCCCTGAAACATAAGCCCCAGGGGCATAGTTGTAGATATGACACAGCACGGAGCCCCGTGCTGGAATGCTGACCCACTGCAGCCAAGCTCCCCAGGGCCAGAGTTGGGCTGGTGGCCTTGGTTGGCCAGAGACACACAAGGGTTCACCAGCCACCCAAAACAGGATCTGGGTCCAGCTCCTGGATCCAGGTCTGGTGACACAGAGGTGGCCTGCAGAGGAGGGTGTGGCTTGAAACAAGACGAAAAAGCACAGGAGGCCCACTTCCTGTAAAGGGAGCTCCCTCCCCCCTCATTAAAGGAGGGCAGGGAAGGGCTTGGTAGACCTGTGAGCCCAGCTGAGTAAGCAGGTCAGGGTAACCAAAATCAAGTCCATGGAAACCTACATGCAGAAAAGAGTAAGAGCTATTTCAAATTCACTCTGAAACTCCACACACCAGGAACAACCGTTTCCTCAAAATGAAGTGAAAAGAGAAATCATTTCCCGGTGAAAGTCCCCCCACGGAACACTTCTTGTGGCGGCTGCCAACGGGAAGCCAGGTCACGAGGCACAACATCTGCTTCCAGCAAGTTCTGCCAAGTGGCATCTGGGTCCGACTGCACGGTTCAAATCCCACCTCCACAGTGACTGGCTAGGTGACCTTAGGCAAGTTGCTGAACTGATCCGTGCCAGTTTCCCATCTGCAAAGACAGGGAATGTAATAAGCCAACCATGTAGGGGTGTCGTGAGGATTAAATGAGATTAAGGTCTGGTGAGTTCTTGCAACAGTGTCCGGAACCTATTAAGCCCTTGGAATACAATGTCAGTTTTAATTATTGTTATTATTATTAATATTAGTATCAGTGCCACTCTCCTCCCAACATGGCTGCCGAGGAAGCAGCCTAGGAAACTCCCCCTTTCTGATTGCTGCAGGACCTAGGAAATAAGGACAAAATCCATAAGTGACAGAATGAACTGAAAACACGCAGGTGACCTCATTTCTCAGAGTCAACAGGACACATTCAGGAAGGCCCAAGCAAAAACAAAGGGGCAGCTGCCTCTCAGGCCAGACAGAACTTGTTTCAAAGTCCAGTTTCAACATTTTCTCTGTGACATTAGGAATGTTGCTTAACTTCTCTGAGCTTCTGAATCCTCATTCCCAAAATAGAGATAAAAATCCATAAGACCTCCCTTGCAAATTGATTCCTGGGGACTAAATAATGCACAAATGCACCCAAGGAGGCTTTGCACAGTGCCTAGCACATAATTGGTTCCTTTTCCCCTGCTCCCAGAATGAAACTCTGCAGCTTCTGGTTTAAACATCAAAAGCATGGCTATGAATACAACCTCCGAAGTATTAAAAAAAAAGTCTTCCCTACTCTCCATGCCATCTTTTCTCTCCTCTTGTCTGAATTCTAAGCAACACCTGGTAGAATAGTAATAGCTAACCCACTATTAACCTCTCACTGTGGGAGCCCCAAGTTGAAAATCCAGCTCCTTCAATAGCTGTGTGACATCGGACTCATTTCTTTGCTTCTCTGGGCTTCGGTATCCTCATTTATAAACTAGAGATAACTGATAACTAGGTTGCTGATTTAGTGCTATGGGTTCAATTACATGTTATATATAAAAGGGACTTAACTTAGCACTTGGCACATCTGTGCAGGAGCCCCACATTTTACATCCATTATGTCATTTCATCCTCACAATAATCCTATATCCTCAGTGTTTCAGCCTGAAACTAAGGCTCAGAGAGGTTACGCCACTAACCCAAAGTCACACAGCTACCTTTCCCAGTGTAAATGGTGGTCTTCAGACTCGGGCTTTTGGTCAGGCGCACAGAGAAAAGGGCGAGGCTGCCTCTGTGGAGAGCAACTCCAGGAGACCCCAGTGCAGGCTTAGAGCCCTGGCCGCAGCTCTCTCCCTGCCAGCATCAGAGCAGCTCCTGGCTCTCAGGGAGCCCCCCACACAATGAGGGGCCCCGGTTTCTCCAGGCGTCCGCGAACGTGGTTCATGTTCAGAAGCCGGTGCATGCCAGTTTCACAAGGAGATTGCTGGCAGGCCCCATGGCCTCTGTTACCAGAGACTGAATTGCCGGTGAAAGAAGCCCATTGTGTGTCCTCTGAATGAAGAATACCCCATTTAGAGAAAGAATTCAACTGGTTTTTCACAGAGAAAGAAGACAGGCCTAGAGAACAGAGAGAACAATGCTGATCATTCAGCAGATTTTTACTCAACATCAAAGCCAGGTGACCAAGCAGGTGAAAGGCCACACGGCACGGAGTGGGCTCAGGCCACCCTGGCGCGTGAGGAGAAAGCAGTGGTTAAGGAGAAGGGGCACAGAGGCACCAGGCCCAGCTCCTTCACTGTCCATCATGGCCAGCTTAACTCCTGACCCCTCCTAGATGAATCGGGGCGGGCGGGGGCAGGGAAGTGTGCCAGTCCAAAGTTCTGCCATAGTGGTTCCGTGGTAAGCCTTGAGTGCCCTAGATGGTCTACACTCAGCTGGTTCTCAAACGCGGCTGCATGGAGAGGTTTTAAAACTACTGATACTTGGTCCCATGGCCAAGGATTCTGATTTCACTGGTACAGGGCACTGCCCGGGCACTGGGGATTTTTCAAAGCTCCCCAGGGTGATTTTAAAGTACAGGCAAGACTGATTGGCTCCCTGATTGAGAACCAGTGAGCCCTAGGGGCAGAAACTGTTTTGTCCACAGCTGTATCTGGAGCTGAGCACAGGGCCTGCGGGACACTCGGTGCCCAGTAAATATCTGTGGGATGAATGGGCGCATGGGCTGCTCCAAGACATTTGGGCGAAGCCATCCAGTCCCAGCTTCATTGATGGCAGCTCTGTGTTTATCACTCTATCATCTATTGGGATTTGGCACAAGGTTCCTTTTCCAAAAAAACCCAGAAACACTGGACCATAAAATCTCTGAGACTCTTCACAACTCCAATGCACACCGGTTCCAAGACCATAAATCCCTCTTGCCCTTTGAAAGCAGTAATGTTTTTCAGATAAATGGTCAGGGTGGACGAGTCCTGGGCAGGGTCCCTCTGAAGGCTGGTCTGCATCCCATCTGCTGAAGCTGAAGACTTGGCTTTACCTTGGCAGCCCCTCGTGTCTCTCCTGCTGACCCCTTCCTCAGGTCTGTGCTCCCCAACATTCCACTCTTGTTCTTCTGTCACTTTATGCTCCTTCCCTGCGTGAGCTCAGCCACTCCCAAAGCTTTAACTCTCATTTGTAAGTTGGTGACTCCAGATCAGTATCTCGAGCCCTGCCCCGTCATTCTGAGCTCTGCACGCAGCCACGCAAGTGGCTACTGAGCATCTCCACCTTGATTCCTTTAGGCACTTCAAATGTAACCCGTCCCAGAAATGAACTCATTACCTTCCCCACCCAAACCTGCTCCTCCTCCTGTCTCTCCTGTCTCGATGAACAGCATCACCTCCACCCGGTTGCCCAAACCAAGAGACTGGACTCTCCCCCTCTCTGTTGCCAGGATCACACGCCACCTCGGGAGCTGTATCTCTAAAACAGCCATTGACTTCACCCTTCTCTTCGCCTTCTAATTGCTTCATCTTCCACAGCGCTTCCAGAGTATCTTTCTAAAACCCAGATCCAAACATGTCACTAGGAACAAAGGTCTGGCTTGTTAGCAAGGTGGACAAGCTAGGAAGTGCACACCACGGTGCCAAGCCACATCTCACCTTCCCCCGCTCCCGTTGCCTCCCTCTCACCTTTACATCCTGACCACCCTGTCTGACCTGAGACACTACTTACAATAACACATTTTCCACTTGCTGTGCCTCTCCTGTGCGTTAGGTCCAGACCAGGGGCCTGAACGTAGGATCTCTCACCCTCGTCGCCTTGCTCCTTGAATAAGTCATGGCAAACACTGTCTTATTCTTGAAGGCTCAGATAGAACTGGCTTTCAAAGCTTTGCCTCCTCCCTTGCAAGGCACGCCTGATCAAGGAGCTTCTTAAATAGAAGACAACAAACACTTGGGTAGATTTGTTATATGCTAAGCAGTTTTCTAAGCACCTTACACATTTTAAACTAATTTAATTCTCACGACAGCCCAGTGAGACAGGGACTATAATTATCCCCATTTGGCCAATGAGTAAACTGAGGTACGGAGAGGTGAAGCCCAGGATCTGGGACTTGAACTCGCTCAGAGGATGCTCTTAATCACTGCCTCTTAAGAATGTCTATCTGGATACCATTTTACTTGACATAAGAAAGCCCTCACATTTTTTAGCTGATGACTCTTTTCTTCAAACAAAATCTTACACTGACACCCAACCTGTTGCACAGAAAATAGGGGGCTGAAGATGGTCAGTGGAGAGCATGTAACTCTCACGCTCCCCCATCCTAGCATCAATATTTGAGAGAATGCCGAGGAACCCCCAGGGCTCCAAAGAGAAGAGTTTGAAAAGCAATATCCCAAGACATCTTTTTTTTTTTTTTTTTCCACCGCGCCGCCCAGCATGTGGGATCTAGTTCCCCGACCAGGGATCGAAACCATGCCCGCTGCAGTGGAAGCGCGGAGTCTTAACCACTGGACCGCTAGAGAAGTCCCCAAGACATCTTTTATTTACCATTCTGTTGTTTATTGGCAAGATGCCCTTCATATCCAAAAGCAGTTATGAAATTGTGGGACTGTCTCCAGACCAGCAATGAAATTTCTGTGTTAGAACATCCAAGTAGCATCTTAATGAAGAGTCCGAGGCCGTTTCCAGGTGGCTGAAGCTTATTCCATCAAAAATCCAGTTAAGCGCTTCCCTGGTGGCGCAGTGGTTGAGAGTCCGCCTGCCGATGCAGGGGACGCGGGTTTGTGCCCCGGTCCGGGAAGATCCCACAGGCCGCGGGGCGGCTGAGCCCGTGAGCCATGGCCGCTGAGCCTGCGCGTCGGGAGCCTGTGCTCTGCAGCGGAAGAGGCCGCGGCGGTGGGAGCCCCCCTCACCCCGCAAAAAAAAAAACAAACCAGTTAACAGGTTTCAAAGCTTTGTTTTCTTAAGTAGAGTACGCAAAGTATAATTCAATCTTTCAGTAACTCAGGGCATTCCTTTTAAATGTCAGGTGTTGGGCAGTGTAAATATCCTGTGTGACGTAAAGCTGCTTCCCCACACTCCAAACAAGTGCATCTATGAGCACCCAGTTGTGTGTTTTGTACTTTTTCTGTTTCCATCACCATCAGAGGATCAGGTGTCATTTCTGCTTTCACATTCTTATCTCTAGCAGTTTCTTCTCCACTGCTCCTAATCCGTTGTTTCCAATAGCTATGGATTTTCTAAAAATCGAACTTGTTATAATCATGCCCATGGAAGGAACATATATTTGGAAAGAAATAGGAACTGAGAGTTTTCCTCTTAGTAAAATGAATGATCTTTAGTACAATGACTTTGCTACTTTTCTAGTGAATTCGATGAGATCCTTTTTCATCCTCTTTATTCATTTAACATTTACTAAGCCTGTGTTATGTACCAAAAAACTGGGCTGGATGCTGAGGACAAAAAGATGGTTGAAGCATAGTCCCTGGCTTCAGGACTTGCCAGTTTAGAAAAAGAGACAAGTAAACAGAAATAATGATAACACCATGATATAAGCCCTGCAACAATGGTATCTACAAAGCTCAGAAAAGCACTTCACTCTGCCTTGGGGCGTGGCAGCAGTCAGGGAAGTCTTCCCAGAGGAGGTGGCACGTGAGCCAATTCCTGAAGCGCCTATCATCAAGAGGTTGACCTAACTCACCAGCACCAAAGACAAAGAAAATAGACTGGGAAGAGGGCTTTCTGACCAAATGCAAAGACAAGGAAGGATGAGAAAACCCAATGAGTCTTGGAGTTCCAAAGAATTCAGTCAGGCTGAAGCATGAAGGAATAAGAATGGCAGCTTAAGGAAAAAAAAAAGAAAAAAAGAAAGGTTGGTGAGTAAATTGCTCATATATTTTAAATGCTCGAAGGAAAGATAATGTAAATTTTTCAAGGCAGATTAATAATTGACTTTATCACACCCATATGTATTCAATGAGCCAAGTCAATTTGCTGCAGGGGAAAAAAAAAAATACTAACATTGAGCAATTCCCATTTGCCAGACACTGCTGTAGTATTTCACATGTATAATCATTGAATTGCCCCAGCAGCCCTAGGAGGTGGGAACGAATATTACATTTACAAATGAGGAAACAAGCCAAGGAGAGATTAAGTGACTTCCCAGGGATGCAAAGTAAGAAAGCAGTAGTCTGACTGCACCCATGGAAGCCTTAGCATTTTGGTTTCCTTGGAGTTGAAGCAGGTGAGCTAATAAGGTGCAGGGCTGAGTCTGAAGAAGAGAAGGAGATGGGAGAAGGAGAGAGAGAAAGAGCTAGAGCATGACTGAGGGAGAGAGGGAGGGAGAGGAGTACAGGGGTGGAAGTGGAAGAGGAAAGGAGTTATGGCTGTCGTTCCCTGTGGGAGACCTTCTGAGCTAAGGTCTAGGACTGGAGGCCCCACTGCTCAGAAGACTCTTTGGCCCAAGCTACAGCAGTGTGGATGGATCCCAGGATTCCCATGGGTGGGGCCTGTGGGCACCAGCCATGCAGGTGAGGGAGGAGGTGGCCAGGAGCCCCAGCAGTGCGCATGGGACAAGGCTTCTACCTCCATACCTGGAAACAGTCAGAACAGATTGGACCAAAGGACCCTGGGCTGGGAGAGCCCTGGAGAGCAGCCAATGCAGACCCCTCATTTTATAGTTGATGAAACTGAGGGATGCTAAGTGATATTCCCACAGGTACCCAATGCTAGTGTGTGTGCCTTTTCTCTCTTTGCCTGCAATTACCCACCTGGTAGGGGCAGAGGTGGGACTAAAATCTGGGTCTCCTGATCTCCTAGAATTTAAACGTCCATCACTATCTCTTCCTTCCTACGGGGTCAACTGCTCAGCCAAGTTCTGAAAACTAGAGTCTCGGGGACTCACCTGAAGAAAGGCTAGGGCTTCAAGGGCAGGAGCAAAGGGGGTTAGAAGACATTGTTAGCATAATAAACCTTGGCCAGCTTCCTGAGAAACAGGCATCTGTCTCTGAGTTACGTCCATGCAATACAAGGTGAATCCCAGTATTCTTTCTCATTCTTTTCTTGAATAATATGGACTTCCCTGAGCAAAAGGAAGAGAGACTTCTGGAAAAAAATAAGTGGGGAAAGCCTGGAAGCCAGAGAAGAACGTTTTATAAAGAAATGTCACGATATTTGGTCAATGAATGAATAGCTACCAGGGAGTCCTGAAAAACGTTCTTTGTACTGTGCTCTACACAATAGCCATACTGATGATATTTGAAAGCATATTCTAGGATTGCCTTCCTAGCTGTTAAAATTTGTTTGACAAGGAGACACTGTCCCCTACTGTCCCTGCCTCCCTGACTCGTATTCCTGGGAGCCCCTGGACTGCCCCACGAGCCAGCAACTAATGTTGCTCTTCCAGCAAGGGGACCACCAGACTCCCCAGGTTAAGTTCTGATTGGCCAGCACTTGTGCAAGTACTCTTTGTTAAATAACTGAATATGCCCCTTAGTTATAAAAAAAAAAAACCTCTACAGTTCAGTTTGACTGAATTACGCAAAATGAATGCTGTACTATGTAGTCTTTCCATCAACCAGGTGCATATACCTCCTGAGAATCCACTAAGGGTTAAACCCTGTCCTAAGCACCAAAAAACAACAGAGACTAAAACCTGGCATGGATCTGTGAAGTTTTCGTGGAGCTTTTAGTCTAGGAGGAACTCAACTTCACACCATCATCAAATAAGACAGCCTACATGCTCCATTATCCAATGGTTTTCAACAGGAGATGGTACAGCCCACCTAAGGGGATTTTGGAAAGGAAGGGAAGTATTTTCTGTTTTTGTAACAACTGGAAGTTGTAACCAGCTTTTAGCGGGAATGCCATGGACAGTCCTGCAAAAAGAATGGTTGTTCTACCACAAAAGCACTGAGATTTGAAAGAAAAAATTGTAAGCAATCGACCTTGAACCACTGTCAGACAGAATGGTGTGCATGTTGAACCACAGCCTGCCAGAGTTTTATATGATGCTTATCATTGAATAATTGGGCATAATATAGGGGTCAAAAAGAGTTCAAGGAGGCAAGTTCTGGTTAGAGAATCCTACTCTGTGGTGAGACAGTGTTGCATATAACCAATGATCCTCCACCCAGAGTCAGCCACTGAGTTCTGTATTCTGAACACAGTACCTGCAGGAGCAAAAAAAAAAAAGAAGAAGAAAAGAAAGTGTTTACTGAAAACTATACTACCAAAGACTGTGTTTTAAATACTGAACTTCAGCCCAGTGCATAAAGAGTTAAGTCCCTTGCTTGTTCCTTTTTTTAAAAAAAATGAGTAATGTACCTTCTAATCCTTGTAGTGTCATTCCTTTCCAGCCAGAAAGCACTGTCTGAACCCACACACTACTCTCTAAAGCTTTCGTTACAGCCCCTCTGTTGCAGAAACTGAAGTACTATTTTCACCCTCGGCATTCTCCTAAAGTAAAGCAAAGATCTCTTGTCCTTGACCACAGGGCTGAGGACTGGCAAAATAAATTCTAGTGGAGAAATCAGTGGTCTAGAATGCTGATCCGTTATTCAGCCAAAACTGCAGAATCTTTTCCTGGTCTTACCCCTGAGCCCCACAATGCGACTATGGGAGTGGTAGTTTATAGACAGTAGACACATAGTAGATGGGTGGGGAATATCTGCTGAGTGAATGAATAAAATGATAAAAAAAAAAAACATGCAATGGGTCACAGCAAGATCCCGACACTGCTTAAAGTCACCAAGAAGTCAATTCATTTGAGGCTCAGAGGCTGGCATCTAAAACTCTGGCCTGTCTCCTATTAGATATTCAATATATTTTTATTGATTAATAATAGTAATAACAGCTAACTTATGGACCAAGCACTGTACTAAATGCCGTACCTGGATCATTTTATTTAATCGTCACATAAACGCTGAAAAGTAGGACTCATCGTTATCTCCACTGTCCAAATAAGGAGCGTAAGATAATGAGAAGTGCAACTACATGCCCAAGGTCACTCAGCTAGAAAGGGATGGAGCAGGTTACCAATCCTGGTCTCGTGTCTCAGGAGTTTAGCCGCCCGGCTCTCTGGAGGGTAAGAAGATGAGTTACTGACTTCCCATTCGTTGGAGCCCATAGGATTCCAATATGTCCCACTGGGCCGTTTTTAGAGGCTATCTCAGAGAAATAGGAGTTGAAGAAGCTGCTTCTGAAACCTGGAGCATCACCACCAAATACTTAAAGAGCACTGTGCCAGGCATTTTGCTGAAAACTCATGAACTAAAGGTGGGTATAAAGAGTTCCAGAAGCTGTAAGGCTGTAGAAACCAGACAGGCCTGAACGAGGAAGTCGGGTCAGAGATGGATTCACGAATAAGCTGGCATTCGACAGCCTGGGAAGGAGATAGGGATTTGGAGACAGAGGAGAGACACGTAGGGAAGAACATGTCATCACTTCCCAAGAAAAGAAAGAAGAGTGATCTGCCTTGAAGGAAGAATTTGATCCTTCTGGCAACTCATTCCTGCTTTTCAGACCCAGGAGCCGGGTCTAAACACACTAAAAGTAATCATCGGCACAGCCCAGAACCAGATCTCGTGAGGAATTCTTAAGAAGGCACTTCCAGGGTGATAGGAAAAAGCCTGTGTCTGGCTGCCATGATGAGAGGAATTTTGCTTGTGCTAAGAACCCAAGGGGCAAGAGTGGGTGTGCACAGGGCTCGGATCAAAGGAGGCTACTCCTCGGCCCCTTTGAGTTTAGAGGATTATACAACAGAAGCCCATACATCTCTGCAGAGGTTCAGCTTTCACGGGATCCTTTAATCGTTTCAAACTGGCACTGAGTCCCATCTTATTTATTCATGTGTATTCTAGAGTTTCTCACACCGTAACTCCCCTGAAGTCCCCAGGCAAACCTGGGGCTCTGCTCAAGATGAGTCACTCAGGAGCTCCAAGTGGGTTCCCTGGGTTAGGTCCGTCCTGCCCTCAGCAAGAGATGCTGGGAACAGGGGTAGGGGGTTTATCCTTGATCTGGGACAGGCTGGGAAACTTCAGGGGTCATGGAGGGAGGAGGGAGGAAATACCTGATGAGGGTGCCTAGATCATCAAAGGGCTGGCATTTGGGGTGTGTTCATTAATAGCAACTGATGGATAAAACTTCTTAAGGACATTCTTAGGGAAGTAGGATTAGCAATATCCTTGGTTTTTTATAGCAGTGAAGAATTTTCAAAGACTAGTCTCGTAGACTGTGTGCTGCCGGGGATATTGTCCATTATATCAGTTATGACTTTTCTGATGCATGTGACAGAAACCCAACATGAACTAACTTAAAAAATAAGAAGGGGAGATTATTGGTTTACCTAACTGAAAACTCTAAAGGGAGTTCAGGCATGGCTGGATCAAGGGCTCAAACAATCATCAGGATTTGGTTTCTCTCTGTGCCAGCTCTGCTTCCTTAAGTGAGTTTCTCACTCTTGAACAGTCTCCTACCACATGATGGACCCTCAGAAGCTCCAGGCTTCCACCTTCCCAGCTTCAAATCCAGGAGAAAGAAATTCTTTTCAATAGCTTCAAGAAAGATCCTGAGATTAAGTCTCTTCTCAGCCTGTTGGCTGATTTCCAAAAGCAAACATTTCAAAAAGTCACATGGTATCACTTCCACTATAGTCATGGTCCCACCTAGATTCAGCGGGAGAGAAATAGACCCCAAGTCTCTATGGGAGAAATGTCAGAGTTACATTATAAAAAGTGTATGTGTGCTGAGATATCGTGTTGAGCCATCTCTAGAAAATACAGTCTGCAGGGAACTGGTAAGCACATTGAAATTTGAGAAGCCCAGCACAACACCAATTTTAGGCTCATTACTTATTTGATACTTTGCTTTCCAAAGTTCCTAGTGTATTCCTCAACCAAAGAATCAATACATTTGTATCAAAATCAAGCATTTGTATCATATACATAATAAGAAAACACAGAATATTTTCTAAGTAATGTCCTATTTTCACTCATCTGGTCACCAGTAAATAGTCATAGAGTCTCTATTATAGTCAAGGCATGGTCATAGGTGCCAGGCATAGAGTGGTAGATAGGATGACATGGGCCCTGGTTTTGTGAGGCATCCCCTTTTTCCTAAGGTGTCAAGGATCTAGAGCCTCTTCATGGCCATCCTGGAGGTCTCCCAACACAGATCCTTGGAATTCTCCAATGAATCTGAGGAGGGCTCCACTTTTCTGAAACCTCCGAAATTCTTTGCAGGACTAGCCTTAGTACCTGCAGAGGATTTTGGTCAAAAAGGGACCCAAATATCTGTCAACACATGATGAAGACATCTGAGGGAAAGTCACAGGCAGAAGCAAATCCTGATGTGAGGTTGCAATGGTATCTTTCCTGTCCTCTGAGAGGACAGAGGCTGTGACAGACACCACATCCCCATCGCCAGCCACCCTTTTAAATATTCTCACCCAGGAGGTGCTTGCCCTTTGGGAAAGGCAGGCACCTGAAGACAGTGACTAAGTCAGGACTCATCCAGATGCATATGATCAACCCCAATGCAAAATGTATAAGAAAGAAAATGTATTGGTTTTCATAACCTAAAGGTCCAAGGGCACCTAGATTCAGGAATGCTGGATCCTGGAGCTCAAACACTGTCTCACTACCGTCAGATCGCTCTCTCTCTCTCTCTCTCTCTATCCATCCAGCTCCATCACTTTCCAACTCTCAGATATATTCCTGTTTGCACCTTAGCCTTCTTCCCTATCCCTAACCTTGCTTCCTCCATGTGGTCAGGAAAAATGGCGCTAAGAAGCACAGAGTTCATTGTCTTTACTGTTCCTCATCCCAAAGGAGCAGAGATCCTGCCTCTCTCAGGATCCATACCTGTACCTAGTGAGAACTCTGATTGGCCCTGATTGGGGCATATGCCCCCTCCTGGACCTGTCTCAAGGCCCAGGAAGCTGGAAACCTCCAACTGGTCAGCCTGGGGAAGGGCAGAGCCATGATTGGAGCAGGCGAGGGGCGACTTTACCAAAAGAAAACTGAGGGGCTGTTATCGAAAGAAGAGACAAGGAATGCTGGTCAGGCAAAAATAACCAGAATCCCCATATGACCCCCTGGGCCAAAGGCAAGAACCTAAGGGCTAAGTGTATGTCCTCCTGGGACCAAGATTTCATTGCAAATGGCAGTTTCATGAACCCCTCCTCCTATATCTCATCCCAATGCCCACATCCTACCCAGCCTGCCTGCCTTAATCCAAACGCCACCACCTCTGCAAGGCCTCACCTCATTTCCCCAGATCAAGAGTGGTCACCCCATCCACAATTATCAAGCACTTACGAAGCACTGTGCTAAGCACTTAGCTTATTTTATCTCACCTAATTTTCACATCTCCACGAGATAGGCACTATTATTGCCTCCATACTAGTTTGCTAGGGCTGCCATAATAAAGTACCCCAAACTGGGCGGCTTAAACAACAGAAATGTATCGTCTCACAGTTCTGGAAGCTAGAAGTCTAAAATCAAGATGTCAGATTGGTTTCTTCTGAGGGCTGAGAGGGAGAATCTGCTCCATGCCTCTCCCCTAGCCACCGGTAGCCCCAGTATTCCTTGGCTGGTAGATGGCATTCTCCTTGTATCTCCACATTGTCTTCTCCCTGCATGTGTCTGTTTCTGTGCCCCAATTTCTCCTTTTTATAAGGATACCAGTCATACTGGATTAGGGCCCGCTGTAATAACCTCATCTTAACTTGATCATCAGCAAAGACTTTTGTTTCAAATAAGGTCACATTCACAAGTACTGGGGGCTAGGACTTCAACATCTTTGGGGACCCAATTCAACCCATAAAATACCCTTTTTTTTTTCATATGAGGAAACTGAGTCTTAGAGGATTACATGCCAGAGTTACATACCTCTGAAGGCAGCCTATATGCTAATGTCTGGGATCTGAACAACTTCACTCTGTCTCTCTACTCATCCTTCTCCAGAAATCTCATCCCTCTTTAGGACACTCAACACTGTTTACTTTGTAACCACTATTCCAGGGATTTTTGTGTAATGTTGCACCACCCTTCTAGACTCTAAGCTCCTTGAAAACAGGAGTTTAGGGCTTCCCTGGTGGTGCAGTGGTTGAGAGTCCGCCTGCCGATGCAGGGGACACGGGTTCGTGCCCCGGTCCGGGAAGATCCCACAGGCCGTGGAGCGGCTGGGCCCATGAGCCATGACCGCTGAGCCTGCACGTCCGGAGCCTGTGCTCCACAACGGGAGAGGCCACAACAGTGAGAGGCCCGCGTACCGCAAAAAAAACCAAAAAACATCCCAGGAGTTTATCATATTTATTTCTGTTTGCCCAGCCCACATAGCAAGGACTTAATCAGTATCACCCAGAGGAATAGAGATGGACACCGAGTTCAGGGGTAAAAGCTGACCACTGTTCTTCATAGACGATTTCATTTATGAACAAGCTAAGTCTTATATAGAAGGTTCATTGTTTAAAAACACCTTTCCATTGGTCCCTTTGGCTTCCTTCATTAACTCTTCCAACAAATTTTTAATAAGCCCCTCCTATGAGTCAGGCACAGTGATAGGCACTGAGAAAACAGATAAATCAGACAGAATCCACAGCCTCTTAGAGCTTAGAACCTGGTGGACAAGACAGATAAATCACTAAAACACTGTAATACAACGTCTCGAAGTACAGGCTGTCTTGATGTCAGGAGTTCTTAGAAAAGTAATGAAGGGAGGCAAGCTAGGACTTGCACAACTTCTAAGAAGTTGGAGAAGAGACACTACAAGCCAGAGATCATCTTAAAATACTAAATTTTAATATAAGAGAACACATTAAATAATCTCCCCATTCCTGCTGCTGCAGAGAGCCAGACTGAACAAACAATGTATTAGAAACTCTGCCCTAAAGCTAGCTTTGGTCTCAACCAATAAGCCGGAGAAAAACCTCACATGGGTTCCAAATCCAGGCAGACCTGGGTTTTGGTTTATTGTTTTGTTTTTTATTTTAACATCTTTATTGGAGTATAATTGCTTTACAGTGGTGTGTTAGTTTCTGCTTTATAACAAAGTGAATCAGTTACACATATACATATGTTCCCATATCTCTTCCCTCTTGCGTCTCCCTCCCTCCCACCTTTCCTATCCCACCCCTCTAGGTGGTCACAAAGCACGGAGCTGATCTCCCTGTGCTATGCGGCTGCTTCCCACTAGCTATCTATTTTACGTTTGGTAGTGTATATATGTCCATGCCACTCTCTCACTTCGCCCCAGCTTACCCTTCCCCCTCCCTGTGTCCTCAAGTCCATTCTCTACATCTGCGTCTTTATTCCTACTTCATTGTTTGTACTGACATGCCTTCTGCTCAGCGGAAAAGCATCCCATTGGATAGTGGGCTCTTGCTTTCATCCTTAGCTAAATTCAGCTTCTCTAAAATGTGTAAGAGAGCTGAGATCCAAGAGGATGGTGGTCCACATCTCCAGGCCCATGGCATTGAATGCCAGTTGAAAATCAAGATCTCTTAATTTCTGGAAATGGAGTGGTGGGGTCTAGTCCCAGGGTAGGGACTAGTTTAGGGAATGAGGTTGGGGGCCTGTCTAGCTCAGTTTCTAGCTCCTACCTTCTTTTAAAGCCATCACTGTCTTGAGCGCTAGCGTGTTACCAAGTCACTTGTCAATGTCAGAGGAGCCATGCAAAGAATCTTCGGCTCGTCGTTAACCTCATCCCAGCATGTAATTAGCCTAAAAGTCCTCCTCGCTGCCTCCATTTAGTGTTACATGATAGAGAATAAGGTATTTTCAGGACACCGTGAAGACTTTAAAGAGTTAATTATGGCTCACTAGAGTCCATCCCCAGGACCCCAAGATTCAAGAATTAAACCGTTTCTTTTCCAGTGTCAGACTTCCAGACGGAGTTCACGGCCACTTCCTCCAAGAAACTTGAGATTGACATTGGTTTGAAAGTAGAACCAACAGAGTGTGCAGTGACAGGTTGGAGAAAGTAGTTTGATTTGGCCCTTCCTCCTACTCTGGGCCATGTGTTTTTAGAGATACCATCTGTACAGTGTCGGAGAGAAAAGAGAACCAAGGAGAGCTGGAATTCTACTTACCCTCCTAGTTCCATGGGGCGAATCCAGCTAAAGCCATTTGTAATCTCTGAGCTGGAGAGACCAACAGTGTGTCCAGAGTTCAAAGGGAGTTCAGCCCTAATCTGGACATTACAATCTGAGCCAATCTAACCATGCAGGCTCTGAGGACATTATTATCAGTCAAGTGTAATTATAGATAAAATAGTTTTATTAATCACCTTCCTAAGGAGACTGTGTTTATCTGATGGCTGTGCATGGCATGGGGGGATCTGTGCTGTGTGTGGTGGGTCTCTGGGGAGAACAGGGTGTCTGGGGGAGAGCACGGCAGATATAGCAGCGAGTGTGTCTGGGAGCTGTGTCTAAGGGTTATGCAGGCTCTGTACACGAGGGATGGTAGAATTCTGCCTATTCTCCCCTATACCTTGGATCTGTCATAATTCTTTTCCCCCAAAAAATAGACTTTTCTATATTTGTACTTAGCTATGGTCTATGGAGCTCCCAACTGCCAATTCCACCTGCAGGTGCCCTCTTTTTATTTAATTTTTTTAATGGGAGTATAGTTGCTTTACCATGTTTGTTAGTTTCTGTTGTAGTGAGTGAGTGAGTAAGCTATATGTAGACATTTATCCCCTCCCTCTAGGACCTCCTTCCCTCCCCCCCATCCCACCCATCTATGTCATCACAGAGCACCAAGCTGAGCTCCCTGTGCTACGCCGCAGGTTCCCACTAGCTATCTATTTTACACATGCTAGTGTATATATGTCAGTCCTAATCTCCCAGTTTGTCCCACCCTCCCCTTCCCCCACCATGTCCACATGTCTTTTCTATGTCTGTGTCTCTATTCCTGCCCAGCAAATAGGTTCATATGTACCATTTTTCTAGATTCCACATATATGCATTAATATACGATACTTGTTTTCCTCTGTCTGACTTACTTCACTCAGTATGACAGACTCTAGGTCCATCCACATCTCTACAAAGGACCCTATTTTGTTCCTTTTTATGGCTGAGTAATATTCCACTGTATATATGTACCACATCTTCTTTAGCTATTCATCTGCTGATGGACATTTAGGTTGGTTCCATGTCCTGGCTATTGTAAATAGTGCTGCAGTGAACATTGGGGTACACGTGTCTTTTTGTATTATGGTTTTCTCAGAGTATATGCCCAGTTCTATTTTTAGTTTTTTAATGAACGTCCATACTGTTCTTGCAGATGCCCTCTTTAGCCACTTATTGTCTGCCACGTTTTCAAATCTTACCTCCAGATCTATCTTGGCTTGTCTTAAACGTCCATCACCTTAAACTAGTTTGTCAGGTGCAAGGAATCCTGATAAAGTAGTTCTCCTTCTGTTCTGAATATTGGTTGGCCTGACTGGAAGTCAACTCCACTCACCTCTGGTCAGGATAAATGAAACTCCTTTTCATTTCATGAAAAGATCCTCCAGAAAGTCTCCAGTTCTGATTTAAACTTGATTAAACATCAGTGGTCAGGTTGGTGTCAGGTAACACTCCAAGGCTAGGTTCCCCCTACAGTGAGGGCTAAGCAACTTCCCAGAGACCGTGGACCAGGCACGTAGCCAGCCTGGTCATCTCCGCCCTTCCCCCCAGTCTACTGGCAGCGTTAGATATTTGGACAGCCACTCTCGGCACAGCCATGGTCTGTTGGCCAATTGTGCAACTCACTACTTGCTTTGGCTGGAATACTTGACCCAGTTGATTATTTCCTCCCTCGGAAGGCCTTGTGCAAAATCTGTCTTCTGCCTTAATGCAGAGGTGCCACCTGAACTTTGCCCAAAGTGACAGCTGCAGCCTGGGGTGGATATAACCCCCAAATCAAAAAGACCCAGTGCCTGTTTCCCTCCCATAGAGGCAGGTGGCATTCACATTCTCCTCTGGGTACTGCAGAATGGGCGAACTTACCGCCCACCCATAGGGTTTGTGCAGAAGTATGTTAAACTGGGCCAGCTGGGATCTTTATTGCCAAGTGGCAGACCTGTTGGCCACTCTTCAGGGTGAGTTGTTGGGATTCCTAGGGCCTCTTTGCTCCCAGAAGGGCACACTGGAGCTCAGGGGAAAAAAAAGTTTGGATGAGGAAATGAACATCTTATAAAAATATTGCTCCATTTAAGATAATTAATAACTGTTGGCCAAATATGGTGGCCTTCTCCTAACTCCCAAGGTTGATCCCCTTTTGATAGATACCAGATAAGAGACTGAAAATGAACCAATGGATGGATGAATATCTACTAGGTGCCAGTTGCACATACCTGTATTATTTCAATTAATCTAGTGAATAGCTAATATTACTCTCATTTTGTTGATTAGGAAATTGAGGGTTGGATAAGTTTAATAACAACAACAGCAGCAGCAATAATAATAATAGTAAGTAGTATAGCCATGATTTATTGAGTATTTAATAAATGCCAGGCATTGAGCTAAGTACTTCTTGTTTTATATTATCCATTTAATCCTCACTAGAACTCTATGAAGTAACAGTGTATTTATCCAAGCTTTTAGATGAGGAAACTGTGTCTTCAGAAGATAATTATCACTGGCTACTAAGTGATAGCACTAAGCTTTGAACCCACATATAACAGATTCAAAACCCAGTACTCTTTCTTGCACTTGTTTTTCCTTTGCTACCTTCTCATCTGGCTTTTGCTCTTAACTATACCACAGTTGTCTGTTTAGTTATTGTATCACTTGAAAATGTTCAGCCAATTTGCACAGCAAAGGAAACCAAAAACAAAATGAAAAGACAACCCACAGAATGGGAGAAAATATTTGTAAATGATGCAGCCAACAAGGGATTAATCTCCAAAATATACAAACAGCTCATGCAGCTCAATATCAAAAAACCAAAAAGCCCAATCAAAAAAAGGGGTAGAAGACCTAAATAGACATTTCTCCAAAGAAGACATATAGATGGCCAAGAGGCACATGAAAAGATGTTCAACGTCACTAATTATTAGAGAAAGGTAAATCAAAACTACAACGAGGTATCACCTCACACCAGTCAGAATGGCCATCATCAAAAAGTCCACAAACAATAAATGCTGGAGAAGGTGGGGAGAAAAGGAAACACTCTTGCACTGTTGGTGGGAATGTAAATTGGTACAGCCACTATGGAGAACAGTATGGAGGTTCCTTAAAAAACTAAAACTAGAATTACCATATGATCCAGCAATCCCACTACTGGGCATATACCCAGAGAAAACCATAATTTGAAAAGATACATGCACCCCCCATGTTCATTGTCGCACTATTTACAATAGCCAAGACATGGAAGCAGCCTAAATGTCCACCGACAGAGGAATGAATAAAGAAGATGTGGTATATATATACAATGGAACATTACTCAGCCATAAAGAAGAATGAAATAATGTCATTTGCAGCAACATGGATGGACCTAGAGATTATCATACTAAGTGAAGTCAGACAGAGAAAGACAAATATCAGATGATATCACTTATATGTGAAATCTAAAAACACGATGCAAATGGACTTATTTACAAAACAGAAACAGACTCACAGACTTAAAAAATAAACCTATGGTTACCAGAGGGGAAAGGTGGAGGGGGGAGGGATAAATTAGGAGTTTGGGATTAACATATACACACTACTGTGTATAAAATAGATAACCAACAAGAACCTACAGTATAGCACAGGGAACTCTACTCAACATTCTGCAATAACCTAAAGAGGAAAAGAATTTGGGAAAAAAAAAATATATATATATATACATATATATATGTATATATGTATATATATATATATATATATATATATATATATATATATATATAAAACTGTATCACTGTGCTGTACACCCGAAACTAACACAACATTGTAAATCAACTATACTCCAATATAAAATAAAAATCAAAAAAACAGACAAGAAAATGTTCAGCTAAGTCCCATATCTCACTGGTTCTTTGGAACCAGAGGGATAACTGTTGACTCAGAATGAAACTGAATCCTACTGATCTGCTTTTGTACTTTGAGAGGAATTAAAACATCATTTCATGAAAAGAGATGAGGGCAAGTGATGTCCAGGACCAAAGAAGACACCTCTTTTCTCTTTAACTCCAGCAGCTCAGTGATAACTTCCCCAAATGCGGACCCCTAGACAAACACCTTGGGGGGTGGCAAGTTCCACATTGGAACTTCCCTGGGTTTGCAAGTTCAAGGCACAGACAAGTCAGTGTTGATGTGGACTTCTCCATGATGCTGGGCAGCTTCCCAAATTTGAGGGCTCTCCCCTCAGATTTATAAGCGCTCATAAGTACCAGGAATTGTTGGATTTCAGTTAGGATATGATAACAAACTCTGGAATAAAACGATAAATCAGAAAAGTGCATAATAGTGAAAGACTGAATTTTTTTCAAAAAGCACAATGCCTGAGTTCTTACACCGTTCTGTGTTTATAGCCAAGACTGTTTCTCTAAATAAGTTTCCAACAAAACCAAACTCAGCAAAATTCAGTGTGTAATTTAGACCTTTGTACTTTTTAATGGCAAATTAAGTTGTGGGAGATAGTAGAAGATTACAAGGAAACAACCAAAGAAAACAGTGTTAGATCAAAATGAGTGGAAGAAGAAAACCCTGTAACAACCTCTGTAAGAAAGAACAGTGCAATCCTGGAAAAATACATGGGTGAAGAGTAAGAGAAAACTCAAATTTGTTGACCAAGTATCCTTGCTGACCTGCACAAATTTGCCCCTGAAGAGCAGACAAGATCTGAGGGCTCCTCAAATTTAAAGTCCTCGTCAACTAGGATCCCCCTTGTTCATAGGGGTGGGTGCGCCAGACAGCATGATTCAGACCTCCAGGGCCGCCACATGGTGGCATGTGTTAGGCTCAAGCCAACCTTCCACAAGCTCCTCGTCTATCGCATGCACATTCTCTCCACACACCTGCAGGTTTCCTCTTCTTTGAAAGAGCCTGTCCTTCTGCTCATCCCAGACATTACAGAGCACCGTGGGCCATGTCCTGAGCTTTAAATTACGCAATCCTAGGATTGAACTCTGGCTCTGCTACTTGTTAGCTGTAGACCTTGGGCAAATGACTGAAGCTCTTTGAGACTCAGTTTCCCCTTCTGTAAAATGGGGATAATAACAACCCCAACTCCTACAGGTGTTATACTTGGCACATGATAAGCGACCATTTTTAGCAAGTCCTTCCAATTTTTCATGGCCCAGCTCAAATGCCACATCCCACAAGAAGCTTTTTCTGACTGTTCCAGCCCTTATTGTCCTCCCGCTTCCTCAGGTCCTACAGTCCCTAACTCAACATTTGGACTTATATACTCCCTCTAAATGTTTCCTCTTGAATTCTTTGCTAAAGTGTCTATTACTTGAAGGCTACAACTGGGCCTCACTTTTTTCTATTCCTGAAACTACTGGCCTATTATATATATTTTAATTGCTATATTTACCGAGTCCACATTTTAAGTTTTCTGAAATCAGGATAGGCTGTATAATCTATCTGCACGTTTAACATAATGTTTTCTCCCCACAGTGACCTAAATCAATGTTGTATATTATAATCAACAGCATCTCAGAAATAAGATTTGGTTGACTAATGAGAGTAGATCTACGTGGATCTGCTACAAATTTCCCCCAGCATTCCTCCTCACCCTTCACCCTCCATCCTCACGGCCACCCCCACCCACGGTCCCTTGACCAAAGACATGCCTTTGGATGACAACTGGCAGAAGTGAGGAGTTTAGTGTGGAGACATGGATATCCGTGTGGAAACACACTTTATGAAACTCCATGTGTGATCACTCCCACTGACAGGCCTCAGGAAACTGAGGTTCAGATAAGTTTACCCAGTAAGTCCAATGTCAGCTCACCTACAGGAGGATTAAGTCTTCAATGACTGACTGATTGATTATCTAATGATAGCCTGTTATTAATGTGGTTCCTGAATTAACCAAGCACAGGAGCCATGGCTGCAGGGACTGGTCCATTCAATACCACACTACACCATCCTCCAACCGACACCATGGACTGGCCACAGGAGTCAGTGGTGGCATCCATTCCTCAAATTGTCACCCCCAACAATTCTCTCAGGAAGCAAGCTCTCATGCCTGCCAGGGGACTGATGTTTGGTAGGAAAGCAACTAAAGAAAATACTGTCTTGAAGAATTCTTCCTTTGAGAAGGCTTCTCTTAGCTGGGCCTCTCAGATCCATGCCTTTGTATAGCCATTATTTATTCAGATTCATTTGGGCTAACCTAAAACAGAAAATCTGATTAGGTTGGCTTCCAGTATCTTTACAGGAAGAAGGGAGACTAAAAATACAGTCACGCAATTGTGTCTGCTGTTCCATAAACATTATCATAATTCAACCTTATAGTGACAAACTCAGTATCCTTATCTTCATTTTCATTATGCTTCTGTCAGCCATTGACTTTGCTATTGTTTAACCTCCACGATGCCTTCTGTGCTGGAAATCACACAAAGATCCATTACTTCCATGAGGCTCATAGCCAAGGAGGGATTATCAGGGGAGCTACCTCACGGCTGCTATCTGCTGAACTGGGGCTCCTGGCTAGGAAAATGGACGGCATGTACAGCTAAAGGATGAGTTGAATATAGGAAACTGGGGAAAGACACCCAAAGAGGAAATAAAGCAAATACAAAATCAGCCAACAAGAATTGCTGTAGCACTTATTTGTGCTTAAGTTCATGCTAGGTGTTTTAGGGGACAATAGGTTTATAACCCTTGTCCTTGCTTTCAAGGATCCTGCCAGCAACCTGGGAGGCCTAAGAAAATGGATATCTCCTCAACTTAGATCCTGCCTCCTAGAGGTACCAAATGATAGCATAATGGGGAAGCTTGTGGACTCTGGTGCCATCTTCCTAGGCTCAAATCTTACCTGCAGTTCTACCAGCTGTGTGATATTGAGTAAGTTACCTGAACTTTCTATGCCTGTTTCCTCATTAGTGAATTTTAGATAATAATAATAGTACCTACCTCAGAGGAATGATGCAAAGGTTAAATGCTTTAATACACGTAGCATGCCTAGACAGTTCCTGGCACCTAGTAAATGCCAGATAAATGGTAGCAACTGGGACTATTCATTGCAGGAGGGCAATATTATCCTACTTGGTATGGTAAACTTCAAAATCCGGCGATCTCAATCAACCTCTGCGTTTCTCTCCGTAGACCATAGTCACCACTCGGTGAGAACTTAACTGTGCACCGGGAATCACAGGAAATACTTCCAGATGAGAAACTGAGGTCCTGAAAAGTTGTTGCTTCATCTAATGGCTCCCAGGTGGCAGGTGCCAGGAGTTGGTTATCATATATGCCTACTGAAAGAAAACTTTTCATTCTTAAATATTTAAACCAGTAGAGCATAGAAAATGTAATTTCTCCAACAGACTATTTTCTAAAAAAATAGTTTTAGGATAATAGAGACAGGGATCTTAATCCAAAGCTCACACACTTCACCATCGCCCTGAAAACCTGTCCTGCTAACGGCATCGTCTGTGAATTTACCTAAGTGTATTTTTTAACTCACTTTTGTTTTCAGCCTGTGCTGCCTCTTGGGGTGGTGGTGAGGGTAGCAGATTGGGGGAGAGAAAAATGACTAAAGAAATGTTGGCCCAGGTTAAATGGGGGTAGGATCTAGGAAAAGCACGGAACCCATTACATCTCATAAAAGGAATTGGGTAGGAACCTCCAGCCTTACGTCAGGTGACTTGTCTTTTAGTTCACTTCCATGATACATGCACGTATATTGAGCATCTTCTTTGTCCCAAGAATCATGCCAGACACCAGGGAATCAATTTCTACTCTACACTGAGAGGTAGACTATGCCAGCGACAGCCATGAGACTCAGGGATCTTGAACCAACAGAGGGGGAAGGACCCCCTCTGAGGCCAGTGCTGAAGCCAGAGCAAATGGAGAGACGCCAACTTGAGCTTCTTTGTCTACATTGTGGTTTTAACACTGGGCAGCCCTGAGTTCAACCCAGGCTTGATCACTTCCCAGCTGGGTGACACCCAGCAAGCCTGGCACCTCTGGTTCTTCATCCTAAAAAGAAGGTAGTGATAGCTACTTCCCAGGATTACTGTGAAAAATAACCAAGGTACAGCAGGTGAGCAATTTTAGCACAATGCTTGGCATATGGTAAATGCTCTACGTGTGATTCCCTCTTCCCTGTCCCCATGCAGCCACCCCAGGAGCACCTAGAGACTGGTTAGCATGGTAGTTAAGAGAAAGGGCTCTGGAGCCAGAAAATACTGCTCTGCCACTTACGAGCTGTGTGACCATGGGCAAGTTATTTCACCTCTCTGTGTCTCAGTTCCTTTACCTGTAAAATGGGGATAATAAGTAATACCCTCATCAGAGAGTTGTGAGAATTTAAGGCAGTGAATGCACTAAAAGATAAAAGGAAGCATATGAAATTTTTCAAGCATTCATTTGAGCAAACTTCGATTCCAATCAGGCATTGCCAAACTGGAAGTGGTTAGGTGTTTAAGAGCGCTCCACCAACAAGAGCCAGGGGAATGGTTTTTATAGTACAGACGTGGAAGCAAAGCAAGGAAATTATCTGATTGGCTATAGCTTAAGCAGTTGCTTTATTTGGGAAATCCCAGTCTGCTGCCCATGATTGGTGGTTTTTAATTTCATTTTTTTCGGATACGAGCACATTTACAATCAACTCTGGCTTAGGTTTCAGTTTGCTTGCTTGGGTTACCCAGGCATTAAAGCCACCACAGTCAAACGGCCTCCTTGTTTAATTACTTTAACAAATGTCACGGCAGCCCATAGATAACAGAGCACACACTAGGGCTCTCACCAATTCCCAGCTTTGAACTCATTTAATTCACCCAGCACCCTATAAGGGATGCATTCTTTTTCCCTCAGTTTACAGATGAGGGAACTGGGATGTTAAGGGTAATAAATAAGCTTCCCAGACTTACCCAGCCAGAAAATGGAAAGCCAGGATTCAAACCTATGAAGTCTCCCTCCAGAATCCAGGCTTAGTCACTCTGTGGCTCTTGTAAGCCTAATTCGTGTTACCTGTTATTGCTACGTGGTTGAGACAGCAGAAGGAGGATGGGCTGGAAAGTCTAAAATACTTCATTCCTTCTTCTGCCCCCTTCTGACATTCAAATACAGGTTTTATGAGCTTAGTGTTTGATACCATCCAAGATCTCCACTCCAATCAAATTTAGGTTCAATGTAATAGTTAGACTCCATTAGAGTCAAATTCCTCTTTTATTTTGGTTTTATCTTAATCACCCCTTTTATCCACTAGTCCAGAAGCCAGTAATTCCCCACAAAGGCACCCAGATATGCAGTATTACACATTCAGGACCAACACAGTTTGTTGTCATCACATTCATTGCCAGAAACTTGAAATAGTTGCACCAAGACAGCATAGAAACAAATATAATTTCTCCAAAAGATTCTTTTCTAAAAACGATAGCAGAACAAGATGTTTTCCATGAAAACCTCTCTGCTGAGAAGAACATATGTGTGTGGATACAAACACAAGAAGACTTTCCAAAACTACTGACAAGATGGGAAAGTACCCAATGGTGAGAAACATGGGTTTCTATGGGTCTAGGGGACCATACCAGTCCCCTAGATGCTGAAGAGGAAGAAGCAAATCACAGAATTTTAGAGCTCAAAGGAATCTCAAGGACCACCTAATCCAGTTCTTTGCAAACTCTTTTTAAGTGCGAATTCTTTTGTTCAAGAGAAATCTTATCCTGAAGATTTGTATAAAAGCTGAGATGCTCTTACTGAATCAGGGAGGAACAGCCCAGAACCTAACCCACTCTGCTTTCATCCTCTCACCCCCAGCAGCTCTTATGGGGGCTCCAGGGAACCCTTGGGGTTCTTCAGAACACAGTTTGAAAATCACTATTCTAACCCAACCTCTTCCTTTTACCATCAGGGGAAATGAAGCCCAGAGAAGCTACCTGACTTGCCTGAGGTTACACAGCAAGTCAGCAGCCTAGGCAATCCCCTTATCTTCCTTCAACACTTTTTCCATGATGACACCTGAGTCCTCTAATGAGCTACCTTTTGTTTCTCCAGATTGTATATGTGTTTTTGTATGTTTGCACCCGTCCCCAGTGTTCCCAAGAAAACCTAACAAACCAGTCCCTGCTTTCACTCTAAAGCTTGGAGTCTGCAATTTGGACATAAGCTCTTGGCTGCCCAGGAGAGCTGGAAGCACAGGGCAGAAAGGCAGAGGGTTGGCAATGCTGTCCTGAGGCAACCAGGAGACACTCTATTTTCAGCCTGAGTTGGGTTGAGTTTCTGCTCTTACAGGGAAGCAGGTAGTTCTCAGCAAGTCACCTGAGAGCTGACATCCAAGTCAGACCCCAGCCTAGAAGCTGTGGACACCTGACTGAACCGCTAAACCTCTTCATTTCTCCATCCGTAAGGAGGAGAGGAAGGGAGAAAGCCACCACATTGCGTGTTATGTCCAAAGAGGTTAGAAGTTGAATAGCTCATGTGTCCGATGGCCGGTTATGCTTTGTGTGAAAAAGTGGAAGCAAGGCCCAACATTGGTTCTACAAGCTGGCTGTTCCCTTCATCTGCTCGGAAGGCATGAGGTCGGAGGAAGTGGTGGAGAGGAGCTTTCTGATTAACGTGCTCCGTCAAAGAAAACGCTATGATCACAGCGAAACAAAGGGCTCATTCAGTACTTCACTTGCAGGACCTCATATGACCCCCAGCGCACCCAGTGGGTAGGCCCTGCTATTTGCATTAGAGCTAGTTACCTTATTAACTAGCTAGTTGAGTGGTTCAAGGTGACACGACTAGAAAATGATGCACCTAGAATTTGAATTCAAAGTCATCTAGCTGCAAAAAAAAAAAAAAAAAAAAAGTCATCTAGCTGCAAAGTCTGTGTTCTTAACCACTGCCCCATCCTACCCTTCCACCTTGCCAAGCTGCGCGGGGGCGGGGCGGGGGGAGGATGACGGGATATCCAAATTCGCAGGACTCTGTCAGCCCAGGAGGGGGGCGGCAGACATGGGCACCACAGCTGGATTCCCAGGGTTTCCCCTCCAGCTTGCCCTAAAGAGAGTTCCCAGCAAACACAGGATCCCAGAAAGCTCCCAGAGGCAAGAATTCTCGGCTTGTTTACTGATTCCCCCGGGTTGCAGGGGGAGGGGGCGGGGTGTGTGTGAGCTGGGCACAAAGGCAGGATAAAGGTAAACTTTCTGCGTGTGAGAACCATTCCCCCCTCCAAGGCGCCGTGTCACACTGTATGTCACCGTCATCAAAGGGGCTGTGCATAAACCTGAAAAACCAAACGGACCTGTCTGTAGGTGTTACTTATATCACAAGGCTACAGGTGCCTTTATTTCCACTGTACGCCGGTGCTGGGAGCGCCCGCCTTCTCTTGCCTTGAAAACCTCCTCTTTGGACCCAGCACCGCTGTCCTCAAGTAAGCACCTTTTCTTTGCTCTTTTGGATGAATTGTAAGGGGTGTCAGGGCTTAGAGCCTCCGGCTGGGGCCTGGGTCTGTGGGTCTGTCCCCAGCTCCAGACTGCCCGCCCTCCTGCCATGTCCATCAGTCACAGTGCCTCCCGGGAGCTGTTTGAGTGGGATTTAACTGCTTACCTGAAAGAGACATTTTTGCATCCTCAGGCTGTGTAGCCAGCCACCCACCACCGCCGTGGTAGCCCCCACTGCCTCTGGATCACTTGATTAAACCAAGGGGAACTAACTAAGAGAGAATGCATACAGGCACTCTATTCTCTACCCTTCCTAAAGCTAACCTTAGGAAGGGAAGCTGGATTTTACACCAAAAAATATTCAGCTTCAAGGAAAGCCCACCTTTTCCTGCCTAAACGCCTCCTTTTCCCATCGGCCTGCTCATGGATCCCCCCCACCTTGAAACAGAGAAGATAGCTGCCTTATTACAGATTAGGGCGTTTTTCAAGAGATTGTCTTACGTAATAGCTTAAAGGAAACCCGTTCTGCCCTCTCACACCACCTCCATATAGAATGCTTCCAGAAAAGCAATGGTTAGGGTTTTTCCACTGTATTTATTCTCAGACCTCTGCAAAGACTCTGCAGTATGTGGTGTTCTTGTGCATTCGCCCCCTGCTGGCAGCCACCAGTAGCACATGCTCCCTTCTCCAGCTGGAGCTGGGGACCCACGTTCATTTGGATGTGCTAAGAATTTTACAAACTGGAAAGGTTATCAGACATCATTAGGGACAACCTCTTCGCTTTACAGATGAGGAAACTGAGGCCTAGAAAGGTAAAGTGATTGAGGGAGACAGCTTCATGTTTTAGTCTAAAGACGCAGGGAGAGGGGTTGTTTGTCCCTCTGAGTGAAAGCTTAAATCTTTTGTCCCCATGTTCTCTGTGAGAATGTTTTTCATGATTCAAGGTGCTGTTGACAAGAGTTTTCACAGATTGGTTTTCTTCTTTTCAAAGAAGTCACCTGAGTAGCAACCTTTTAGATATATTGACAATGATTGATTTTCTTTCCCCCCCGCTGGGACAGGAATGGACATACGTATTATGCCTACTCATCTACATGTATTATCTAATTTGGTTAAATCCTTGGGATATCCTGAGTATTGTGTTTAAAATCCCCATTTTAGAGATGAGGCATTTTAAAGATGAGCTCAGAGAGGGTCATGGATTTTTACATAACACACTTTGTATGAAACAAAAATAAAGAATAAAAAATACAATTTCTGCAGGCTGAGTAGTAAGAAACGTGTCCCACGTCCCTTGCCTTGTGGGTGGCAGAGGTGGGATTTCAACCCCAGTGGATTTAATCCAAACCAAAGCTGATGAACTTTGTACTGGAGCCCACAGTAAACTATACGGCATACCTCCTATGAGTCTTTGCTGAATCTTCAGAAAAACAATGAAAAACAAACTAACTAGCAAACTCCCTACACAAGCCAAAGAAAGATGAGGAATCACTTGGCAAGACGTCAGCGAGGCAGCTCTCACAGCTGCTGTGGTTTCTCCCAGAGCAAACACTCAAGCAGCCAACCCACAATCCTTTAGTAGCAAGTATTGAAATAGTCCAGTGGGTTTTCCTCCATGTGTCCCTTCTTAGGGAGGTCCAAAAGGTGGGAAGTGGACCCTGACCTGCCCACAGGGCTTGGGACCTGATGGACACTGGGATATCGCTGAGGCTTTAGAGGACAAAAAGCTTTATTTTTCTCAGTGAGATTGCCCAGGTGGTGGGATCAGGGAAGGCCCTCCCCGGCCCCCTTCTCCATGGTTTACAACCTCACAGCCTTGTTCTGCCCAGTGATGTATTAGCGCATAAACAGCCAATGTGTAGGTGCTTCACTGGGTGGATTTTTGGTCACATGCCCGAAGTGAAGTTGATGATCTCTGCCAGGGTCAGGAAGGAATTTTCCTCCTCTGGCTAACTGGCCAAGGCTGGGTGGTTTTCTGCTTCTGCTCTCTCTGGAAGGCTGAGCAGAGGTGCCATGGACACCACACCTGTGACTGCTGCCTCTGACTCGTGTGAGGGCAGGAAGCCCCCAGCCCTGTCTCTCTGACTGTGTGGACCCTCCCCGTGCACCTTGGTGAGTGAGCCGACTCTCAGAAGGGATAGGAAGCCTCTGCAGGCACTGGGGACCTGAGCGTCCACGCCATTCCCAAAGGTCCAGCCAGCCTTTCTCGTGCATGGAAGAGAACCCACTTGATTCCTCCCCCTTGTGTGGAATGTGCTTGACCCTTTCCTACTTATTAGGCAGCTAGAATGTGGACTACACTTTGGGGAAACTGATTCCAACTGCCGTGGGTCTGTGGATGGGCCGTGAGTGAGGGTCCAGAGTACTTAAGGTGCCTGGCTAGCCCAGGCAAAGAATGTCCAGAGTCCACAGTGGGCATAGGAGGAAAGGGAGAAGAGAAAATCGGGGGGATTTTTAGAGCTAAAAGTTGCATCTCTGTAGTGATTGAATTGTACTCCAGTTTGCACCATCCAACTATACCACCGTATATATGCGTGTGCGTACGCGTGCATATGTGTGGATGTGTCGGCCCACTCCAGTGGGTTCCTGCAGAAAGTCACGCAGCTGGGGCAGGTCTTGGAGTCCACCTCATCGGTGTGTCCATTTAGCAGATGAAGAACTGAGGCTCGGCGAGGAGCAAGTATATGACTCCCAGGCCAGTGCTCCTTCTGTGATGACAAACCAGCCAGCCCCTCAAAAAACAAAAATGTGTGGTTAGAACAGCAGGCCTAGGACCCTCCCTAGACATCCCTTCTTGTCCTGCTGCTGATTCTAGTTCTAACACAGTGCTTCTCAACCTTTTTTTTCATTATCACACCCTCTAGGGAGCCTTTTTAGATCACTGTTTCTTAATCGTACCCCTTCCATGAAATGTTAATATCACAGATTTACTGTTTATCATTTATGTACTATGACCTTTTGGAGGGTCATAAAGGATTATAATGGCTAAGATTTTTCTGACCCTCAAGAACCAATTTTTTCCCTCTAGGGTCACTGTCCCCCCCACTGGGAATACATATTCTAACTTCAGGCCTGGCCTTACACATCACTGGGCACCAACGTCTTCACTGAGAAGAGGGTCCTCAAATAGCTGTTCTCTCCCACCACCCTGTTCCACCTACATTAAAGGAATCTTAAGGGCTAAAATGTTCAATTATTAAAAGGACCATAGAGAGCCTAAGAAGCTGGGCTGTGGAACACAAAGCAGCCATTATTCCCAAACTTTCACACCTAGAGCCCACTGGCTAAGTGCCCGAGGTCTCTTGTGGAGAATCCAGAGTTAATAACACCCCGTCCTCCCACTGCAATAGCAAAAAAAAAAAAAAAAAAAGCTGCTGCCTTTTATAAAACACATCTTCCACAAAGCAAAAGGTAATTACAGAAGAAAAATGCATGTTGTACACCTGAAGACAGCCCTTTAAGAAAACTTGATGGATATAATTTGCCATAGAAGAACCACCAAAGGGAATCAGATACAGACGGTGCTGTGTACAGCCCTGGAGAGATTACAGAGCAAGCCAGTGGGCTGGTGCAAAAAGAAGAAAAAAAAGAAATCTTTAAAGGAGGTAAATATCATACTGGTCAAAAATATTCCTAATTTTTATATGATCAAATTCAATTTACCAAATGACTTTTGAGAGCTTTGCTAGGCAGAGATGAGGAAGAGTGCACTCCTACTGTCACGTTATGTATCTGGAGGATTCCTAATTGACGTCGAAGACCTGGGAACTGTTTTCTATTTTCCTCCACATGGAGGCCACCTCTCCTTTCTCCAAGCCCAGCAGTGAAGGTCATGTCAGAGGCCTGCCATTCTCTTCCTCCATTTTCTGAGCCTCCAGCCCAGAAGGGCAGGGGGCATTTTTACCTTGAGCCCTCACTTAAGAGAACTTTTCTGGGGTCATGTCCAGAAAGAAGAAGGGGCTTTGGGCTCCAGGGGCCCTTCCCTCCTTCATAATCTCCCACCCCCATCCCTCTTCATCCAGCCACCTGCTCTGGATATAAAACCAATCAATCCGTGGGAAAATCAGAGTCCAAACCCAGGCAGCCTTGACTTCTGTTTGATATGGCTCGCAGCGGGAGATCTAAGAAGGTGATAATCTGCTGGGCACATTAACCCTCTCCGGGCACCAGGAAGGAGGCTTCCTAGTGCGGTCTGGTGAACCTTTGATGACGCCCAGCGAGGGTGCCTACATGTGAGAATTCGAACTCAGTTATTTATCTACGTCTGGAGCACAGTTCTCATGCACATCTGATAGTGATGATGATAGATAGACAGATTTGCAAACATCCCCAAAGAATTGATCTTTGGTTTTCAACCACACAATCCCTGCCCGTCTCGGTACTGAGGTCCTATTTGACGTATAAGTGAACCTGGGATGCGTCTGTGAACAGATGAGGCTGAGTGTTTTTAGAAAGGGAAGCAGATGGGTTGGAAAAAAACCTTAAGAATTCTGTATACCATAACGTTGTGTGACTTTGACAAAGTTACACAAATTTCCTGGGCCTTAACTTTCTCAGCTGTAAAATGGGTGCAGGGAAAGATTAGACCAGCTCAGTACTTTGCAACATGTGGTACTCCGAACACTCATGAAACGTGAGATAAATCTGGTCAGGTGTAGAAAACTTTTTCTTAAAGCACTAGATAGTAAATATTTTAGGATTTGCAGGCCTAAAGGCAAAAATCAAGTACATCATGTGTGTACTTATATAACCATTTAATATGTAACCATCTAAAAGTGTAAAATAATTTTTAGCTGTGGGCCATTCAAAAATAGGTAGTGGGCTAGATTGTGCCGGTAGGTTGTAGTTTGTGAACCTCTGACCTAGGAGGTGCACGGATGACTAATTTTTATTTCAATGCTTATGTCTTTATTTTTATGTATGTTAAACGAATACCGACTTTCCATTTATAGTGGTGATGTAAAGTTTTCCTTTTAAATAAATGTGGTTATGTTAAAATAAAAAGGGAAGTGATTTTTTTTAATATATTAAGGAAGTTATCACGGTGGCAGGCGAATGACTAAAGCTTGGGAAACACTGGACGAGATGATTAATAAGCTCCTGACCATCTAAAATTCCATGCACTTAATAACCTGGAATCTAGTCTTTGCTTTGACACTTCCCAGCTGTGTGATTTTTGAGCTGCTGTGTCCCCTTTGCAGAAGGGAGCAGAACCACGCTATCTCATCAACATTATTGCGATAATCATAATAGAAGTTGGGTGAACAGATTTTTCTAATTCACCAAACATGAATTCACTTTTTTTGAATTGTGGGAATATGGGAAACAGCAAAAGGAAACTTGGAAGATGAGACTGGTGGGGCAAGAATGCTTATGAGTAGAAGCCCCAGCCCGTTTTTTTCTATCCCCTTTCCAGCCTCGACCAGTCATCTTCTCCCAAAGCTGCCCACTCGCCAGCATGCGCAATTAGGTTCATGACTTCTTAAACAGACCCACCTGCGTTGTCACCCAAACTCCCAGCACCTGCCACCTGGGTGCTCTGCGGCGTGTTACCTGGAATCTCACAGCGCCCATCCCTCATCTATAAAAACAGAACCCACACCAGAAACTGTCTCAGAGTGGTTGCCCTGGGGACACCATGAATAATGAATGTAAACTGCTCAGCCCAGAGCCCTCAGTGAAGCAAGTGTGTTACAATTACCACAGGTCTTCACTCTCTTATCCAAAACCCTGAGGCGAGATGTGCTGAAGAATTCAGAATTCTTCAGGTATTAAGAAGGTGACACAGGGTATATACTGCAGAGCACAGAATACCCCTCTCAAGGTACTGGCTGCTAGGACTGCTTAAATGCGTTAATATTTCTGTAGTATATCATGTGAATATTCATCAAGTGGAACAAATAAAACTGTAGCTATAGGTATAAGACTACAGAGCATATCTATAGTTGTATATGTTTAATAAATGTATAGTATTTAGGTTATATACATATATAGAAGTAGAGATATAATATATATTATAATTATATATTAAAATTTTATAACATCAATTCAGGACTGTTTTTGCTGGGAAATAAGTCGGAACCACACATACACACACACACACACACACACACACAAATGTACTTTCAGTTTCAGAGCTTTTGGATTTCAGAATTGTGGATTAGTGTTTGTGGGCATGTTCATTTATAATAATTCTTGCCCTGTTTTCAGAAGCATACATATATTTTTTCGGCCACGCACCATGCGGCATGCGGATCTTAGTTCCCCAACCAGGGATCAAACCCCCGCCCCCTGCAGTGGAAGCGTGGAGTCTTAACCACTGGACTGCCAGGGAAGTCCCAGAAGTATATTTTTAGACATTATAATCCAGTTCAGGGCTCAGGTGTGAGAGAATAGGAAAAGTAAAGAAAGAACATTATTATATAATAAAAGCCTTCATCCTCAAATCCCAGCTTTGCCACTTACTGGCCATGTTACCTGGACAATTGTCTCAACCCCTCTGCCTCAGTTTTCTCATCTATAAAATAGGGATATACACACAAACCTCACAGGAGGTGGCAAGGATTAAAAAATGTCACCATGGAAAGCACTTAGAGGGGTGCCTGGCTCCTGGGAGACTGTATGTTTGTAAGCGTTTGCCGTCATTACTAAAAACCAAGTGTCGCCCTGCTGGGGGCTCCTACAGTGTGGCTTTCTTCCTTCATCCGCCTCCTCACAGCCTCTCCTGCCATTACAGGGTGATGTTGGACTCAGTGACACACAGCACCTTCCTGCCCAACGCGTCCTTCTGCGACCCCCTGATGTCGTGGACTGACCTGTTCAGCAATGAAGAGTATTATCCTGCCTTTGAGCATCAGACAGGTGTGTACGTCTGGAGAAGCTCATCTGAGCTGGGACAGACTGGGGCAGGAGGTGGTGCTGGCCTCAGGCGGGTGACAATGCCATGCTGGGGGCCTGAAAACGCCAGCTCTCACCAGTGTTAAGGGCAGAGGGTCACAGGAGACCCAGGTGGGAGGAAGGGCTGCTTCTGCAGAGAGAAAAGCACTGGAATCCTCGCCCCAACCTTTTCCCAGCTCTGTGGGCTTGGGGAACTCCACTAACCTCTCTGAGCCTTATTTTGCTAATGGGTAAAAGGGAGATGATAACACCAATCTCTTGGAGTTATTATATTTAAACAACATAATAGAAAGAAACCCTTAGCCCGAAGCCTAGTACACTGTGATTGTTTGATCATTGTGGCTTTAGCCAACATTTGCTAACTACTAGCTATGCCCCAGACTCTATACCAAACACCTGTCTCTTCCTTACTGAAGCCCTAGGAGAAATTACTATTATTATTCCCATTTTATAAATGAAGAAACTGAGACACAGAGAAGTTACATGACCTGCCCAAGGTCTCACAGTTAGTTAAGTTTCATGCAAGTTGACTTGAGCGTCTGCACTCTTAACTCTCTTACATGGTCATCTTATAAATGACGTAATGCTGTGATTATTGGTATTAATATTGTAGATAGTCTCTGAGCTTCTATTTCCTTATCCCTAAAGCAGGGATGATGAGAATTACTGTGAGGATTAAGGGAGCCAAACTGTGAAATATATAGCCTGACACCAAGCAAGTGCTCAGTAAACAGGAGTGCCCTTGTTGTCCCCCAGGCTGCCCTCCCCACACTTCCTCCCCTCCCAGCCCAGTTTTCTCCTCCTAAGAAGGAAGAACGGGGCCTTGTGCAAGCCCCATGCCAAAGGGAGGCCAGCTGAGCTTTGCCCCAGAAACCCTCTGTGGGCCTCTGTCCCCAGGTGCTTGGGTGACTACACATCACAGCAAGCCTGGCTGACTGCTAGCACGGCAGGTGCACGCCCCGCGGAGGGTGATGCAAGCACTGATGGAGCCCTCAGGCCTCACCACCCAGCCTTGACCCTGTGTGCTCCGGCCCAGCAGGGCCCACACTCAGTGTCAGGAGGCCAGCAGCCTCTGGAAGAGGCCAGGCCTCTGAGGACACTGTGAAATGTCCATCTCAAGGAGCCCCTGCCTCCAGGCCAGAGACCAGTGTCACACAGACAGACCTGAGACACATACTTATAAATCGAATCCCACACCATCCCCCAACCTCACACACGACACACTTGTACGTATGACATCGCTCACTCTCACCAGTGTCCAGATAATTGCACATGGACCTGAGTCATCCAGCCGCACTTTGTAATTCTCCTTCAGGCCTAAGGAGCACCTTGTTTCCAAGAAAGACCATGAGGAATGTACTCGATCTCCCCTACACTCATTATTTGGTCAAGAGGCTAAATTTGAAGGAGGAAAACGAAGGCTTTCGAGTCCCTGTCCCTTCCCTATGTGTCCCACGATGGTGGAGCCCAGCTCCTGTCCCTTCTCTCCATTCACGCATAACACAGAGCTGCCATCCTGGGAGCCTCCTCTTCCTGCCTCTTCTACCAGGGGGCATCAGAGCAGGATGGGAGGGGGTGGCCTCAGCCACCTACCTCGTGCAGTGTTCCAGGAGCTTCTGTAGTTGTCAAGAGCTCGGACTTTGGAGCCGCATGCCCTAAATGTGAAGAGCGGCTCTGCGATTTAATAACTGCAACACCTTACCCTCGCATGCCTCAGTTTTCTCATCTCTAAAGTGGAGAGAGCAGTAATGCCTATCTCGCAGACTTGTGAGGGTGAAATGAGTTAATAGGTGTGAAGTGTCTGGGACATGGCAGGCACACAGCAAGCACACACAAGTGTGTAAAAATGAAGGATGAGTTTCAGTTTGGGTTGAAGAAAAAGTTCTGGAGATGGATATTGGTGATGTTTGCACAACAATGTGAATATACTTAATGCCACTGAACTGTGCATTTAAAAAGTACGGACCCAGCTTTCTCCCGTCTGAGACCTCTGCATTTCCATCAGTGTAATGAGGGACTGGACCAGGTCCTTGCTAGGATCCCTTCCAGAAGCGTCTCTTCCTGCATCAGGCAACATCACAGAGGTAGACTTCATCCCCCACCACCCACTGGGAGACTAGAAATTCCCACCAAGATGTGAAGACAGAATATCCTCCGCGAGTGGCCCAGCTTCCTGACATTCCCCGAGGGAGGAGCCAGGCTTTGGGCTGGCCCTCTGGCCCTCTGGACTTCAGAAGGAGCCGAGTGTCTCTGAGCTCATAAAGGTCAAGGTTGGGTGTGAAAATTTAGTCTCAAATGAGGACCCAGGCTCCCTGAGTCCCACTGGTGGGAGGAATGCCCTGCAGTGCCTTCTGTCTCTTTGTCACCCCAAGAGGTGACACATGGGTCTGAGTGTCTGCCAAAACCTTCTCTGAGAGGGATGCATCAGGGGACAGCCAGGTTCTCCTCCAGACACTGCTCTGCCATCTGTCCTAAGGTCCTTACCCACCTCCCAGGAAATTCCAGCTTGAATTCAGGGTTGTCCCAATGGCAGCTTCCTGTTTGGGTCTGAGGTCAAGGGCTTGTGCTGGCATCCACCAGCCCCATGACCTTGGGCAGGTTTTCCCGAACATCTCTGAGATATGCTCTCCTCAGCTGAAACGGCATCCACCTCCCAGCGTTGGGAGGATTGACTGAGATTCCACATATAACGTGTTTAGCAAAGCACCTGGCACTTGGCAAGCGGTCACTGTAGCCAGGACACGTCACGACTCCCAGCTGGTGGATAAACAGCTTTCTCTCTGCTCGCTTCACTTTTCATATTGAACAAAAGCAGCCCGGGTCTCCATCTCAGCCTTTCCAATTCAGAATGTTGGCAGCTTAGACACTTTGAGACCAAAGGGAGAGAAAGGGAGAAAGAAATGATGTACCCGCTGGATAAATGATGTCCGTGAGAGTGCAGGGAGGAATACGCAACCTAGCTGGGATAACCAGCTGCCTACTGCCTCTTAACTGGCTTTAGCAGAAGGCAGCTGAATCTGTGTCCGACGTGTGTTAAGTGCGCAGCATCTGGCCTGTCTTAGAAGCAGCACAGCCTGCTACACGGCAGGCTGGCGAGTGAGCGGTCACAGCCTGCAGAATGTTCTAGAATATCATGAGCTAACCCTGGCCTTCCCTTCAGCTTTTAAAGTAAAGAATTACAGATACTGGAAAATTTTATCAAAGAGGGACGTAGTGGGGAAGTGCATAAATTTCACAAGCATGTGGTATTTTGAAGAGATTATTTCTCCAATCAAGTTCCAGTAGCCAAGCATCTGACAAGCCATGGAATATCCTGATCTCACCCCTACTTTCTGGAACTCCATCCTGACCTTCACACACCCACACACCCCTCCCCTGATTGCCAAGGTGGCCAGGCCAACACTCAGTAGGCCTTGGCTTTCGGATCTTCCTTATACTTTGCGGCAGAGGTTTCTAGGTTGAGGCAGCTCTAGGGGTTCCCAGGAGGTCCCTCGGGGACCTGCAGTGACAGCTGAGAAGGACAAGCTTGAGGTCCCCCTCTCCACCTCCCTCCCTCACTTTGATTCAGAAGATAGTACAGCATAGTGGTTACTAAGGCTTGGCTGCAGGAACTGGAATCTGCCTACATGACCTCCTCGCTCAGCCACTTCCTCGTTGTGTGACCTCAGGAAGGGATGTCACCATTCTTTGCCTTACTTTCATCATTTACTTTGTAAAATAAGCTACGTGATCTAGGACCTCATAGCATCATGTTGAGGATGACATGAGAAAACTCAAGGAGTGTAGCATGGTAACTGGCACATACTAAGTGCTCAACAAATATGTTAGCAATGGGAGATTTTATTTGAAGACAGAACTGTTTCTTAAAAAAGAAAACAAGGTGCAAAACCCTGATCTTGGATATTAACAACCAGAGGATCAGGAAGAGAGGCATCTGGGTCTCACAGGGGCTTTTCTTAGGCAAGACTCCGGTTCAGGGTATAGAAGTTTGAGATCAGATATGAGAGAGAGTCTAGGAACTTCTAAATCGAAACCAGATAATGAAATACAAAATCATTGGAAAGCCTAAGGTGAGCCCCGTGGCGGTAGTCACACCCCAGGACACCCCCAAGGAGAGACCTCACCATCAGCCACCTCCGGCCTCTCCCACACACATCCAAGCCTTTGGGCAGCTGTGGCCCCAGGACGGCTCAGGGCTTGGTGCTCTCTGCCCCTTTCTAACCACACTCCCATGGCCTCGGCTCTTTGCTAATACCCAGCCAGCCCTTCTCATCTCTTCTCCACCCAGTTTCTTACACTGCTCCAGGCATTTTTTTTTTTTTTCCATCTCATGGTCTAAATCATTCCACGGGCTTGGAATAAAAGCCAAGAAGGACTATTGGATGGGGCTAGACCAGCTCAGGAGGGAAACCTAGAAGCAATATATCATTTCAGATCTCTCCTCATAAAGTCCTTCCTTTCAGTGACAAAGCCACAATCGATGGTGCCCGGCGCTATCCAGTCCACTCACTGGTCTCTTCAGCGCTGCTCCAGGCAAAAGACTTTCCCAATTCCCAATGCTAATAAATCAAGCTAATCGTGGTCCAGTCCGTCTAACTCAGGCCTCCTCGGACCCAAACTGTGCCTCGCTCTCACTGAGTTTTGGGTTGCTTTGTTCTGCTTGTCCCTCAGCTAGAATGAGGCCCCGGCGGAGATGGCCTCATTTCCCTGAGAACAAATGTCATCCCCAAATAATAACTAATTACAAGTGACACATGGAAAGCTTCCTGTCGTTCAGATAACTGGGCTAAGTTCTTTACATGCGTCATTTCTCTTCCATTTCGTAGCAAACTCCCTAAGAGGTAGGCACTATTATTACTCCTGTTTTATAGATGAAGGAGGCTGAGGTCCAGAGAGGTTAGGAAACTTTGTTAGGATTCCACAGCTAACAAGTTGAGGAAACGCAATTAACGTAGTGGTATGAGTAGCCCTGATATTAACAAGTATAAATGGGTGGTATTTAATGGGCACTTACTACCTGCCTGTCCTTTTCCAAGCACTTTCCATGTATTGATTCACTTAATCTTTTTAACAGCATTATGGGGTACGTCCTAGTATTCCCATTTTGCTGAGGGAGTGAGAACAAGAAACAGATGCCCTTGGAGGGCATACAGATGCCCTTGGAGACCCTCTTAGGGTCCCTAGGAGGCAGGACCACTAAGTGTGAGATCACACACCCTTTCAGCTTTTAGGGGGAATCCAAATTTCAAGAGCCCTGGTTTCAAGTTCTAGAACAGTGATGTTCAAGGAGCCTTCTGGGGCTAAGGAGGGGAAGCCATATAGTACGTTCCCCTAACTCCCAGCAAAGCAGCACTGCTTTTTTTCCAGAGAAATTTCAATTTGAAGAAAATACTATTCGACTAAAAATGTTTAAAAGCCTTAGCATGCCCGCTGTAAACAATAGTTCTGAAGGAGACAACCGTCCAGAAGCTTGTGAAGTTCTTCCTCACAAAGTCACTGCCAGGAGTGAGCCAGCCTTGGAAGAGTTTTGACTGACCCTCGGAGCGGTTTTTAAAAATTAAATAAGTCAGCACTTAAAAATCATGAGATTTCACATAACAATCTGGGCTTGGCAACACAGAGCCCACCTTCCTGCCCGGCAACAGCCAATTGGACCTGGGCCACCACTGTCCACTCGGCATGAACTTGCCCATTCCCACTGTCCCCATCGGGGGCCACTTCGGGCATGGACATGCCCTGCTGACCCTGTGGGAATCTGAGTGTGCCAGCCAGCTCCAAAACTCAAGGCCTCCCTCCAAATTTCACTGCATCCCAGGTTATAGCATCAGTTGTGAGCATTTCCCCCCAGAATCGCTGAAAACTCCCTTTAGCCCCTTAATTCTTCTTCCCAATGCAGCTAGTCCTTAAACAAGTGTCCCGACCTACTTCCGACTTCAAAGGAGCTGGCCAAGGCTGCTGTTTAATCGTGGCCTGCGGACCTTTGGATTAAGTCTACCAGGTACAGGACATCATCTGTACCCAACTGGTAAACATAGGCAGAAGGGCCTCGTAGCTCAGCTTCTCCAAAAAGTCTAAATTATTTTGTGAATAGTAGGCACACTGAGGCGAACACTTTACATTTCCAGACAATACAACCTGTTAAAGATAACATATTCTCTGGGTGTATCACCCTATCTTATATTTTCCCTGAGCTCATCTCTTCCGAGTAGTGAAAGGGTCTCCATGTCATTCAAACACTGTCATCATCAGTCTCTCTATCCTTCTTCTGATTTTTCAAACCTAGATTATATACGTACATAATATATATATATGTAATATATATAAATAAATACACGTAATATGTAAAATATATAACAATACATACACATACTATATAAATATCTACATAAACTATGTGCATATATTTTAATATATTTATATATATATACACCTTCATCGGAAGTGTTGAGTCAGTCTTCCAGATGTGTGTCCAGTCTGGTCCTTGCCAACCAAGAAGAGTGAGGCAAAGGTGATGCAAACTTCCCACGTCCAAAGGTGGAAGAGTTGGTGGAGGCCTAACCCCCTTACCGACCAGCCGCGTGGCCTGAGTCACGTAACCTCTCAGAACTTCGGTTTCCTCCCTGTGAGGTGAAGATAATAAGTGGCAGTCCCCTGGCTGGTCATTTCACCTCCGGAACACCCACAGGGGGCTAGGCGGGCTCCGCCCTGCTGACTCAGGGTGAAGAGGCAGAGCTGGCCACGCCCCTGTGGGACAGCAAGCCTTCCTGACAGGGGCAGTGAGCTGGGTCTTGAGGACGAGCAGCAATTACTTAGAGGACAGGTGGGGACCGCACCCTAGGTGACCAGAGGCGCCTGTGCAAAGCCCTTGAGCTGGGGGCAATGCTGCGGGAGGGCAGGGGCGGTGGTGGTGGGGGAGGCCTTCCTCACCCCTGTGGGATCAGGACCGTGGAACCACACCACAGCCAAGAGGCTTCCCTCTGTGCTGGCGCTTCGCCCTCCACCTGGCCGAGAACAGCTACTTTGCTCGCGCTCGGGAAGGACTCCGCTGGCGAGGAGAGCCTGCCGTGCTCGGCCCTGGCTCTGGCCTCCCCGTGGGGCGGGCCCGAGCCGCACACGAAGCCTGCTCTGCGGGGAAGCTGCCGAGGAGAGCGAGTCGAGGGGACGGAGGCTGCGCCAGCGACACCTTCCCAGGGTCAGTGACACGTCTCCGAATCCCTTACGCCCCCGCTGGCCTCCAGAAACAACATGGCCGTGGCCATCTCCCAGGGCCAAAGAAAATGACTTGGGGGTGGAAGAAAGAGGGGAGGGGCTCGGAGACTTGGCGCACGCTCTCCATGGAAAGAAATGAAGTGTGCCCTGAAAGGGCAGCACCCCGATAGGCATCTCCGGCGGGGCTCAGCTCAGGACCCAGGGAGGAAGAATTTCAAGGCTCATAAACATCTCTCGTGGGAATACCAGGGAAGTGGAGGCCCCGGGTTTACTCCAGCCAGAACTCGGCATGTGAGAGCACAGGCCAGAAGGGGGAAGGGCCGCCAGGTGTTCCCAGGAGACCCTGGCACCCCCAGCGGCTGATGGGGGCCCCTCCTCAAACAGCAGGTAGAGGCCACAACATCAACCTCTGCCATCCTGGCCGGATATCAACTCTTTGACTCACACACATATAGAATTCTGATTAAAACCCTAAATTTAAACAAACCTGAGATCTGGGACCTGGGACCCTTTGTGGCAGTGCTGGCACCTGGACAAACGAGTCCTCCAACAACAAAATACCAACGAAAGACATTATGAGGGACTAAAAATAACTGCAGGTACGTGCAGTTGGGGCAAATGATGAACAATAAGATACAAAAAGGCCAAAATCCAACTGCCACTTCTGAGGCGCCAAAGCAAAAGCAGGGTCCTGTGCGGGATGCCTGCGCTCAGCTCCACCAAGGGGGTGGGCAGGCCACCAAGCCGCCCCTCCCGCCTGACCCACCAATTCGCCCCATCCTCCCCCCGTTTAAGGGACCGGGTTGACCCTCCTCGGGGATCAAGCAAGGACATCTGTTTCTTGTTCTCACTCCCTCGTGCTGCAGCACGAGTTCCAAGAAAGCCTTGCCTGAATTCCTCATCTGGCCTCTTATCAATTTCTATTGATTAAAGAGTCCAAGGACTCAGTCTACAGCAAACCTAGTGTTCAAGTTTGACCTCAATCCACTTCACGGTGGGAACAGGGATTTCTGGAAGGCCTCTACGTTTTAGGGGGAAATCGAAAGTAGAGCTGGTGTAGATCAGGGCATATAGCAGCCTGGCCAATACACAGGGGGTGCTTAGGGGCAGAGAAGCCATCTCCCGCCTGGGACTAGAAGCGCCACAGTTCCTTTGGGGACAGGGGCAGCCAATGCAGCATTTAAAGGGGGAATCATAACAGCCTCGCTGCCGTGCGCCGTGGGGTGTAACTCGTGAGACACACTTTCTGTCGTCCACACAGCCTGAGCCAGTCACCCCTGCCTGCCTCTGCTCCCTGCCTTTCTCCTCAGCCCTTCTCCTTCTCTCTGGCTCTGTGTCTGCCTCCACTGTCTGATCTCTTCTCTGTGCTGACCTCTGAGGACCAGCATGATGGAACAGAAAGAGTAATGGCTTTCAAGTTCAGACTGGGGTTCACATCCCACCTCTACCCCACACTGGCTGTGGGATCTTGGGCAAGACCTCCATGACCTTCAGTCTCCTCATCTGTGACCTCCTGGGGGACAGGGACCAAACCTCCCATTCATCATGAATTCTCAGATGAAAATTTGTTGCTTCACAAATAGAAGGTATTCAGTGGTAATCTTCTAGACTCTGTCCTAAGTACCCTAAATACTTTTACATGTATTAACTCATTTAATCCACAGACCAACCCTATGATGTAGGTGCTATCATTGTCCCCATTTTACTGATGAGGAAACTGAAGCTTTTTGAATGAATGAATGAGTACAATGGCAATGGCAAGAATTGTTTATGTCAAAGTACCTGACCAAGGACCTGGTACCTCACATCTTCCATAGCAGATCTGCCCCCCTTTTGGTTTCTCCTGGCATTGGGACAGTCTGTTGAGCACCCATCTCTGCCCCTGCGTTAGGCACAGCCTCCCCTCAGCCTCCCAGACAGGATGGCACACACCTCTGTCTGGGGCCTTCACTGAAGGAGTGAAGGGAATCTGCCCTCTGGATAGAAATTCCTCAAAACAGCACCAAAAACACAAGAACAACAATACAACCAACGCTCCTGCCTCCCCCTTCCCCTGGAGGAGCGTGCTCTGGTCATCCAAGGTCTGCCAGATGCTTGGGCAACATTTCAGCAGCCCAAGGCCCTCAGCACAAGATGGCCAGGGGCAGCACACAAATCTATAGCCAGTGCTGGTCAGCTTTTCATAACAGCAGAGGGAATCAGATCAGCCTTGGATGGTGCCTGGCACACACCACAGGCATTTGTTTTGGTTGACCAAAAATTTCGTTGAGGTTTTTCTGTAAGATGATGTGGAAAAACCCGAATGAACTTTTTGACCAATCCAATAATAAGTATTGAATTGATTGATAACTTTCTATGTACCATATAGTTTATAGGTGTTAACCACAAACTCCAGAACAGCCCTGTGAGTGGAGCATATTATCCCCATTTTACAGATGAGGAAACTGAGGCTTAAATGTCTATGGATCTTGTCCAAGTTGAAAGCAGCAGAACCAGGATTTGAACCCAGACCTGTCAGGCTCTAAAGGCTATGCTCTTGATGTCCTGTTGTCTGAAACCAAATACCTGAAGGGACTTTTTCTTTCCTTCTCCCCTAGTTTCCCCCTTTCAAGGAGCTCCCTAGCCAGGACCAGGTCTCTCGCCCCGTCATTCCCTCTTCTGCCAGTAAGGCCACTCGTAGGATCCAGTCCCCTCTGGTTTTCGCTTCAGGACAGAAGGTGACCAGGACCCCAGCAGAACAACCCAGGGCTGGAGGCCCCTTCAACTCATTGGACAGAGGATAAGGATGTTAGTAAAACTAGAGCCTCCTTTGAGGGACTTCTAATCCCCTCCTGGCTGTCATCCCTCACTTGTCTCTTCCTGGTGCAGCCTGTGACTCCTACTGGCCGTCTGTCCACCCTGAGTACTGGACGAAGCGCCACGTCTGGGAATGGCTCCAGTTCTGCTGCGACCAGTATAAGCTGGATGCCAACTGCATCTCCTTCTGCCACTTCAACGTCAGCGGCCTGCAGCTGTGCAGTATGACACAGGAGGAGTTCATCGAGGCAGCTGGTGTCTGCGGGGAGTACCTGTACTTCATCCTCCAGAGCATGCGCTCACAAGGTCAGTGCCAAGAGGGCTGGGCTTTGAGGACAGGGACCCGGTGTTGGGACCAAATGACCTCGGAGGTCCTTCCCTACCATAGGACTCACATGGCGAAATTTTATTAGCTGCAACTCTCTGTGAAACCAAATCCCCTGCTAACCAGACCTTTCCGTACCCAGAAGCTCTAGCATGCTAGAATCAGAGATTGGAGGTAAAACGGGGTGAGTTACAAGGAAGCAAGCTGAGTACAGTTTTTTAAAAAAAGAAGAAGAAAGAAAGAAAAAGAAAACTAAAACACGTTCAAGGACCGCCCAGGAACCAGGCTGATACAACAAACTATTATGTTCGTAAAGATTGTTAACCATAAAGGGTGGACAAAAAGAGGAGGCTTCTGCTTGACATTTTATTAAGCAGAAGGAGAAGAAAATTAACTAGACCCTTTCCCTTCCCTGTTTCCAGAGGAGTCTGACTAATTGCCATTTCCTTTTATCACATTCCTAGTGGTCAAGGATCGAATGGCCGCAAGGTGGCCCCAGTAGCATTATTTAACAGCAACATACCCTGCAAGAGTAGAATGTTGCTGGACAGGTTTTTTAAACCCGGAAGCATTTTTTGAGAACATACTATTCTGTATCCCATATCACAGAGAAAGGAACTGAGGTCCTGAATGGTTAAGTGACTTCTCCAAGGTCAGCAGGGCTGATTCATGGAAAGTCAGTACAAAGCAAGGACTGTGAGATCAGAAAGACCTTTGCTCCAACCCTGGCTCTCACACTTCGGAGCCGCAGGACCTCTGGCAAATGGCTTAACCTCTCTGAATCTCCCCTGTCTCGCCTGTCTGGTGGGGTTATGGTACACACCTCCCCGGGCTTCTTGACAGGATTCGGTGAAACATTATCTAGCACAGCAAATACGGACGCAAATACAATGAATGGCAACTGTTTTTGTCATCATGAATATAACCAAGAGGCAGAAATTTTAAAAAATAAAGAAACACATCTCAGCTCAATTTTAAGAAAGACCTTTCTAAAAGTTAGCACCTTCTTTTAAAAAGGCAGCTTCAGGGGACTTGCCTAGTGGTCCAGTGGTTAAAACTTCACCTTCCAATGCAGGGGGTATGGGTTCGATCCCTGGTCGGGGAGCTAGGATCCCACGTGCCTCGCAGCCAAAAAGCTGAAACATAAAACAGAGGCACTATTGTAACAAATTCAATAAAAGCTTTTAAAAAATGGTCCCCATCAAAAAAAATCTTTAATTAATTAATTAATTAAAAGGCGGCTTCAAAAGATAACTAAGGTAGGAAGCTCCCCGTCACTGGAGATAAGCAAGCAATCTAATAGCCCCCTGCTTGATGACGGTGCCGTGGCAGGGATTCCTATTTGGGCGGAAACCCACAGAGTACCTTCCAGCTCTATGATTCTTTGCCCTCCCCTTGATCTCCCCCATCATGGGTGCCTGAAAGCAGGAAAGCTAAGGGTGGGGTCTCTCAGGCACTGCTTGGTTTCTGCCCTGGGAGCCATAGCGCCCTGGGGTGAGGAAGGGACAAACAGACCTGCTGTCCACTGTTATCCAGTCTCTGCTTGATTATCGCCAGTGACAGTGACCTGCCAGGAGCAGTGGCCTCCACTCAGCAGGCCTTCCCTGAAAGGAGGCAAGTCTGAGCAAATCACAGAGGCTCAGGGAGGAGCTGGGGGCTCCATTCAGAACCATCCCAAGGGGACAGCCTTGCACGAGAACCCCAGGGCCACAGAGATGAGTATTCCATCCTGAGAAAAGATTCAGCCTGGTACCGCCAGCCTTGGCAGAACGTCAAGTCAATCACGTTTGGTCTTCAGGCCCAGCAGTCCCTGTGCTGGGATCTCCCACCTCGGGCACTTCCATTCCTGGCAACTGTTACATCAAAAAATACCTATCCCTGGTCCCATTACCTCAAAGTCTGTGCAGAACAAATAAGCTAAAATCCAACTGTTTTTTTAAGCAGGCCACAGGTTGCCTCTTCTTATTCTAAGGAATCCCTGGAGTCACAAAGCTACCTCCAATGGTGGACTTTCAGGGACTCTATGGGCCAGGGCAGTTATCCTGTTGATCAGTAAGATGATCTACTCCATCAACCTGCTCTGTCCTCAAATTCCTCCTTTAATGTTCCTCAGGCCAGAATGTATACAGTGATTGAAATACATGTATTGTGACCAAAGTTTCCAGTGTCCCAATTTGCCCAGGACACGGTGTCTTCAACCATTATCCTGTCTTTCATTCTCAAAAGTGTCCCTGTTTGGACAATAAATTGTATGTTAACTAGTTATTACCCAGTTTAGGCCTTATATTACCCCATAGATGAGGGCTCTGGAAGAAAATGACACAGAACAAGTTTTAGCAGGGAGAGGAGTTAAAGGGGGCTCTAGGCCCAGCGTGCTGTCTGGCTCAGCAGGTGTTGCAGTAGGATTGAAGGGCCCTGAAGCATGAAGACCCTGGTCGCTGGAAGGCGAAGTCGGCCGGAGAGGTGCAGGGCAGAGGGCAGACTCTCCCAGCACAGGAGAGGAAGATCCCCCATCACGCGCTCCTGTTCTCGGGAGGAGGGAAGAGAGTGCGTGGCTGACCAGAACCTATCCTTCCTAGAACCAACGGCCCTAGGAATCAAGTCCCAACTCTGCTCTGTTCCTGTCTTCTCAGTAAATGGAAACTAGTCCTCACATTGGACACCAAGTTAGAAAGCAGATGTCCTTTGGCCTGTGCTGCTACGTGAAAATGTGATCTGAAACTCCTGATTCGCCCCACTCTTCAGAGACCACCAAGGCCCCGACCGTCTCCAGGCTCCTTTAAATCCTCATGTCGGGTTCTGCATTTCTTGCAGCCTCCCGTGTCCATTTTTCTCTTTGACCCGCATGTAACAGGTGTTCAAATCCCCAAGGGATTAGAGATCACATCCCAGATCATAGACTCCGAGAGCCAACAGGGAGGGCAGGGGTGTTTCTGTCACATGTTGCCAGTAAGGAACACGAGCCCAGAGACAGGGTGACTGGGCAAGTCTACACGGGGGTCAGTGATTCGGCCCAGCTCAGAACCCAGGCCTCCTGATCCCAAGCCAGAACTCACTCCCAGTGCCCACTCAGAAAAGCCTAGAAGCTGCTGGGCTGCGTGGCCCAGGGCTCTCTCCAGGTGGCCTTTAAAAACAAGGAGATTGAGGAATTCCTCGGTGGTCCAGTAGTTAGGACCCGGTGCTTTCACTGCCGGGGCCTGGTTCGGTCCCTGATCAGGGAACTAATATCCCACAAGCCTCGCAGGGCAGCCAAAAACAAACAAACAAAAAAAAACAAGGAGATTACATCTCTCAGGGGTGGCTTCAGGGTGGCCCTATAAAGGCCAGGTGGTCTCCAAGGTTCCTTCTGAAATAAAAGTACCCTGCAAAGGGCACAGTGGCTTCCCTTCTCCCCAGTACCTCCCCTCGTGGCCTGGCTGGGGAAAGCAGGATTGTATGCCATGGTTTGCGGATTTCTTTTTCTTTTCCAGGTTACTCCTTTTTTAATGACGCTGAAGAGACCAAGGCCACCATCAAAGACTGTAAGTAACTGAGGTCAAGCTGCCCGAGGCCGTTTTGAGGCTATTGTTGGGCACATGGGCTTGAATGATGCTCTTGTGGGACCACACTCAACATCTGATGACCTGAAACAGTAAAGGCTAGAAGATGGCAGGAGAAACACGGTGGACAGAGCAAGTCTGTGGCTTCCTTAACCTCCTCCAGACTCAGTTTCCTTGTCTATAAAGTGGTGAGACACCTGCTGGGTTGTGAGGTGTTCAGGTAACAATACATACAAAGCGCCTGGCCTGTGCCAGCAGTGTAGATGCTCCAAATACTGGTGCCCTTTAGCAATAATAATCATAATTACTAACCATTAGAGGCCTTGGTGTTGATAACGTCTACAAAGAATCTGAGCTCACTAAGCAGGTCACGTTTATAATTGTAAGGTAATGGAGGATCTCAGATGGCCTCGTTGATTCTGAAAATTAACACTCAAGGTTTCACTTCTGCAGATGGAGAAGGTTTAAGAAAGGGAACTTTGGAGCTTTCATTTTTTAAAGATGATGATGGTGATGATTGCTCTTAGTTACTGAGACCCACGCCAAGGTCCTGGCTCAGGGGCCTGGCCAACTAGGACAAAGTAGCCTCCTGGGGCTTCAAGCAGTGTTCCCATTCATCTTAAATCGCTATAAGATTAATAGCTACTGTTAGTGTTTGTGAAGCCCTTACTATGTGCCCAGCACGGTGCCAGGCCAAGTATTCTACCTACATTAACTTATTTAATCCTCATGATAACTTTGCTAGATCGTAATGTTATCCCCATTTGTATCTGAGGAAACTGGAGGTGCTGTAACTCAAAAGTTACAAGTTATAAGTCCATGCCGAGCAGAGATTCCAACTCATCTTCTCAAAGTCTATGCTCTTATATCCTGTGTCCTTCACCACATGCCCACAGGTGCACGCACACATGCACGCACGCTCCCAGACCCTGCTGTCCACTCTGCTGTCCACTCAGTTGAGACCTAAGACTCAGGACTCCTCTGGGTCTGGGCCCAGCTCCACAATTGTTCAGAGAACAGGAGATTTTCAACTTAGTACCTGCTGAAGGGGCCCAGGCCCGACAAGCTAGGAAACTGTCAGAACTGGCCCAAGTGAAGTACCCCAGCCCCTCTGCACTTGATCTCTCCTCTCCACACACTCCCCACCTCCACCACAGAAGCACCAGAGGACAAAGCCTACGGGCCTGGCTTTGCTGCTGGGCATCTCCGGATCCTGGCACGGGGTGCAGGCTCTATGGCTGGACTGCTAGCATCATGGGGACGTGCGTGTGATGAGCTCGATTGAGAAACTGCCACGCCAGCCTCCACCCAGCTTCTGGAGGACAGCGGACCAGGATTTCAACCAACGACTGAGAACATATCCTTTGGCCACATTTTAACAGTCTCCAGTTTCAAGGCAGCCAAACCTCTCCAAATCCCACAGACAGCAGAGAGCCCGGGCCATGTCCCCACTCGCCCTGCGGCAGGCACAGCTGCAGGGGCACATTGAAGATGAAGATCATTGTGAGACAGGGAGCTACCCCCCCAGAGCACTGTGGAACTCCAGAGAGAAGTTTGGGGCGGGGCTCAGGGTACTGCTGCTGCCACCACCTCAGACTGACCTTGGGGACGTTGGATCTGGGAAGCTGCCTCAACGTGGCCACACACTGATGGCTTCAGCCCCTGTGCCCCCCCAACACCGTCACCCCACCACCCGCCAAGCAAGGCCTCCAGCCGAGCCGAGCCGTGACTGCCCTCAAAGCCACCACTGAGGAGTAGGAACAGGTAAAACAGGGTTATTTATCTCTGGCAAGACCCACAAGGGGAAACTCCCACCATCCCCACAGCCCTGCCTCATGCTGACCCATCCTGTGTTCATCTCATCAAGCCAGATCTCTTCCATCCAAAGCACGCGGAGAAAGCATCGAAATTAAAAGGGTGACTCTTCCACTTCTTGCCACTTTGGCATTTCAGAGAAAGCTTGTTGTCTAGTCACCAGTTAATAATTCGTCTGTGTTTGTCTTGATGACTGCATTTGTTGTCTCTCTTCTTAAAAGATTAAATTAAAACAGTGGCCAGGTCTTCTCTGCAGGTGATACCGCAGAGCGTGACATTGGATCAGATAGGAGGGCAGAACCCTTTCTCGGTCTTGATCAACCGACCGTCAGCCCTGCTCACCTGCTCACCTGCATTCACCTCTCTCTACCTGGCGACAACCCCACTGTCAGCTGATCTCACCAGAGCATTCACTGTGGCTTGGCCCATATGCATGGGCACGTTTTCCCACATCAATACAATTCCAGGCTGTAATGTAGGAAAGGGTGGAGGAGGGGCCGAAGGGACCCCGAGAGTTGAAGTCACGCATTCGTGTCATTGTTTGTTCCAGAGAATGATGAGCGGCAGTTATTAGGGCTGGGGGCCCTGATGCCGGACTGTTCACATGCGATCTCAGCTCCAACGTCGGGCAGGCACATGACCTGGATCGTGCTCCCCAGACATCGCCAGGGCTCGCTCCGTTCTGCTCAGACATCTTCTTGTCCAAGAGCTTTGTCTGTTCACTCTTATTACAATTGCAAGATCACTCAGCCCCTTCACCATGACCTCTATTCTCCCACCCCGCTACATTCCTCTCCATGGCATTTATCACCAACTGAAATAGGCCATGTTTGTTCACTGGACATTCCTTCCCACTTGGGTGCAAGTCCCCTGAGAGGAGAGCCTGGGACCTGTTTCGTGATGTCTGTCCCGTGCCTGCTGCAGAGAGTACACTGTGTCTCAGCACTCGTGAGTCCGTGAGTGAAGGACCTCCAGGGAGATGCCAGCCACTCGACACCTCTGTTTTCTTATACGTAAAGTAGGAGAGTAAGAAACGTGCATCATAAGGGTGGGCGAGATTGGGTGTGCACCTGGTAGTAGCAAACACTCAACAAACTTTAATAATTATTCTTTAAGTATCTATTGAACACCTGCCATGAAAGACATGCTGAAGCAGAAATTGTGAACATCTGCTTTGAAACGGAACTGCTCTGGGTTCAAGTCCTGGCTCCACCTCTCTGGATGAAATTCATAAACTCTGTGGGCTTCAGTTGCTCCTCAATAAATGGAAATAGCGATTATACCACACAGGGTCGTGGCAGGTATTAAATGAGATACTGTATGTGAAGCCCTTACAAGCACTTGGCACTTAGTAAGCGCTCCTTTAATATCAGCTGTCATTACACATGAACAATGGACGAGATGGACCTCTACAGTAGAGGTAGAAAGGGACCAATGCTGGAACACTGAGGAACACGCAGGTGCTATGGGACAGAGAGGGCTCTAACCCAGAGGGTGAGTTCCGAGAAGACTTCCTGATGAGGTTTTGTGAGAGTGGGTTCAGCTGGGTGGAAGTGGGGATCGGGAAGCATGTGCAAAGGAAGCAGGAGAAAGTCAAGCCCCATTGGGACCATCTGACCCAAAGGAGGGACGATGTTGGGGAGCAGCAAGGGATAAGCCTGGAGAACTGGGTGGAGGTCCATGTGTGAAGGGCCTGACTAACGTGGCAGCCTCTGCGCGGGAGACCACAGGGTACCACTGCAGGATGTCACGCCAGGTAGTGACAAGACCCACTGGCACTGAGACAGGCCCCTCCTGGGCAGTGGTGTGGTACACAGGACACCATTCCCTCCATGGACAGCATACTTATTCTGTCATTCAGTATTTATAGCATCATGTCCCTACAGCAGGGAAGGTGAGTAGAGTGCAGCATGGTGGCCGCTCCACAATACTTACTGAGCACCTACTATATGCCCAGCACTGTGCTAGGTGCTGGGGGATACAGGTGGGAACACAAATCCCTGCCCTCTAGTGGGAAAAGTCAGCCAGTGAGCAAAATAAATAAATATATAATATGTTCCATGGTGATGAATATGACAGCAAAAAATAAAACTAGCACATGGAGTGTTGAGTAGGGTGAGCGTGTGCAATTCCAGCTCAGGCAGTCAGAGAAGGCCTCGCTGAGAAGGTGACTTTGAGCAAAGATGGAGATGAGGGCGTGAGCCCCTGGACACCCAAGGGAAGAGCACTGAGGGCAAAGGGAGCAAGTGCCCCAAGGTGGGATGTGCCCGTGAGTTTCAGAAGGAGCCGGGAGGCCAGTGTGGCTGGAGCGGGCTGAGCAAGTGATGTGGGGGCAGGGAGGGGTGATCTGGTACCACCTTTTACTTTTTAATCATATACATTTTGCAGCAACGTGAGTGTCTCAGATTTACAGTGTGATTTCTAGTTTAACTCGGCCTTGAGGTCACACCTTGCTTTCTGCTCTTCATAAGCTCTACTCTCTTTGCTTTTACCTGTGTCCCTTCTAGTCTGTTCTCCACACACTAGCCAGAGGGATCTTCTTAAAAAGTAGACCTTGTTAAAGTCCTAAGTCTTCGCTTTACTCTTTGAATAAAATCCCATGTCCTGGGCTTCCCTGGTGGCGCAGCGGTTGAGAGTCCGCCTGCTGATGCAGGGGACACGGGTTCGTGCCCTGGTCCAGGAAGATCCCACATGCCGCGGAGTGGCTAGTCCCATGAGCCATGGCCGCTGAGCCTGCGCGTCCGGAGCCTGTGCTCCGCAACGGGAGAGGCCACAGCAGTGAGAGGCCCGCGTACCACCAAAAAAAAAAAAAGAAAAAAATCCCACATCCTTACCATGTGCCCACGTACCTGCCGGCAGCCCGGTGCCCCTACCGCCACGCCTGGGCACCCCACGGGCCTGCCTGGTCGCCACCCTTGGCTTTGCACATGCTGCTCTTTCCCTCCGGGACACCCTCCCACCTCCTGACATCAGCGTGAGTGTCTCCCGTCCAGGAGACTCGCCCTGGCCACCCCATCTACAGCAGGTGCTTTCCTCCGCCTCGTTCTCTATCTAAGGCCTCCTTCCTTCATAACACTTAACTCAATGGCGATTTGTGTTTCACTTGTGTTTTCCTTGCCCAATAGTCCTTAACCTCCAGGTGAGCAGGGACCAAGTCTGTGTTGTTCACTTTCTATCTCCAGCTCAGAGCCCGGAACTTGGCACACAGTAGGGCCCCAGTGTTGAATACAAACGCTCCTTAAACCTACTAATTATTCCCAAAGAGCCCAGCACGCTGTCTCCTACCACAAAGGTGTTCAATTAATAGTTGCCCATTTGGTGTGATTTGAGGTCGTGGCCTCCAGCTTCCTTCCTACAGCTGTAAATCACTCTGTTGCAGACGCTGTTTCCAGTTGCTTGAAAACAAGTGGCATCAAAAGTCAAGACTGTCACAGTCATAGTCGAACAAGTAAGTGTAAGAGATGCCATCTGTCATTGGTAATTTCTTAAAACCATTCATGAGACAAAGTAATCTACTTTAATAAGCTTTGAGACTCAGTGTTTGAGTGAGTCCCGTTATTTCCCAAAGAACATAGCAGAGAAATTGATGATTACCGTCATAAGTGTTATCAAAATCCAATTTCTTTCTTTTGACTTGGAAATGGTATCAGGAGAATTAAAGTAATGTTCTAACCACGTTAAATTTCTGAATAAGGGTTTGTTTCTCCTGGTCTACTGTGAATCCTTCTCACTGAAGTACTCAGGGATGATACTAAAGAAACCACATGAGTTGGCAATTCTGTTCTTAGTTCTTTCCCAGAACTAAGATCTACCCAGGACAGGGTTGAGCCTGCTGGGCTTGGTTCTAGCCATTTAACATGCATTAAATCATAATCCTCTAACCTGTGCTATGAGGTAGGTACTCTTATGTTGACTTAAAAAAATGCACAACATGGGAGTTGCGAGTTAAGTTTTTGGGGGGCAAAATGAGGACTGCAGCCCAGGAGACCGCGGTTCAGGTAACTCTGAGAAACTGCCCCGAGGAGGCGAGGGGAGGAGCCAGGAGATACAGGAGTTTTGCAGCAACGTCAGAAGATTGTTGATTTTTCTTTTTTGTTTTTCTAACATCTTCATTGGAGTATAATTGCTTTACAATGGTGTGCTAGTTTCTGCTTTATTACTGGGCATATCCCCTGAGAAAACCATAAGTCAAAAAGAGTCACGTACCACAACGTTCACTGCAGCTCTATTTACAATAGCCAGGACATGGAAGCAACCTAAGTGTCCATCGACAGATGAGTGGATAAAGAAGATGTGGCACATATATACAATGGAATATTAGCCATAAAGAGAAACGAAATTGAGTTATTTGTAGTGAGGTGGATGGACCTAGAGTCTGTCATAAAGATTATTGTTAATTAAAGACAACCAAATGTCTCAACTTAAAGAATTCAGCGCTTTTCTAGGTATGGGAAGATGCAAGAGTCTGGGCTCAGTGAAATCATTCCTTTGATGTGCACCTCAGCTATCTGGGGCCAGTATCCTGTATTTTCACATCCTGAGTTTCCTCAGGGCTCGCCTTAGGGAGTGGCTGCAGTCTGATGGCTGCTAGATGGCAGGGATCCTTTTCAGCCCTGAGTCGCCTCAGGGCTCACCGGCTCACGTTGGAGGGTTGCAATCATTGATGACTGTGCCATCCTTTGTGTATTGATATGGCAGGAAATATTCCATTTGTAAATATTCCATTCCATTTATAAATATTCCATTTATCACTACTAACCCATTTTAGAGAGAAGATAACTAGAGAGATTTGGTTACAGAGCTAGAAGAGGTGAATTCAGGACCCAAACCCAGCCAGCCAGGCTCCAGAGCAAGTCTTAACTATGATACAATGGAACAAGAGAAATACCAGTTTTTCATGCAAAACATAATGGCAGGATTAGTCCAGCCAGACAGTTGTAGCTATGGGATCTCAGTACAACCACACTGCTTTTCAGAAAGAAGAATGGAAACGTCATTCGACTGTCATTTCATTAATTCCGTAGAATTGGTAATTCCATCGAGCAGGGAAAGTTCGTGAGCCAGTGTTGCTGGTCGATGTAAATAGGATGTCTCTCTGTGTGTGTGTTGTAATTACTTTAGTAGAAGAGGACATTTCACAGCTAGGTATGGTTCCCAGTAGAAGAAGACATTTCACAGCTAGGTATGGTTCCAAGTAGAACGCTCGGTCATCACTTTGGGAAATAACCATGAAGGAGCATTTCTCATGGGTTCATGGGAAGTTGTACAACTCTTCAATTTTTCTGTTTTAGTTTTTAGCTAACTTTTTTTCCTTCCCTAAAGGCCTCCAGAGCTCTCACCTATGGGAATTTGTGAGAGACCTTCTTCTATCTCCTGAGGAAAACTGTGGCATTCTGGAATGGGAAGATAGGGAACAAGGTATTTTTCGGGTGGTTAAATCAGAAGCCCTGGCAAAGATGTGGGGACAAAGGAAGAGAAATGACAGAATGACGTATGAAAAGTTGAGCAGAGCTCTGAGGTAAGTGAACAGCATGAAATGCCGTGAGCCTTCAGGCAGAGTTATATAAAAAGTGTCATGAGACAACACCTCGGCTCTTAGGTACAGGTGGGATTAGGGTTTGTAAACTGACATGCTGTCCTTTCCATTCTTGGCAGTGTTCCCTGGAGATCACTCTGAAGCCAGGCTATCAGACACACACACACACACACACACACACACACACACACACGTTTTGAACCAGATGTGGTGAGGTTCGCTCTTCAAGATGACTGGGAAAGGTTTAAGTGTAAGTTGATAAGAGGGTGTGAAAATACCAGGGTAACCAAAGACCAGCCTGTCACCTGAGAGGAAAGAGGAACGTGTTTATGCGCTGTTGTTTTCCCAGGGTATGAACCCTCCTCACGTCCCTCTTCTGCTGTCTTTCACAGGTACTACTATAAAACAGGAATTCTGGAACGGGTCGACCGAAGATTAGTATACAAATTTGGAAAAAACGCGCACGGGTGGCAGGAAGACAAGCTATGATCTCCTCCATCATCAAGCTCATTTTATGGATTTCTGTCTTTTAAAACAATAGATTGCAATAGACCTTGAAAGTTCACTCAAGCCTGCAAACGTGCTGATAAAATTTCTCCACATCTCAGCTTACATTTGGATTCAGAGTTGTTTTCTACTTGGGGGTGATGACAGCAACCCTTAAGAAATTCCTTTTTTTTTTTTTTTTTTTACCCGAGGGGAGGAGGGGATGATCTTTTGTGGTACCCGGATCAAACATCACTTCCCTAATGAAGAGTTGCAGAACCACAATGCCCTGTGCCATTGCTGCTGCTCAGAGAAAAAGGATCCAATTCTGCCATTAGAGGCTCATCCGGTGCTCCCATTCCAAAGGCTCAGAAGTTTTCACATAGTTAACTGTGGCAGCTCACAAAGCAAAAAAGAAGTGATTAGTTTGTAGTTAATATAGTAGGACGGGGTGAGATGTGGGTAAGACAAACATACTGTAGATTTTAAATTGTTAAAGTCAAATTCCATAGAAAAGTTTCTTAATTAGTAAAGGAGCTAAGCCGTCAAGCTGGTACATAATTGGACTTCGCACAGGCTAATAGCGAGTTTCTTAACCAGAACATCTTTTTAGCCACTCAGCAAAACTCCCATGGCCATCCTTCTGGAGTAACACAAAATTAGGCACATTCTTAATTCTTGCTGAGTGTATTCCCCCTCTTCTCCTAGGTGGGAGGCATCAGATGTGCAAAGAGTCGACAGATGCTCACATCAATTTCCAAATCACCTCTGTTTTATGATTCAGGTTCTCAACACAATAAAATCGTAATTCATTCATTCTGTCTGTGGGCAAGACGTTACACCTTTATAGAACTGGGAATGTGTTGATGGCTCTGTAATGGCCAATTAAATTATGAGCCTCTCGTTTTGTCTTCCCACCCGATGAGTACGCAAGCTCTAAAATGCATATTTCCTTGACAAAATTAGCGACGTTGGATATACACCAGTGAATGTTCACAAGTTAAAGTATGCACTGACATTTTCTCATCAGTCACTGGTAGGTGAGCCATTAGTGACCTCCAGCTGGGTGGACTGCCCCTAGAACTCCTTCCCCAGAGCAGGAAGCCTCATGTGACGAGGCACTGAACGACAATACAGGCTGAGGGCCTCCATCTTAGAGTTTCACGTCAAAAGTAACTTGTTTTTAAAAAATGTGAATGACTGTAAAATAGTCTATTTTTTAGATTCATGTGTTTTCCAGGTGGATACAGTTTGTAAACAATGTGAATAAAATATTTAACATGTTACACTGTCTCCATATTGTCCAATTTAGCAAGGCCAACTCAACAAACATTGACAACCTATAAAACCTTTGATGACCCTTCCACTTCCTAGCATTTAGGAGATGGAGAGTCCCAGAGAACCCCAAAAGATGCAAGGAATATATGAAGTGATCCTCCACACCACCTTTCTATCCTAAGCCAGAGGTCCCCTCACAAGATGGAAGCCATGGTCCAGTGGGTCCTACAGCTATGTTTTTGTTTTTTTGCTTGTGTTTTGAGGTTTTGTTTTGTTTCTTATTTTGAATTAGTTGCCTTATTTAAAAATCAGGAGATTTACAGACAAATCCAGATTACCAATTTCTTTTTGAAAATCCCATCTGGTACCACTAGTTTCTCAGTGCCTGTCACAGTAATTTCCTGGACCTGTGTGGAAGAGCATTTGGTCACCACTTCATGCTGCCTCACACGCTGAACTTTGTTCTTGCACTGTTGTGGTTGGTTTGAGGGTTTTCTTTGTTGTTTTCTTTTTAATACAATTTTTAAAGGTTACACTCCATTTACAGTTATTACAAACTATTGGCTATATTCCCCATACTGTACAGTACATCCTTGTGGCCTATTTTACACCCAATAGTGTGTGCCTTCCCCTCCCCCATCCCTACCTTGCCCCTCTCCAACCAGCAACCACCAGTTTGTTCTCCACATCTCTGAGTCTGCTTCTTTTTAGTTATATTCACCAGTTGGTTGTGTTTTTTAGATTCCACATATAAGGATATCATACAGTATTTGTTGTTCTCTGACGTATTTCACTAAGGATAATTACCTCCAAGTCCATCCACATGGCGGCTAATGGCAAAATTTCATTCTCTTTTATGGCTGAGCAATATTCCATTGTATATATGTACCACATATTCTTTATCCATTCATCTGTCGATGGACACTTAGGTGGCTTCCATATCTTGGCAATTGTAAATAATGCTTCTTTGAACACTGCAGTGTATGTATCTTTTTTTTAACATTTTTATTGGAGTATAATTGCTTTATGATGTTGTGTTAGTTTCTGCTGTATAACAAAGTGAATCAGCTATATACATACATATATCCCCATATACCCTCCCTCTTGCATCTCCCTCCCACCCTCCTTATCCCACCCCTCTAGGCGGTCACAAAGCACCGAGCTGATCTCCCTGTGCTATGCGGCTGCTTCCTACTAGCTATCTATTTTACATTTGGTAGTGTATATATGTCCATGCCACTCTCTCACTTCATCCCAGCTTACCCTTCCCCCTACCCGTGTCCTCAAGTCCATTCTCTACGTCTGCGTTTTTATTCTTGTCCTGCCCCTAGGTTCCTCAGAACCATTTTTTTTTTTTTTAGATTCGATATATATGTGTTAGCATACAGTATTTTTTCTCTTTCTGATTTATTTCACTCGTATGATAGGATCTAAGTCCATCCACCTCACTATAAATAACTCAATTTCGTTTCTTTTTATGGCAGAGTAATAGTCCCTTGTATATATGTGCTACAACTTCTTTATCCATTCATCTGTCAATGGATACTTAGGTTGCTTCCATGTCCTGGCTATTGTAAGTAGTGCTGCAATGAACATTGTGGTACATGACTCTTTTTGAATTATGGTTTCCTCAGGGTATATGCCCAGTAGTGGGATTGCTGGGTCATATGGTAGTTCTATTTTTAGTTTTGTAAGGAACCTCCATACTGTTCTCCATAGTAGCTGTATCAATTTACATTCCCACCAACAGTGCAAGAGGGTTCCCTTTTCTCCACACCCTCTCCAGCATTCACTGATTGTAGATTTTTTGATGCTGGCCATTCTGAATGGTGTGAAGTGATACCTCATTGTAGTTTTGATTTGCATTTCTCTAATGATTAGTGATGTTGAGCATCCTTTCATGTGTTTGTTGGCAATCTGTACATCTTCTTTGGGGAAATGTCTATTTAGGTCTTCTGCTCATTTTTGGATTGGGTTTGTTTATTTTTTTGATATTGAGCTGCATGTGCTGGTTGTATAATTTGGAGATTAATCCTTTGTCAGTTGCTTCATTTGCAAATATTTTCTCTCATTCTGAGGGTTGTCTTTTGGTCTTGTTTATGGTTTCCTTTGCTGTGCAAGAGCTTTTAAATTTCATTAGGTGCCATTTGTTTATTTTTGTTTTTATTTCCATTTCCCTAGGAGGTGGGTCAAAAAGGATCTTGCTGTGATTTATGTCATAGAGTGTTCTGCCTATGTTTTCCTCTAAAAGTTTGATAGTGTCTGGCCTTACATTTGGGTCTTTAATCCTTTTTTTTTTTTTTTTTTTTTTTTTTGCGGTACGCGGGCCTCTCACTGTTATGGTCTCTCCCGTTGCAGAGCACAGGCTCCGGACGCGCAGGCTCAGCGGCCATGGCTCACGGGCCCAGCCACTCCGCAGCATGTAGGATCTTCCAGGACGGGGGCACGAACCCGCGTTCCCTGCATTGGCAGGCGGACCCTCCACCACTGCACCACCAGGGAAGCCCCCTTAATACATTTTGAGTTTATTTTTGTGTATGGTGTTAGGGAGTGGTCTAATTTCATTCCTTTACGTGTAGCTGTCCAGTTTTCCCAGCACCACTTATTGAAGAGGATGTCTTTTCTCCATTGTATACTCTTGCCTTCTTTATCAAAGATAAGGTGGCCATAGGTGCATGGGTTTATCTCTGGGCTTTCTATCCTGTTCCAATGAGTTATATTTCTGTTTTTGTGCCAGTACCATACTGTCTTGATCACTGTAGCTTTGTAGTATAGTCTGAAGTCAGGGTGCCTGATTCCTCCAGCTCTGTTTTTCTTTCTCAAGATCACTTTGGCTATTCACGGTGTTTTGTGTTTCCACACAAATTGTGAAATTTTTGTTCTAGTTCTATGAAAACTGAAATTTGTAGTTTGATAGGGATTGCATTGAATCTGTAGATTGCTTTGGGTAGTATAGTCATTTTCACAATGTTGATTCTTCCAATCCAAGAACATGGTTTATCTCTCCATCTGTTTGTATCATCTTTAATTTCTTTCATCAATGTCTTATAGTTTTCTGCATACAGGTTTTTTGTCTCCTTAGGTAAGTCTATTCCTAGGTATTTTATTCTTTTTGTTGCAACGGTAAATGGGAGTGTTTCCTTAATTTCTCTTTCAGATTTTACATCATTAGTGTATAGGAATGCAAGAGAGTTCTGTACATTAATTTTGTATCCTGCTACTCTACCAAATTCATTGATTAGCTCTAGTAGTTTTCTGGTAGCATCTTTAGGATTGTCTGTGTATAGTATCATGTCATCTGCAAACAGTGACAATTTTATTTCTTCTTTTCCATGTGTATTCCTTTTATTTCTTTTTCTTCTCTGATTGCTGTGGCTAAAAGTTCCAAAACTATGTTGAATAATAGTGGTGAGAGTGGGCAACCTTGTCTTGTTCCTGATCTTAGAGGAAATAGTTTCAGTTTTTCACCATTGAGAATGATGTTTGCTGTGGGTTTGTCATATATGGCCTTTATTATGTTGAGATAGGTTCCCTCTATACCTACTTTCTGGAGAATTTTTATCATAATTGAGTGTTGAATTTTGTCGAAAGCTTTTTCTGCATTTATCGAGATTATCATATGGTTTTTCTCCTTCAGTTTGTTAATATGGTGTATCACATTGATTGATTTGCATATATTGAAGAATCCTTGCATTCCTGGGATAAACCCGACTTGATCATGGTGTTTGATCCTTTTAATGTGTTGTTGGATTCTGTTTGTTAGTATTTTGTTGAGGATTTTTGCATCTATGGTCATCAGTAATATTGGCCTGTAGTTTTCTTTTTTTGTGACATCTTTGTCTGGTTTTGGTATCAGGGTGATGGTGGCCTCATAGAATGACTTTTGGAGTGTTCCTCCTTCTGTTATATTTTGGAAGAGTTTGAGAAGGATCAGTGTTAGCTTTTCTCTAAATGTTTGATAGAATTCACCTGTGAAGCCACCTGGTCCTGGGCTTTTGTTTGTTGGAAGATTTTTAATCACAGTTTCAATTTCAGTGCTTGTGTTTGGTCTGTTTATATTTTCTATTTCTTCCTGGTTCAGTCTCGGAAGGTTGTACTTTTCTAAGAATTTGTCCATTTCTTCCAGGTTGTCCATATTATTGACATAGAGTTGCTTGTAATAATCTCTCATGATCCTTAGTATTTCTGCAGTATCAGTTGTTACTTCTCCTTTTTTATTTCTAATTCTGTTGATTTGAGTCTTCTCCCTTTTTTTCTTGATGAGTCTGGCTAATGCTTTATCAATTTTGTTTATCTTCTCAAAGAACCAGCTTTTAGTTTTATTGATCTTTGCTATTGTTTCCTCCATTTCTTTTTCATTTATTTCTGATCTTATCTTTATGATTTCTTTCCTTCTGCTAACTTTGGGAATTTTTTGTTCTTCTTTCTCTAATTGCTTTAGGTGTAAGGTTAGGTTGTTTATTTTAGTTTCTTGAGGCAGGATTATATTGCTATAAACTTCCCTCTTAGAACTGCTTTTGCTGCATCCCATAGGTTTTGTGTCATCGTGTTTTCATTGTCATTTCTTTCTAGGTATTTTTTGATTTCATCTTTAATTTCGGTGATCTCTTTGTTATTTAATATGTATAGTTTAGCTTCTATGTGTTTGTTTTTTTTCCTGTAATTGATACCTAGTCTCATAGCATTGTGGTCGGAAAAGATACTTGATACCATTTCAATTTTCTTAAATTTACCAAGGCTCGATTTGTGACCCAAGATATGGTCTATCCTTGAGAATGTTCCAAGTGCACTTGAAAGTGTATTCTGCTGTTTTTGGATGGGATGTCCTATATATATCAATTAAGTCCATCTTGTTTAATGTGTCATTTAAAGCTTGTGTTTCCTTATTTATTTTCATTTTGGATGATTTGTCCATTGGTGAAAGTGGGGTGTTAAAGTCCCCTACTACGATTGTATTACTGTCGATTTCCCCTTTTATGGCTGTTAGCATTTGTCTTATGTATTGAGGTGCTCCTATGTTGGGTGCATAAGTATTTTCAATTGTTATATCTTCTTCTTGTATTGATCCCTTGATCATTATGTAGTTCCCTTCTTTGTCTCTTTTAATAGTCTTTATTTTAAAGTCTATTTTGTCTGATATAAGAATTGCTACTCCAGCTTTCTTTTTTTTAAAACGTCTTTATTGGAGTATAATTGCTTTACAATGGTGTGTTAGTTTCTGCTTTATAACAAAGTGAATCAGTTATACATGTACATATATCCCCATGTCTCTTCCCTCTTGCATCTCCCTCCCTATCCCACCCCTCTAGGTGGTCACAACTCCAGCTTTCTTTTGATTTCCATTTGCATAGAATAGCTTTTTCCGTCCCCTCCCTTTCAGTCTGTATGTGTCCCTAGGTCTGAAGTGGGTCTCTTGTAGACAGCATATATACGGGTCTTGTTTTTGTATCCTTTCAGCCAGTCTATGTCTTTTGGTTGGAGCATTTAATCCATTTGTATTTAAGGTAATTATCAATATGTATGTAAGAAAATTACCATTTTCTTAACTGTTTTGGGTTTTTTTTTTAGGTCTTTTCCTTCTCTTGTCTTTCCTGCCTAGAGAAGTTCCTTTAGCATTTGTTGTAAAGCTGGTTTGGTGGTGCAGAATTCTCTTAGCTTTTGCTTGTCTGAAAAGCTTTTGACTTCTCCATCGAATCTGAATGAGATCCTTGCTGGGTAGAGTAATCTTGGTTGTAGGTTTTTCCCTTTCATCACTTTAAATATATCCTGCCACTCCCTTCTGGCTTATAGAATTTCTGCTGAATGATCAGCTGTTAACCTTATGGTTATTCCCTTGTATGTTATTTGTTCTTTTTCCCTTGCTGCTTTTAATATTTTTTCATTGAATTTAATTTTTGATAGTTTGATTAATATGTGTCTTGGCGTGTTTCTCCTTAGATTTATCCTGTATGGGACTCTCTGCACTTCCTGGACTTGACTATTTCCTTTCCCATATTAGGGAAGTTTTCAACTATAATCTTTTCAAATATTTTCTCAGTCCCTTTCTTTTTCTCTTCTTCTTCTGGGACCCCTATAATTCGAATGTTCGTGCATTTAATGTTGTCCCAGAGGTCTCTGAGACTGTCCTCAATTCTTTTCATTCTTTTTTCTTTATTTTTCTCTGTGGTAGTTATTTCCACTGTTTTATCTTCCAGGTCACTTAATCATTCTTCTGCCTCAGTTATTCTGCTATTGATTCCTTCTAGAGAATTTTAAATTTCATTTATTGTGTTGTTCATCATTGTTTGTTTGCTCTTTAGTTCTTCTAGGTCCTTGTTTCTTGTATTTTCTCCATTCTATTTCCAAGATTTTGGATCATCTTTACTATCATTACTCTGGATTCTTTTTCAGGTAGACTGCCTATTTCCTCTTCGTTTGTTTGGTCTGGTGGGTTCTTACCTTGCTCCTTCATCTGCTATGTGTTTCTCTGTCTTCTCATTTTGCTTAACTTACTGTGTTTGGGGTCTCCTTTTCACAGACTGCAGGTTTGTAGTTTCCGTTGTTTTTGGTGTCTGCTCCCAGTGGCTAAGGTTGTTTCAGTGGGTTATGTAGGCTTCCTGGTGGAGGGGACTAGTGCCTGTGTTCTGGTGGATGATGCTGGATGTTGTCTTTCTGGTGTTCAGGACCGCGTCCAGTGGTGTGTTTTGGGCTGCCTGTGACCTTATTATGATTTTAGGCAACATCCCTGCTAATGCATGGGGTTGTGTTCCTGTCTTGCTAGTTGTTTGGCATAGGGTGTCCAACACTGTAGCTTGCTGGTCGTTGAGTGGAGCTGGGTCTTAGTGTTGAGCTGGAAATCTCTGGGAGAGCTTTTGCTGTTTGATACTATGTGGAGCCAGAAGGTCTCTGGTGGACCAATGTCATGAACTTAGCTCTCCCACGTCAGAGGCACAGGCCTGACACCCTGCCAGAGCACCAAGACCCTGTCAACCACACAGCTCAGAAGAAAAAAAGAAAAAGATAAAGAAAATAATAAAGTTATTAAAGTAAAAGTATTTTTTTAATTATTAAAAATAAAAAAATTAAAAGTAATAAAAAAAGAAAAAACAAAAACAGCAAAAAACAGGCAGACCGACCCTAGGGCAAATGGTAAAAGCAAAGCTACACAGACAAAAATCACATGAAGACGCATACACATACACACTCAGAAAAAGAGAAAAAGGAAACAAATATATATATATATATATATATATATATATACACACACATATAAAAAGAGGTAGATTGCCTATTTCATCTTCATTTATTGGGTCTTGTAGGTTTTTACCTTGCTCCTTTGCCTGTAACATTTTTTTTTTTGTCGTTTCATTCTTTTTTTTTTTTTGATGGGTAGGGCTGTATTCCTGTCTTACTGGTTGTTTGGCCTGAGGCATCCAGCACTGGAGTTTGCAGGCAGTTGGATAAAGCTGGGTCTTGGTGCTGAGATTAGGACCTTCAGGAGGTCTCACTCCAATTAATATTCCCTGGGGTCTGAGGTTCTCTGTTAGTCCAGCGGTTTGGACTTGGAGCTCCCACCACAGGAGTGCAGGCTCGACCTCCAGCCTGGGAACCAAGATCCTGCAATCTGCGTGGTGTGGCACAAAAAAAAAAAAGGAAATAAATAAAGAAAGAAAAAGAGGAGCAGTACAATATCAAAGAATAAAAAACAAAATAAAATTAGAAAGATAAAAAATATATTAGGAAAAATAAAAATATAATTGAAACAACTGCAACAAGGTAAAATAAAACCACAATAGAGAAAAGAAAAAAAGGGGGGAGGGGTGCAGAGGGAACAAAAGGAGAGAACAATAACAAAGTATAAAGAATAAAATAAAATTAGAAAAATAAAGATTTATTAGGAAAAATAAAAATATAAATGAATCAACAACAATGTAAAACAGAACCCCAATGTAAAAGAGGGGAAAAAAAAAGCCTTGCAGGCAGAGTTTAGGTGGAAGGGGAACTTAGGCAGGGGTGGGGTTTAGGGTGGGGCGGGACCTAGGCGAGTGGGGGGTGACGTTTGAGCATGGGGCGGGGCCTCTGCTTAGGACCTGTGCAGAAGGGGAGAGGCAGCACGTGGAAAGGAGGTGCTCTGGAGTGTGGAGTTTGGAGGCGAGGCCCTGAGTGAGCGTGTGTGGTCGGGGTTAGGCCCATTGTGTTGGAGGGGGTCTCAGAGGGGGTCTCCAAGGGTAGAGATTGGGCCCTGGCTGGGGTGTGGGGTGGGGCCTGGGCTCTGCATGGCAGCAGGGAGGCTCCTAGGGCAGAGGATTAGCCCTGGGAGCCCAACTGGCTCCCCAGTGCCTAAGTGGACAGGGAAAGCCCTGGTCCTTTTCCCTTCTGTTCCTTCGTGCCCCTCCCCCACCGTCTCCCCCAGGGTCTCCCCTGTCCCTGCTGGACCCCTAACTGTGGGTGGGTCCTGCTGGGTGTAGGAACTCCTCCCCTCCCCCAGCCACCCCTCAGGGATACGGTCCCGTAGGTCCGGCCTTTACTTTTGCTCCCCCTTCCCTCCCTCCCACTCCCTCAGGACCCGCGTGGCTGGAGGGGGCCTAGGTGGGCAGAGCATCAGGCCCGGGATCTCAGCAGGTTCCTGGGGACCCAAGTGGGCAGGGGAAACCTGGCCACACTCCCTTTTGATCCTCTGTCCTCCCAGTGGTCCCCAATCTCCCCCTTTGGGCGTGGAATCCCTTCCCCTCCCCCAGCCGCCCTTCAGGGGCTCCATTCTCGTCCCACCTCCACTTTCCTCCCCCTTCACTCCCCCCACGCCCCACGTCCTACGTGGTCATGGGGGTTCCTCCTGTCCCCTTAGGTGTCCGTGGTCCCCCACCGGTGCCTGGTAGGTGCCCCGCTTGTGAGGAGACGCGAATTCCGCGTTATCCTAGTACGCCACCTTGACTCCACCCTCCACGTGTATCTTTTTGAATTACTGTTTTTGTTTTTTTCATATCTATATGTAGGAGTGGAATTGCTGGGTCACATGGTAGTTCTATTTTTCGTTATTTTGGGAAACTTCCATACTGTTTTCCACAGTGGCTGCACCAATTGACTTTCTGTTTGGGGTTTTTTGTTTTTGTTTTTCATGCATCCAGAATGCTTCTACATTTTGCAATGGGGACCCCTGTCCCAGCCAGGTGAAGAGAGAAGTACCATGTTGATGGACTGGATCAAAGCTCACAGTCCAGCTGAAAGAAGAGACTGTCCAGGAAACTGGAAATTCGCTAACAGGAGGGGAGCTGGGAGCTTTCAGGCAACGAGCTTGGCAGTGAAGAAGCAGAACCAAGAAGTTCCAGGGGATGGCAGGGACTGAGGTGGGGGCAGGGCAGGCAGCGGTGGACGGTAATGAGGAGTCACTCACTACCTAAGAGAAGCTGCCCCCGACCCAGAGAGGGCCATCAGGCGATTCAGAGAACAAAAAAATTAATCCCTCTGCTACTCAAAAAGTTTTCATTTTATAAAACCATTAAACTAGCATCATCTTTCTATGAGTTTCCGGGGCTGCCCAAGTCACCAAATGTGGTGGCTTAAAACAATGGAAATTCATTCTCTCACAATTCTGGAGGCTGAGTCCAAAATCAAGGTATTCCAGGGCCATGCTCGCTCCATAGGCTCTAGGGAAGAATCCTTCCTTGCTTCTTCTAGCTTCTGGAGGCTCCAGGTGTTCCTTAGCTTGTGGCTGTAAAATTCCAATCTCTGCCTCAATCTTCATATGAGCTGCCCCTCCTCCTCCCCTTTGGTCTCTTAGAAGCACACTGATCTTTGATCATCCCAGATGATCTCATCTGGAGACACTTGCAGAAAACTTTTTTCCAAATAAAGTCAACTTCACAGCTTCCTGAGGTTAGGACATGGACATATTCTTTTAGGGACCATCATTCAACCCACTATACTCTTTAAAATGTGAGTTTTACTTAAACATATAGTTTCATAATGCAATTCATTCAAGAGCAGAAAATACAAGGACAATTTAAAATAGCATACTTTAAGCAAACAATAACAAAGCAAAACAAAAATAAAAACGACAATGCAAAATTCACTTAACAGTCAATGAGAGAATAAGTATTTCCTTTTCAAAGAGTGTCATAGTCGAGCTTTCCACATGTGATTGATTAAAATTTTCAAAAACTCAAAAGTAGGGCTTCCCTGCTGGCGCAGTGGTTGAGTCCGCCTGCCCATACGGGGACATGGGTTCATGCCCCGGTCCGGGAAGATCCCACATGCCGCGGAGCAGCTGGGCCCGTGAGCCATGGCCGTTGAGCCTGTGCATCCGGAGCCTGTGCTCCGCAACGGGAGAGGTCACAACAGTGAGAGGCCCTCGTACCGCAAAAAAAAAAAAAAAAAAAGTATATGTAACTTTTTGAGTTCACCTCCACTAACCTTTCACATCTTTAAAACTCTGATAAGGATTTTAAAGCCTTCAATTTGTCTTATCAGATCACTGAAAATAGAATTTGGCCCTCTGCCTTTATCATGAACTAAGAGGCAAAGACATGGCCAAGCAGTTTGCCCATTGTTTTTCTTTCAGAATAGTAAGTGCTAAGAAATTCTTAAAACTCATTTCTGTAGCAGAGATTACAAATTAGAGTGATGCCCCTTTATATGGGAAAGGAAAAATTAATGTTTTTAAACTGAAATGCTACATTGAATTTGAAAGCAACAAGGTAATCTCTCAGTGTTTCTATAAGCCCAGACCAAGCCCTCATTTTAGAAGAATAGTAGATTTTAAAACACCAGGAGTCGATTTTGAGAGAGCGGTGTGCCAGAAGACGAGTGAAAACGCATTTTAAGAAGGTGAGAATGTGAGAAATGAAAAGACATGTCCACACAAAAACACGTACACAAATATTCATAGCAGCATTATTCACAATAGCCAAAAAAGTAGAAACAACCCAAACATCTACCAACTGATGAATGGGATCAATAAAAAAGCTTATTCATACAGTGGAATATTATTTGGCAATAAAAGGAAATGAAGTACTGATCCATGATACAACATGTAAGAATCTTGATAACATTATACTAAGTGAAAGAAGCCAGTCACAAAAGATCACATGTTGTATGATTTCATTTAAATAAAATGTGTAACGTAGGCAAATCTATAGACAGATTCGTGATGGCCGACGTTTGCAGGGCAAGATTAAGTTGGGGGAATGGTGAGTGCTGCTAATGGGTACAAGGCTTTTTGGGGGGTGACAGAGATGTTCTAAAATTTATTGTGGTGTTGATTGCACAACTCTGTGCCTATACTAAAAACCACTGAATTATACACTTTAAACGGGTGTATTTTATGGTATGTGAATTCTATCTCAAAAAAAAGCTGGGTTGTTTTTTTTTAAAAAAAGGTGCCAATGATCAAGTGTTTTAAACACTGCTAAGAGGCCAAGCAAGGTGAGTATGAGAATGGACCACTGGGCTTTGTGTGTGTGTGTGTGTGTGTGTGTGTGTGTGTGGTAAATTATACATAAAATTTACCACTTTAACCGTGTTTAAGTGTACAGTTCAGTGGCAAATACATTCATGCTGTTGTGCAACCATCACCACCATCCATCTCCATAATTTTTCATCTTCCCAAACTGAAACTCTGCACCCATTATATAGGAATTCCTCATTTCTCCCTCCTCCCACCCCTGGCCACCACCATTCTACCTTCTGTATTTGTGTATTTGACTATTCTAGGTACCTCATAGAAGTAGAATCATACCATAGTTGTCCTTCTGTGTCAGACTCATTTCACTTAGCATAATGTCTTCAAGGTTCATCCATGTTGTAGTGTGTGTCAAAATTTCCTTCCTTTTTAAGGCTGAATCATATTCCACTGTCTGGATATACATTTTGTTTATCCATTCATCCACCAATGGACCCTTAAGTTGTTTTCACCTTTTGGCCCTCGTGAATAATGCTACACATTGTACACGTATCTCTTCAAGTGTCTGCTTCCACTCCTTTTGGGGATATACCCAGAAGTGGGATTGCTGGATGGAACCATTGGATTTTAGTGGCATGGAAGTCATTGGTGACCTTGGCAAGGGCAGTCTGCTTGTAGGTTCAAGAAAGGACAGAAGAGAGTGAAGATAGCAAGTAAAGGTAATTCTTATAAGATATTGGGGAGAAGAATAAAGGGGGCAAAGAACAAGAGAGGCCTATGAGATCAAGAGAGGATTCAGGGAGACTTACAAGAGCAAGTCATTCTGAGAAGAATGATACAGAATTCCAGAGCAGGCAGAAGGGCATGGACCAGCGCACGTATAGGGGGCTAACTTTCAATATGAACCGAACTCATCTGTGTCAACGGGAAGGAAAAAAGAGCATGTGGATGTCAGTGCTGGCAAGATGGAGGACTTCGGTGGAGGAAAAGATAAGGAAGTTATCCTATCCTTGATGAACTAGGAGCAGAGGGAGTAGGAGAGTTTACTGAGGAAGGAAAGTCAGATTTCCAGGCCTGCTGAGGGCCCACTTGAGATCATGGTCAAATTTGTAAAAGCCCACTTCGTAGGGCTGTGTTTTGCTCCTGCCACAGTCATTTCCAGTGTAAGAAATGAATAAGTGAGAGGCCTAGTTTACCAAGGCTGGGTTCTGGAGTAATTACAAAATCTAAACAGGGGAAGTAAGGACAAGAAGAGGGTGATGACCAAGGGAAGTTGCTAGTAGTGTTGAAGAACTGATGGGAGGGGAGGCCTATGGGAAATTAGGTTAATGTCCAGATATGTTCACACACACACACACACACACACACAATTGGCTCTGTGGGTACAGTACACTGCCTCACCCTTTGACTTGGGCTTAACCATGTGACTTGCTTTGGCCAATGAAATGTTAGTGGGCATGATATGAACAAAGGCTTGAAAACGCACTTGTGCAATTTGAATTGCAATCCCGATTTCCTGAGAAAGGAAAAACAGGTTTCCTTTTCTTGCATTCTTGCACTTTTGCCATTATTACGAGCTAGCCATCACCATGGGTCCTGTGTATCTTAATGTCACTTAAAAGTAACATCATTAGATAGTAACTCCCAGGAAGTAAAACCCAAAAGGAATAGTTAACTTCATCAGTATTTATATTTGAAAATTACAAAATAGGTCTCCAGAGTAGAACTGGGGACACTTCCATGCAGATTTTTACCTATGGAAACATGTTAGATACATGTAATTTAACTACCAGCTTATTTTTAGACTACAGAATAGAACAAGCAGAAAATCAGCTCAAAAACACTGTGTTTATAACCAATATTTAAATAAATAACCTCCTTCCCATCATCAAAGTATATTAATTTTTATGACTTTATCTTATATATTTAATAAAGAGATGTAACTATATAGTAAAGTTACTATATTGAAAGTATTCACCATTGGGTACAAATGGATAAATCTGTTTTCCATGTCTACAAATATAACAGTTTCCAGGCACATTCAAACACAGGAGGGATTTAAGCAGGAGAGTTTTGACAGGAGACTAAAGGAGTTTGAGCTAAAAGACTGAGAATTTGTATCTACTAGTGTCTAATGGTTTCCTGACGCTCAAGATCTGATTCCTAAGAGTAAGCACAAACTGGTTTTGAAGATCTGAGATGAAGGGAATAAGAATTTTCAAGGAAAACAAGTTTTCAATTAGCATTCAGAACTCATTTTTAAAGTGTTCCCCTTGAGTTTCAAGCACGATAGGCAAATACGGGTTAAAAACAAATGAAAAAACGAGGTTCTGAGCCCTATTTTAAAAATTCATAATCATAAGACTACAATGAATTCAGTAAAATTGCAGGATACAAAATTAATGTTCAGAAATCTGTCGCATTTCTATGCACTAACAACAAACTGTCAGAAAGAGAAATTAAGAAAACTATCCCATTTACAGCTGTATCAAAAAGAATAAAATACCTAGGAATAAATCTCACTAAGGAGACAAAAAGCCTGTGCTTAGAAAACTATAAGACACTGATGAAAGAAACTGAAGATAACACAAACAGGTGAAAAGATATACCATATTCATGAACTGGAAGAATTAATATTGTTAAAATGACCATACTACCCAAGGCAATCTATAAATTCAATGGAATCCCTATAAAATACCAATGGCGTTCTTCACAGAACTAGGACAGATAATTCTAAAATTTGTGTGGAAACACTGAAGACCCAAAATAGCCAAAACAATCTTGAGAAAGAACAAAGCTGGAAGCACCATGCTCCCTGATTTCAAACTATACTAAGAAGCTACAGTAATCAAAACAGTATATCACAAAAACAGACATATAGATCAATGGAACAGAACAGAAGCCCAGAAATGAACCCACACCTATCCAGGTAGTTAATATACAACAAAGGAGGTAAGAACATACAATGGGGAAAACACAGCCTCTTCAATAAATGGTGTTGGGAAAATTGGACAGCTACATGTCAAAGAATCAAACTGGACTACTCTCTCACACCATGCATAAAAATAAATTCAAAATGGATTAAAGAGTTAAATGTAAGACCTGAAAGCATAAAACTTCTAGAAGAAAACAGGCAGTAAGCTCTTTGGTATTGGTTTCAGTAATATTTTTTTCGATCTGTCTCCTCAGGCAAGGGAAACAAAAACAATAATAAATAAAATGAGACTACATCAAACTAAAAAGTTTTTGCACAGCTAAGGAAACTATCAACAAAACAAAAAGGCCCTACTCAATGGGAGAAGATATTTGTAAATGATCTATCTGATAAGCAGTTAATATCCAAAATATACAAAGAACTTACATAGCTCAATGTCAAAAAAACAAACAATTTGATTTAAAAATGAGCAGAGGACCTGAATAGACATTTTTCCAAAGAAGACATACAGATGGCAATCAGGCACATGAAAAAATGCTCAACATCACTAATTATCAGGGAAATTCAAATCCAAACCACAATGAGATACACTTGTCAGCATGGCTAATGTCAAAAAGACAACAAATAACAAGTGTTGGCAAGGATGTGGAGAAAAGGGAAACTTCGTGCAGTTGATGGGAATGCAAATTGGTGCAGCCACTATGGAAAACGGTATGGAGATTCCTCAAAACTTTTTAAAAAGATTACCATATGATCCAGCAATTCCCCTCGTGTGTATTTATCTGAAGAAAATAAAAACACTAATTCAAAAAGATATATACACCCCTATGTTAACTGCAGCATTATTTACAATAGCCAAGATATGGAAACAACCTAAATGCCCATCAACAGATGAATGGATAAAAAGATGTGATATATAATGGAATATTACTCAATCATAAAAAAGAATAACATCTTGCCATCTGCAACAGCACAGATGGACCTAGAGGGTATTATGCTAAGTGAAATAAGTCAGACAGAGAAAGACAAATTCTGCACGATTTCATTTACATGTGGCATCTAAAAACCAAAACGAACAATCATAACAAATTTCCCAGAGGAGAGGGTGGTAGGGGGAGGAAAGAAACAGGTGAGGGAGATTAAGAGGTACAAACTTCCAGTTGCAAAATAAATGAGTCATAGGTATGAAATGTACAGTGTGGGGAATATAGTCAATAACTATGTAATATTGTTGTATGGTATTATACATATCATAACCAGACTTATAGTGGTGATCATTTTTAAATGTACAGAAATACTGAATCACTATGTTGTATAACAGGAACTAAAGTCGTGTTGTAGGTTATTTATACTTCATCAACAAACTCAGAAAAAGAGATCAGGAACTTCCCTGGTGGCACAGTGGTTAAGAATCCACCTGCCAATGCAGGGGATCTGGAAAGATCCCACATGCTGCAGAGCACCTAAGCCCGTGCGCCACAGCTACTGAGCCTTCGCTCTAGAGCCCGCGAGCCACAACTGCTGAGCCCGTGTGCCACAACTACTGAAGCCCACGCGCCTAGAGCCCACGCTCCACGACAAGAGAAGCCACGGCAATGAGGAGCCCGCACACAGCAACGAAGAGTAGTCCCCACTCGCCGCAACTAGAGAAAGCCCGCATGCAGCAACAAAGACCCAACGCAGCCAAAATTAATTAATTAATTTTTTTAAAAAAAGAAAAAGAGATCAGATTTGTGGTTACTATCAGGTGGGGGTAGGGGAGAGGGGAACTGGAAAAATGCAGTCAAAAGGTACAAATTTCGGGCTTCCCTGGTGGCGCAGTGGTTGAGAGTCCGCCTGCCGATGCAGGGGACACAGGTTCGTGCCCCGGTCCGGGAGGATCCCACATGCCGCGGAGCGGCTGGGCCCATGAGCCATGGCTACTGAGCCTGCGCGTCCGGAGTCTGTGCTCCGCAACGGGAGAGGCCACGACAGTGAGAGGCCTGCGTACCGCAAAAAAAAAAAATAAAAATAAAAAATAAAGGTACAAATTTCTAGTTATAAGATAAATAAGTACTAGAGATGTCATGTACAATAAATATCATTAATGCTACTGTGTGTTACATATGAAAATTGTTAAGAGAGTAAATCCTAAGCGTTCTCATAACATGAAAAAAAATTTTTTTCCAGTTCTTTAATGTCGTACAGTATCTATATGAGATGATTAATGTTAACTAAACTTATTTTTTTTGCTTGGCCGCAACATGCAGCTTGCGGAATCTTAGCTCCCCAACCAGCGATCGAACCTGGGCCTCTGGCAGTGAGAGGACTGGGTCCTAAACACTGGACCACCAGGGCATTCCCATTAACTAAACTTATTGTGATAATCATTTCATGATGTATGTGAGTCAAATTTATACAGTGCTATATGCCAATTATATATCAATAAAACTGGGAAGAAAAAAAGGAAAAATTTTTTTTAATTAAAACTCATAATTAGATAAAGAAGTGAGCTAATGGACAACAGATCTAAGCAATTTTCAAAGCTGGGAAATTTGCTGTTTTCCCAATAGAATAAAGTTCTGGTCCCCTGTATCTCAGAGGCTATGTCTAAAGGCTACTGGTTTAAACAAATAACATACTACCCTCGTGAGGTTGATATTTTCAATTATACGGGTAAGTATCTGATAACAGATGACACTCAGATTCAGAGTCTTGAGACATTCCAAGTTATATATGGAGCCTAAAGAAACCAAATACCAGTCTTCTATTTTTATTTAGATTATTTTATTGTAAAAAGATAAGTAATTACACATCAGCCTGTTGCAAAATCAATACTATATTAGCATAAATGTAATTCCAAGTTTTAAAAACTCTGATCAGTTCCAAGCAGGAATAAACATTAAGCCATGATGGTACTGAAGTTATTTTCAAAAGACACCAAATTGTGCTTCCTATAAGGAACTTAGAAAAATTTAAATTTCTGAGTGGATTATCTTTATCTTTTCTTCTTATATAATTACAGCCATATTTTTATATAACAGGCCATGAGATGATATGTAAACATATTAATTTCACCAAGATTTTTTCTTATCAAATAAAATCGTATTTCTGTTAGAAACTTTCATTCTAGTCATTTTAAGTAAATAATCAGCTGTCAAAAGCAAATACACGTTTCTTTCAAATGATTGTTAAGCGCTAACGTTCATTTACCCCTAGGAAGATAGCATTAAAAGCCATTATTACGTTATTTGCTATAGAAACCTGGGATTATCATTTTACAGACATAAACTTGCATCTGTATGTCTGGCGCAGGAGAATCTTCCATCCAGCGATGAGTGGGCATGTGTGTCAGCATTATGCTTTGCTTCATAGGGAACGGACGACCCTCACAGATTAGCTTTCTCCCTTGCAGCCAAGTGAGACCCAGGATTTACATAGGTGTGAATCGCGCTCTGTTTCGAAAGACCAAGACCAGCAGGTTACTTAACTCACTTGGGCAGCAACTCAGTATTTATCTTAGCTTTAATCTGTGCTCAAATGAAAATAAGCATTCAGAATTTGTTCACCTTCGACTGTCTTATACGGCCCAGGGCTAAAACAAGGAGCATGTGCTTTCCAGGTGAGTTCTTTATATCTCAAATGAGATTCTGAACAGCTGCTTAAGAAACGGAATAGCTGTCCCTGAGGAGAATCATCATAAAAGGAAACCCAACTACGCCCATCCACGACACACCCCCTCTGCCACAGCCAGGATGCTCTGGGCTCACCTTAGGTTTCTCAACGTTGTATTTATCCAAAAGAGCCTGGATGCGGGCCCCATAGTCAGGATGGACATCACTGAAGTTCTTAACCTGTAACCAGGTGAAAATAATGTAAACATTAGCCTAGCCCTCACTACACCAGTCCCCAGAGTCCGCCTCACAGGGTCGACTCCAGAGGGGAGGACGGACGCTTCCACGGGAGGCAGAACCACACAGCATTTACCAACACGGAGGAAGGCTTGCGTCCTGGACATATACTGGCTGAGCAACCTTGCCTGAGTCGCTCATCTGAGCTTCAGTACCCACTCCTCATGAAATCAGTGAGATAACTAAATCTACCTCATACAGTTCATATCCGCTCCCCAGAAAAATAAGTGGGATGATTAAATCTACCTCGTAGAGTACCGTGAGAAAAACGCGTTATGAGGTGAGTTACATTTACAGCAGGTAAAGAGCTGACCTCGGAGGAACGCAAAAAGTTACAGCGATTTGCATTAAGAAACAGGCCCAGACACTGCCTGAATTTAAAGTGAGATGTACAAACACTGGCCCCTGCTGGGCAACTAAGCATACTTCAAGCAGGAATTCCTGACCGTGGGCTGATCCTGAGGTGGGACATCAATAACCCACAGGGGGCCTTGCAGCTTCAGCATACGTGAGAGGAGAAGGCCAAGGGTTCAAGCCCAGTTCTCTACTTACAAACGGTCTTATTCATTCTTATCAGTGAGATGAGAAAATACCCACCCCACCTATCTCACAGAGCGACTGTCAGGCTCTCTGCCCCAGACAGCAAGAACTATTAGCGCCCAGGGACTTAAAGGGTTATCTTTCACACATGCCCTGGTGAAACACAGTTATAGAACCTTGCCTGCAGATAGAGCACCCAGCCTGCTGGTACATATCTCCGGGCCTTAGAACACATCCCAGACAGCTGCCCCCGTGAACAGAGAAGCAGCAACCAAGAGACAAAGAAATAGCCGGAGTTCCTAAATCTGCAAGAGGCTAACTCCCCTGCGGCAGGCCGGGAGACCACAGCAGAGCACACAACACAACGAGCGACCATCAGAAATACCCTGGTGCCTCAGCTCAAAAGTTCAGCCTGAGCCTTTGGAAGCAGCTCAGTTCTGACCCCAGAAAACGTGCAAGTTTCTAGTTTCTTCCGAAGGAGGGTCAGGCATCATAACATCAAGTAGTCAGGCTGACTTCAAATCACAAAAATGTAATCTGTATTTCTTATCACCTGAAGTCTAAGCAAAATTGTGGCAGGACCCACATTTTGACATTGGACATTACTCTCTTCCACAGAACTTGGCTGCAGTCAGACTGAACAGCATAGGAGACCATTCACCCTAAACTCAACTAAATTATTATACACTGGACAAAGAGCTAAGGATCAATGGATATGGCATATATACTGGAGGTAAAACACAGAGAGAAAAGAATCAGAGGTTGATTGGGGATTCATACTAGTTTTTTTAAGTGTGCTTAGCTCAAGTGAGATAGAAATGACACTTCCATGGAAGGGTTTTCTCACACAGCTGCACTCTCTTCTCCTGCCAGCAGGTGTCACTCTTCGGCTTACAAAGTATCACTCACCGCTTTCTTCTGGATAAAAGGTTGTGCATCTTTCAGATGGCCCGCTATGTTCTCACACAGGCGTTTCCTCTGCTCCTCATTCAGTACGTTCAAATAGAAAGCCCGCACCTGCTCATTGAAAATAGAGTGCAGGGAATCAAATAACCACTTTAGCACCAACAAAACTCACCCAAACACCACTTTTGAAATGAAGATGCAAGATTTCTCATTGGTATAAGAATGAAAAAAGGTTTTAGAATTTAAGAATAATTTAAAATTATAGTTGAAACTGTCACGTGTTGAGTTCCTCACTTTTTATTTTATTTTAAGCAAAACAGGAAGATAATAGCTCATAACTTCTTTTTAATAATGTCCTTTGCAGTCACTGCTTATAAATCTCTTATAAATAGAAGGCAGTGTTGCCTACAATTAAAAATGCCACCACACCTTAATACTGACAAGTGCAGAATGTGCAAACCGTCATTAAATGTAAGCTTAACGCAATACAACCTTTGTTCAATTCACCCAGAACCAAAGGGGAGGAAAACACCCTAATTTATTAATTAGGTCTTTAGTTATTCAGAAGCCAAGATTTCTTGGAGAAAACAGATGTTAATAGTGATATTTTGCTTAGATTATTGGGTTTAACCTCTAAAATGACTATCAAGAAGTTAAAATGAAAAGTAAGAGCTTAGTATTAAGTATATGAGTCCTAACAGCCTCTGCTCATTTCTGAAATTAACCATTTCTAAGTTATGGCTATGATTCTATTCTACATTTCTTTCATGCACTCATTGAGCAAACACTTATTTCTCATGTACCTATAACGCACCAGGCACTACTCTATGTACTGTTCTACTAATGTTTATAAAGTCCAAAAATATCCAGTTATCCAAAGTAGCAAATTCATAAAATATCAAATATTCATAATTTTTCTGTTATCAAATATCAGAATATAATAATATTTCTTAAAATCTGAGCAAAGTCTAAATATAAGGGACTTCCCTGGTGGCGCAGTGGTCAAGAATCCACCTGCCAAGGCAGGGGACACGAGTTCAAGCCCTGGTCTGGGAAGATCCCACATGCCGCAGAGCAACTAAGCCCGTGTGCCAAAACTACTGAGCCTGCGCTCTAGAGCCCAAAAGCCACAACTACTGAAGCCCGCGAGCCACAACTACTGAAGCCCATGCACCTAAAGCCCGTGCTCTGCAACAAGAGAAGCCACCGCAATAAGAAGTCTGCACACCACAGCAAAGTGTGGCCCCCGCTCGCTGCAACTAGAGAAATGAGACGGGGTCTTCTCATTGTGGTGGCTTCTCTCATTACAGAGCATAGGTTCTAGGTGCTTTACCCACTCCAACACTTTTACCACAGACCTTTAAGAGCAGGACCAAATTCCTCTGAAAGGAAAAGTGACATTTTTACTAGTCTATACGAAGTTAGAGAATGATTTTTTTCTTTTTAGGTGTAACATGCCTACAGTAAAGGGTACTAAACATAAGTGTGAAGTTCAATGATTTTTCAGTGGACACAAATGTGTCACAACCACCCAGATCAAGACAGAACATCGCTCACACCCCAGAAATCCCCCTACCATACTCCCCCACCCAGTCATTATCCCCTTTCTCCAACTGCCTCCCCAAGGGTGAATTTTTTTGACTTCTAATATTATAAACGTTTTTTACTTCTCTTTCAAATGTACACAAATGGAATCATACAGTCTATATTCTTGTTCTTTTGCTCAATGTCATGTTTGTAAGGTTCATCTATGGTAATGTTTGTTGGAATACTTCTTTAATTTTCATTGCTGTACACTGTGGGAATATACTACAGTTTATTTATCCAAGCTTTTGATGAACATTGATGAACATTGGGTAATATGAATAAACAGTGCTGTACATGTCTTCTGCTGCTCATATGTACACATTTCTATTAAGAATCTATGTAAGAAAAAAAAAAAGAATCTATGTAAGAGTGCACTTACTAGGTCAAAAGACACGTACATGTTTAGCTTCAGTGGATATTGACAAACAGTTCTCCAAAACACCTGAACCAATCTACACTCAGGTAAGAGTTAGAGTTGTTTCTCATTCTCACAATACCTGGTACACAGTCTTTTTCAGTCTAGTCATTCTGGTGTGTATGTAGTGGTATCTCTTTTTAGTTTTATTTTGCATATCCCCGATGACTAGTGAGATAAACTACTCTGTGTGTTTTTCAGTCATTTGGATATTTTCTTTTGTGAAGTGCTTGTTCAAGTCTTTTGCCCATTTTTCTATTCATTTGTCTGTCGTTTTCTTATTGCTCTGCAGGAGTTCTTTACATGTACTGTATATGAGTTGTTTGTTAGTTAGAGGAACCGCAAATATATTTTCCCACTCTGTGGTTTGCCTTCTCAATCTCTAATTGGTTTCTTATAACAAAGAGAAGTTCTTTTGCTCTCTCTTCATGACTGAGTCTTGATAACATCTACTGCTCTATCCGCCAATTCAGTAATCTTCTCTTCGGCCATATTTAATCTCCTTTTAAGCTCATTTACTAAATGCTTAACTTTAGTTGTTGCATTTTCCAGTTCAGTATGTCCATTCAATTCTTTTTCATTTTAATTTAATTTTATTTTATTTTATTGGCCGCATTGCACAGCATGCAGGATCTTAGTTCCCCAACTTGGGATGGAACCTGTGCCCCCTGAGTGGAAGCACAAAGTCTTAACCACTGGACCGCCAGAGAAGTCCCCTCCATTCTTTTTTGACAGATTCAAGTTCTCTTATTAAATTCTCCATGTTGTCAACTGTTTTCTGTTTTCCTGAACATATTATTTGCAGTTATTTTAAAACCTATATCTGACAATTCCACTATCTGGATCTTCAGTAGGTTTGTTTCTATTGCCAGTTGTTTTTTTTTTTTATCCCCCTCTTGCTTTTCAGATATAAGGTCTTATGTGTTGGGTATGCCTGATAATTTATTACTGAATGTTGGGCATTTGCATATGAAAAAATACAGAGATAATTTGAGGCTCTATTTTCCTCCAAAGCCTTATGTTTGCTTCTGGAAGAGAGGATAGAGGGAGATCATCTTAATCCAGTCTGAGACTGGACTGGTATAAAACTGAGTCTCATTTTTTGTAAAGGCAAGTTGATTTCACGTTTGCCCTTATTTCTAGGATGGCCCTTCCGGGATCCAACTGAGTGCCTGTGATGTTAACTAGAGGCCCTCTTCCTTAGCAGGTCCTGAACTCCAATTTTTATTCCCTCCAGACCCATGAAAACGCTGTAAACTCTGCTCAGCATGTTGGCCAATACTTACAAAGTAATAAATGCCTCATGAGAAAAGAAGAGCAAATATCAAGCTCATATCTCTGCACTTCTTTTCTGTTCAAAATCTTGGCCCCTCAAATTCTTGCTGCTTTTATAGCTCTCCACAGCCTTTTTGTATCTTATCTAGCTTTCCAATGTTCTCCATGAGAGGATAGGTATGACACAAGCTTGTCTGTCATAAGCCAGAAGCATGAGTCCAAGTGAATCATTTTTAAGAGTATAAACCTGGATCTTCCTATTTATATTCCATGTGACTCTTATAGTTACAGGATTATGCTATGAAGCTATAAACAGAATCTTGAGTTCTATATAGTGATAAGAAAATCTCTCAAAATAAGAATGATCATATAGTAAATTTTAATGTGTGAGCAACAGCCTCATTATCTAAATTAATTTTTACAGAGGTTGTATTAGCTAGCTTAACACTGGAATAGACTTCAGGTAGGTAAAATTTTATGAGAAGCAGGAATTGTATTGTAATATATTGATACTTGGTAACCTACATCACCAAGAATAAGGCAGTTACTATAAAAGGCTTTTAGGAGACATTTAATTTCATCTAAAAATGGTTTATAAGGTACAATAAAGTAATTTCTTTTTTATATACATGTATACACGTAAGTGCCTTTCAAATAACGGTATCTTCATAGTGAATTAATTTATGTATTTAAGTATATTTTACTGGGAACACACATTTACAAATTGAAAAGCTAGAATAGGTCCCATTCTAATTTAAATATTGTTTAACACCAACTACCCAAGCAGAGATCTAAGACAACTATACTTTTTAACTTTATCCTTTTCTTACGTGTGGTATAAGTTGCACTGGGCACATTAATGAGGTGGCTGCTCTTCAGAGTCAAAGGGCCTCTTCCATGGCATCTACTAAAAGAACAGCCCCCAAGCAGCCACAGGTGATTAGAAAGAGGGTGGGCACTTGACCCCGGGCAGTTAACTAGAGGCTGGCCAAAGGCCAATGATGCAACCCACAGTGAAAACATTAGTCCATTCAATCCAATTTCCTCTCTCCAGAATCTGACTGTAGAAGTATTGAGAGAAGGAGTAAAAAAGGACCAAAAAAAAAAAAAAGTAATACATGGAGAAAGAAGCCATAAAGAAGAAGAGTTAGGCCATGGTCATAGCAGAACCACAGCAATGTTAAAACACAAGCTATGAGGCAAAGAGGAGAAAAATAGGGAAGGACATGGTAAGAATGAGTAATTGGTATTGGAGAGCAACAGCAGACAGATGGATAGTAGCTGAGTCACATGAATGGGGTGCCGTGCAGTGGAAACACCCACACCTTTGCTACTGGGCCTCCTAGGGCTATTTTGAATCCAGTTCTAGTCCCTTAAATCTGGACTGCCCTTCTCAGATTCTTAGATTCAGCTGTACTTAAGCTTTACTTGCCCATTTCTTAGATTTCCACGAGATCACTGCTTCCCCAACGGCTCCCACTTACATCCCGTCAATAAAATTTGGAGGAATTGAAATGAGTCTCCATACCTTGGACTAAAAGGGCATAGTAACACAACTCTTCAACTCCATTTAATACAGGCACTGACTTATGAATAGAGATGTTGTCCCTGAATTCAAGTTAAGACATATTAGACACTTTAAACGGGGGAATATATGCAGGCATTGACAAGGAGACTAACCAAGCAACTCGCACAGCAGACAAAGGAGCCATTACCTGAGTGACATTATCATCGCTGGCACTGCTGAAGCGCTGCACATCCCCAGAACAGTGGGTCCTGTGTTCCAGGGCAGAAAGCTGCTGCTCCGGAGCACCAAAGCTGTTGGGGTAATAATTTGGAGCTCCACCTTTAACAGAAAACCACACAGACTCACTCGGGGAGATGAAACATGAAGGAAGTCTACAAACAGCCAACAAAATAAGAAATAAATTCAAGTGACAATTATATTTATACATACGTGTATACACACACATACACATGCCATGCACATATCATTTTTAACACCCCATATTTAGCTACAGGCAGTACTTGGGTTCTTAGAGAATATGCCATCTGCCAAACGCTTGCGATGGCTGTCTCACTCTGCGTCTTAATGAAGAGATCTCAAATTCCCTTTGAACACTTCAGACGGCCTCATCTCTACAATCTCCTGATGCCTTCCGGTACGAATATATTTATATGAGCTTGGTTTGGTCCCCATAGAAGAAGAGACTCAAAGACATATTTCAGGTTGGAGGGTTTCATTGGGGCTTGGGCTCAGTTCAAAAACAGAATCACAGGGCTTCCCTGGTGGCGCAGTGGTTGAGAGTACGCCTGCCGATGCAGGGGACGCGGGTTCATGCTCCGGTCCGGGAAGATCCCACATGCCACGGCGTGGCTAGGCCCGTGAGCCATGGCCGCTGAGCCTGCGTGGCCGGAGCCTGTGCTCCGCAACGAGAGAGGTCACAACAGTGAGAGGCCCATGTAACGCAAAAAAAAAAAAAAAAAAAACAGAATCGCAGAATTCTTGGGAGCAACTCAAAGTTCTAGCTCTGCTCCAGCTCTGCTCCTTCAATCGCCAGACAAATGAACGGAGCCCTGAGATGTTCACTGAGTGCTGCAGGGTGATGTGGTGGTCAGTGGTGGATCCGGGATCTGGGATTTTTGTCCTCTCCATTCCAGCATGTACTACACTCCTATCACAGGATTCTACTTCACTATTTCTTTCTTAATGGTGTTTTAAGATTCTCGGGATATCTATCCTTCCTATTGACCAAGACTTTGTTCAGTTCTAGTTTCACTTTCACTTCTCTCTACAGATAAATTTTTAAAAATTTTTTCTAAAATTTGATATTTCTAGTATGTCAGCACTCATTCATATGGAATTAGGAAAAATAATGACAATGCGATCAAACCATTTATTAAGATTTCTGGAATAAGTTATGAGGCTCTTTTTTCCTTTTGGCATGTTCATTTTCCCAACTATACCCTGCTTCGGCTGATGTTAGCAGAAGCTTGCATTACCTGAGTACGTGCTGCCTAAACAGAAAGGATGGCCTGGAAGCCCAGTAAGTGGTTTGAACAAACCAGTCAGGATTAGAATTTTACCCAGCTCACTGCCAGAATAGATTATTCTGGGTGGATAAGCAGGAGATGCCTGTACATCACATTGACGAAGGAGCCAAATGCATGTAGGAAGAGAGGGGGCACCCGACTACCATGGAGCCCAGTTATCCACCTAAGAAATTCATTCCAGCTCAGCCACGCCCATGCGAAAAGCAAAGTGCTCCAATAACGAGCCATCACAGTGGTTTTCTGCACTAAGAATTAGCTCTTTGAAATGTGCCAATTGAGTAATTTTAAAATTTGATTTCCAAATTATCTCTCACTTCACTCAAAGTCGCAGCTGTCTTCAAGTCATTGATTACTGGGAACAATTAAGCTCTTTCATCAAACTGCAAGGGCACAGCCCAAATGGTCTACTTTTAAAATTAGGCAAAAGGTGTGTCAAAGTAGTGTTTTTCATACATATGCCACTATAACAGTAAACAAGAATGGTAAACACAAAGCATTTACTTATTAATGACGTTCCAAAATATACATGAACTGCTCTGATACAGCCAGTCTCAATAATGAAAGGACCGAGGGAGATTAATGAAAAAAAATCACTTTAGAATAAAAACGCAGAAGACAGACACAGAAGTATCCGTTACTTTGGGCAATAACACGCTCCATACCTTTGTAAACCTCAAAGAGCAGAAATATGGCAACAACACAATACAATCATTCAGTGAGCATGTAAACTTGCTAAATACTTGGAAAAGGCTTAATGATAATGGTAACAAAATGCAAGGCACAAAGCTATATATACAAACTAATCTTAAATGTATAACAAGTATTCACAGAAAAGACTGGAAAGAAATACAGCAAAATGCAACAGTTCTGGCCTTTGGATACTGTGACTATATATGGGTTTTTCTTCTTTCTTCTCTTGTTTCCCTTATATTTTCCGAATTTCCTTTAAGGTACATGTATTATTTTTAGCATAGAAAAATAAACTTTGTTTGAATATAGACATCTATGGCTATAAATATAAATCATCAGTAAAATTTCTGAAGGGATCATGTGTCCTTCAGACACATGTAATATGGCATGTGTATGGCAACTCTTGGCTTTTGCATTTCCAAGAGGCTAAGTCCTGGTGACTTAAGAGTGATTTCAGGAATCGTCCACTTTGTGAAGAGTCTTTAAAACCCGCTCCCTAAGTTGGATGATACTCTACAACAGCCAGTGTGGAAAAACCTTTCTCCCTGCCTTTCATAGTCAGATGCACAGCAAGCAAAATCTGAGGAGGGAACTCTCCATAAAACATATAAAATAGATGGAAGTATGGAGAGTCCTCAGGCAGTTTAAACCTTCATTGATGGGCAACAAATAGGAGGTTGGCAGGAGCGGCTGCGGGGCCTCCACAGAGCAGCAGATGCCTGGGGCAGCCTGACGACCCCTGGGCTGGCGGGGCCTCCCGTGCCCTGCCCAGCAGTGCCCTCCACACCCGCGGGGTGAGCCACGGTCCCAGGCCTACCCTGATTGTCCAGCACGCACATGGGGCCGTCACGTTGGTAGCTGGCCACTCGAGCTCGGAAGGGACAGTTCACAGGTATCTGAAGATAGTTGGGTCCCAGGCGGTGGCGGTGAGTGTCGGGATAGGCAAAAAGGCGGCCCTGCAGTTACAAATGAAACAGACTTTGATGGTGTGCAGTAACATACGAAAGAGGAGTGGCCCGTGAACATCACTGTAAAGCTTCAAGCACAAAGCATCACAAAGCCCTGCCTGTCCTCCCAGTAAAGAGCAAAGTCTCTTCTCTCTCATGAAATGAGTTCTCCCTAACTGAACGGTCCTTACTCTTCCACCCCTTGGGGCCAAACAGCCACAAATCTTCACATCTGTTCTAGGTCATAACTCCTTTTTTCCTCAAGTAACAAGTTAGTGCCCAGGCTTGAATGATTTCCTATTCCCAAGGACACATTACATTGTGAAATAAGTTTGCTAGAACCCAACTAACTGGAATCATGAACTAATTCCACTCCTCCCTACTCTCTCACTCTAGGGGAGGGGTCAACCATTTGCTCTTAACAAAAAGAAGATTTCTACAAAACCAACCGTACGGGAAATCATTCCGAAAAAGCACCTCCCATGTTGCATTCTGGTGTATGTCAGATACACTTTGAGCTCTGAGACTTCCTAGATTTAAACAAAATACTACACAAAGAAAGCCACAGTGCAAAACGATGGCCCTACATTGCCACAAGGTCCTGAGTCAAAGATTAAATTACATATTTACCAAGGCAGGAGGTTTTGCCTCACACATATTTACCAAGGCAGGAGGTTTTGTAATTTCTTTCAGTTAGTGTTGAAACAAAAAGCTTTATGATTAACTCCCCATCAATCTTAGTATCCAATTATTTAAATATTCCCATTATTCAAAGCTCTATTACATAAGCAGAGAGAGTAGGAGTAGTTTTCTTTCATTACCTTCATTACTGGCCTTGAATCTGAATGAGTATTCTTATGTCCCTAATTCTATGGGCCAAAATACAAACCAAGTTGAACAGGACAACTGATGTGATTATTTTGTACCAAATCACGGAGGCCAACGTGCTCAATCCCGTCTCGCCATTCTGTCGATAATTTGCTCTGGGCTGAGCGACCCTGCCTCCCATAATCATTTCAGATAGCCCCTAAGGTAACGTTCAGATGACTGGTCATGCAGCCATGCCCAAGACCACCTACACTATGGAAGCTGGTTGCCTCCTTTTACCCAAAACAGACTAACTTGTGCTCTAACTTTACCAACAGGACAGAAGATACAGCTGAGCCAAGAGCAGCTCCTGGATATAGCCTCATCGTGTAATTCTGGTCTTGTGTCACCTTAGGTTTATAAGGCATCACTACCCCACCTGTAGGTGGAGGCCTTCAAAGCTAAGGCTGCGAAATGGGCACAGCAAGGCCATACCCTGACCCCAGCTTGAATGCAGGCCTTACCCAAGGCCCTGTGCCCAAGCTCCTTGCTGGGCCGGGGTGAGAAAGCAGAGCAAAGCTCTCCCACTCAATCAGTCAGGCCAACTTCTCCTCTCCCAGTAAACTGCAGAGTGTGGGAGTGAAGAACGGCTGCACCTGCATCACCAGGTACTCAGGGGACAGTCTCTGTGACTTGCTATTATACTACTGCCTGCTTTTCACCATGGTCTGGCTTACACTTTGGATCCCAAAGTTTTAAAAGTTAATAATCTGACCTGGTTGAAAGGCAACTGAGAACACTGTTCGTTACTGTACAACCACTACCACCTGAACATGCATTAGTTTTCATCAGGGTAATTTCCAAGCCCTCCGAACAGGCTCTCCACTTCCAATCCCTCCTCCAACGACATCCTACATATTCCTGCCGAAAGACTCCTCCTAAGGTCCCATGCGGATTCTATTACATACCTACTCAAAATAGCTTGGACAATTCCTCACTGGTCACCAAATGGCTAAGTAAGTACAACAGTCCTTCCCTATTGTATGGCCTCCTATTTTAGCAGCCAGGACAGTCTATCAATAGATAGGTATTCAATTTATAGTAAACTAAAAACTAACATAAACTTACTTTCTATAAAAGGTTCAAATGTTCCCAATGTCAAAGCAAAAAGTTATTAGTTAAAAAACAAAGGAAACAGCTTGCCTCCATAGAGAGTGACACCTGAACTGGAATCAGACACTTACATAAGAAAACAGCTGTCAGTCACTGTGGTCTTTAAACTTTGTATCATGGTCAGTCCAAGAACATGAAAGATTGATTTACTCAATAATTATTAAGCCAGTTATTTTCCTATTAATTTCTGATCCAAATAAGAGTTTTTCTCTCTTTGTACTCCTGAAAAAGCATACTGGTGAGTGGTGAAAAAATACTGAATGCCTAGGAACATTACCAAAACAAATGGTTACATTAACTCACTGGCTTTAATCAATGGAAACATAAATTGAGTTTGTAAAAATCATCTCTGGGGGGCTTCCCTGGTGGCGCAGTGGTTGAGACTCCGCCTGCCAATGCAGGGGACACGGGTTCGTGCCCCAGTCCGGGAAGATCCCACATGCCGTGGAGCAGCTGGGCCCGTGAGCCATGGCCACTGAGCCTGCGTGTCCGGAGCCTGTGCTCCGCAACAGGAGAGGCCACAGCAGTGAGAGGTCCGCGTACCGCAAAAAAAAAAAAAAAAAAAAAAATCATCTCTGGGTCTCTTTCTACATGTGGCAAAATTCAAGCATCACCATAGAAGAGGAAATGAATAAAGTTATGCTGACCAAGTGTTACAATCAATTAGTGACAGTCCTCCATCCCATTGATTACAAATTGAAAAAGAATATTTTACCCCACAAATACCTAAGGTATTTCTACTATAACTTCTTTTAAATTAAGAGCCTAAATGTCAAAGTCTTACCATATTGAGGGACCTACAATGAAATTTGTTTTACACTGTAATGCTCATTTAAGGATGTTTCAGTCAGTCCCACAGGAACTAAGGACCCAGACGAAAGTTTAAGTGATGTTCTAGTTAATCCTTCATATAAAGGTCATGCCAAATTACACTCTGCGCGCGCACGTGTGCATGCGCGCACACACTCCCGCCTCAGAACCTCTCAATCCACCAGGTTTACCTGAAGCATTTTGTCAGGGCTGGGCTCAATGCCAGGCGGCATGTTGCTTGGGTCAAAAGCCAACTGTTCAACCTCAGCAAAGTAATTAACTGGATTCCGGTTTAAGACCAGTTTACCAACTGGGATAAGAGGGTAGTCATTGTGAGGCCAAACCTAAAAATAATGCCATATTCACAATTACCAGACAACCAACAGAAGGAAATTAAAGTACCCATAAAAATATCAGCTTTCAAATACAATGAAGCCAATGATGATAAGTGAAAATAACATTTTTGAATCCAACAAAATGATAAGAACTTAAGGTGAGTGCATTGGTTAAAACTTTCACAACAGTAAACATTGAGTCTTTCCCTGGGCAAAAGTACATCAGCTCATCAAAATTTGTTCCCTGCTAATAACAATATATCAGGCCACCCAGATGAACTTAGTAAACTCATCAAACAGGAACTGGAAGGGAAATGCTGGTGAGCCCTCATGCACAGGCCAGGAAACTCTTAAGTGGTACCACTGTGTTTTGTATACAACTTACGAATGCTTGACCACAATTTTTTTTAATTAGTTGCAAAGACACTTAAAAAAGAAAACAGTTTAGTTGTTAACTGACTCACCTTGGTAATATCAAATGGATTAAATGGGAAAGTTTCTGCCTGTTTAAATGTCATGACCTGGATGTAAAAAGTCCAGGAGGGGTAGTTGCCTGTGGCAATGGCATTAAAAAGATCCCGGAGGCCATAGTCAGGATCTTCCTGGGCAAGTCTTGCTGCATCTTCAACAGAAAGGTTTTTGATGCCCTGGTCAGTCTACAGAATGAAAGAAAAGAAGCTCAAACTGAAACTTATTAGCAAAGTTATCAAACTTTAATCAATAATTCATTGAAGGATTATGAGTAACACCAACCAAAGACTGGATTTTCCTCGTAACAGTAATCCTACTGTTCAAAACTGATACAAGTATGAATTTATCACTAAGAAATTCTACTTGATTATCCTGATTCTTCTCAATGTCCAGGGAATCTGTCTACACATTTTATATTTAAAATTAGTCTTTCTTTCCCTTTATGTATTCTATATTATTTGAATTTTTAAAATTGTTGACACAGTTTATTTTCAATTTTTCACTCATAGAGAATGCTACATTACTGTCTTCAGACAAGCTAAAACAATTTTTGCTATAAAATATACATAACAAAATTTATCTTTTAACCATTTTAAAGAGTCCAATTCAGTGGATTTCTTTGAGGACATATCTTAAAATGGAACTGTTGGGTCATATGGTAATTCTATGTTTAAATTGAGGAATTTCAAAACTGTTTTCCAGAGCGGCTATTATTTGAATTTTTATACTCATGCTATTTTCAGATCAGAAAAAAAAATTAAAATATAATTTTTTTTTTTTTTGTCTGTGTTGGGTCTTCGTTCCTGCACGCAGGCTTTCTCTAGTTGCGTCGAGCAGGGGCTACTCTTTGTTGCGGTGCGCAGGCTTCTCGTTGCGGTGGCTTTTCTTGTTGCGGAGCATAGGCTTTAGGTGCCCAGGCTTCAGTAGTTGCAGCATGCGGGTTCAGTAGTTGTGGCTCACAGGCTCTAGGGCACGCAGGCTTCAGTAGCTGTGGCACATGGGCTCAGCAGTTGTGGCGCACAGGCTCTAGAGCACAGGCTCAGTAGTTGTGGCGCAGGGGCTTAGTTGCTCTGCGGCATGTGGGATCTTCCCGGACCAGGGATCGAACCTGTGTCCCTGCACTGGCAGGCAGATTTTTAACCACTGCGCCACCAGGGAAGTCCAAAATATATCTTAAAAATAAGCAAATGATTAATGAAATTAAAGGACTTTCCCTTTTTTTTTGCATGAAGTAATTTTTTAAATTCCCTGTTTTATAATAGCTCAAGTCAGTTACTGAGATTGTGCTGAGCTAGTATCCCTCCACCCCAACTGTCTTCCTTTTTTCTTTTTTTTAAGAAATCACAGAGTCACAGTTTGTAGAGCTGAAAAGAACTTCAGTACAGCCGCTCTAAAGCAGTTCTCTGAGTATGAGCAACCAACATCAGTTTTCTGACCTTCTAAACAAGCCATTAAGATCCAAAGAAGTTAAGTCACTTTCACAAGCGCTCCTATTATCATCCCATCCTGCTCTTCAACAGTTCCCACCGGTGTCTTATTCTGAAAGATCCCCAACAAGTCAGGCACCATGGAAATATTTCTTTAGCAAGTCAACTCTGGAAGGCTGGTCTATTTCTACTACAGAAATCCCAACTCTTTCTAGCCAGTGGGAAGGTTTAAACTCTTCTTACTATTAGATCTTCAGGATTAGAAAATGGAAGTCACCATCTGCAGATCACCCAGCTAATATGGTAAACTGTGCAATAATATTTCAATACCTTTCTGATTTTAACTGAATCCCCTGGGTTTAGAAAAGAATAATCTTAGGTCAGAATAATCCAGATTGATGAATCTATGTAGATCTCATGCTACCTCAGAGTCCTCTGCTGAACAGACCCATAAGGAATCCAATCTTTCCAGGACCACTGACAGCTGGGACTATTACCCAACTTTACTGTGGCAGAACTGGAGCTCAGAGAACTTTTTTTTTTTTTAATAAATTTATTTATTTATTTTTGGCTGTGTTGGGTCTTCGTTTCTGTGCGAGGGCTTTCTCTAGTTGCGGCGAGCAGGGGCCACTCTTCATCGCGGTGCGCGGGCCTCTCACTATCGTGGCCTCTCTTGTTGCGGAGCACAGGCGCCAGACGCGCAGGCTCAGTAGTTGTGGCTCACGGGCCCAGTTGCTCTGCGGCATGTGAGATCCTCCCAGGCCAGGGCTCGAACCCATGTCCCCTGCATCGGCAGGCAGACTCTCAACCACTGCGCCACCGGGGAAGCCCCCCAGAGAACTTTTAATAATATACCAAGTCACAGTTATCTAGAAGAGGGAAGATTTGAGTTCAGATTGTTTTAACTACAAAGCCACAACATGCTAGCTGTCTGAGATACAATCATTTAGTTCTGCTCTAAGTGACACTGTGCTGCTCCTTTTGGCAATTACAAGCCAATGGGTCAACTGTTTCCTGCAACCGTTCCTTGCCAAAGATTATAGATCCGAGTCATAAGTATAAAGACAGGTGACAGTTTTCCTGTTTGATATACCCACATAAGTTGTTCAGATAACAATTAAAACAGGACAGAAGAAAATAGGTCTTTGGGATATCATTAAGGGGGAGCCTATATTTGTCATGCGTCCACTTCTGTCTCTGCTTATTCTAGCAGTAGTATTTGGAAACAAGTTCTTAGGCAACCAGAGGATTTTTAATAACCTTCTAGAGTTCTCTGGCAATATTACTTATTCTAACCAATGCCAAGATCATACTAAGAGAACCCTTTAAAACACCTCAGTTAATTAAAAGATTCTCAAAAACTTCCCCCAAAGTAACTGATCTGATCTGATTGTATGAAAGCACATGAAAAAAACAAATTTGGGGCGGGAGGAAAGCAGCAGCCAGGCAGGCCAGCACACCCCTCCAACCCCCCACTGCTGCCATGATGCCCAAGAGGAAGGTCAGTTCTGCAGAGGGGTCAGGGAATGAGGAGCCCAAGAGGAGATCTGCAAGGCTGTCAGCTAAACCCGCTCCTGCAAAAGTGGATATGAAGCCCAAAAAGCCAGCAGGAAAGGATAAATCTTCAGACAAAAAGTGCAAACAAAAGGCAAAAGAGGGGTTTCCCTGGTGGCGCAGTGGTTGAGAATCCGCCTGCCGATGCAGAGGACATGGGTTCGTGCCCTGGTCGGGAAGATCCCACGTGCCGCGGAGCGGCTGGGCCCGTGAGCCATGGCCGCTGAGCCTGCGCGTCTGGAGCCTGTGCTCCGCAACGGGAGAGGCCACAACAGTGAGAGGGCCGCGTACCACAAAAAAATTAAAAATAAAAAATAAATTAAAAAAATAAAAAAGGCAAAAGGGAAGCAAAGGGAAAACAGGCCAAAGTGGCTAACCAAGAGACTAAAGATGATTTACCTGCAGGAGACGGAGAAACTAAAAACGAGGAGAGCCCAGCCTCTGATGAAGCAGGAGAGAAAGAAGCCAAGACTGATTAATATCACACACCCGGTCCTATCAGTGGTCCCTGTCTCCCTTCTTGTGCAATCCAGAGGAATATTTTTATCAACTATTTTGTAAATCCAAGTTTTTTAGTAGCTTTAGAAACAGTTTTAAGAAGGAAGAAATCCCACCTCATCCCATTTTTTAAGTGTAAATGCTTTTTTTAAGAGGTGAAATCATTTGCTGGTTGTTTATTTTTTGGTACAACCAGAAAATAGTGGGATATTGAATATGGGAGGCATTGATTGTCTCAGGTGTCAGCTTAACATTCCATAAATGGGGATAGCTTTTATATCCTATAATACAAAGCATACCAAATGGCAATTTGGAGTCAGTTGTGCATTTAAACATCTTGAACACTTTAAATTACGTCTCTTCCCATGTTGTTTTTGGTAGAATTGTTTCCTAAAGCAAACCACTCCTTGATCTTGGCTCTCCTGGTCAGAATTTTATGTACTCTGCTACATCTTTGGTCGTGGTAGTCCAGTTTTCCTAGTAACTTCATTAACATGCTATAAACAATTGAAAATTCGAGTACATAGTGTATATATGATATTAAATCGTGAATTAGTGGGACTTATGATGTAACAGCACATCAACGTTGGAAGATATTGATACTTGATATTCCGTTAAGGAAAATTTGCCTCCAAATTTTAAGCTGGAAAGTCACTGAAATAAGTGACTGTGTAGTTGTGATTTTGTTTAGAAAAGAATCACAACTACATGATTTTTGTAGATTTTTTTGTACATATGTTAAAAACTGTGTACAAATTGAAATGTCTGTGTACTGATCCTCAAAACAACGAATAAAATCTCAATTATGAAAGAAAAAAACAGAATTTTTGTTTTCTGACATTTGTAACTGATTTTTCTATGTGCCTTGTTCATGATATATCCTCAATAAATCCTTAAAAATGGATGGATGGGACTTCCCCTGGTGGTGCAGTGGTTAAGAATCTGCCTGCCAATGCAGGGGACATGGGTTAGGTCCCTGGTCCGGGAGGATGCCACGTGCCACGGAGCAACTAAGTTGTGTGCCACAACTACTGAGCCTGCGCTCTAGAGCCTGCAAGCCACAACTACTGAAGCCTGTGTGCCTAGAGCCCATGCTCTGCAACAAGAGAAGCCACCGCAATGAGAAGCCCACGCACCGCATGGAAGAGTAGCCCCTGCTCACTGCAACTAGAGAAAGCATGCGCAGCAATGAAGACCCAACACGGCCAAAAGTAAAATAAATTAGAAAAAAAATTATATAAAAAAATAAAGTTCTGTTTAAAAAAATGGATGGATGAATTAAAAAGTTAGGAGAAATGTTTTTGGAAAGATAGCATCAGATGTTGAAAAGGAGAGTGAGATTGGTATTACAGATAGAAATGCCCCAATTCTGTCTTAATCCCCTCCTGAACCCCAAAACCATATATGCTCAGAACAATGTACTCAGGGCTAGGAAAGGCAAAGCAATATAACACTTTACTGTTTGCTAACACTTGACTCTAAACTCCAACAAAGAACTCTAGGCTAAACCAGGTAGGAATTTCCTTTTACCTAGCTTGGAGACCTGTATTATCTCTTTTTTTTTTTTTTTTTAAATAAATTTATTTATTTTTGGCTGCGTTGGGTCTTCATTGCTGTGAGCGGGCTTTCTCTAGTTGCGGTGAGCGGGGGCTACTCTTCGTCGGGGCATGCGGGCTTCTCATTGTCGTGGCTTCTCTTGTTGCGGAGCATGGGCTCTAGGCGCACAGGCTTCAGTAGTTGTGGCACGTAGGCTCAGTAGTTGTGGCGCACGGGCTTAGTTGCTCCGCAGCATGTAGGATCTTCCCGGGCCAGGGCTCGAACCCGGGTCCCCTGCATTGGCAGGCGGATTCTTAACCACTGCGCCACCAGGGAAGCCCTCTCTCTTTACCTTTGATCTAAAACCTTAGATCTTCCTTCTCCAGAGAGAAAATAATATCAACGTGCACCTGCCGGCACCAGAGAGAAAATAATATCAACGTGCACCTGCCGGCACCAAAAATATTAAACCAGAGAGCAAGCACAAAATGAGCATTTTCCCAAATATTTATGGCAGAGCTCCCAGGGTCCAGAAGAAGAAAGCTTGACTGCTGACAGTAGCTGTGTGGTATTACCCTCCAGCCACACAAAGAGACCAAAGAGAGACTACACACAGTTCTTCTAATTGGGCAGCGTGAGTCTATTCACTCAAGCTGTGGTCAACACAACAGTCATGGTCCTACTCAACCAGATCAATACTTGTCATCCTTGAGGGTAGAGGTATGGCTAACGTGGGGGAGGCCTTGATTCTTGACCCATCCTCAGAAGAAGTAAGGATACGTGGGTGGTGGGAGCCTTCCACCACCCTGCCCAAAGGCAACGCGTACCTTATAATGGAATTTGCAGTAAACAGCCTTCCCATTCGCATCAACCAGTTTGAAAGTGTGCGACCCATAACCATTCATGTGCCTGTGTCCGTCTGGGATCCCTCGGTCGCTGAACAGGAAGGAAACCTAAGGAACAGAAAAGTAAAGTGTAAAATTTTTCAGTTTAAATCAAAACATCTTGTATTTTTAAGACATTCCTAAGTTTCCATAAGAATCTCCTAATGACATGGAACATACTAGCCAAGTGCCCACAGGAAAGGTTACCATTTGTAAAAGATGACAAACAGAAGAATTTTAAAGCAGAATGATACATAAATCATTAACCTCATGGCTCAAAATTCTATAAAGAAACGTTCAAACAAATCTGAAAACCAGCCTAACTTGCTATTCAAATTTTAATTTAATAGAAAATTTGTTTGGCACTACTTTCCCCTCATTTCCCTAATACAAAGAACTTTACTCCCTACTAGAAACTTCAATCCTTAATATTGCTAAATATCAATTGATAATGATTCTAGAATCATGTAAGGTCTAGGAATGGGGAAAGATTAAGAAAATCAATCATTATAAAACTCTTCAAGGATCAAGAAATCTGAGGAAGCCTCCCAAAAAGAAAGTCAAAAACCAATTCCGATAAAATAGCCCAAACTGGAGAAAAACGTATGAGGCATAATTAAGCGTTCCATATCAGGTGATATAACATAGTGAAAAAAGAGGTGTTCCCACCTGATGCAGAGACTCAGGACGCAGGCTCCAAAAGTCCCAGACCATGTCAGGATCCTTTAGGTGCGTTTGAGGGTTTCTCTTTTGGCTGTGGATAAAGGATGGAAACTAAATGGAAAAAGAGAGAAAAAAAATCCAAAAATTAAGTTTACAGGAATTATGGTGTCTTATACATTGCTTAACGCTAGGTTTACAGATTATAATTTTGAACAATGTAATCCTAGAATTTTAAGCTGCAAAACCCTAAAATGAAATTTGCCCTCTACATGTTTCTAGGGCAAACTGCCTCTTTTTATTCATCTTCCAAGCTCTGCAAGGAAAACTGGACCATTCCCATAACATCAGTGAATCCCGAAATGCCAAACTAAGACCAATGATAATTGTTGTTATTTGACCTTATAAAAAGACATTAAATACAGAAAAAATTTTTAAAAAGGCAATCTAGCCAATCCAAATTCTCTTCTTTCTGCTTTTCCCAGGGCTCTTCCTCAAATGCCAATCTATACAGAGTATTTGAAATCAATTTAAATCAACAAATATCTGCGGAGTGCAAAATACTTCATCACCTACCAATATGGCATCCCTGATGAAGAAAATGGGGGTGTTATTTCCAACAAGATCCCAATTTCCATCCTCCGTGTAAAATTTCACTGCAAACCCTCGAGGGTCACGAACTGTGTCAGCTGAGCCCGATTCTCCAGCTAGAAGATTCAAACAAGAAAAAGGAAGCCTCCACGAGAGTACTTTGCATCCAAGAAGCCTAAAGTCATAAAGAAACACTGGGATCTATCCTTTCCAATTCATTTTCTAGAAGTAAATTAGGTATTTAAGTGCCTGGGTTATTATTTCTACTACCCACCAGCTAACTCAGACTAAAAAGTAAACAAAAGAGTTAACTGAGAGAAATGAGAGAGTGTATGTAACAACAGCTGAAAAGATTATCTACTTAACATAAAAAGATAGCTTTGTTCAAACAAGTAATTTAAATTAAGGGAAGAGAATAATCATGAAGATTAAGGTAGTGAACAAAGAGAATAAGTGAGTGTCAAAATTATGAGGTTAATACTAAGAAAATGAGTCAAAACATAAATTCTTATTCTTACTTTCATTTACTTTTGCATTCCACAGTATTTTAAAAATGCACAAATTCATGCAGAAACAGAATTAATCAGGCATTGTGGTGTGTTGAGATGCAGTTTGATAGCTCTAACTCTTACTAGCTCTGTAACATGAGGAAAATCACTTACTCTCTCTGAAATAGAAAGAACCCCACCTTGAAAAGGACATCTACAGACTATAAACAATGTCAGTAAAGCACCAACCATGGATGGCATAGAGTTAATTCTCAATAAAGGGCAACTGTTATCATGGCTACTGAGTAAGATTCCCACTTCATGCAACCACTTGTAGGAAAAATTCTTTCCAAATGTCACAGAATTGCAGAGGCGGCCTCTGCATAAGTATGATTTCCTAAGACCTCAACAAACAGAATTATAAGTAACTTTCTACATGTCTTAAAATATTTTTTCTACTGTAAAACCTTGCTATCATTTGAAGAAGTGCTTGTTTTCTATTGTCTGGTAAGTTTTTTCTTGAAATTAAGATATAAATGCCCCACATAAGATACACGGTTGAGTTAAGCAACACCAGCAATGCAAACAGACCAACTTACCAACAGTGGAGAAGCGAACTGCAATGGGCGTCCTCTTTCCAATGTGCTCAAACACCTTCGCCTTGGAGTATCTGGTAATGTCATGCGTGACCTCAAAGTAGCCAAAAGCCCCTAAGGAAAAAGACACAGAAATCCTCATCACAAGACCGTCACTCAGGCCATCAGGCCCTCAATAGGCATCTGCATGAGAGAGAAACTGGTGGTTTAGCACTGGCCTTCTGGGAGCTTCCAAGATGATGGGAGAAGGGGATATAACCAAACACAAAATGATGAGAGCAAAATGCAAAGTCCTAGGTCACTTAGTGCTAAGCTGAGTGCTACACAGCTGGAGCCAAAGAGGAGGAGGAGATGGGTGGGATCAGAAGGAACGAGCCAAGGTTGCCGCAAGGACACAGGGCCTGAGAGGCCCCTGAAGTAGAGGCAGGACCTAGGAGAGAAAGAACAGGGTGGAGAGGAGGAGAAAACACAGGGAGAGAAGGATTGAGCACGTACAAAGGTTGCCACAGAGCCAAACAACAAAATGAACAGCACATCAAAATCATGAGGGAAAAGACACGCAAAAAAAGCTGGAGAAGATGGAAGAGCAAATAAAGAAATTGGGAAATCCTAACTGGGAGTCCAAGTAAGCAGCTAAAACAAAACAACTTCTTCCTTTCTATCAAGCTTTGTTTTTCCTATTGAGTTTTTAGCTTTCTTTTAAACACCACCCCCATCTTTTGTTTCTCTAATAAAAGCAAGATAAAAGCTTTACAAAAGTTTTCAACAAAAAGGAAAAATCACCACAAACCCACCACACTAACACAACCGTCATCGATTTTGCCCAGTTTATTCCAGTGTTTATCCAGTTAAGTGCACCATCTAAATCTAATTATAATTACAGTATGTCTGTGTCGGTATTTCCACATTTTTACTTCTTCACTAAACTGCAAGATGGACTAAAAGGAAGATTACTTTTATTTTCAGTAAAAAATATTTTATATATAATGTGAAATCCAGGGAAATAACCATCATTTAATTATTGACTCCTCTATTGACAGACATTTTTTCCCTTCCCCCTGGAATGGAGATTTGGCACTTCTATTAAAGGAGCTCTGATCCTTTGAGAAGTAATTTTTAACCCAGGTGTTATGAAACAGTCCTTTTACAACAAATGAACACAGTTCTCACCTGCTCCTTTGGCGTGCACGACTCTCTCAGGAATTCTCTCCCGGTCAAAGTGAGCCATTTCATCAGTGAAAACCACATCCTGAACAAGAAGGGGCCCGCGGGGCCCTGCTGTAAGAATATTGAGTTTGTCTCCTATCGGATTACCCGCTCCGGTGGTCAAGACATCAGGTTTCTAAGTGAACATGAGAGGAGAAGAGTGCAAGAGAGTCAGTACAATCACACACTTAATTTCTGCTATCACAGGGCACATCGTTTTGCATTTTTTATACCTTCTACCCAAACTCTTTACATTTCCTGTGTCAAAAGTACTGAAATACTTTTGAAATACAATTGCCTGAAATTTATAGTCAGGTCACAGAAATCCTAAGAAATCTGCTCTGAGCAGCAGGAAGATGGCTAAATAACTCGCCAGCTTGCTCCACCCCTGCTCCAGCTACAGCCGCCGGGCTCCACACAGGAAACCCCAGATACGGATCCTCCCAAACAGATCATATGTGCTGAACATGGAACGTCCAAACTAATAGTGAGACGATGGTCCCCACAGAAGCTATGCCTGTAAATGCTTTCCTCAATCTTATAAACTCTTCCTGACTGCTGCAGAGGTCAAGGCGGGTCAGCCTGTACAATGCATTCATTTCTCTCAAGCAGTGTGTACCAGCTATTTGCAACATCTCTTTTCAATTACAAAAAAAAAAAAAAAAAAGTCAGTGGCTTTTGTTGTCACTGATAATAAACAATTATTGGTAAGATGGATTATAGTACTCATTTTCTTTTAAACTTCCTTTATTAATTTATTTTATTTATTTATTTTTGGCTGCATTGGGTCTTCGTTGCTGTGCGCAGGCTTTCTCTAGTTGCGGCGAGCAGGGCTACTCTTCCTTGTGGTGTGCAGACCTCTCATTGCGGTGGCGTCTCTTGCTGCGGAGCACGGGATCTAGGCGCACAGGCTTCACTAGTTGTGGCGCATGGGCTCAGTAGTTGTGGCTCACGGGCTCTAGAGCGCAGGCTCAGTAGTTGTGGTGCACGGGCTTAGTTGCTCCGCAGCAAGTGGGATCTTCCCGGACCAGGGCTCGAACCCGTGTCCCCTGCACTGGCAGGCGGATCCTTAACCACTGCGCCACCAGGGAAGTCTCTATAGTATTAATTTTCTAAAGATGCCAAATGTCTCTGAGATGAGATAGGCTGTTTTACGGTAATAAAGAATTCGTTTTCATCCACCCAATTCTCCCATTTCCGTTACATCAGAAGCCTCCCAGCTGTCCCTTCTCTAGAGTGAGGACAGCACTTTTAAGCCTCACATGATTCTGGGCAGCTCCCAGCTGTGGTCACACTCTGCTTTTGACTACAGCCAACTGCCTCTCCCATGACCTCCCCTGGTCACTAGGAAATCAGGGGAGATGCAGAGCTAAGCCACCTCCAACTGGGTGGGTCCAACTCCCAGCCCTGCCAATTACCAGATGTGTGGCTACTAGCAAGTTACTTAGTATTTCTGAGGTTATTTTTCATCTGAAAAATGGACAAAAAATAACTACTTCCCAGGGTTAACACATGGATTAAGAGAACTGAATGTACACAAGATAAGGCCACACACCAGGCAAATACATGTTACTGCTGTACTGGCCATGAGAAAGTGACCTGATACCAGAAACAAAGCATCTCTGGCTTTATTTTTCTAGAAACCATGACAGATGTGTAGGTATCCATCTAGACTCTCTCGCCCTATCCCCTACCCATCCGGCAACAAACCCTTCCAAACTATATGAAAGTGTACGTGTCCAGTCTGCAGTTACCACCCAATCACACCACCCTCTTTTGAAGACACACATGCGCTAATAAGTGTGACACTGTATACGTGTTTAAAATCTAAACTAGAAAATGAATCAGAAAAAGAAAGAGTGAAATTGCACAACTTCACCTTTAGTTTAAACCTAAAATCTTGATTTTTCAACCTTGGCTGTCACTGGAATCACCTGGGAACTGTAAGGTTTTTTTTTAATTTATTTTATTTTATTTATTTTTGGCTGTGTTGGGTCTTCGTTGCTATGTGCAGGCTTTCTCTAGTTGGGGCGAGCGGGGGCTACTGTTCGTTGCGGTGTGCGGGCTTCTCACTGCAGTGGCTTCTCTTGCTGCGGAGCATGGGCTCTAGGCACGCAGGCTTCAGTAGTTGTGGCACGTGGGCTCAGTAGTTGTGGCACACGGTCTTAGTTGCTCCGCGGCATGTGGGATCTTCCCAGACAAGGGCTCGAACCCGTGTCCTCTGCATTGGCAGGCAGATTCTTAACCACTGTGCCACCAGGGAAGCCCACCTGGAACTTTTTAAAGCACTCGGATGCCTGGCCATCCCCCCTAGAAATTACTGATATAATTAGTCTAGGTGAGGCCCGGGCATCACTGCTATTTTTTCAAGCTCTCCAGGTGATTCCTAAGTGAGGCCGAGATTAACCACCACTAACCTAAAGCTTTTGGATGGTCTACAATTAAAATTGTAAAAAGTCTGAGTAAACTAAGTCTGTCCACCCTTTACATGCTCTTTTCATCATATAATCAAGGCACTAAAGGAAACCTAAAAATGGCAGAGGGGGGGTGGAGGGGAGGAACGTCCCATAAAGGAGAAGAGTATGAGGGAGAATACCAAGCTTAGTAAAAGGAAATGTAAACAGGTCAGAGTGTCATTTACTTTTCTGCATCCCTAATACAGGAAGGAGTTGCTGCTGAGAAACAAATGAGACCACACCACAAGACCCCTCCTCATGACCAGGTCAGTGTGATAAAGTCAAGAATAAAAACCATGCCCAAAGGAGGCAGATGCAGGGTAAGCCGGATGAGCGAATGAACGAGTGAAGAACTAAGAATGAGATGGTTTCGCCTGGTGACACTGAATGGAATCTTCGCTTGGCAATGCTGGAACGTTGCCACCACTGGGCCTCCCTCCCCCCAACGCAGGAATCTCCTCCACAACACCCACCCCCTGGAGGAATGAAACCTGGGTTTGTAAGTTACAAATGCAGCATTTGTCATCTCTTCTTATTCCCTGGTCTAATAGATCAATTGTTCTCACTTTTAACACCTTTCCTCACACATGCTAAGGGATATGTAATTTGCTTTTAAAACAAGTGTGGCAGGGAAAGCTTCAACATGGTCAGCAAGACAGAAGGGAGGCCAGTGGACAAAGACTAAGGAGGAAAAGATCCCCGACTTCAGGGGGTGCTTAGGGCAACATCAGATAAGAAAAACTGACTTCGAGCACAGATAAGAGTATTTACTAGATGAGAAGAAGGACTCAGTATGTTCGCTGAGATGGAGAGCTGAGATGGAGAGCGTTAATGCAATGACGCTTTACTGAAAGTGAGGGTGGAGCTGGGAAACGGACCTCGAAAGCAAATTTTTTTTTTTTTTTTTTTTTTTTTTTTTTGCGGTACGCGGGCCTCTCACTGCTGTGGCCTCTCCCGTTGCGGAGCACAGGCTCCGGACGCGCAGGCTCAGCGGCCACGGCTCACGGGCCCAGCCGCTCCACGGCATGTGGGATCCTCCCGGACCGGGGCACGAACCCGTGTCCCCTGCATCGGCAGGCAGACTCTCAACCACTGCGCCACCAGGGAAGCCCTCGAAAGCAAATTTTTAAAACTCTTCTGAAAAAAAGCTAGCTCCATGCAGCGAGCATTGTGATCAGCCCCAGTGTAGACACAATTTGTTTTTATTTTCGTTTGAGCCAAACTTCCAGGAGTCTCAAGCATTTAGAATAATTCTGAACTTGAAGCAGAAAGCAGTGAAAAGCAGCCCTCCAGGGCTGCAAGCAATGACAAAAATGTCCTGGAATGGCAAAACTGGGAAGATGATACCTGCTTATACGAGTACAGTCCGATGAAGCCACTCCCTGCACAAGCTGAGAAGGGCAGAGGTGACGGGGTGGGGGGTGGGGGTGGGGGTGGATAAGGGAGGGAAGAAGAGAAAAAATGAAAAGTCTACAAACAGCAAAGGGAGCAAGCATCTGGCAGCGACGATAAAAGCAACAGCGAGGCAGATTTCAGCCAGAGGCTGGGAGAGAAAGGGCTGGAGGGAAAAATAACTCAGAGCTTGTCTGCAGGTCAAGGACACAAAAAGCAGCCACAGCATACCTGGGTCACATCAGAAGTTCAACAGTCCCAAGGTGGACCCCTCTGCAGGCTGGATGGTGAGGGGGGCGGCGGCAGGTGGCAGGGGAGCGGGGCATGTGGATTTAGAGCAAGGGCCCCTCAGGCGACTCATCTCAACACTCACTCATTCACCAGCCAGGGTCCCTGTCCTCCCTGTCGCCACAGACCACAGAGGCTGGCAAGAAGCATCCCTGTGTCCTGCACACACAATGCTATGGGTCTGCAGTCTTGGAGGAGGGTGGACAGAGGGCTCCTGAGAGCAGTGAGTGCCAGGAAAACCATAATACAACCATGTCCTGTAGCCTGCGCCCCTGTTTTTCACAAGCATCAAACAAAAGAAACAATATCCCATGACGCAAGCTCTGGGCTTTCTCTAGGAATATGATGGAGTGTGGTTACTGCTGGTCCAAAGCTAATTAGAAAGGACAAACACAGAATCAATGCAGTTGACAGAACTGCATATGTTCTGTATATATTCCTCATTTCCCTCTGTAACTACCATTTCTCAAGCACCTGCCATACACAAGGCCTTATCCTAGCTACCTTCATTCAAGCCTCCCAAGAACCCAGTGAGATAAATGTCATTACTCCCATCTAATGGGTGATGCCACATGCTCAGAGAATTTAAGTAACTTTACACAGATTTCAACGTGGCAGCACACGCTTACCTGCAACATATAACAAGTATGGAAGGGCAAAGATGTACCTGCCTACTTGCTGATTATTGGGGGGTTTTTGTTTGTTTGTTTTTTAACTCAGTGCAAGGTCACTTTACAACTAGAATTTTTTTAAGACAGAAGAGCTTTTCTGTTGCTGGACAATTCTAAGAGCTCCCTCTCTAGAAAAGCAGCATCAGTACCTGTTAATGTGTTTACATCTTTCTGGCTGCCAATTCCTCATGACATTCATACATGCTTCTCCTGGACCGCTCTTCCTGCCCCGCCCATGCCACCCCATGAGCTGGGCCAAGGGCAACTTCTTGTGCCCCACAGAATAAATATTATAATTGTCTCTGTACTTCACAGTTTTTCCTCTCTAGACAGCACACTCCTTTTGCATCTATAGCCCTGACACCTGCCACAGTGCTCGGTTACCAACAAGTGCACAACCAATGCTGTGGATCCAACATGGGAATGAATTAAACTATGGACCAATATGAAATGGCCAAGAAGGATTATTTCTAAAAAGGAGGAGGATACAACAATAGTCTATGCCTCTCCCTGCACCTCCCCTCCAAAAAATAAAAGAGAAATATTTGAACTTATAACTTCATATTCTGATCAATCACCTTCAGACAAACTTCTTATAAAAACTGCTGCAGAAATTGGCAAAGAAGTACTTTGGCCTGGCTAAAAACTGGCACCATGATTAGAAAGAAGGACTCAAAGTTAAAGTAAGGGCTTCCCTGGTGGCGCAGTGGTTGAGAGTCCGCCTGCCGATTCAGGGGACACGGGTTCGTGCCCTGGTCCAGGAAGATCCTACATGCCGCCGTGTGGCTAGGCCCGTGCGCCATGGCCGCTGAGCCTGCGCAAAGTTAAAGTAAAATTCCACTTTGGCTTTGTTGTTTGTATTTTTTGGCTCAAACTAAGACACGGATGAAGAAATTTTCCTGGGAGGAGTCAGGTTGGCTTTCTCTGATGAAATATTTTATCAACCTAGCTTCCACTGATTAGTGCCCACTGCTGACACAATTTCCAAGAACTTGCTACCCATCTTAGTTTTCCTTTTTTAAATTGAAAAACAGTGGTCATGCAAACCATCCCCAACTTTCAATCCCAACAGAGTCATAACGACAGCTTCATTTTCCCAGAAATCAATACAGAATATACCTAGTATTTCGAGCAAATCACTGTCTATGACACACCCGTGTACAGAAAACCAAAGACAGTCCTGGTCCTCAGATTTCTTGGTGCTCCAGGCCTCTGTCCTGATCCAAAGAAGAGGGGAGACTTCCCCTGATGGGGCAGTTTGGGAAAGGGACCCAGGCCTACACAGGGCTCCACTCTCTCCCCTTTGGAAACCAATGGCTGCAGGCAGCAGCCACTCCTCTGGTCATCTTCAGAGCTGCCTAAACACAAGGGGTAAATAAATTCAGCTCAGGAGAGCCGTCTCAGCAGGCCCTCTTGGCCAAAACTCCTAAGCCACGTTCTCCAGTCAAGCCTCTACCGATAATAAAGGTGATTCTGGATTCCTCTCATGCCACCGACTCCCTGCTTCTCTGTCAGCTTAGGTGTGCAACGCGTACGTGAGAGGCCTAACCTACTAGATGCGCTCAAGCCTCAAAACAACAAACAGCAGCTTGCTCTGCGGGCGCTGTTCTAAACTCTTTACTCAGTGATCACATTTAATCCATCTCTCCGAGGTAAGGACTATAATAATCTCCATTACACAGAAGAGGAAACTGAGGCACCAAGAAGTTATACAACTTGCTCAAGGCCACCCACCTAGAATGGGACAGAAGCAGAATTTGAACCCAAGCAGACTGGCTCGAGGACTCAAATCTTACCCACACGCTATAGCACCTCTCAAAACAACATAGCTAACGTCTCCTGCACATATTCTTCAGGCTGGGTAATTGACATGTATTCATCTACACACACGTTTTAGATAAATGAATTCTCACAGCAATACTGCAAAGTAAGGAGAATTATTATTCCATTTTCAATATGGGAAACCAAAGAGGAGGGAGGTGAAGTAACCTGGCCGGTGGTCAAGCCTCAATCTGAACCCTGTCTGACTATAAAGCCTGACCCCTCACCTGACCCCCTTAAAGTTTAAGCCACATAAACTTCGTTTACAACCACCCTAGGGAGGAGAAAGACGGACTTAAGAGACATAACCAATGTAGTGTGTGAACGTTATTTGCATCTGACTTTGAACAAAGTGTTAAAAAAAGAGAGACGGACAGTGTCAGGGGTCCCCAAGACCACCCCGGGTTCAGTGATTCCCTAGGACTCACAGAACTTAGCATCTAGGCATACTCAGGCCGTTATTTATTACAGCATTTAAGTACAAAGCAAAATAAGCAAGGAGAAAAGGCACAATGAAGTCCAGAGGAAACCAGCACAAGCTTCCAAGAATCCTCTCCCAGAGTCATGCAAGACATGCCTAATTTCCCCAGCAAGCTGTGGCAACTCCCGTGAAACGCTGTCTCACAGGGAAGCTCGTTAGAGACTCGGCACCCAGGGTTTGTACTGTCAATGGGCATTTAGGTTGCTTCCATGACCTGGCTATTGTAAATAGTGTCTCATAGAGACACCCTCTGACTCCCGGAAGGAAAGCAGGTGTTCAGCATAAACCACACTGTTTGCACAAATGGCTTAGGCACTGGGAGCCACTCTTACCAGTTAGGGTGGTGGGAACCCTCCAGAAAGGCAAGGTCCAGATGCCAGCTAACCTTGCCAAGAGGCCTTTCTAAGGGCAGCAGTCTCAGGCCTGCATGGAAACTCTTTTCTGCACAGAGACAATCTGGGAAACTGATCATGCTACTTGGAAATGTGAGGATGTGAGGTATTACTGTTCATTTTGTAGATGTGACCACAGTATTATTAAAAAAAAGTCTTATCTTTTGGAGATATATCCTAAAATATTCACAGATAAAATGATACAGTGCCTGCTATTTGCTTCAAAAATGGGGTGGGGGGGAGTTGGTGGGATAGAAATTCATTATTGAAGCTGAGAGACAAGGCACTTGGAGGTTCGCTAAACTATCCTCCCTATTCAGTCCTGGTTTGAAATTTTCCACAATATAAAGTTTTGGGTTTGTTTGTTTGTTTTTCCATGAAGAATCAAAGAGAAATGTCTAAGAAGAGAAATGAGGGAGAAGTTGAAGCAAGGGAGAGGAATAGGGGACCGCATCATACATGAGTGGTAGCCCTGAGCAGGCAGACTCAGCACTGCACTCAAAATATACAACAGACCAGGTGATGAACGCTGGCTCCTGCCCAGACAGGGCTTACTGTCACTAGAAAAAGTGGAAAACCCTAACTTCCATGTAGGCCACTTACTCCTCAACTCTGGATTAAGTCTGATGTGCTTTTCATTTTCAGCATCAGAGAGTGACTCACCTCAATACCACATCACACTGAGGGGGTTTTCTAGCACACAATCAGTGAACTGACAACACTAGGAAATTTTTCTGACTGCCTGAAAGGCTGAAAACTACGCTTTCTGGGCTCTAAGTGGACACTTCATCACTGGGATATACTTCATTTTGTAAGTTGACTTCATCATGGTTAAGCCACTAAGGGTCTCAGTATAAGTCAAGAACAGTTGGTCATTCTAAGCTCAAGAGGCGAGAAGGAGTTTTCACTCTACTTTACTAATTGCCTAAGTTATTCTATACCATCTGCCTGGAGAACTGCCATTCAGTAAAATACTAAGTAATACATAATGGAAAAAGTGAAATCCAATAAATGTAAGAAAAGACCAAACTGTTTTTCATCAAGAACCAAATGGGTCCTGTTGGTACTAAACAAAGTATACTAAAGTATCACTGAAGTGACAACAGGCCATCTCAGCAGTGTGCTAACTGGTATGGGATACGGCCTTAGGCTGACAACAATACACTCACTGCTCAAGGAACAATAGGATCTCACAGGCGTAAGTGGCGCTGGGAAAACCGGACAGCTGCATGTAAAAGAATGAAATTAGAACACTCCCTAACACCATACACAAAAATAAACTCAAAATGGATTAAAGTCCTAAATGTAAGACCGGACACTATAAAACTCTTAGAGGAAAACACAGAAAGAACACTCTTTGACATAAATCACAGCAAGATCTTTTTTGACTTGCCTCCTAGAGTAATGGAAATAAAAACAAAAATAAACAAATAGGACCTAATGAAACTTAAAAGCTTTTGCACAACAAAGGAAACCATAAACAAGATGAAAAGAAAACCCACAGAATGGGAGAAAATATTTGCAAAAGAATGAACGGGCAAAGGATTAATCTCCAAAATATATAAACAGCTCATGAAGCTCAATATTAAAAAAACAACCCAATCAAAAAATGGGCAGAAGATCTAAATAGACATTTCTCCAAAGAAGACATACAGATGGCCAAGAGGCACATGAAAAGATGCTCAACATCACTAATTATTAGAGGAATGCAAATCAAAATGCATTGATGCAATGAGGTATCACCTCACACCAGTTAGAATGGGCATCATCAGAAAATCTAGAAACAACAAATGCTGGAGAGGGTGTGGAGAAAAGGGAACCCTCTTGCACTGTTGGTGGGAATGTAAATTGATACAGCCACTATGGAGAGCAGTATGGAGGTTCCTTAAAAAACTAAAAATAGAATTATCATATGACCCAGCAATCCCACTACTGGGCATCTATCCAGAGAAAACCATAATTCAAAAAGACACATGCACCCCAGTGTTCATTGCACCACTATTTACAATAGCCAGGTCATGGAAGCAACCTAAATGCCCATTGACAGACGAATGGATGAAGAAGATGTGGTACATATATACAGTGGAATACTCCTCAGCCACAGAAAGGAATGAAACTGGGTCATTTGTAGAGACGTGGATGGACCTAGAGACCATCATACAGAGTGAAGTAAGTCAGAAAGAGAAAAACAAATATCGTACATTAACACATATATGTGGAATCTAGAATAATCGTACAGATGAACCAGTTTGCAAGGTAGAAACAGAGACACAGATGTAGAGAACAAACGTATGAACACCAAGGGGGGAAAGTGGAGGGGGTGTGGTGAGATGAATTGGGAGATTGGGATTGACATATATACACCCATATGTATAAAATAGATAACTAATAAGAACCTGCTCTATAAAAAAATAAATAAAATTAAATAAAATAAAAAAGATCTCACAGGCAAGCAAAGAACTGCCTGTCCTTGAACTGCATGGGGGAAAGAGGAGCAAATGCCTGAAGAAAATAAAAAATTATTCCAAGGATTCCAGGGAAGAAAACTAGTGGGTAGTGTTTTTTCTTGTTTAATTAATTAATTTATTTATTTATGGTTCGTTGGGTCTTCCTTGCTGCGCACAGGCTTTCTCTAGTTGTGGCAAGCAGGGGCTACTCTTCGTTGCAGTGCACGGGCTTCTCGTTGTGGTGGCTTCTCTTGTTGTGGAGCACAGGCTCTAGGCGTGCGGGCTTCAGTAGTTGTGGTTTGCGGGCTCTGGAGCGCAGGCTCAGTAGCAGTGGCACACGGGTTTAGTTGTTCCGTGACATGTGGGATCTTCCCAGACCAGGGCTTGAACCTGTATTCCCTGCACTGGCAGGCAGATTCTTAACACTGCGCCACCAGGGAAGTCCCTAGTGGGTAGTTTATTTTGTTCTTTTTTTTTTATCGGTAGATATTAATCCAATTTATCAGTAATCACTTTTTTTAAAGTAGGTCTGGATGGACTCCATTGACTGTGGTTTTTAAAAAAAATTTTATTGAAATATAGTTGATTTATAATATTGTGTTAGTTTCAGGTATACAGCGAAGTGATTCATATATATATATATATATATATATATATATATATATATATATATATATATACAGCACCTGGCCCATACATGACTGTACTTAAAATATGGGCTATGAATTAAGGATAATAAGACAAACAATCCAATGTTTTAAAGGACAAAAGATTTGAACAGATACATCAAAGAAATATATACCAATGGTCAAATAAGCATATGAAAAGATGCTCAGCATCACTGGTCATCAGAGCAATGCAAATACCACTTCCTACCCACCAGAACGGCTTAAATTAAAAGAATGACAATACCAAAAGATGGCAGGATGTGGAGCAACTGGAACTCTCAAACTCAGTTGATGGAACTGTAAAATGGTACAACTGCATTGGAAAAAGGCTTACGAGTTTCTCACACGACATTCAATTACCTTATTCACTTACCCAGCAATTCTACTCATAGGTATGTTTTAAAAGAAATAAAAGCATATGTGTACAAAAAGATTTATATAAGATTCTTTATAGAACCTTTATTCATAACAGCCACACACTGGGAATAGCCCAGGTGCCCAGCAACCGGATAAACATGTGGTGGTCTAATCATACAATGGAATACTACTCGGCAATAAAAGAACCATGGATACATGCCATGACGTGAATGAATTCTAAAACATTTTTTTAAATCTTAAAACATATTTGCTGAATGAAAGCAGCATTACACAAAAAGTACATAAATCGATGGTTAAAAAAGAAAATCAACATGGTTGCCTGAGGCAAGACTGCAGGGGTTGCAGGAAAAGACTGGAAACAGCATGAGGGAACATTCCAGGGTAATGAGAATCTTCTGTACCTTAATAAAGGAACCAGATGCACAGGTGTTTATATTTATCAAAAAGCAGAGAATGGTGCACTTAATATTTGTATATTTCCTTGTATATAAATTTTGCCTTAAAAACATAAATAAGCATTGAATTCTGTTAATTTGCATGCTTACTGTTTAGGGGTCAAGTCTGCTGATGTCTACAACTTATTCTGAAATGCACCTCCAAAAAACAGGTTAAAAGATGTATGAAGGGACAGACAGATGGAATAACATGTAATAAAAAAATATACAGCAAAAAAAAAATGTGGTGGATATATGGGCATACACTACACAGTTCTTCCCACTTTTCTGAATGTTTGAAAATTTTCAAAAGAAAGCACTGAAAAATTACAAAGGCCATGTGACATATGCAAAATTCCATTCAGTGGGGGGAGTCACCTCAAAGAAATAAGCAGTTTTCACTCAGAGCAGCTCAAGTAAGAAACAACAAGACATCAATGTGACTGCCAATCAGGACAATGTAAACAGTGCACTGAGATGCATGGGCAGAGGAGACAGCAGTATTTCAACTAAAAGTACCCAAATTATAGATGTGCTTTGCAAGCCAGCTGTTTCTCACATGGGTGACCAGGTAGGGTAAATCACCAGCGAGGTCATAATGACTTAAAAACAGTTAATGATTCTCCCAAACAGTGAAGAGGCAAGCTAGTCTCAGGGGAGTCCTTTAAAGAGAATAAATTTTGTTTTATGAAAAACTCACTACATTGTCCATATTTTTTTCAGTTCACCAAGTATTCATGAAAACCTCCATGTGAACAAGGATGCAGCAACCACTGGGTATGGAGAGAGTCCTGGCTCCAAGAAGCTGAGTTCTAACCTTGACCCTGCCACTAACTAGCCACCTGTCCTTGATTGATAAGATGCTAAGTCTCTCTGGGTCACTTTGACTAAGAACTCATGAAAAACTAAATACCCTAGTAGCATATAAGGAGCAAAATGATAAATTTTCCAGGCTCTTAGAAGAGAATGGCAGCCTTCTCACAAACAGGGAACTATAAGGCAATCCATGGGAACTCAGCATTAATACTAGTTCATTAACACTAACCTGGTTTTAAGAAAGAGCGCTAGACATGACTCTAGTCCTCTCTCTGCCATTAACCAGCCACCATGGGAACTGGGCAAGTCCCTCAGACTCTCTGGGCCAATTTGACAAAAGAAGACTCAAAACAGAAGTGCAGAAACTAACACAGTATTGTGAAGCAATTATACTCCAATAAAGATCTATTAAAAAAAAAAATAAATGCTCTCATCCCATCCAACCTTCTCAGACATGCCCTCCAAGGCTCTGCACCCCAGGGTACAGGCCAGGAATGCCTGGCCCACCACCACTGGGCTGAAATCCTACTCATCTTTAAAGCACTTGTTCAGATGTCACCTGCTTTGGGAAGCCTGCCAGCCCAGTTGGTCACTCCCTGTACACTCTGCAATTAACCTATATTAGCGCCCTCACCACGTTGGATGGTAATCATTTGTTTATCTGTCTTGTCTCCCAGACTGGACTTGGAGCTTCTGTGTGGTGCAATTCTGGCCTCATTGGAATTTGTACCACTCACCCAGCACTGTTCCTAGCACATGCTGGCACTCAAAGCATATGTGTAAATAAGCGCATTAATTTATCACTAAGGTCACTTCTAGCTCTAAAATGCTAGACTTGATGTTTTTAAGTGCAAAAGAAATCATGGGTGTAAAAATCTTTTTATTTAGTTGTTTAATGCTGTGTGTACGGTGCTGCGGACGTCGACATGATAAAACACGGTTCCTGTCCCCCTGGTACCCCACAAATATGAAACCTGGTAGTCACTGAGCAAGGGCAAAGCTAGAGCCTGTTCCGACTTCCCCCCTCACTTCCTTTCCTGCAGCTGCAGCTCTCTGCCTCTTTCCACATGAGCCTTCACTCCTGCCTCAAGCTGCGACCTCTGTCCCACCTGGCAAAAGCGCAAAATTATAAGCCAACCACCCGCGACCTGCGGCCCACGACAAATCCTGCACACACACACACACACACGCACACACACACACACCACACACACACACACCCACACACACACACACACACACACACACACACACACACCCGCCCGTTATCTTGGTACAGCCCTACCGAACCGCCGCGCTGGAGAAGCAGGGGCGGTTACTCGCGGACACCTAGCTTTCTGCGCGGACCGTAAGGCCGTCTCAGAGAGCGCAGGGTGTACCTGCACGGCTCGCTGCTCCTTCCAGAGCTTCATCTGGTCGCTAGCTGGATCCCGGCTGTCCGCCATTATGCCTGGCGCTGCAAAACGCTGCAGGGTACCTCTACTCTCGCGTCTCCAGCCCCGCGGCTAAAATTGGCTACTTCAGACTCCGCCCCTCAGCTCCAGCCCTTGTCCCGCCCCCCTTGGAGGGACCGCCTCCTGATTGGCCGCTCGAGCGCCAGGCGGGATGGGATTGGAAACCAAATAGGGGCGGGGCTGGAACTCGGAGGGGAGAAGTTGAGGAGAGGTTGGGGAGGGGTTGGTAAAGGTGGAGAGACCCGCGGCTCAGACCCCCTAACCTCGGGATTAAGGAACCTAGGGCCGGGGCCCCGAGTACCGGGACGTGACTCTCTCCTCGGTTTATCAGCATCCTTCAGGTTGCCCTGGGACGCAGCGGTTGGTGGACTGCCAGTTTTGTTGAGGGAAAGCTTAGGTCCTAATGGGTGCGGCTTTGAACTCTGTAAATATGCTCTCAGCTCTTAAAAAAAAAAGAAATTCTGGGTTGAGTTCATCTGTGCAAAATGAAGTTTTGTCATGTTCTAATGTTAATATTGTTTACAACTGAAGGATTGATGGAATTTGGAATAAATGCATACACTGATTCTGCATTTAAGTATGACCAGTAGTCACACTCTCAAATGTTGCATTATTTCTTCTTTGTTACAGATTATGCACAGAAAGACGTGCCTTTTTAAAAAAACACAGAAAAGCAAAATATTGGCAAGTTCTAAATGATCTTAATAGTCTAAAATACATAGGAAGAAAATTCAACCTTTTAGACTCCCTTTTTGGTTCAGAAGCTCCCCATTTTTGAGTGTCTACTATGTGCTAGCCACTGCTGATGGTTGCCAGACTCTATCACTTAATCTTCACAACAAAAAGGCATTAAAGATCAATGAAGTCTCCCCACCATGACAGTATAAACAAGCATCAAGAGGTTGGCTTGCTCCTGATGTAGAATAATTAACTAAGTTAACTAAGATGCTCAAACCCACTATTTATTAGTAGAAATGCTGGCATAGAGTTTAGAAAATCTCTTCAGTAAGTTAATGGGGCTGATTTTTGAGGTGTTCGAGCAGTGCATTTTAATAAGTGAAATAGCAGAATATATTTTGTGATATTCCAGAAGAAAGTTGCTCAAGAGTTCAAAGATGCAAACAAGTTCTATGACTTATTCTATGAAAATATCTTCAGTTGGTGTTTTACTCATGTCAAGATGCTTAATTAGATGAAGTGTGAAAGGAGGACTTGCTTGTCCCCAGCTAGAGAGATTGTCTACAAAGTTGGAGACAATTGCCTTGGCATAATAAAGCTAGGGAAAAAATGGGACTCCTAGACCTCAACAGAGATCTGTACTCCTACAACTTCTCATCCTGAGGCCACATCATAGATTTTTCTTCCACTCTGTGAACCTCCCACTCATAGGGCATCACACTTATTCTTCAGATCTTCCCTTCCCTCAGTTGTTTCCCATCCTCGTGTGGTCAGGGATTGCCTTATTCCAGACAGGCTGTCACTCTTTTCTTTTACTTGTGGGTTCATATCACTTTTTATGCTTGAGCTTGTCTTTGAAATGTTAGCATACTGTTAGGACTCTAGTTCAGTCACATTTGTATGAAAAAGGATTTTTGTGAATAGAACTGGAAATCTAACCACTGTTTATAACATTATTTGCATGAGAATAAGTCTTTCAAGTTTAAACTAAGTGAAAGGAGCTAGGGAGGGCTACCAAAACTTTTTACCAAGTCACATTACGATTACCAGACCTATTAGAAAACCCTAAAGTAAGAAATAAAAACACAGGGCCCGTAGACAACTTCCAAGTATTCAATAATGTACATGATTTCTCCAGTGGTTCTGTGTAAATCTCATCTCCTGTACCCACTGATGCATATGTCTCCTTATTTTAAAGGCCCTTTGTTTCCTGGGCCTCAGCTACTCAGCGGTAGGACTTTTGATTCTTTCCAGTTTTCACCATGAGTTGAATCAAATGCAATTCCCTCTCCAGATCATCGCTTAACTTATCTGCTTCTCTTGAAAAGTAGGCATTTTTTTGTTTGCCCCTCCAGATCCACTCTCCACCCTTCTCAATCCTCATCTGTACTCCAGGAATCTTGATTTTTATCATCCACTTGTCCCCATGATACCTTGCCTTCCTGTTGAGTTCAGCCAATGGTGGGCCGGCACGAGATGGGAACTTAGGAGGAGAGAGGGGCCAAAGTATTCATTACATCAGCTCCAAAGTCGGATTTACCACGAAGTTAATGAAGCTTAAATTTTAGAGTTCCTCACCTACACACGTTCCTTCCAAACTTCTGAGAGGTGTCCTCACAATGTGCTTACGTGCAATGTGTTTTCATAAAATTAGAGTGAGATATTTAACCATGATTGAATATGACCTCAGTCTCTTCTGATTCTGAATTCCCCTCCATCACACTACCTCTCTTATCAGGTGTCATTGGAGTGACTAGTTATTTTTGGCATTCTGTTAAGGAGACATTGAGCTGGAGATTCATTTAGTTGGGTTTAGTGGAATACAATTAAGTGACTTGCAGTCTCTTCCATGTATAGTTAGTTATTATTCATAAAGTTTCACAGGCTAGAGAGTGGCAGAGTTATGTCTGACTCTGATACCAAGTATCTGTGTGGCCTTTTCTCTGTCTGGTGAGCCTCACTGAGCCTTTGATTCCTCTATCTAAAGGCACAGTAGTCCATCCTCAGCCTCTTGCCAACGTTTGACACTTTTCTCACCTCCAGCACACTTTGTTGTCTTGTCACTTTGTCTTTATCTCCCACCACTGCCCTATCTGTACTCCACACTCCACTAAGCTAAGATTCTTGACTTTGTTGAACCTTGCACTGCTCATGCTCTTCCCTTGGCCAGAAATGGTCTTCCCTAATCACACTTGCTTAGGTTCCTATTAATTTCTTGCTGGTTTGACATTAAAAAAATGATGGGGCTTCCCTGGTGGCGCAGTGGTTGGGTGTCCGCCTGCCGATGCAGGGGACACGGGTTCGTGCCCTGGTCCGGGAAGATCGCACATGCCGCGGAGCGGCTGGGCCCGTGAGCCATGGCCGCTGAGCCTGCGCGTCCGGAGCCTGTGCTCCGCAACGGGAGGGGCCACAACAGAGAGAGGCCCGCGTACTGCAAAAAAAAAAAAAAAAAAATTTTAGAGATGTGTCAGACTGTTAATGAAATATTATGCTATTTTGGGGGGATTCTGTGATGTGTATGGTACTTATCAGATTATTCAAGTTTGTAAGTTGTGATTTCTTTTACCATTGTAAATAAAGGTTGATTTTTGTGCCTAAGTATATGTTCTTTTCCTTAAAGAAGCAGTGCAAATTATATAAACTTTGAATCCCACAAGATCGGGATCCATTCCTACCAAGCTCACTGCCGGCCTACCCTGCCATGATTCCTTGGAAGCAGCCATTTCCTACAGCTACAGGTATAATTGGTTCCAGAAACCACTCTTTTTCTTTGCCTCTTCAGACCCAAGAATTGCACAGCCTACCTGACAGTCACAGGTGCTTCACCCTTTTTGTACAGTCCCTTCATGAAAATTTCCACAATTTTCCCTTCAGAGTGTGCTATTTTTTGCAGGAATTCTGACTGATACAAATCATAAAAAGCAAAATAATGTGATGCATCTTATTTATTTATTTTTTATTGAAGTACAGTTGATTTACAATGCTGTATTAGTTTCAGGTGTATGGCAAAGTGATTCAGTTATATATATATAGATATATGTTATTACAAAATATCGAGTATTGTTCCATGTGCTATATAATAGGTCCTTGTTGGTTATCTATTTTTTATACAGTACTGTATATATGTTAATCCCAAATTCCTAATTTATCACTCCCCCCCTTTCCCCTTTGGTAACCATAAGTTTGTTTTCTATGTCTGTGAGTCCACTTCTCATCTGTAAATAAATTCATTGGTATCATTTTTTTTTAGATTCCACATGTTAGCGATATCATATATTTGTCTTTCTCTGTCTGGCTTACTTCAACGTGATGCCTTTTAAAGGACACATTCTGTAGATATTACAGCACTGTGTTGGACAATACTTGTCCAACCAGCATGGTACAGGGCAGTAGTTCTCAAACTTTTGACCTTAGAACCCATTTACACTCTTAAAAATTATTGAGGACTCCCAAGAGCTTTCTTTTGTTAATGTTAGAAATTATTGAAGCATCCAAACAGAAGAACTAAGAATATTACTAATATTAAAATTCTTTAATTTGTAATTTGTTTATGAAAAGAAATAATAGGTGTCTTCGAGTCACTTTGGAAGTTAGCTAATGAGATGTCAGTATGGTCCACGTGAATGTTAACAGAAGCCAAGTTCCATGGTGTTGAACCTCACTTCTGAAGGCACATATCAGAAAAATAAAGAAGGAAAAAAACGACAATATATCTAACTATGACTTATTTATTGAGAAATTAATATGCATATTGGAACTCTCAATCTCAACGTTGCCAAACATCATCTAAGATAGAAGGTGATTATGATGAGGCAAGCTTCCTTGGAAAATTGCAGTGGTTTCCAACTTTCCATTGGCTAGGAAATGAAAGAATTGCAAACCTCAAAGAGACTTGACATGAATATTTTGAGCTCTAAAACAGAAAATTGTGAACAAAAAAATATTATTAAATACTGAGGGCCGAAGTCCTCATATTTTTGAGAACTGAATTTAGAAAAAACAATCCCTCTGCTGCTTACTGGCTGACCTGAACTAAGGGCAGGGATGACTTTTGTAACTCTCCCCACCCTTTCTGGAACATGACCAGCCCATTGGGCAGTCTTATTATAGAACACACAGTTAAACTGGCTCCCTGGGGGTGGAGCTGAGGCTGCACTTGGCCAGTTTGAGAGTAGTGTGCACCAACGACACAATCCCTGCCTTTCATTAATTTTTCCTGGGGCTTGATCTTCTATCTGAACCCACAGAAAACTGCCACTGGCATGGGAGTGGTGATGGTGGTAGGTGCCATGGGGAAGGGGGAAGAAAAAGCGTCAGGATCCACTGGAGAAGCCTGTTATTTTTAAGTGGGACAACATTAATACAATAGACATCTGTTCCATTGAGAAAAGACCTTTGTTTAACGTATGGAGCTTTCAGTATAAATCACAAAATGATCTAACCTGTAGATGGTAGGCTGGAGTATTGGAATCCTCATGCCTTACATCAATGGGAGCTGTCATTGCAGAATTTAGTTCCCTTTGTGGTTCCCCCAAATGTGCACTAATTATTAACTTTTAGACTTATAGCTTAAGAGCTGTAAGTAGAGCTAGCTCTGAATTGAAAATCGAATGCAGCCAGCTAGTAAGCCCTCAGTTGTTCAACATTCAAAAGGTTTTTATTTGGTATCAACCTGGGCAGCCTCTAGAGTTCAACAATTCATAAATTGTTATGATCCCTGCCCTTTGGACCCTATCATCTAGTCTTTCTCAAGCTAACAAGATCACAGTTTCAGGAATTAGTCAATCAACTGTTCCCGAAGGACAATCGACTAAGCTGGAAGGAATCAACCAACCCCTACAAATTAGCAATTTAAAAATAAGGCGTTAAAATCTAAAATGCATAAGGAACGCCTACCACTCAATAGCAAACAAACAAACAACAAAAACAAACAAACAAAAGCAAATAAGCCAATTAAAAAATGGGCAAAGACCCAAATAGACATATTTTCCAAAGAAGACCTACAAATAGCCAACAGGTATAGAAAGAGCTGTTCCACATCACTAATCATCAGGGATGTGAACATCAAAACCACAATGAGGTATCACTTTATACCTTTTAGGATGGCTATTATCAAAAAGAGAAGCAATAATAAGTGTTGGAGAGGATCTGGAGAAAAGGGAACCCCTGTACACTATTGGTGGGAATGTAAATTGGTATAGCCATTATGGAAAGCAGTATGGAGGTTCCTCAAAAATTTAAAAAGAGAACTCTCATATTATCCAGCAATCCCACTTCTAGGTATATATCCAAAGGAAATGAAATTAGTATCTCCAAGAGATGTCTGCAACCCCATGTTCATTGTAGCATTATTTACAATAGCCAAGATATGGAAATAACCTAAATATCTGTTGACAGATGAGTAGATAAAGAAAATGTGGTGTATATATATACACACACACACAGTGGAATATTATCAGCTCTATGTAAACACACACACACACACACACACACACACACACAAAGGGAAATCCTGCCATTTCCAACAACATGGATGAACCTGGAGGACATTATGCTAAGTGGAACAAGTCAGACACAGAAAGACAAATACTGTCGGATCTCACTGACATGTGGAATCTAAAAAGGTCAAACTCATAGAACCACAGCATAGCATGGGGTTGCCAGGGGCTGAGGGGTGGGGGAGATGACGAGATGTTGGCCAAAGGGTACAAACTTTCAGTTATAAGATGATTAAATTCTGGAGATCTAATGAGCATCATGGTGACTATAGTTAATAATACTGTATTATATACTCGAAGTTTGCTAAAAGAGTAGATCTTAAGTATTCTCATCATGCACGAAAAATGGCAACTATGTGAGGTGATGGATGTGTTAATTAACTTGATTGTGGTCATCATTTCACAACATACACATATATTAAATCATCTCTGTTTACACCCTAAGTATATACAATCTTTATTTGCCAATTATACCTCAATACGGCTGGAAAAAAAATAAATAACTGAGGTCCTCATAGATTATTATATCCATGCATCTGTAGTTCAAAACTAGTTAGAAACCAGGACTAGAACCCAGCTCTGCGGACTCCCAGACTTTTCCTCTTTGGCGATGTTTACTTTCCTTCCCACTTCCCCACACACAAAAAAGCCTAGTTTCACATTTTAGAATCCTTATACCAGTAAATATCTGAAGACACACACAGGAAATCAATGGCCATTGACTCCTGGCCATATTGCAAAAGCAATATGTTGTTTGTCTTGTATATTTGCCAACTGCTAGAGTACAGTTGTGACATAAATTTGTTTTTCATGAAACATTCTCTATTTTTAAAACCAAAGTTCAACAGAAAGCTGATCACATGAGAAGTACGTCACATATAACTTTGGTTGATAGATGGACTTAAATGATAAATATTAAATAATGGCATTAATCTCTGCTTCAGTAAAGTCCCATCAAAGCTTACCTTTCATAAACATGTACTATTCCTTTAAGTTGGCTTTTCAGATTTCCAAAAGGATTTAGCGTAACCTTTGTCATAGTGATTTTTTTTTCTTTAAGATATATTTTTAATTAAGCAAGTAATTCATGAGTACTTTATTGTGTTAAAACAATCAAACTATACAGAGGTAACTAGTTAATGAAGTCACTTACAAGTCAGTATGTAATAGTGATTTTTTTATGTAATATTGATTTTTAAAATATGCTAGACTGAGGAAAAGTTGTGAAATATATTTAGGAGTGGAAAGGCAGAATAAAGTTCCCTGTTTCTTTCTTCTTCTTTCAGGCACCCGGTGGGTTCAATGTCCTTTACCTTAGTGTACCACGTAGAGTAGTTAACAACTGTTCATAAGAAAATTGTCAAGTAGTTAATGTTCTAGTTATCACCCCAAACAATTCATTTAAAAAAGAAGACCCAGGAAAAACACTATCAATACAAAGTATTGAATGCTTATAAGGAATTTAGGCAACACCCAGAAAGTGTATTTTGCAGGGGTAGAGGGGTTGGAGGGAGGAAAGAGAGAGAAGTGGGGAGATGGGAAAGAAGTATAGAATAAAGGGATCTACCATATGCACAGCACTGGAGTTACTTCTACAGGTTGTCAATCCAGTTGGGGAGGATACTGATAACATTCCTCAGTCATGGACAAGGAGACAAAGTTTGCATTTGTCACTTGCCCAATGTCAGATGACCAGAAGTACAAAGCCTGATCTGATTTATATTCTCTTTATTATAAATCCCATGTGTTTTCCACTACCCTGGCATTGCTCTATCATTGTGCCAGGCGTGGCATATACAATGCTATGTTTAATTCTCACAACAACCCCATGAGATAGATATTGTTCCCAATTTCAAAATTAAGAAATTGCCTCAGAGAGGTTAAGTCATTTTGACCAAGGGCCCACAGTAAAAGAGAGAGCATTTAGTAGATAGGTGAGTGCAAAGGTATGCCCTAGTATTTCAGTGTTTCTCAAACAGACCATGAGAGTCTGTGAACCTATTTTCAGAGGCCTGAAGAGCCTTTTCAAGAACTTTTAAATTTTGTATTTTTGGGCTTCCCTGGTGGCACAGTGGTTAAGAATTCGCCGCCAATGCAGGGGACACAGGTTCGAGGCCTGGTCCGGGAGGATCCCACATGCCGCAGAGCAACTAAGCCCGTGCGCCACAACTACTGAGCCTGCACTCTAGAGCCCTCGAGCCACAACTACTGAAGCCTGCGCACCTAGAGCCCGAGCTCCACAACAAGAGAAGCCACCGCAATGAGAAGCCGCGCACTGCAACGAAGAGTAGCCCCTGCTCACCGCAACTAGGGAAAGCCCGCACGCAGCAACAAAGACCCAACGCAGCCAAAAATAAATAAATAATTTTTTTAATTGTATTTTTATTTTTAAGATAACATTTAAAATTTAATAGAAGCATGTTTTGTATAGCCAATGCAGGGGAGGAAAACTTTTCCCTTCTTCCTTCTATGTTCTTTGGCTGGCCTGATAATTAAATTGACATAAAACAGATTAACAGGAGAAAAACAAATTTAATTTCACAAGTACAGGAACCCCCCCCAAATGTGTGTCTCCCCAGCAGTCTGGCAATTAAGGCTTATACGCCATCCTGAGCTAAGGAGAAGGGGGTAGGGACCTGGCACTTGAAAGGGGAAGAATGCAATTCACAGAAAGATGGGAAGAGCAAATGTTTGGTAGCTAAATGTGTGCTGGGCCTCGTAGATAGGTCTTCCTGATGAAAAAGGTTATCTCTGCTAATAGCTCTTTCTCTGGTACAAGCCTCTTATCTAAGAGATAAAAAGAGATAAGAGATAAAAATCTCTCCTTGAGTCTCTTGAGCCTTGATCGTCTTCAGTTTGAAATCATCCACATGCCAAAGTGACAGTTTTGGGTAGCCTGCCCTGAGCCCCATCACCAAGTAATGCAATGACATTTCAGTGCAGGCATTTATATTCATATTTATAATCATCATAACCTTTAAAGTCTTGGTAAACATGTTGAGTTGCCACTGGATTGGTGTGTCCTCATGTCCAAATGGCAACTCTCTTTCATTGGTACATAGAGTTCATTTTTTTGCAGTTATAAGACCATATTTCTTTTTTGCAGTGATAATTCATAACTGAAAAATTATTAAAACATTATCTGATATATCAAGACTGTTGCAGCTCTGCAGTTTCTATGTAGGAGAGACTTTAATGGCTCTAGTGGGTTGGAATTAGGAGCAACAAGAGTTGTCTTGAAGCTTCATTGACAAGGGAGTGATTTTCTTTTCTTTTCTATTTTTTTTAATAGATCTTTATAGGAGTAGAGTTGCTTCACAATACTGTGTTAGTTTTTGTTGTACAACAGAGCAAATCAGCCATATGCATACACGTGTCCCCATATCCCCTCCCTCTTAAGCCTCCCTCCCATCGTCTCTATCCCATCCCTCTAGGTCATCGCAAAGCACCGAGCTGATCTCCCTGTGCTATGGTGCTGCTTCCCACTAGCTATCTATTTTACATTCGGTAGTGTATATATGTTGATGCTACTCTCACTTCATCCCAGCTTTGTCCTCCCACCCCATGTCCTCAAGTCCATTTTCTATGTCTACCTCTTCATTCCTGCCCTGCAACTAGGTTCATCAGTACCTTTTTTTTTTTTTTTAGATTCCATATATATGCGTTAGCATATGGTATTTGTTTTTCTCTTTCTGACTTACTTCACTCTGTATGACAGACTCTAGGTCCATCCACCTCATTACAAATAACTCACTTTCGTTTCTTTCTATGGCTGAGTAATATTCCATTGTATATATGTGCCACATATTCCTTATCCATTCATCTGTCAATGGACATTTAGGTTGGTTCCATGTTCTGGCTATTGTAAATAGTGCTGCAGTGAACATTGTGGTACATGTCTCTTTTTGAATTATGGCTTTCTCGGGGTATATGCCCAGTAGTGGGATTGCTAGGTCATATGGTAGTTCTATTTTTAGTTTTTTAAGGAACCTCCATACAGTTTTCTCTAGTGGTTGTATCAATTTACATTCCCACCAACAGTACAGGAGGGTTCCATTTTCACTACACCCTTTCCAGCATTTATTGTTTCTAGATTTTTTGATAATGGCCATTCTGACCGGCATGACATGATACCTCATTGTTGTTTTGATTTGCATTTCTTTAATAATTAGTGATATTGAGCATATTTTCATGTGCCTCTTGGCCATCTGTATGTCTTCCTTGTTGAAATGTCTATTTAGGTCTTCTGCCCATTTTTTAACTGGATTGCTTGTTTTTTTGATGTTGAGCTCCATGAGCTGTTTGTATATTTTGGAGATTAATCCCTTATCTGTTGTTTCATTTGCAAATATTTTCTCCCATTCTGAGGGTTGTCTTTTTGTCTTGTTTGTGGTTTCCTTTGAGATGCAAAAGCTTTTAAGTTTAACTGTCTCATTTTTTTATTTTTATTTTTCCATTACTCTAGGAGGTGGGTCAAAAAAATCTTGCTGTGGTTTATGTCAAAGAATGTTTTTCCTATGTTTTTCTTTAAAAGTTTTATAGTGTCTCGTCTTACATTTAAGTCTTTAATCCATTTGCAGTTTATTTTTGTTTATGGTGTTAGGTAGTGTTCTAGTTTCATTCTTTTACATGTAGCTGTCCAGTTTTCCCAGCACCACTTATTGAAGAGGCTGTCTCTTCTGCACTGTGTACTCTTGCCTCCTTTGTGGTAAATTAGGTGACCATATGTGCGTAGGTTTATCTCTGGGCATTCTATCCTGTACCATTGATCTATATTGCTGTTTTTGTGGCAGTACCATACTGTCTTGATTACTGTAGCTTTGTGGTATAGTTTAAGTCAGGGAGCTGGATTCCTCCAACTCTGTTTTTCTTTCTCAAGATTGCTTTGGCTATTCAGGGTCTTTTATGTTTCCATATGAATTGTAAAATTTTTTGCTCTAATTCTGTGAAAAAAGCTATTGGTAATTTGATAGGGATTGCATTGAATCTATAGATTGCTTTGGGTAGTATATTCATTTTCACAACATAGATTCTTCCAATCCAGGAACATGGTATATTTCTCCAACAGTTTATGTCGTTTTTGATTTCTTTCCTCAGTGTTTTATAGTTTTCTGAGTACAAATTTTTCGCCTTCTTAGGCAGGTTTATTCCTATGTATTTTATTTTTTTTGTTGCAGTGGTAAATGGAAGTGTTTCCTTAATTTCTCTTTCAGATTTTTCCTCATTAGTGTATAGGAATTCAAGAGATTTCTGTGCATTAATTTTGTATCCTGCAACCTTGCCAAATCCACTGATTAGTTCTAGTAGTTTTCTGGTGGCATCTTTAGGATTTTCTATGTATAGTATCATGTCATTGGCAAACAGTGACAGTTTTACTTCTTCTTTTCAAATTTGTATTCCTTTTATTTCTTTTCCTTCTCTGATTGCTGTGGCCAGGACTTCCAAAACTATGTTGAATAAGAGTGACGGGAGTGGACATCCTTGCCTTGTTCCTGATCTTAGTGGAAGTGCTTTCAGTTTTTCACCATTCAGTATGATGCTTGCTATGGGTTTGTCATATATGGCCTTTAGAATGTTGAGGTAGGTTCTCTCTATGCCCATTTTCTGGAGAGTTTTTATCATAAATGGGTGTTGAATTTTGTCAAAAGCTTTTTCTGATTCTATTGAGATGATCATGTGGTTTTTATTCCTTAGTTTGTTATTGTGGTGTATCACATTGATTGATTTGCATATATTGAAGAATACTTGCATCCCTGGGATAAATCCCACTTGATCATGGTGTATGATCCTTTTAGTATGCTGTTGGATTCTGTTTGCTAGTATTTTGTTGAGGATTTTTGCATCTGTGTTCATCAGTGATATTGGTCTATAATTTTCTTTTTTTGTGATATCTTTTTCTGGTTTTGGTATCAGGGAGATGGTGGCTTTGTAGAATGAATTTGAGAGTGTTTCTCCCTCTGCAATTTTTTGGAAGAGTTTGAGAAGGATCGGTGTTAGCTCTTCTCTAAATGTTTGGTAGAATTCGCCTATGAAGCCATCTGGTCCTGGACTTATGTTTTTTGGAAGATTTTTAATTGCAGCTTCAATTTCATTACTTGTGATAGGTCTGTCTATATTTTCTAATTCTTCCTGGTTCAGTCTTGGAAAATTGAACTTTTCCAAGAATTTGTCCATTTCATCATGGTTGTCCATTTTATTGGCATATAGTTGTGTGTAGTAGTCTCTTATAATCCTTTGTATTTCTGCAGTGTCAGTTGTAATTTCTCCTTTTTCATTTCTAATTTTATTGATTTGCATCCTCTCCCTTTTTTTCTTGATGAGTCTGGCTAAGGGTTTATCAATTTTGTTTATCTTCTCAAAGAACCAGCTTTTAGTTTTATTGATATTTGCAATTGCTTTCTTCTTTTCTATTTCATTTATTTCTGCTCTGATCTTTATGATTTCTTTCCTTCTACTGATTTTGGGTTTTCTTTGTTCTTCTTTCCCTAGTTGTTTTTTGGGGTTTTTTTTTATAAGTTGTTGGGGGTAGGAGTTTATTAATTTATTTTATTTATTTTTGCTGTGTTGGGTCTTCGTTTCTGTGCGAGGGCTTTCTCTAGTTGTGGCAAGCGGGGGCCACTCTTCATTGTGGTGCACAGGCCTCTCACTATCGCAGCCTCTCTTGTTGTGGAGCACAGGTTCCAGACGCGCAGGCTCAGTAGTTGTGGCTCACGGGCCTAGTTGCTCCACGGCATGTGGGATCCTCCCAGACCAGGGCTCAAACCCATGTCCCCTGCATTAGCGGGCAGATTCTCAACCACTGCGCCACCAGGGAAGCCCTCTCTAGTTGTTTTAAGTGTAGGGTTAGATTGTTTATTTGAGATTTTTCTTGTTTCTTGAGGTAAGATTGTATTGCTATAAACTTCCCTCTTAGAACTGCTTTTGCTGCATCCCAAAGGTTTTGGATCATTATGTTTTCGTTGTCATTTGTTTCTATGTATTTTTTAATTTCTTCTTTGATTTCTTCAGTGACCTCTTGATTGTTTAGTAGCACACTGTTTAGCTTCCATGTTTTTGTGTTTTTTACAGTTTTTTTCCTGTAACTGATTTCCAATTTCACAGCATTGTGGTCAGAAAAGATGATTGATACGATTTAAATTTTCTGAGGCTTGATGTGTGACCCAAGATTTGATCTATCCTGGAGAATGTTCCATGTGCCATTGAGAAGAAAGTGTATTCTGCCACTTTTGGGTGGAATGTTCTATAAATATCAATTAGATCTATCTGGTCCATTGTGTCATTTAAAGCTTGTGTTTCCTTATTTATTTTCATTTTGGATGATCTGTCCATTGGTGTCAGTGGGGTGTTAAAGTTCCCTAGTATTATTGTGTTACTGTCCATTTCTCCTTTCATGGCTATTAGCATTTGCCTTATGTATTGAGGTGCTCCTATGTTGGGTGCATAAACATTTATAATTGTTATATCTTCTTCTTGGATTGATCCTTTGATCATTATGTAGTGTCCCTCCTTATCTCTTGTAACAGTCTTTATTTGAAAGTCTATTTTATCTGATACGAGTATTGCTACTCCAGCTTTCTTTGGATTTCCATTTGCATGGAATATCTTTTTCTATCCCCTCACTTTCAGTCTGTATGTGTCCCTAAGTCTGAAGTTGGTCTCTCATAGACAGCATATATATTGGTCTTGTCTTTGTATCCATTCAGCCAGTCTGTGTCTTTTGATTGGGGCATTTAATCCATTTACATTCAAGGTTATTATCAATATGTATGTTCCTATTGCCATTTTCTTAATTGTTTTTGAGTTTGTTATTGTAGGTCTTTTCCTTCTCTTGTGTTTCCTGCCTAGAGACGTTCCTTTAGCATTTGTTGTAAAGCTGGTTTTGTGGTGCTGAATTCTCTTAGCTTTTGCTTGTCTGAAAAGCTTTTGACTTCTCCATCTAATCTGAATGAGATCCTTGCTGGGTAGAGTAATCTTGGTTGTAGGTTTTTCCCTTTCATCACTTTAAGTATATCCTGCCACTCCCTTCTGGCCTGCAGAGTTTCCACTGATAACCTTATGGGGATTCCTTTGTATGTTATTTTTTTGTTTTTCCCTTGCTGCTTTTAATACTTTTTCTTTGAATTTAATTTTTGTTACTTTGATTAATATGTGTCTTGGTGTGTTTTTCCTAGGGTTTATCCTGTATAGGACTCTCTGTTCTTCCTGGACTTGATTGACTATTTCCTTTCCCATGTTAGGGAAGTTTTCAACTATAATTTCTTCAAATATTTTCTCAGATCCTTTCTTTTTCTGTTCTTATTCTGCGACCCCTATAATTTGAATGTTGGTGCGTTTAATGTTGTCCCAGAGGTCTCTGAGATTGTCTTCAATTCTCTTCATTCTTTGTTTTTTATTCTGCTCTCAGCAGTTATTTCCACCATTTTGTCTTGCAGCTCACTTATCCATTCTTTTGCCTCAGTTATTCTGTTATTGATGCCTTCTAGCCTATTTTTCATTTCAGTTATTGTGTTGTTCATCTCTGTTTGTTTGCTCTTTAGTTCTTCTAGATCTTTTTAAAATATTTCTTGTATTTTCTCAATCCACACCTCCATTCTGTTTCTGAGATTCTAGATCATCTTTACTCTCATTACTCTGAATTCTTTTTCAGGTAGATTGCCTACTTCCTCTTCATTTATTTGGTCTTGTAGGTTTTCACCTTGCTCCTTCATCTGCGATATATTTTTTTGCCATCTCATTTTTTTTTTAATGAGTGGGATTGTGTTCCTGTCTTACTGGTTGTTTGGCCTGAGGCTTCCAACACTGGAGTTTGCAAGCTATTGGGTAGAGCTGGGTCTTGATGCTGAGATGAGGAACTCCATGAAACCTCACTCCAGTGAATATTCCCTGGGGTCTAAGATTCTCTGTTAGTTCAGTGATTCAGACTCGGAGCTCCCATGGCAGGAGCTTTGGCCCGCCCCCGTGTTTGTGAACGAAGATCCCACAAGCCACCTAGGGAGGCAAAATAAATAAATAGCAAAATAAAAAATAAAATTAGACTAGGAAACTAACAGATATGTTAGGAAAAATATAAAAATAAAAATATAGATGAATCAACAACTGGAAGGTACATTAGTACCAAAATAGTAAAAAAGAGGAAGAGGGAAAAGAAAAAAAAACAAAAAAAGGGCGGGGGGGGCGGTCCTTGGCTGTGGAGGGCGGAGCCTAAGCAAGGGTGAGGTTTGGGCAGTGAGTGGGGCCAATGCTCAGAATCCACAGGGCTGTGGGGGTGTGGGGGGTGGGGCTTAGGCTTAAGGAACAGAAGGGGCCCAGGTGTGCCCCTCACCCCTGGTCTCAGAGGGCAGGGGACCTCACCTGGGAGCTCAGCAGGCTTCCTGGGCTCAAGTGGGCGGGGCAAACGACCTCCTCTCCTCTCCTGCTCTTCTGGCCTGGGACGGCCCCTCCCGCCTGCCTCTCCTGATCTCCCTGGCCTCAGGGGTGCCGATCCTGTCTGGCCTCCACTTCTCCTCCCCCCTCAGTCCGCCTACGTCCTACCGGTTCACTTTGGGGTTCCTCCCGTCTCCTTGGGCATCAAAGTCCCCCACCAGCGGCTAGCAGGAGCCCTAGTTCTGGGGTGACGCTAACTCCACTCTTCCTACACTGCCATCTTGACTCCGCTTTGGAAGTGATTTTCTACAAATAAATTGAGCCCTCTACAGAGCATAGTTCTCTCCAAGAAACTCTTCTAACATTTTCATAAAATGATCATTATTCAATTACTACATGTTTGTCACTCTTGCACTTGTTTAAAATAAAGTGCCTTTCCTCCAGAGCCTTATGTAATTCCTTTGCTAGTAACTTTGTACCTTTCCTGATTGCTTAATTTAAATGTAAGAAACTCTAAAAATTCTTAACCATGGGACATGGATATAGCGCTGATCAGAGCTTTGCTCTCAGTAGTTAAATCAGCATTGAGTCTGGACTGCCAAATGGATTAGGAATAGAACAGATTTTAATGGCTAAAGTCACAGCTAGCTATGTAGACCTTTTGATTTCAGCACTTTAACACACAAGTTCCTCTTGTTATCCAAATTCACTCTCCGAACTCTCTGAACACAGGAACTGAATTCATTTGGATCACAAGGAATAATTTTATAATGAATAAAACATGCCCCCCAAAGTTCTTTGTCCTTAGAAGTCTCACCCAAGGAACCAAGAAACGATACTGACCGATGTTATTCATTCCATAAGAAAACAGAGATCAACATTTCCTCTACAGGATCTTTTTGTGCCTCTTTAACATGTCTTGAAAACAAAGAATCATTTGGCTCTGAAGTGAGAAAAGAAGACATCTATACCAATGGCATTTAAAAATAGTGTATCTAGAAATGCAGCTAAAATTAAGGACTATAGCAGAAAACCATGTACATATATGAGATTCAAAAGTTGAGCATATCACCAGTACAAAGAGGAGGTTTTAGCAATTAGATGTATGTTTAGTGATGAATGATTGTAAGAAAAAAATATTGCAAGCTATGAAGACATGGTTAATTTGAAGAAGTCTTGGGCTTCCCTGGTGGCACAGTGGTTAAGAATCTGCCTGCCAATGCAGGGGACACGGGTTCAAGCCCTGGTCCGGGAAGATCCCACATGCCGCGGAGTGGCTGAAAAGAAGTCTCTACTCAGCCTTACCTAGTGGAGGGGAAAACAATTAGTATTCAAAACCTTAACTAACTGTCTTCCCTTTTGTCTGCTAAGATTGTCGTGGGGAGGCACAATTTATATCCATGAATTATAATATGAGTGATTCTATCTCTATACCACACCCATGCACTTGCGGACAGTAACAGGAAGAGAAAACCCAGCCTAGGGTTTAGGAAAGACATCATTGAGTCCTTAGCTAAGTATTAGCATCCTGCAGCTGAGTTTGGGGGCAGTGGAGTGAGCTGCATAGTAAAGCAAAAGGGATTTTAAGTTGTTGAGGTACAGTGGTATGGGGGTCAGAAGGGAGGAGTCCTAGAAATCACCAAGGGAATTTTGAAGAACAAGAGAATCTGATTCCGTTTTGTTATGGGGGGATAGAACTGCAGCATAATCCTCCTTGCCCCTTTCTCCAAAACTTTATACGTCTGATTCTACAAATGACTTTTTTTCTCTCGTGGAGGATAATAGGAATCAAGAAAAACATGACTGAGTCACATGTCGAGGTCATTATTGAGGCAGAAAAGTAACAGCAAAAGGCAGTATTCCCCCTAAACTTGGGCCAGATGGACCCGGCCCCAGACTCCAAGCCCCAGTCTAAAGCAGTGCTATTCATACTGCAGTGGGAATGGAGTCCCCAGTGGGGCTTGTTAGGTGTTCAGGGAGGGCTGAGATTCTACAGTTCCAACAAGCTTCTGGGTAATATTGATGCTGCTGGTCTGAGGACCACGCCACCCCCTTCCCAGACCATGCTCTGATACCCTGCCCAAAGGACCCCAGCCCATGTACAGGACTTGCACTAGCTTTATTCCTGGATCCATCCTCCTAATGACAGCCCATGTTGCTGGTGTGCATGCCACTAGGACTAAGGTTTGCCCCAAGGAGTGGCTATTTGAGGGCAAGTGGACAGAACTTAGACATGCTGGGATGTCCACGGCTGCGCATGAGACCTCTCGTGGTGTGAGATGGTGGAGGAGGGGGCACGGAAGAAAATAGGAGGGTGGAGGGGGTTGTTGATTGGCAGGGTCCAGTTCTCCCCACACTGCCAATTTCCAGGGGTAGACCAGAAGTCCAAGAATTCTAAATTTCAACCTGGTCTTCTATGTTGTTGAAGGCATATTCATCAAGGTAGGAGGACAGTACAAAATTTTATTTTTAATAAATTTATTTATTTTATTTATTTATTTTTGGCTGTGTTGGGTCTTCGTTGCTGCACGCTGGGTTCCTCTAGTTGCAGTGAGCAGGGGCTACTCTTCGTTGTGGTGCGCGGGCTTCTCATTGCAGTGGCTTCTCTTGTTGCGGAGCACGGGCTCTAGGCATGCGGGCTTCAGTATTCGTGGCTCATGGGCTCTAGAATGCAGGCTCAGTAGTTGTGGCTCACAGGCTTAGCTGCTCCACGGCATGTGGGATCTTCCGGACCAGGGCTCGAACCCGTGTCCCCTGCATGGGCAGGCGCTTCTCAACCACTGCACCACCAGGGAAGCCCCAGAGGACAGAACAAATTTTATTTAATAGTTTGTTAAATATCTAGACAACTGTTAGGTGAGCTTCCCTTCTTATTTCTGCCCTGCCCTGGGCTTTGTAAATATTAGGGGCAGGTCCCTACAAAGGTACATGCCTCAAGCCAGAACAAGAGTTGTGTGGGAGCTGGATCCAGCCAGAGTGAAATTTCACCAGAAATGTGCAGAAATCCTGCAAGGATGTGCCTTGGGAGGCTTGAGCTAACATCTGGGTTACATTTAAGTGTTTGGAAGTTATCAAAATATGATAAGGCTCTCCTGGATAAAAAGTTGGCCTCATTCCCAGAAAACTTACAACGACCTTCGAGAGCTTGTAAACAAAGGCAAGCAATACATTAGCCAGTTTATTTCACATGTTGAAGCATGAGAGGAGACAGTGAACAATCAAGCAAATTAATCTCTAAAACATTGAAGGTATTGTATCTTTTTTAGTTTTCCAGCTAATAGAGAAATGGCAAAAGCTAGAGAGAATTACCGAATATATTTCAGTGGTTCCATACATGAACTTTCAATGTGAAGGGTTACAATAAGATTATAAAACAACACTCACACTTCTGTGTACACAGAAGACCAGAGTGCTAATATTCTTTTCTTCACGAGGCCGTAGGAAGTCCCGACCAGTCAATTCAGAAAACTTGCTTTTTTTTTTTAACTTTTAAAAAAAAATTTTTTAATTTTATATTGGAGTGTAGTTGATTCACATGTTGTGTAAGTTTCAGGTGTACAACAAAGTTATTTAGTTATACATTTTCATACATATTCATATATAGAACGCACTTGCTGTTAATACCCTTCAGATTTTCTTTCTCATTGCCTAAATTCTGTGGCTATTAGAGACCAAGATCAGCCAGGTTGGTTAGGGGCAGCATGAAGTGTAAAGAGTGTTGGCCCAGGAATCACAGACCCCTGGATTTTAGTCTCAACTCTAGCCTCTAACAAGCTGTGTGACCTGGGGAAGCCGTTAGACCTCTCTGTGACTCGTCTTTAACATAACTACGAGGGCTTCAGCACACACATTCTAGGGTATTGATGGATATAGTATCTATTTTCCCTCTTAAAGTACTGCTGTTGATGGTATTATTTTCTACCACTGGAAGAACCAACATATCACAAAGAATGAAAGAGGAGACATATATCAAATCTCATTTTTACTGGTGAGAATACTGAGGCTAAAGTTCAAAAAGAATCTGTATCAGTTAAGGGTCACTTAAGGAGAAATGGGGAATTTCCTGACTTGCAATTATGAAGTCTGTGGCTAGGCAAGGTTTTCAGGTGGACATCTTCCCAGGTTCAAATTCAATGAAAGGAAATTGGAGGACCACTCAGTCACTCAATCTGCATTCTAGGATCTTGTTTTAATTTCCCAAGAATTCCTTGAGGTAAGTATTATTATTTTCCTTATTAAATGAAAGTATCTATTTCATGGAGCTGTGAATTTAAAAGAAAACCATGCATAAAAAAAGTCCTCTGCACAATCCCTGGCACAGAGTAAGAACAAGAAATGCCAGCGATTTCATATATATTTACTTATTTCGTATTTTACTATACATAATGGATTACATATATTTTATTATCTACACTAGAGGGTTTTAAATTGTGCTCTAAGGAAATAAAAAATTTCACTAACAATGAAATAGTTGGCAGCGATAATGAGGATTACTAAGTGAGGAGCTCATTTCTTGATTTTTTTAAAACGTATTTTATATATTTGTATGTTCCATGTAAGACTTTGCTTGAAAAATGTGTTTCACTGCTAAAAATAGATTCAAAAACCTCTGACGTATTCCAAGCCATGAATTTTACTGATGATAAAACTGAAGCACAGAGAGCTGAAAGTCTTAAATTCTCATCTTTGAACATCTTAATACATCTGTTAGGATGTACCCGGTTGCAAATACGTAACAGAAAATCCATGTTAAGCAGTCTAAATAATAAAGGGAAACAATCAGTCACATAACTAGCAGGAAGGCCCATCAAATAAGTAGGGCCTATTTCAGGGTTGATTTGATTCCACAGCTCAAGTGGCATCACCACTGTCTGCTTGTCTTATTTGCTTTTGCTTGTTGGCTTTATCTTGCACCTGGCTTCCCTCATGCATGCAAAATGGCTTCAACTGTTCCACATGTGAAGACCACCCAGGCCATTCAGAAAGAATGTTTGCATTCCAAGTGGGAACTCTGATCTTTCACACTCATTGGACTAGTTGGGGTCATGTGACTACCTCTGAACCAATCACTATGTCCTGGGGGATTGAACATACCATTCAAGGTGCACTCTTGAAGTTGACTGGAATGCTGTTCACCTTTCTCCAAAGACGGGGCTCTCCAAAGATGGGGTATATGCTCAAACAAAAAGCTGGATACCAAGACTTCCCTGGTGGTGCAGTGGTTAAGTATCTGCCTGCCAATGTAGGGGACATGGGTTCGATCCCTGGTCCGGGAAGATCCCACATGCTGCAGAGCAGCTAAGCCTGTGCACCACAGCTGCTGAGCTCGTGTGTCACAACTACTGAAGCCTGTGCAGCTAGAGCCCATGCTCTGAAACAAGAGAAGTCACCGTAATGAGAAGCCCATGCACCACAACAAAGAGTAGCTCTCTCTCACTGCAACTAGAGAAAGCCCGTGCGCAGCAACAAAGACCCAATGCAGCCAAAAATAAATAAATTTTTTTTAAAAAGAAAAATAAATGGTTTGACCAAAAAAAAAAAAAAAAAGACATGGATACCATTAGGAAGAGAGGAATAGGAAACAGGTGCTCGATAAGAAAGCAACAAAGTGCCTTTAACTGTGTGACTCTAAGTTACTTCCCTTCTCTCTCTCTTTTTTTTTTTTTTTTTTTTCCTTTTTTGGGCCATGCTGCGAGAATTGTGGAATCTTAGTTTCCCGATCAGGGATGGAACCCGAGCTCTCTGCAGTGAAAGCTCGGGGTCCTAACCACTGTACCGCCAGGGAACTACCCCCTTTCTCTTATAAAATAAGGTGTTGGATTTGATCAGTGATCTCAAATGTTAATATGCATAAAAATAGCCCAAGTTACTCATGAAAAACTGTTAATTCAAAAATCCCATGCTAGGCAGTTCACAATTTTTAATAAGCACTGTAGATGACTGATGTGGGTGGTCCCCAGACCTCACATAGAGAGACACCAGATGAAATCAAGGCTACTCAAAGTGAGGGCCAAGGACGTGTGCCAGTTCATGAGCTATGACTGCTCTGGGATGAGATAAGAAGATTGCCCCAGAAGGCAAATCAACTGAACTCAGCTGTGACACTCAGCACTCTAATTCAGCTATATTCTTTTTTTTTTTTGAGTACCTATTATGTGCCATAACAATTCCTGGTACTTATGGTGCATCAGTAAAAAAATAAAAATAAAAAAAGTAAAAGAAACAAACACCCCACAACAAAAACAAAAAACTATGCTCTTGCAAAGTTTGTTCTAGTAAACCTAAACTAACCCAGTTTCCCAGCATTATAGGTACAGAGAATAACAAACAATGAGTTGGAGGCAGGAAATATAGCAGAATGATGTGGAGTCTATTTTAGTTGGAGTACAGCTTTTTTTTTTTTTTAATGTTAAGACTTTCTTGAGGAAAGAAGCAGTTCACTGATAACTGGACAGCAGTAGAATTTCATTCTCCAATTATAATGGATATCAAAGCATCTCTATAGAAGCTGACAACCAGGGAATAGAGAAGGTGTATCACACTGGGACATATAGGGATCCAATCCATGGGTGTCCACAAGGTATTAGATGCTGCAAAGTATAGCACTTCAAGCAGCAGCAGGGAAAGCATGAGTGCAGGAACATTTTACATGGCCTCAGGGACCTTTCATCCTCATTATGCCACTGTTACCAAACAGACAATGTTTCAGCTTCCTTAATGTGAAGCTCTGGGATTAAGCAGCTGATTCACAAGGAACCTAAATTCAGAAGTGGCCCCATGATATGCAACAGGTCAAGGTCGTACTAATCCTTGTTTTATTTAGCTTTCTTGTTGGCACACATCCTATGTGACAAATTGTGTATCCTTCCACTTGTATATTCCTCTGGGGCACGTTAAATTACAAAACATTATTCAGGGGTAATATTTCAAAAGTTCTGTTGAAATGAGGTAAAGGGTCTTACGTCTAGAAAATTAGATTCACCAATTTCAATATCCTTATATTTTAGATTAAACATACATATTCTTTATATTAGAGAAGCAGTATAAGGAATATAAAAATCCCAGACTCTTCAGATAAATATATTTGAGTTCCAGTCCCAGCCCTGTCCCTTCAACTTTTTTTTTTTTTTATAAATGTGAGTAATATTTGTACCCACTTCCTAGGGTTATTGTGAGAACTATAGGAGTAATTCATCTAAAGCACTTAGCACAATGCCTAGCACTTAATAAATTAAATTAAATTACATAAACCAAATAAAATCAGCAAATTAAGATGTAGCAGGGTACTGGTAGCAGTAAAGATCGAGGTTAGTGTAGGAGACATACTTTTATGCTAATTCTGGTAACCGTATTCCAGTTTTTCTCAGAGGAATCACCTACATCCTGCCCTTCCCCCCATACATGCTGTAGGATGAGTTGAAGCCATCCCCAGCTCCAGGACGACATAAGACTAAAGCCTAAGCAATCAGGTCTTTGTATTCCACTGGCATAGTGATGGCTTTAGGGATGGGAACATGACCCAGTCATAGCCAATGCAACACAATGACAGTTTTGCTGGGAAAGTTGAAAGAAAGAAGCCTAACCTTATTCTGTTGCACTTGAAGCTTGAAGAAGGTGCCCTGTAGCTTCTGGCCATCATCTTGCCCCAGATGTGGGGGTGAGGTGGGGGTGGGGGAGTGGATAGGGGTTAGGGGGCAGGGAAGCCAACACAGAGGAAAGCAGACACAGTGATGGCAAGAAACAGTCTTTTTTTTTTTTTTAAGAAACAGTCTTGATGACATAATTGGATGCCTAATTCACCTGTGCTAAAATTATGATTAAATGAGACAATAAGTTCCCTTATTGGCTTACATTATTTTTGCAGTCAAAAGAGCCTAAACTCAAATACCCAGAAATGCATATTTTAAGATATTTGTGTTGGGAAATAGACAGACAACTCATTTTCTGGGCTAGCATATAAATAAATTAGAAGGGGGAAAAGCATAGGATCATTTCAATGGATGCAAAAAAAGGGACTTGATAAAATTCAATATCCATTAATGATTTTTTAAAAAATAATAAAGAACTCTTAAAAAACTAGGAATAGAAGAAATCTTCCTTATTCTGATAAAAGGTAGCAGGGGGGAAAAAGGCAAATAATCAACTGAGTGAATCAGTGACATCTTTCCCCTGGAGGTTGGAAACAAGACAAAGACAGTTCCTATCATAACCTCTACTTAACATTGTTGGGTATGCTGGAGGCCCTAGATGGTGCAATAAAGGAAGAAAAGAAATACAAGATACAGCAATTGAAAAAAAAGAAAGAAAATGTCATTTTCAGATTATACAATAATGGGAAAACAATCCAAAATAATCTACTTATACATTATTAGGGCAGTAAGAGATTTTAGCAAGGTTGCTAGGATACAAAGTACATACAGAAAAATCAACAGCATTTCTATACCCCTCAAAAAATTAGAAAATGAAATTTGAAAAGTGATGTTATAGACAATAGCATCAATAATATTGAGTACCTAGAAATAAGTTGTTTTTAAAAAGTGTAAGACTTCTACAGGAAAAATGATAAAGTTATACTGAGGTACATTGAAGAAGATCTGATGAAATGGGAAGTTATACCATATTCATTGACTGAAACTTTCAACAGAATTTGGGTGGTTTGTGTTGTTTTGTTTTTAGAACTTGACAAGCTAATTTTTTTTTAAATTAATTAATTTATTTTTGTCTGCGTTGGGTCTTTGTTGCTACGTGCAGGCTTCCTTTAGTTGTGGCGAGCGGGGGCTACTTTTCACTGCGGTGCATGGGCTTGTCATTGCGGTGGCTTCTCCTGTTGCAGAGCATGGGCTGTAGGCATGCAAGCTTAAGTAGCTGTGGCTCGCGGGCTCTAGAGCTCAGGCTCAGTAGTTGTGGCACATGGGCTTAGTTGCTCCATGGCATGTGGTATCTTCCAGGACCAGGGCTCGAACCGATGTCCCCTACATTGGCAGGTGGATTCTTAACCACTGAGCCACCAGGGAAGCCTTGACAAGCTAATTTTAAAACATGTGTGATGATGCAAAGGGCCAAAAATCTCCAAGACAATCTTAAATCTTAAAAATGACAGGGGATTTGCTTCAACAGATACCAAGATATTTTGATATCAAAGCTATGATAATTAAAACAGTGTGGAATTGATACAGTAATAGACAAAGAAACCAATAGATAAGAAAAGGATATCCTAAAAAATGGACCCACGTATACGTGGACCTTGATTTAGACAGAAGTGGCAGTACAGGGCATGGAAAAAGGACAGTATGTTTAATAATGATGCTGAGACACCTACCTATATATGTGGGAAAAAATGAAATTGACCTGAAAGATGCTGACCTCACTGGTATGCAGAAAAATGCAATTTAAAAATCACAAGGAGGGCTTCCCTGGTGGTGCAGTGGTTGGGAGTCTGCCTGCCAGTTCCGGGGACATGGGTTCGAGCCCTGGTCCAGGAGGATCCCACATGCCGGGGAGCAACTGGGCCCATGCACCACAACTACTGAGCCTGAACTCTGGAGCCCTCGAGCCACAACTAGTGAAGCCCACACACTGCAACTACTGGAGCCCACACACCTAGAGCCCATGCTCTGCAACGGGAGAGGCCACAGCATTGAGACATCTGTGCGCCATGACAAGGGGTGGACCCCACTTATCGCAACTAAAAACAAAACCCACAAGCAGCAACGAAGACCCAACACAGCCAAAAATAAATAAATAAATTTTTAAAAATCACAAGGAGATACTACTACATACTCATCAGAATGTCTGACATGTAAACATCTATTATAAATACCAAGTGCTTGTGAGGGAGTGAAGTAACAGGTATTTTCCTGCACTTTGATGGGAGTGTGAATTGGTTTAATTACATTGCAAAACAGACTAGCATGATCCATTAAAGGGCAAGAAATGCATACCCTATGACCAAACCATTCAATTCCACTCCAGGAATGTGTCTATGTTCACAAGCATCCAGCAACAGTAGAATAGATGGGGTTTTTTTAAAGTGTGACATATTCCTATAATGGAATATGATGTATCAATGACAATGAACAAACATTACCTACCTACCACACGAGTGGTGTTCAAAACAGTCAAGAAGCAAGACAACAAAAATGCATGCTGTAAAATTAGATTTTAAAGTTGAAAAGAGGCAAAACAAAACATATTGTTTAGCAGGTTTACAAAGGTGGTAAAATTATAAAGAAAAGCAAGGAAGGGATTACTATAAAAGTCAGAAGAAGCATGATGGAGAAAGTGGGGTCTGGGGATTGTCAATATTCTATTGGTTCTGTCCAGCAAGACTTCCTGGGTTGAGGGTGATTCTCTATATCTTAGCTGTCCAATACCCTAGCTATTAGTCACGTGTTGCTATTCAGCATTTGAAATGTGGCTAGTGTGACCAAGAGCTGAATTTTAATTTTATTTCATTTTAGAATTTAAATTTATTTCATTTAAAATTTAAATAGACACAAGCAGCCAGTAGTTACTCTTTTGGACAGTGAGGTATCACGTTTGCATCAAAGTTCCAATGGGAAACAGAGGGCTTACTCAAAACAAGGTAATTTGAGGAGGGCTCATTTAAAAGACAATAATTACAAAGGTGCAGGTGTAGGGGAAGCACAGGAGATCGTTTTGCAACCCAGAGCTAGTGGCATCCAGGCTGTTACCAACCCTGAGCCTGAAGGGACAAGGGGAGGGCGTGGTCTCTGGAATTGGAAGGACAGAAAATCAAGTAGATTCTGCCAAGTTACGAGGAGTGGAAAGACCCAGCCAGCCTGAGATGACCTCATATTAGGAGTTAAACCAGAGCCATGAAATGCAACTGTGGTTTGTTTTTAAAGATGTGTGGATCAGTTAGGAATGCTTTGGCTGACGGTGAGAGACAACTGGTTAACAGTGGTTTAACAAACAGAGATTGTATTTCACACATTTAGACAAAAATCTGGACATAAGCAGCTGCTGGTGATGGTTCAGTGGCTCAGTAATTTCTGGACTGGCATCTCTGCAGTTCTTCTGGCCTTTTTCTTCCCGTCACAAATGACTGAAACAGCTCCAGGTATCATGTTGAAGGCACTTGGTGAGGGGAAAGAGGAGGTGTTGGAGGGCACAAGCATTAACCTTTTGCTTTTATCAGAAAGGCAAAAGCTTTCTTTCCAAACCCCCAACAGACTACCACCTACATCTTATTGGCTAACGCTGTGCCACTTGGCCACCCCTGGATGGAAGGAGGCTGGGAACAGGAGTATTTAGCTTTTGCAACCTTTATAGGGAAGTTGACAGGGGATAAGGGAATTGGAAACAGCTGTTAGCTCAGCCAGCTGAGCTCTTAATACCTGAAATATGTCCCCTGCAATGTCCAAAATGCCTACCACGAGAATGAGACTTCTTTGGCTGTAGGAATAATTTCTAGATGACTTCTGTTTGTACGTACACGTTGCCTGGAAGGGTGACATATCATCAACATACTTGTGCCCTTTATCCTATTAGCATTACTTTGTTTCTGAAGATTTGCTAGGAGTTGCTGAGTATGCCACCAAGTGGTAAGACGCAGAAAAGTAGTCTTTAACATAGGAGAAATCTATCGGGAAAACTCTAGACACTGAGAATGGACTGTTAGTGTCAATAATCAGGTGAAGGCACTAAATCTAGCAAGTGGGGCAAGTAGGGCAGGAGGCACTGAGAGAGAAAATTCACCCACTGCTCTTTGCCCAGGGTCACTCTCAAAGCCAACTCCCGCAGAGCAAGGCAGATTCCTCTCTAGTATGTGCCATTAAAGCTGACCCACTGCTCCCTTCAGGCTGCTGAGAATCAATGAGTCATGAAAAATGGACATCATGAATATGTGTTGACAGGGAGACACAGACCTAGATTTGTTTCTTAATGGTAGGGTGTGCATGAGGAGGGCAGACTGTAGAGCTGGGCTCCCAGGGACCAAATCTGGCTCTATTAGCTCCGTGACTTAATCATAGGGTGGGACTTCCCTGGTGGCACAGTGGTTAAGAATCCGCCTGCCAAAGCAGGGGACACAGGTTCGAGCCCTGGTCCGGGAAGATCCCACATGCCACAGAGCAACTAAACCTGTGCGCCACAACTACTGAGCCTGTGCTCTAGAGCCCGTGAGCCACAACTACTGAGCCTGCATGCTGCAACTACTAAAGCCCGTGTGCCTAGAGTCCATGCTCCACAAAAAGAAAAGCCACCACAGTAAGAAGCTGCGCACTGCAACGAAGAGTAGCCCCCACTTGCTGCAACTAGAGAAAGCCCGCATGCAGCAGTGAGGACCCAATACAGTCAAAAATAAATAAACTAAATAAATTTTTTAAAATCATAGGGTGGCCATGAGGATTAAACAGTTAATACATGCAACTTACTTGAAATCATACATGGTGTACAGTAAGTGCTGTATATGAGCTGGCTTCAAAAAAAATAAAGCCTTTCTCCTCTGATCCTATTGGTATGATGCTTTAATATGTGCATGTTTTTTCTAAAGTCTTTTTTCTTATTATAAGAGCAACATAGGTTTACTCCAGAGAACTCAGAAAAGACAGACAAAAAAAAGGAACTTTTGAAATCGATAATTTCCTTCCTCTAGAGAAACCACTACTAATTATATTTGATCCATCTGTATATTTTCACTTACAAAAATTAGGTCTACTTTGCATACTGCTCTGTAATGTGACTTTTTAAAAAAATGTAATGATATATTAGGAACATTTTTCCATACCTAGAAATATATTTGTACAGTATCCAGCATCTTTTTAGTTGTCATGAGATATTCTGTTAAATGGGTATTCCATTATTATTATCCTTAACAAATCTCTGCTGTTGGGCATTGATATTGTTTATTTGGTTGATTTTTGCTATTACAGACAGCACCGTGTTGAACATCCTTAGAGCTACTTTCTTGTGCACATCCACAATAATTTCTTTTGGATAAATCCTCAGAAGTGAAATTGCTAGGTCAAAAGTTATGTTTATTTCTAAGGCTTTTGATGAGCATGCTTCAATTATCTCCAGAAAAAAATGCATTCAAGTATATATTCATCTCCTTACCCTTTTTTCTGGCTGCACTGCAAGGGGATCGAACCAGTGCCCCCTGCAGTGGAAGCGTGGAGTCTTAAACACTGGACCTCCAGGGAAGTCCCTCACTTCCTTACCCTTGGAAGTACTATTATTACTGTTTGTTTGGTTTGCAGTTTTCCTGCAGTACTTTCTAAGATCCCCAAACTTGATGCTCTTTGATGTAGCACTCTTTGATGTGATTTGTATGAATTTTTTACCTTTAGCCTTTGTCCCCTCACCTTTTATCTTAACTTTGCGTCAAGGACTTCTGTGGTGAATTTGATTTTTGCCATGATATATTTACAGTTCTTTATGTCAAATTCTGATTTGGTTATTTGGGAGTAGAACTCCCAGATATTTTTGATCATCATCTAGGTGTGAGAACCACTGCTTTTTTTCTAATCAAAGTTTGTTTTAATATAAATAAATTCATTGACTACATTCCTAGGTTAGAGCAAGACAGATGGTGTGATTGTCATCAACATACCTTGAAACTAAAATTGAAATCTTTCAGCACTCTTCAGTGTGCTGTTTACTCAATTATTCAACATTTACTCATCACCTATCAGATTCCTGACCTACGTGCTAGGTGTATAATGATAAATAATAATAATCCCAGCTCTAAAGGAGCTTGGGCTGAAGGAGAGGCAGACAGGAAAACAGGTAAATCACAATGTAATGTGAAATATGCTGTTGAAACATTTTTGTTACATGTCAGGAGAGCACAAATTGCTATGTGGGGAAAACTGAACATTATATGATCTTTAGTTCATCTATTTACTTCCATCATACTTCCTAGAGCCAGGCCCTGACTGTACTTTTATTTTCCAAATGTATTGTTTTTATTGTAACAAAGTAATACATACTAATTTCAGAAAGATCAAAGAATATAGACGAGGCCCCCCTCCCCAAAAAGATACTTTTAAACTGTAATTTCATCTACCTTTTTTTTTTTTTTTTGCGGCACCCCGCAGCTTGCAGGATCTTAGCTCCCCGACCAGGGATGGAACCCAGGCCCCAGCAGGGAAAGTGCCAAGTCCTAACCACTGTACTGCCAGGGAATTCCCATTGCTTTAGTATTCTAAGTTGTTTTCTATTCTTTTTTAACAAAAGTAGGATCGTGTTTTATAATCTATTTTTTTCTTTTAATATATGGTGAACATATTGCAAGGTAAAAGATATATTTCTACATTATTTTAAATGGTTCCATATTATTCTACTATATAGATATTCTATTATTTTAGCAATCTGCTACAGACATTTATAGTGTTTCTATCTTTTTACAATCACTAACAATACCACAATGAATTATTTTGTTGCTAAATATCTATGCTCATTCCTATTTCCTTACCACAAAATTTAAGAAGTGAAATCATGTAACATTTGAAATGCTTCACTTGTAATCAGATTTAGAGACAAATGACTACATTAGATATCTCCCAGCTCAGTTGCTTTTTGCCCTCTTGAGTTTCAGTCCTAGCTGCTGTAGATTAAACGTGATCAAAGGGGCATGCACCATGGACCAGGGTTCAGTGGCTTTTACCCCTGCAGCAGGCTGGAGGCTATCACTTTCCTATAAAACATAGGATGATGATTAGTTCTGAATGTAATGTTTTCTTGAAGCCTGATTGGCAGGTTGCCTAGGATAACTGGCAGACTACTTCCCAGATTGTTTGGTTTTTGTTTTGTTTTTTTTCCCAAGATATTTTTTTCTGATATCCATGTTTGTATCTCAAACTATCTAAATGCACTCTTGGCAAGGTTCTGCTTGGGCCACGTGTGGCTGTGGCTTGCCAAAATCATGGGTATATTTCCTGCTGCAAACTTGTACATGATCTTGGTCCACTCCAAGCTGACTGTCAGCATGTTAACTCTGCTCAAATAAAGAGCAGCTTGTTGGCAATCTGTATATCTTCTTTGGAGAAATGTCTATTTAGGTCTTCTGCCCATTTTTGGATTGGGTTGTTTGTTTTTTTGTTATTGAGCTGCATGAGCTGCTTGTAAATTTTGGAGATTAACTACCATATGACCCAACAATCCCACTACTGGGCATATACCCTGAGAAAACCATAATTCAAAAAGAGTCATGTACCAAAATTTTCATTGCAGCTCTATTTACAATAGCCAGGGGATGGAAGTAACCTAAGTGTCCATCATCAGATGAATGGATAAAGAAGATGTGGCACATATATACAAGGGAATATTACTCAGCCATAAAAAGAAACGAAATTGAGTTATTTGTAGTGAGGTGGATGGACTTAGAGTCTGTCATACAGAGTGAACTAAGTCAGAGAAAAACAAATACCGTATGCTAACATATATATACGGAATCTAAAAAAAAAAAACCATGTCATAAAGAACCTAGGGGTAAGACGGGAATAAAGACACAGACCTACTAGAGAATGGACTTGAGGATATGGGGAAGGGGAAGGGTAAACTGTGACAAAGTGAGAGAGTGGCATGGACATATATACACTACCAAACGTAAAATAGGTAGCTAGTGGGAAGCAACCGCATAGCACAGGGAGATCAGCTCGGTGCTTTGTGACCACCTAGAGGGGTGGGATAGGGAGGGTGGGAGGGAGGGAGACGCAAGAGGGAAGAGATATGGGAACACATGTATATGTATAACTGATTCACTTTGTTATAAAGCAGAAACTAACACACCATTGTAAAGCAATTATACTCCAATAAAGATGTAAAAAAAATTATATATATATATATAAAAAAAGAGCAGCTTGCTCTCTGGGGCTTATATTTTTATTCAAAAAAAGTGAGAAGCAGGATAATGAGGTGGGAGATTCCTTCACTGAGAAGCAATGAGCCAGGGACTCTGTGGCAGGTGCTATGTGGGCATAAGGGTACAATGATTCCACACAGCTTGCTGGCTTTTCTGGTTTCCAGGGTGCCTGGGGCATTACTAGATGGAACACAAGACCCCAGTTATGAACTATTAGAAGCAACCGAGGAGTCAGATTACAGAGAACAAAAGACACAGTCCCCAAGATTATACCCCAAGAGTTCCACTGGGTCCCCTTAGGCCACCAGTTTCCAGACTAAGTCTGAACAAGATCCAGTTTTATTCCATCTTCAACACTCTGAAAAGGCAGATGAATTTCAACTGCACAGCATTCTGGAAAAGGCAAACCTATGGAGACGATAAAAAGATCAGTGGTTGCCAGGGGCTCAGGGAGGGGGATAAAGAATGAATAGGTGGAGAACAGAGAATTTTCAGGGCAGTGAAACTATTCTGTATGATACTGTAATGGTGGATACCTGGCATTATACATTTGTCTAAACCTATAGAATGTACAACACCAAGAGTGAACTTTAATGTTAACTATGGACTCTGGGTGATGATGATGTGTCAGTGTAAGTCCATCAATTGTAGCAAATGTACCACTGTGGTGAGAGACATTGATAATGGGGGAGGCTATGTATACAGAGGGGCAGAGAGTCTACAGGAAGTCTCTGTACCTTCCTCTCAGTTTTGCTGTGAACCTAAAACAGCTCT